>NC_090937.1:608562576-609225058 GCF_040938575.1 Ambystoma mexicanum
CCACATACTTCATCCGTTCCTTCCTCATACTTTATTAAAACAATTTTATTGATTTTATTCAAAGAAAAAATAACAAACCCAACTCAACATACAATGGTTACATATCTTACTCGTAAATACACATACATGTTACTTTTTCGCCCACTGTTTTCCCCGTCCCACCCCCCTCCCAAGCCTACTGTCTCCCATTGTTAGTCTCCACCTTCTGCGGTGGGGGAGGCCTCTCCTGCCACGTTTATTGAATCATCATCACTTGGTCCATCATACGTGGGCCCAAATAGCTCTGCTATTAGCTGTCTCCAACCCACTAGGGCTCCGGCTTCACCCTCTATGTCTCCTTTGCACGCTTCCTGCCATGCCACTGTTTCTGCCTCCGCCCACTTCTGCAAGTCCCTCCACCACGTCTCCACTTTGGGCTTGTGGAACGCTTTCCATCCCATTGCTATCCTCCTCTTCGCAAATACACATGCCAGATCTTTCAATTTGCTCACATGTTTAAGCTTCCGCGGTCTGGGAAACCCTCCCAACAAGCAAACCCACGCCGTATCCACCTTCATGCGGATTCCCTTGTCTTCCATTTTCTGTGCTATATCTCTCCAATATTTCGCTATCTGTGGACATGCCCAGAACATATGCACCATTCCTGCGTTTTCTTCATTGCATTTGGGACACATCTGGCTTCCAGCATTTTTAAATTTAGCTACCTTTAATGGCGTCAGATATGCTCTGTGCGTTATATACAACTGTATTTGTTGCAGCCTAGCGTTTCTCAACACTTTCTTATGATACCCCTGAGCCCTTTCCCACATCCCGTCACTCATCACATCTCCTACTTCCTCCTCCCAGGCCAGTCTAAGCTGCACCACTTCCTTGCCCACTTGAGTCATCATCATCTCGTACACTCTAGACGTTTCATGCCCACCTTCTGCTATATCATATATCACATCTAGTGTGGTGTCCGGTTCCTTTGCAAGTTCCACTTCGGACCAGGTATCTTTAATTCATTGTACCATCCTATGATATGTAATATATTGCCCAGTGCTCAACCCCGTTTGTTCCACCAGATCCTCAAATTCCAGTATTTTCCCCTCTTGCCACACATCCCCCAATGTTGCTATTCCCACCGGTTCCCAATACTTCCTAATCATTAACCTAAGTTGCTCTTCTGTTCCCATCATTGTAACCAGTGGGATTTGCGGAGAGCACAGGGCCGGCTTATCCATCAACCAGCACGCCCCTCTGCCACATCCCCCACCCAAGACCCAACATCCCCGGGCGACCTCTTAGCTCCCGCTTGGGTAACCATATCATTTCTCTCAAAAAATGGGGTGCAATCTCCTTGATGCAGCTTATGCTCTAAGGTGGACTCCGCAGAGAGCCATTTGGCTACATGTTGCAACTGGCTCGCTACATAATATACTTCCCAGTTAGGTAATTTGATGCCTCCTTTCTCATGTGGGTTTTGGAGTTTCCATAGGGCTACCCTGTTCCTCATCCCGTACCAAAGGAATTCCTTGCATATACTGTCTAGTTTAGTAAAGAAATGCCAGGGTATGGAGTATGGGATGTTCACGAAGCAATGTAACAGTCTGGGCAATTCCACCATCTTGAGCATCGCCCCCCGTCCCATCATTGCTAAGGGGAGTTTTGCCCAGAACTTCATGCTGTTTTCCAGTTTCTGAACCGTTCTTTCCGTATTATGCCTATGTTCGGCTTCTACCGTATGATGTATATCTATCCCTAGATACCTAAACGTTGTGGTCTCCCACAGTATCTGGAGTACCGTCAAATTCTCTGCCAAGAGCCCTCTATATCTGCCCAGCGGAAACACATAGGATTTACTTGGGTTCACGGCTATACCTGAGAGTTCAGCAAACCTATCTATCACTTCTAATACATACTGCAGATTTTCCACTGGGTAGCGCAAATACAATAACATGTCGTCTGCGTATAGAGAAATTAAATGTGATGTTTCCCCAACAACAATGCCTATTTCATCATATTGCTGTCTCAGATAAATCGCCAGGGGTTCTAAGGCCAGAATATATAACATGGGGGACCAGGGGCATGCCTGTCTGGTCCCCCTACCAAGTTGCCACCTTTCAGAAATCACAGTCCCTGTCTTCACTCTCGCTAATGGCTCGCTATATAGAAGTTCTACCCAGTGAAGATATCCTGGTCCCATACCATAGCTGGATAGGGCCACCTTCAGCCAGGGCCACTTGACCGAGTCAAATGCCTTGATCGCATCCAGCGACACTATTGCCATTTCACTAGTGTTCCTTTTAGTATGTTCAATCACTCGATGGAGTCGCCTCAAATTGTTCGAAATATTCCTATTCGGGACATATCCTGTTTGATCAGGGTGGATTAATTTGGTTATGACCTTTTTCAATCTGTTTGCCAACACCGCTGTTAAAATCTTACTATCTTGGTTTAACATCGATAGGGGTCTATAGGAACCACAGTCACTCCCAGGTCTATTTGACTTGGGGAGTGGTATAATAACTGCTTCGCGCAGCGATTCTGGTAGTCTCCCAACTTCATATGCTTCGTTAAGCATTTCCAGCAGTGGGGGGAGAATCTGTGCTTTATATGCCTTATAAAATCCACTCGGGAGTCCGTCAGTTCCCGGGGTTTTACATGTGGGCAGCTGCCTCACTACTTCTTCTAACTCTTCTAGAGTGATCGGGGCATCTAGCACCTCCCTCTCTTCTACACTAATTTCGGGTAACCCAATATCTTCCAATACGTCTCTTATTTCCCCTCTCTCGCTTCCCGTCTCGTCTCCATACAAGCATCTATAGTAATCTATAAATTCTTGGTTGACCCCCTCCTGCGTATCCACTACGTCGCCATTATCTCTCACCATTGTTCTAATTGGGGGCCTAGGAGTCTCGTTTTTGTAAAGCCATGCCAGGAGTCTTCCTGGTTTGTCACCTCCAGCATGTTGTCTTTCTATGTACTTTTTATAGTTAAGGTTACATAATCTCTCCCAACATCCTGCACATTTCTGCTGCAGGCCCAGAGCCTTTTCTATATCTGCCTTAGTGTTACTGCCTTGTTCTAATACCCTCTCCAATTCCTTCTCAGAGTCCTGTAGTTCAGTCAGAATCCCATCCTGCAGTCCTTTAGACTTGGCTATAGCGATTCCTGGTTGCCAGTCATTTGGTCGAAATCAATTGGTCGACTGGACAACTGGTCGAATCAATTTGGTCGAAAACCAAATGGTCGAATTTTTTTTTTTTTTTTTTTTTACCCCTTTTTTTTTTTTTTTGGGGGGGGTCCCCCCCCCAACCCCCTTTTTTTTCTTTCTTTTTTTTTTTTTAACACGAAAACCCACAAAACACATATATAAATAAAAAAAAAAAAATTCGACCATTTGGTTTTCGACCAAATGACGTCGACCAAATTGCAGTCGACCAGTTTGTAGTCGACCAAATGACTGGACACCGCGATTCCTCTCACCACCACTTTAAAAGCTTCCCAGAGTGTGCCCGCTATCTTTACACTGCCAGTATTTATCTCAAAATAACTTATTATTTCCTCCCGCATGTCCTCCCTAAATACGCCGTCTTTACGAGCTTCTGCACGCAATCGCCATGTGGGTATCCTTCCCCTAGGGGGTCGGTATTGCCATGTTAGCAACAGTGGCGAGTGGTCTGAGAGGACTCTAGCTTTGTATTCCGCTTGCGGTATTTCGGTCAGCAACTCCTGCGTGACAAATACATAGTCCAATCTTGTATGTAGGCCCTGTGGGGCCGCATAATGTGAATAGTGTCTATCCTGCGGATGGCATGTTCTCCATACATCTGTAAGCCCAAACTCCGCCAATAGAGCATGTAGTGCCTTTGCAGCCGGGGTGGGTCTAACTATCTTAGTGTCTGATCTATCTATGGTGGGGTTCAACACACAATTGAAGTCTCCCCCCCACAATATGGTCCCTCCCACGCTGCCACTGAGCTTATTATACAGGGTCCTAAAATACGCAGCTGTATCTTGGTTCGGAGCATAAGTATTCACAATGCAGATCTCTCTGTTTTCCACCATCCCTCTCATAATCACCATCCTACCATCCGCCTCTACCTGCAAGCTCAGCAACTGAAACGGGGCCACCCATGGGATTACCCCTCTTGCATAGGCAGAGTATGTTGCCCCCACTATCGTCCCTCTCCATTTTTTCCGTATCACTTCTAGTTTATCTTTCGTTAAATGAGTTTCTTGTAACAGGGCTATATCCACTTTCTGTCTGCGTAGGTACATCATTACCTTGTTCCGCTTCAGATAACTGTTGAGCCCCCTAACGTTCCAAGTGACTATCTTAAGGTCTCCCATGGTTCATTTTGTTTCCCGTGAGGTGTAGGCTTACCCCATAACTCTACCCCAACTATAACAAACCACAGCACACAACCCCTTCCCTTCATCCTCCCCACCCTACCCCAACAGTTGCCCAGCTCCATCCCTGGATCTCAGGCTCCCCTGCGTTTGGGCCTACCCTGGTACCCCGGGCAAGACCCCAGCAGGGCGTCACGTAACCTAACTAAACTATAAATGGGGGATGTACAGGTTGGTCCTGCCAGGCTCCTAGTTAAAGCCTAAATCGCAATATTCGCGGATCATGAATGTATCTCATCCCGACAACACCATTCCGCTGGTTACTGCAGTGACTATATTCAAGTCCCATAGTCTTAAGTTCTGAGACCCCATGGTGCCCCTCTCGTACATTACTTTTCCGCGTCACCACCTTCTCCTGTCCGAACGTCTGACTCCTGGGGGCATCCCTGGGTGGTGTCGAGCCATCTCATGGCTTCTTCCAGAGTTTCAAAAAACAAAGTTCTGTGCTTATGAAAAACCTTCAGTTTGGCTGGGTAGAGCAGTATATATTTATGGCCCGCTTCTCGCAATCTCCTTTTGACTGCCCCAAACTTCATTCTGCTCCACTGCACCGTCAAGGTATAATCCGGGTAGGCCGTTATAATTGCCGAACCTCTCTGTATTGTCCCACCTTTGCGGAAGTGTTCCAGGATCCTTTCACGATCCCTGTAATTAAGTATTTTAGCGATCACCGGCCTAGGTGGGCCTCCTGGCGGCGGTCTCCTCGTTAGGGCCCTGTGCGCCCTTTCCACTGCAAACCCCTGAGACAGCACTCCCCCAGTGATTTCTTGTAGCAACATTGTTTCAACAAAATCCGTGGGGTTATGGCCTTCCGCTCCTTCTGGTAGTCCAACAATACTGATATTATTTCTCTGGGCCCGCCCTTCTGCCTCCTCCGCTATGCTCCCCAGATTACCCACTCACTGTACCAGGGCATGAAGCTCTGAACGGTTGTAAGCACAGTCCGCCGTGTTAGGGCCCATCTCCTTCTCAAGGTTGTCCGTGCTCTCCGCCAGAGACTGTACGTCTTGTCGTAGCAGATTCACAACCTCCTGCATTGCCCCGACCTGGAGCTCCAGTGCTGTTTTTAGTTCTGCCACCACCAGTTCGAGCTTGGTCTCCCAAGCCGCTTTCAAATCGGCGATCGCTTCGAGGACCTCCTGATTCGCGCCCATGGTGGCAATGCTCCCAGCTTGGGCTTTGTCTTTGCTCCTGGCTCCTTCTGGGCCTGGTGGCGTCTTTGTATATTCCTCTAATGTAGGTTGCTTACTCTTCAGTTTTGGGGGTTTATTAGACATGGCGCTGTGCCTAAGAGCCGTGAATCAGCCCCTTCACCCGTGGTCCTCATTCCCAGCAAGGGTGGGTTCTCACTGTCCTCAAAGGGCCGGTGGTATCTGCTAGTTTCTTCGATCGTCCACGCTCCATTCGGAGCACTCCCCCAGCGTTTTTTCCTTTTGTTTTCCTTCTTCGCGGCCACCCGGACTGGGCAATGTGATATTTATTTCGTATCCCTAGCGATCTTCCTCTGCTGTTGTCGGACGGAGACAGCTCCTTCGTTTCAGGGGTGCGCCCCTCGGTATCTCTTTGTGCTCGTCCGCGGCCATTTTGGTGCCCTCTCCGCGGCCGAACTTCTCAGGACAAAGTAACGATGCGGCCGTTTCTCCGCTCCAAATTTGCAGTCAACCTGCTCATACTCTGCTCTGTATCTTCCCACGCCTGTACATACTTTTGGGCCACCAATGATCCAAAAAATATGCGTTTCTTGGTCGGATCAAGTTGACGGATCACAGAGCTCGCAGGGTTTCCAGCCTATTCCATGGCTGCCAAGCCACGCCCCCCACTTCATCCAGGTGTTCCCATGTTTGTCCAGTCACACCTTCATATATTCAACGTTGCCGGTAAGGGAGTCTAGCTTGGCGTCCAAAGTATGGATTCTAGCCTGCAGCTGCGCAAACATCACTTTAATGTCTCCAAAATCCTCAGCTGCATCTGATGGTCAGCTCTTCTGGGGTTCCGGAGAGGCCACTCCTATTGCCTTGCCTTGTTTGCCAGAGGTGTTGGTTTCAAACAAGAGCTTGGCTTGTAGTTTTTCCGCTTTTGGCATTACGCCCAGAGATGTGCCTGGTTCATACAGTAGCTTTTAACATGCTAATACAATGTTTTGGTCAGGATATCCCAATTAGCGCCTGCAGGGCACCAAGGCAAGCAACCAAGCAGAGTGCTGACAGATCAACCTGCTGGAATCCCCTCAGTTTTGCTGGATAGTTACAGAATGTTCAAGTAAGCTTCCCCTGTCATCCTGTGCAGGAGGCGAAGCAGAGATGCATACAGATTGCTTCACTTTGAACTGGGGGTCCTCCCAAGACCCATCACCCACACACCAGGCCAGGACCTTCACAATTCCCAGGCATATCTGGGGTGCAGTTCTCCTACTATGTTTGCCACTAGCACTCCTGGGAGACAAGAATACCAGCCTGCCAGCCCAGGAGTGGTAACTTCTTCCTGTAAGGCCCAGTTCATTGCGTGCATAGTCCCCCGCGCTGCTCACTACAGCCCACCACTGACCCAGCCTCTTCCTCCTTCACTTACTGGGCCATGTGGCTCCTTACCACCACCAGGGCTGCAGGCACTTAGGTATAGCCTGTGGCAGGTGCTGTTCGTCAAAACAGTTCCCCAGGTACCCCTCCAAGCTCAGTTCAATTCTTCCTCTTGGCATGACGACTGGATGGTTGATCCAACTGTACCTTCCAGGCCCATCTGAGGCCCCTTCTCTCGAGAGGAGCACGGCACAGACTCTGGCCCACAGTCTCTGCTCACCCACCACCCCCTCTTCGTCAGGCCGAATTTCTGCCTGTCTCAGAAAGGCACTGTCCTTCCATCCGCAGGGTCTCCCAGGCCCACAGGGCAGATCCACGCCTATCCAGAGCGGGCATAGGACCCCCCTGTCGACCCTGGCTCCTCTGCCAACCAGCTTGGGAGCCACTGCCTCCAGACACGCAAGCAAGGTTTTCCAGCACCAGTTCGGGATTCACGCCTGCAACACGATCCTCCCTTTGTTGCTGCTGGTGCCAGGAGTCTCAATGTCGCTCAGAGGAGGCGGCTCACACCTCGGAACTGGGATTAGTACGCCATCTCATACCGCCACCAGGCCGAGGAATGTCAAGCCGACCAAGGGACAGCACCAAGCTACTTTCAGCCAGGCCAGCAGCACCACGGGACACTCAGAGGCAAGCGCTTTGGGATAGTTTCTTCAAACCACGTCAGTATCAGTATTTTTTGTCAGGATAGTACAGCGGCTCAACAGTGCTCAGAAGAGAGCTGCCATCTTGGATGGGCTCTTGAGTGCCCCCTTTGAGTACTATGCTTAGCCCTTCTTTTATTAGGACTTTTGAACTGTGTTTTGCTAGTATTTATCTGTTCATTGTTCATTGTAGTTTAGTGTGCATCTCTCTCTCTCTTTGTGATGCCCCTTCATTCTGTCTCCCTAGTATGGGGTGTAGTTGTAGACACATTGTTAAATAGGTACAAGGCCACACGTGGTGATTGTAAGTATGGGCTTGTCCTGGTCTAGGGTAATTGGTTATTGACGTTGAATGTTTTAATTGTAATTTCATTTGTTCCACAATAAAAAATGTATGAAAGCAAAATATGTGCATAGCACAGCTCTGCCATTTACACAACCTTTTTTTAAAAAACCTTTTTAAAATTCTTTTGCTCACCTTACACTATCTCAATCGTTAAATTATATCCTACATTCAATTAAGCAGCGCTCTGTCCCTTTCCTAATCCACCCCAACAACCCACCTAACTAAAACAGTAACAACGTTCACAGCTTGCGTTTAATAGGGAATTCACTAATATGTATATTCATCATCTTTACAAAAAAGGTAGCAGTCACCCCTCTCTAGAAAGAACATGCCATGATAACGTTCTGTGTTTTTTTTCCATTTTGAGAGTCCGTAGCCATTGCTTTTTGCTCACTGTACTTTTCACAAAGGGGGAATATCCATTTTCATATGAGTCTTTGTCCCACCCACAAGGGCAGTCCAGCACCGAAATACCAGGCAAACCTCCTTTGAACAAGAGTACTAACAGCAACCCCAGACACATGTTTCAGCCTTGTTGGGCATCATCAGTGAGGTGGAGATGTGCCTCTCTGCGCACAGTGAGCAAGGGGTCCACGTCTGGGTTCCCGCAGGTAACTTAGGGTGATCAACCCCGAGTTCCTTGCAAAAATATAAAAACGGTAGCAGGTGGCCCCCTCCACAAAGAACATGGCATGATAACCTGTTCTGTCGTTTTTTTCCACTTTGAGAGTCTGCAGCCATCTCTTTTTGCTCACCGTACTTTTCACAAAGGAGGAACATCCATTTACATATCAGTCTTTGTCACGCCCACAAGGGCAGTCTAGCACCGCATGCCGGGCAAACCTCCTTTGAACAAGATTACCAACAGGAACCCCAGGCACCTGTTTCAGCCTTGATGGGCCTCATCAATGAGGTGGAGCTGTGCCTCTCTGAGTACAGTGAGCAAGGGGTCCATGTCTGGGTTCCCCCAGGTAACTTACGGTGACCAACCCCAAGTTCCTTCCAAAAATACAAAAAAGGTAGCAGGCCCCCCTCTCTAGAAAGAACACGGCATGATAACCTGTTCTGTGTTTTTTTCCCCACTTTGGGAGTCCGCAGCCCTCACTGTTTGCTCATTGTATGTTTCATAAAGGAGGAATATCCCTTTGCATATCAGCCTTTATCCCGCCCACAAGGGAAGTCCAGCAACGAAATTCCAGGCAAACCTCCTTTGAACAAGAGTACCAACAGCAACCCCCGGCACGTGTTTCAGCCTTGTTGGGCCTCTTCAATGAGGTGGTGCGGTGTCTCTCTGAGTACAGTGAGCAAGGGGTCTATGTCTGGTTCCCCCCGGTAACTTAGGGTGACCAACCCCAAGTTCCTTGCAAAAATACAAAAAAGGTAGCAGGCGCCCCTCTCTAGAAAGAACATGGCATGATAACCTGTTCTGTGTTTTTTTTGCCACTTTGAGAGTCTACGGCCATCGCTTTTTGCTGACTGTACTTTTCACAAAGGAGGAATATCCATTTGCATATCAGTCTTTCTTCCACCCACAAGGGCAGTCCAGCACCGAAATGCCATGCAAACCTCTGATGACCAAGAGTACCTGCAGCAACCCCAGACACGTGTTTCAGCCATATTCGGCCTCATCAGTGAGCTGGAGCTGTGTCTCTCTGAGCACAGTGACCAAGGGGTCCACGTCTGGGTTCCCCGAGGTAATTTAGGGTGACCAACCCCAAGTTCCTTGAAAAAATACAAAAAAGGTAGCAGGCACCCCTCTCTAGAGAGAACGCTCTTTACAGTGGTGCCAACAAATATATCACGAAGAAAATACAATTACTCCAAAACAATGCCTTAAGAGCGGCGCTAGGAATGCCCAAAAGAGATCACATTTCATCAGTAAGGAGAAATAACAACTGGCTATCTTCTCTTGATAAAATCAAACTTAAAACTGCCTCCCTAACCTTCAAAGCCCTCAACAATGCAGCACCCCCGGACCTCACCAATAGGTTTAATAAAAGAATGTCCACTTGACCCATAAGATCAACTTACATAAACTGCTTGACAGTTCCACCATACAAACGAGCTACCATTGGGGGAAATAGCTTCCCTGTCAAAGCTGCCCAACAATGGAACTCTCTGCCCCTACACCTGAGGGAAAACCAATCATACCAACACTTTAGGTGTAACATTATCAATGGGCTTAAATCGAATGATATCTAAATCCAGACAAGGGAGAGAAGGGCCTCTAACCCCTCCCAACAGCCCTTACCTCACATGATTGTCACCTCACTTATTGTATACTCCGGCCAACTCTGCTATACCATACCGGGAATATGTAATTCTGTTAATTCCTCTGTGCTACACTATGTAACTTTGTAAGCCCTCCACAGCAATTTGCAATATGTAAACTCGTAAACCTGCAAATCCCGCTGTACTATACCATGGAACCTTGTTAGCCATTTACCTTAACATGTAAGATGTAAATTTGTAAGATGTAAATTTGTAAATTCTACTGTACTACACTATGTAACCTTGTAAGCCAAAAATATCTTTTGTCTCTGTGCCCTGATACCTTCGGGTCTGGCGCGCGCTACAAATAAAATAAACAAACAAACAAACATGGCATGCTAACCTTTTCTGTTTTTTTTCCCCACCTGGGAGTCTGCAGCCATCACTTTTTGCTCACTGTACTTTTCACAAAGGAGGAATACCAATTTAGCATATCACCATTTGACCCGTCCACAAGAGCCGTCCAGCACTAAAATGCCAGGCAAACCTCCTTTGAACAAGAGTACCAACAGCAACCCCAGACATGTGCTTCAGCCTTGTTGGACCTCATCAGTGAGGTGGAGCTCTGCCTCTCTGAGCACCGTGAGCAAGAGGTCCACGTCGGGGTTCCCCAAGGTAACATAGGGTGACTTGCATATTCATTCATCTTGCTCTGGTCTTATTCATCCTACTTAGCAGCGGTCCATTTCTCACTTCTAGTTCTTCTTCCCCACTATTGTATGTGCCGTTCATGGGAATTGAGGTGGGGTTTATCGTCCGAAGAGCTAAACAATGCATGCACTAAGGCATTCCAGGTCTCAACACACTCGATTT
The DNA here is from genome assembly GCF_040938575.1 of Ambystoma mexicanum. NCBI lineage: Eukaryota > Metazoa > Chordata > Amphibia > Caudata > Ambystomatidae > Ambystoma > Ambystoma mexicanum. The sequence goes on from NC_090937.1 coordinate 608,573,622, forward strand.
TCACCCTTCCCTATTTATATGGCTTCGTACCACACTGCAACACAACCTTATGTTGCTTTTAATCTTGTGTGATCGCTGAATTCCTGAGCTGTGGTGATCAGTTGAATGGATCAATAGGTTTCTAATACTTTTGGCATTTTAACTTGTGGTTTACATATTCAAGGTTAACCCGGACAGCTTCAGTAATATCGACCCCCCTCCTCGTGGACATGCATGGCTAACTACAACTGACAGTGACTTTTCCCTCCTCCCTGGCTCTCTTGTCAACCCATTCTCCCCCAAGACATGTTCTCCTTACGACTGCTACTCTCCATTTTCTGTATGGTCAAATGTAGACAAATACTTTAAGGTTATGATAAAACTATCTTACTCCTCTATTTACAATTCCTACTATTTAGATATTTATTAGATAATTTCATTTGAAATTGATGTAGGCTTGCTTTTTTAGATTGTGAATGATATGTTAATGTGTATCTCATATTGTTGCACTATGGCTTGACCTAAATAATACAATTAAATTGATAACCGATCTGGAAGAATGTTGAAAAATGTGAAGGGCAGTCCACATAGACATGAATTCATAGACATTGGGCCTCATTATGAATCTGGCGGTAACCCACCGGTGCTACCAGCGGGTTGCCGCCGGACACATAACACTTTACCGACACCTGACTTCCCGGTGCCACCGGGACATTACAAGTCCCGTAGGATCGGGAAGGCAGTCACCAGAAAAAGTTAGTGCCCATTTCCATGGCGCCCAATAGGACTCCATGGGAGTGGGGACACGAAAGCACGGGCACCGTTGCTAACGGTGCTGGTGCTTGCGTAAAAACTCTGTGGGCGGGTTCCGTTGCGCCCGGCGGGTCAGACCTGCCGGGCGCATCAGCCCCCCTGCAGCATTGTACTGTTGCAGTCTGAAAGTGCTGGTAGAGTGTGTCTGGCACCCTTATTTCCAGACCGCTACAGTTGTAATGAGGTCCATTGTATACATGTGTTGTAGCTTACAGAGTCCATGGCTGGGTTACTACAAATACATTAGTTAACTTTTTCCGCACATCAGAACGTTGTACTTTTTGGGGGGTAATTTAAAAAAAAATGTGAATACATGTCAGCACGATATTTGGGATTTACCCATTCTTTAAGCCGTGGATGCAACTTGAATTGAACTGTACGACAGTAAATGAATGCCCTGACAAAGCACTTAAACGCATGACATGTGTCGGCATGCTCGCACACTAAGCATACTGAATATTGGAGTATTTTGAAAATTACATGCTATACAATATTAAGGCACCTAAAAATAGCATAAAATTCAAATTAAATATTTGCAAAGAAAGAAATGACATGTTTCATTTTGAATTTCTGAAAAATGTGCGAACGGATAAACGACAAATATAAGGATTGCCGGTTATTTTAACAATTGTAGGTACTAATTGGGATTCTGACTTTAAATAATTACGAAACTGGTGGGCCTTTCACACTAACTCATATCCTGGGAAAGATCATAGACCAGTAATATAAGAATTCACAGATCTCAGGAGCAAGTTCACCACGTTTTCTGTGTCTCCCAAACAGGATTGCATCAAAAGTTTGGATTCCTATCCGTTCCTTTCCATCCTATCCTTTCTAAATGTTTTTTGCAAGTTGAGCCAAAGGACTCATCAACCAGTGGAGGGAAGGCGTGCTATAATTCATCATCCTTTGAATCCCCTTATGTTGAAGGTTAATTTCTTACTTTACTAAAAAACGATCAAATTCTACCCATCCCTTACCGAACAAACACGTGGTAAGGGTTGTGGCCACCAAATGCTTGAGGAGATATATGTATCATCTTATTCTGCAATCGAAAACCAGGCCAAAGTGAGAGTGCTGCTTTTCCAAACATAGAACCGTCTTTTGTGATATACTAAAAGAAGATTGCAAATCATGCTTGCCTTTTCATGGGTGCAGTGCAAGCTTTGGGAAGGGGTACAAATAGGGCGTCCGGTATCCAATATCCCTTACTTGTGACCCGTAAATTTATTCATCAATTTTTGAAACAGCTGATGGATTTGGATTGAACAATTAATCACTACACAGGGCAGGTGGTAACCATTTGCAAAATGGAAGTGGCCCATAGACCGCTTCCCCTCTGCTTTGAGTCGTGGCTGGCTTCTGGCTGCAGGCAGTGGCCCAACAAGCCCACAATGCAGCCTTTTTGTACTGGTGATTCTTTGTCTGTATCCTCATTGTATATGTGAATGTAGAGGCAATTGTTTGCTGTACCTTGGAGACCCCCATCCTGTCACAGTCATGCCACTGGAAAGCAAGTGGCACCAATTGTGGACTAATTGGAACTTGAAATTCATCAACATAATCTGCTCCTATTCATATTTCTGTCTTTACTTTCCTCCTTTGCAACACGTTGGTACTTCCCTGTTTCATTTCACAAACTACATATCCCATAATGCAAATTTTGGCAATTCTAATTACCTGGCTATTCCTATTCAGCAGTCTTAGAACTACAATCCCCAGAAGCCTTAGGGATCAGTGCTGCTTTAACTTTCCCAGGCCCAGGGAGGGAGGAGGTAGATTACCTTCAAGTGTTGTTTGCCAGTTGCTGCCAATGAGCCTGCTTCTACACGGGGTCAGGTCGTATTTAAGCAGCTGTGTTCAAGAGCAGAGTGCTCTTGCATTGAGTTGGCTGCCAGCCCCTTGTGCTTTGAACTTCGGATGTCTGTTGTGTCCTGTTTCTGCTGTTTCCAGAACCTGATCCAGTTGCACTGCCTCGTGCTCCCTGCCCTGGAGCCCTGCTACGCTGGCTGTACTCCCCTGCCTTCTGCCCTGCACCCCTGTGCTCCCTGCCCTGCACCCCTGGTCTCCTGCTTACAGTCCTCTGTTTCCTGTTTGCAGTCGCTTGCTCTCTACCAGCAGTTCTCTTGTTCTGTGCATGCAGTTCCTTGCTCTGTGCCCCTAGTCTATCTTACCTGTGGCCTCCTTGATTCCATTCCTGTTTTTCTTTGTTGTCTGTCTTCAGTTCTGCCCTTGTTAATCCAGTCCAGAGTGTCAGTTCCTGACATTCCCTGTTTCCTGCCTGCGGTTCAGTCCTCAGTTCCTTGAAACCAGTTCTTAGTTTCCAGTTTGCCTTTCCAGTCCAAAGCACCCATGTGCTTATTTTCCAGTCTTCTTTCCTGTGCTAACTCCTCTGTTGACTTCTTGTTATGTCAGAAATGTGTGTTCATGTTTGTGACCTCACTTGTGCTTGTGTAATTCCTTTGTAAAGAGTTCGGCTGCTGGGCTTCCCAGCAAGCAACCCATGTCCCTTTCCTTTGTCACGTCCCACTATTGTTCCTTCTGCTATATTTATTAACAGTGTGCTGTCCCGTTTCAGAATCCAGTTAATGTCTAGTTCCTGATGGACTGGATCACATTCAGGGAGGCGTTGAATTAGGCTTCAAAGTTTTTCCCGAAGTGTTATTCGAAACAATGTTTTTAACACACAAGAACACTTATTGGGGTCCGTCTTTTCAGTGTGGAGGCTGATCTTTATTTTGGTACCATTTAATGGGTGACCTCATAGGATAGATTTCACAGAAGATTTCTTATACTGTATGGAAGCTCCTGTCCTTAGGCATGGGGTGCCTGGGGCTGTTGCCCATTTCAGAGACAATTGTGTTGTTTCATAAGAACTTGGGACCACATTTCAGTGAGGAACTATTTTTACTTTTTATTCGACCTTCATAAGAAGTGTGTGGTCCCTGAATTATACATCACTCGGTGATTCTTCAAGAGTGAGATTTTCGTAGGGGAAATTTAAAAGCAACGAACTTCGTCCATAGTGCAGAGTTATATGGTGTTGTTCACAGGGTATCCCGGGTTGGTTTTTGGGATATCCTTAGTTAAAAAGTGGTCGACCGGTTTCGATGAATTTAATTGATCATCTTCTTCAGGACCTTGATTTAGGCTTGTCTCTATGAGATCAGGGGTATGGAAGGGGCATAGACACCATCATCCCTTTTACCTAAGAGAAATCAAACCGAAATGGGTTTTAAATCTTGGGGTCACAGTGATTCTTGAAGTTTTATTCTATAGTATTTTCTATTGATTTCACACAATTAAATTGATATATTAACATTTTTTTGACAATCATTTGGCTATTTGGGCTAAAGTGGACATAGAAGGCAGCTGGTAATTACCTTATATATATATAGATGCTGACAGCCGGGTCTTTTTTGTATCATGCGTGACTCCAGTCCTGCAAGACATTAACAAGGTGTATTTTAGAAGACAATAAGCCTGCATGAGACCTCGTGGTGCTGTATCATAAGTGAGTCGAAATACGGTTATAGGGGTGTCTGGCACCGTCTGTTTTGGGGTTGACAGATGGAGCGCTATTGTGCGCTCATATCTCTGTATTTGCTTCTGAATGCCCGTGCAGCTGTTGGTTTGGCGGTTCGCGGCACCATTTGTTCTAAGAAACGCCACTTTCTTGTGAAGAGGGGCCATCCCAGTAACATGCGCATAGGCCGTAGCGGGATACATCTGCCCTCATTCATGCGCGGTGAACAAGCCTACATACCTGTCCATAGAGCGTTGGTATGCGCCCGGATGTTTGTAAAGATACCGATCGCATGCGCGGCTGCTATCTCAATAACAGTTTGCGGTCGTGCGCGAGGGATCTTAATTCTAAAAGGGCCATCAGTGTCGACGCATCAATCGCGTTCGACTAGGAAAACACTCACCGTGTGTCATGAATGCTTGCTGGTGTCTGTGAGACGCCGGAGGAGTTGTTCAGTTTTAGCAACCGTTGCTCGGCAACGGCGGCATTTATACGTTGGCCGTTTTCGCTGTTGATGATCCTCATTTTGGGGGCCATCTTAGAGTGACTAGAGTTAAATTTAAGGGATATGCATTTTTGCATAGGCGGTTTAATAGCGGGCTGCAAAAAAGGGCTGGTGCAGCAGCCTTATTTTCTTTTAACTCCTGTATTCATTACGGCAATCCTTTTTTAAGATACAGTGGTCTCGTTCCCTTATTTGGTTTTTGAAAAGGGGAAAAGGCAAAGATAATTTGCTATTCTAAGCAGTGTCCATATTTTATTTATACCACCTACATATGTATTCGCCTTCTGTCTTCATCACGGGTGCTGGGCAGGGGGCTGGTCGTAATTGCGATTCCTTATTTTGGGTAGCTTGATGATTGTGTTATGTGTGAGGGGCCGGGCCTCAGCACCACTTGACTGCGGAGAGGAGGATCCACATATGTAGGGGGTGTACATTATCATTTCTCAGGTGTATCCCCAGTAGACGAAATCCCATATGGAGTTTCTTGTCATGCTTCTTCATCTCTCTTTTGAACAATATCTTCATTTCATTAGAGCCAAGCTGTTCCACTGGATTTCTTCATTGAGTCCATTTTTCTCCTTATTGAGTCTAAAGATCCAGAGTTGTTCTCGTTTCAGGATCATTTTTCCAAAATCCCCGCCCCTTCTGGGTGGGGTTAATTTTTCCAAGATGGTCCATGTGAAGTCTTCTTGTTTGTGACCTTTTTTCACGAAATGGTTCACAAGGGGGGCTGTCAATTTTTTTGTACGAATACATGATTTGTGTTCAATAAGTCTTGTTTTTACTTCTCTCGTTGTCATGCCTACGTATTGTAGGGTGCATGGGCACGTGATGAGGTAAATTACCCCTTTGGATTTGCAATTGGTGAAACTCCTCTGTTGCCATGGTGTATGCCATCCGATCTCGATGGATTTGCTACGTGTAGTTTGGGCGCACATTGAGCACCCTCCACATGGTGTGTGTCCCGTTGGTTTGTTGGTTCCCCAGATAGTGTTCTCCGACTCATTGTTGCTTGGTTCTCTCATAGTGTGGACCAGACTGTCCCTTAGGTTTCTGCGTCTTTTGATGGCAAAGGACGGTAGAGCCAAGGAGCTGGAGCCTGTATTTAGGATGGGCCAAAGTTTTTTTATTTCTTTTTTGATGTGGATGAACATGGGGGAATAACTCATTACTGCTGTTATTTCTTCTCTTTTTTCATCTTTTTTGTGTTGTTGGAGAGTAATTTCTCTCGGTATATTTCTTGCCCTTTTGCGTGTGTCATTAATGATTCTTTTCGGATAGCCTCTTTTTTCAGTTGTTTCTTGAGAGCTCCAGATTGTTCTTTGAAATCTTCCAATCTTGTACATGTCCTGCGATATCAGAAAAATTGTCCAAATGGGAGGTTATCCCTCAGGGCTTTTGGGTGATAGCTGTTGTATTGTAGTAATGAGTTCCTATCGGTGTCTTTTTTATAGACCCGTGCCAACAGTTAATTTCCTTGGTTTGTGATATGGAGGTCCAGGAAGTGTGTCTCTGTCCTGTTGGCCTCAATGGTGAATCTCAAGTGTGCATTACAGTTGTTCAACCACTGGTGGAAGGCTGTGAGTTCTTGTTCAGTCCCTTCAAATATCATGAGAACATCGTCGATGTACCTTTTCCAGACTTTTATTTTGTCCCGATAGGGGTTTGTGTCTTCATATGCAAATTCCTTTTCAAAATGTTCAACATAGAGATTCGGCAAGCTAGGCGCAAAGGTTGTGCCCATTGCTGTCCCGGAAATCTGCTGAAAGAATACGTTTTCCAGAATGAAAAAGTTTCTAGTTAGGGCTATTCTAGCAAGTTCTGTGATGAAGCCCAAATGTCCTGGGGTTAGACTCTGGTCATTGATCAGGGTTCTTCTTACCATTTCCACTGTCTCCTGCTGGGGAATACTGGTATAGAGTGCCTCGATATCCATTGTTACTAGCCATTGGTTGGTTCCATCAAAAGGGAGAGCAGTGAGCAGATTTAGTATGGCCGTTGAATCTTTTACATAGGATGTCATCTTGGGAATCCTGTCACGTAGGAATCTGTCTACATATTGGGACAGGGGTTCCAAGATCGAGTTGATTCCCGATACTATGGGTCTTCCATGTATGGGGATTATCCCTTTATGCACCTTTGGTAGTGCATAAAACGCTGGAAGCCTTGGATGTGTTGGTGTGAGGAAAGAGGCTTCTTTTTCGTTAATGTGTTCCTCATTGAGTGCCTCCTCCACGATAGGTGCAATCAATCTTCGTAGAGATGGAGTAGGATCACAAGGAAGAACTCTGTAACTGGTCTGATCTTGTACCAGAGTGTTGACCATCTGTTGGTAGTTACATATGTCCATTAGGACCATGGCTCCTCCCCTATCTGCTGGCTTGATTATTATTGTATCACTCAATGAGGAACACATTAACGAAAAAGAAGCCTTTTTCCTCACACCAACACATCCAAGGCTTCCAGCGTTTTACGCACTACCAAAGGTGCATAAAGGGATAACCCCCATACCTGGAAGACCCATAGTATCGGGAATCAACTCGATCTTGGAACCCCTGTCCCAATATGTAGACAGATTCCTACATGATAGGATTCCCAAGATGACATCCTATGTAAAAGATTCAACGGCCATACTAAATCTGCTCACTGCTCTCCCTTTTGATGGAACCAACCAATGGCTAGTAACAATGGATATCGAGGCACTCTATACCAGTATTCCCCAGCAGGAGACAGTGGAAATGGTAAGAAGAACCCTGATCAATGACCAGAGTCTAACCCCAGGACATGTGGGCTTCATCACAGAACTTGCTAGAATAGCCCTAACTAGAAACTTTTTCATTCAGGAAAACGTATTCTTTCAGCAGATTTCCGGGACAGCAATGGGCGCAACCTTTGCGCCTAGCTTGGCGAATCTCTATGTTGAACATTTTGAAAAGGAATTTGTATATGAAGACACAAACCCCTATCGGGACAAAATAAAAGTCTGGAAAAGGTAAATCGACGATGTCCTCATGATATTTGAAGGGACTGAACAAGAACTCACAGCCTTCCACCAGTGGTTGAACAACTGTAATGCACACTTGGGATTCACCATTGAGGCCAACAGGACAGAGACACACTTCCTGGACCTCCATATCACAAACCAACGAAATGAACTGTTGGCACGGGTCTATAAAAAAGACACCGATAGGAACTCATTACTACAATACAACAGCTATCACCCAAAAGCCCTGAGGGATAACCTCCCATTTGGACAATTTCTCCGATATCGCAGGACATGTACAAGATTGGAAGATTTCAAAGAACAATCTGGAGCTCTCAAGAAACAACTGAAAAAAAGAGGCTATCCGAAAAGAATCATTAATGACACATGCAAAAGGGCAAGAAATATACCGAGAGAAATTACTCTCCAACAACACAAAAAAGATGAAAAAAGAGAAGAAATAACAGCAGTAATGAGTTATTCCCCCATGTTCAACCGCATCAAAAAAGAAATAAAAAAACGTTGGCCCATCCTAAATACAGGCTCCAGCTCCTTGGCTCTACCGTCCTTTGCCATCAAAAGACGCAGAAACCTAAGGGACAGTCTGGTCCACACTATGAGAGAACCAAGCAACAATGAGTCGGAGAACACTATCTGGGGAACCAACAAACCAACGGGACACACACCATGTGGAGGGTGCTCAATGTGCGCCCAAACTCCACGTAGCAAATCCATCGAGATCGGATGGCATACACCATGGCAACAGAGGAGTTTCACCAATTGCAAATCCAAAGGGGTAATTTACCTCATCACGTGCCCATGCACCCTACGATACGTAGGCATGACAACGAGAGAAGTAAAAACAAGACTTATTGAACACAAATCATGTATTCGTACAAAAAAATTGACAGCCACCCTTGTGAACCATTTCGTGAAAAAAGGTCACAAACAAGAAGACTTCACATGGACCATCTTGGAAAAATTAACCCCACCCAAAGGGGCAGAGATTTTGGAAAAATGCTCCTGAAACGAGAACAACTCTGGATCTTTAGACTCAATACAGAGAAAAATGAACTCAATGAAGAAATCCAGTGGAACAGCTTGGCTCTAATGAAATGAAGATATTGTTCAAAAGAGAGATGAAGAAGCATGACAAGAAACTCCATATGGGATTTCGTCTACTGGGGATACACCTGAGAAATGATAATGTACACCCCCTACACATGTGGGACCTCCTCTCCGCAGTCAAGTGGTGCTGAGGCCCTGCCCCTCACACATAACACAATCATCAAGCTACCCAAAATAAGGAATCGCAATTACGACCAGCCCCCTGCCCAGCACCCGTGATGAAGACAGAAGGCGAATACATATGTAGGTGGTATAAATAAAATATGGACAATGCTTAGAATAACAAATTATCTTTGCCTTTTCCCCTTTTCAAAAACCAAATAAGGGAACGAGACCACTGTATCTTAAAAAAGGATTGCCGTAATGAATACAGGAGTTAAAAGAAAATAAGGCTGCTGCACCAGCCCTTTTTTGCAGCCCGCTATTAAACCGCCCATGCAAAAATGCATATCCCTTAAATTTAACTCTAGTCACTCTAAGATGGCCCCCAAAATGAGGATCAACAACAGCGAAAACGGCCAATGTATAAATGCCGCCCTTGCCGGGCAACGGTTGCTAAAACTGAACAACTCCTCCGGCGTCTCACAGACACCAGCAAGCATTTGTGACACACGGTGAGTGTTTTCCTAGTCGAACGCGATTGATGCGTCGACACTCATGGCCCTTTTAGAATTAAGATCCCTCGCGCACGACCGCAAACTGTTATTGAGATAGCAGCCGCGCACGCGATCGGTATCTTTACAAACATCCGGGCGCATACCAACGCTCTATGGACAGGTATGTAGGCTTGTTCACCGCGCATGAATGAGGGCAGATGTATCCCGCTACGGCCTATGCGCATGTTACTGGGATGGCCCCTCTTCACAAGAAAGTGGCGTTTCTTAGAGCAAATGGTGCCGCGAACCGCCACACCAACAGCGGCACGGGCATTCGGAAGCAAATACAGAGATATGAGCGCACAATAGCGCTCCGTCTGTCAACCCCAAAACAGACGGTGCCGGACACCCCTATAACCGTATTTCGACTCACTTATGATACAGCACCACGAGGTCTCATGCAGGCTTATTGTCTTCTAAAATACACCTTGTTAATGTCTTGCAGGACTGGAGTCACGCATGATACAAAAAAGACCCGGCTGTCAGCGTCTATATATATATATATGAGGTAATTACCAGCTGCCTTCTATGTCCACTTCAGCCCAAATAGCCAAATGACTGTCAAAAAAATGTTAATATATCAATTTAATTGTGTGAAATCAATAGAAAATACTATAGAATAAAACTTCAAGAATCACTGTGACCCCAAGATTTAAAACCCATTTCGGTTTGATTTCTCTTAGGTAAAAGGGATGATGGTGTCTATGCCCCTTCCATACCCCTGATCTCATAGAGACAAGCCTAAATCAAGGTCCTGAAGAAGATGGTCAATTAAATTCATCGAAACCGGTCGACCACTTTTTAACTAAGGATATCCCAAAAACCAACCCGGGATACCCTATGAACAACATTATATAACTCTGCACTATGGACGAAGTTTGTTGCTTTTAAATTTCCCCTACGAAAATCTCACTCTTGAAGAATCACCGAGTGATGTATAATTCAGGGACCACACACTTCTTATGAAGGTCGAATAAAAAGTAAAAATAGTTCCTCACTGAAATGTGGTCCCAAGTTCTTATGTGTCAGTAGCGCTCTTGCCCTCGTAGTGTAGCCGAGGAATTCTTCTCGCCAATCTACCGAACTAGTCAGTACAATCAACAAACAGAACAGTTGATTGGCGGAAAGATGGAATGTCAACGAAGAATCCAGAACCCGATGGAACAGGATACTGGAACGGGATGTCTTCTCGAGGTGTACTGGCAAGACCCCCAGACAACTGCACTAAGAGCAATAATCACATAGATGCGATAGTATGCAAAATAAATGCAGATATCAGAATAGAAATCCACCACTAACCTGTGTAGTTCTTCAGAATCTCCGATTCTCCGAATATTCCCATGGAAGGAATAAGAAGTAAGGTAGAGGCCAACCCAAGATCAAGAACCAGAATAGAAGGCAAAGCAAGAAGCAGGAGAAAATCCAAGCTGACTGTCCAAGGAGCAAAACCTAACCCGACGGCACGAGGACGCCTAAAAGGTACAATAAGGAAGTCTCTAGTCCATGTACCAAAGGTGACGAGTTCCAATGCAGGTGGACATTCCTAGCAGGGTAGGACCGTGGAAGATACGAGGTCGAAGAGCAGGGCTGGCAGCAAAAGTAAAAGGAGTAACCAAAGCAGGTCCGTGGACGATCCGAGGTCGAAGAGCAGGGCTGGCAGCAAAAGTACAAAGGAGTAATCAAAGCAGGTCCGTGGACGATCCGAGGTCGAAGAGCAGGGCTGGCAGCCAAGTACAAAGGAGTAATCAAAGCAGGTCCATGGACGATCCGAGGTCGAAGAACAGGAAGACAAGGCAAGGGGGAACAAGAAGCTGGATACAAGAGAAAGCAAGCCGCTAGAATACAAGATTCAGAAGCGCCGGCAAAACGAACAGGCGTGGCTTATATAACAGTCACATGATCAGTATACGTCAACTTAACGTGTAGAGGGAAAAGTGACAGACGTGAGAGGACGCCATCGTCTCCATGCCAACTTCCAAGATCCCGGCAGACGAGATCTTAAAGGGAACGTAACCACCGTTCGTTGACGAATACGAGAGCCACAAGTATTAGTTCTCGTGGAAGCTGGATAACCATGGCGTCCCAACACAGATGATCTCTGCCGATACTTGACAGTTTCCTTCCCCAAAGAGGCCCCCACACGCCGAGATCTCCAAAAACGGGACAACAAAACCGGGGCATGTACGTTATCGCATGGCTCCCAGGTGCGATCCTCCGGACCATAGCCCTTCCAGTCAACATAGTAGAGTCTTCTACCGTTCCGGACCTTGGTGTCCAAGATGGCCGACACCTCATACTCCACAGCACCCCGAACCCTGAGAGGCGGAGGATGGGAGGGAAGACGGGTATTAGGACGGCACGGTTTAATCAAAGACACGTGGAATACTGGGTGTATTTTCCACGACTGGGGAAGAACCAGACGCACCACTGCCGGGTTAATGACATGCGATATAACATATGGCCCAACAAAAGGTGGGAGCAACTTCCTCTGACCAGGCAGGCGTAAATTGCGAGTAGACAACCAGACGTTCATGCCTGGGAGATACACCGGAGCTGGGGTACGATGCCGGTCTGCATATAACTTGGTCCTGTTCTGAGCCTCCAACAATTGTCTCATGACCTGGACATGGGTGCCGGAAATGTCCCTAACACAGGCAAGGGGAGCAGGATTGTGAGCCGGCAGGTCAGGTGCGAGAGGCAAGGAACGCGGATGCTGCCCATACAGGGCAAAGAATGGAGAAACCTGTGTAGCAGTGTGGAGCGAATTATTGTAGGCAAATTCGGCCATAGACAGTACCGAAAGCCAATCGTCCTGACGCTGAAAGATGAGACACCTTATGTATTGTTCCATAGTGGCATTCAGACGTTCGGTCTGGCCATCCGTCTGAGGATGATAAGCACTTGAAAATCGAGCTTCAATACCTAATGCAGCCGACAAAGCTCTCCAAAAGCGTGAAGTAAACTGAGGACCGCGGTCGGAGATGATTATAGAAGGAAAACCAAACAACCTAAACACGTTCCGCAGAAAAAGATCCGCCAGTTTAGGAGCAGTAGGGATCCCTTGACAAGGTACGAATAGTGCCATTTTGGTGAAATAGTCGATGACCACCCAAATAGTATCAAAACCGTCCACCAGAGGTAGTTCCACAACGAAATCCATGGAAATGGAGGACCAAGGATGATCTGGAAGAGGCATAGGTTGGAGCAAACCCACGGGTTTGCCATGTGATGTCTTACACTGAGCACAAACCGAACAAGTATTTACGTAATCAGTAACATCCTGCAATAAAGACGGCCACCAACACCATCTTTTCATTAGATCAACCGACTTCCTAATACCTGGATGAGCAGCCAGAGAGGAGTCATGACACCATTGTATAGCAGTACGTCGCGTCTCTAGAGTAGGCAGGAATATCTTACCCTGGTAATAGGGCAAGGAATTTATGATCTCCAGCTTGTATTTGGTTACTTCTGGCGGATCGTTTCGAAGCCATTCCTGTATATAGGACTTAAGTGACGGACGTAAAGAGCAACCACAAACCACCTGAGTGGGTAACAGAGGTACACCAGTGGCGTGAGAGGATTTGGCGGGTCCATGTAGACGAGAGAGAGCATCCGCTTTAGAATTCTGAGAACCAGGACGATAGGAAATAGTGAAATTAAACATTGAAAAGAACTCATGCCAACGGGCATGTCGTGCAGTGGTGCATTTCACTGACTGCAGGGCCAAGAGATTCCTATGATCCGTGAACACCTGAACAGGCACTTGAGAACCCAGCAAATGATGCCTCCAAACCAAGAACGCGTCCCTGATAGCCAACAATTCGCGCTCCGTGATAGTATAATTCCTTTCATAAGGTGTTAACTTTCTGGAATGAAAGGCTACTGGATGTAACCCTGCATCGTCTGGGCAAGGTTGGGACAGGATAGCACCCAAAGCCACATCCGAAGCATCAGCCTCGACAATGAATGGTTGGCTTGGGTCCGGATGCTGGAGCACAGGTGCCGAGGTGAAGGCGGACTTCAGAGAGTCAAACGCCTGTTGAGCCTCCCCATCCCAATGGAAAGGTCTCTTGGAGCTAGTCAGAGCCGTAATGGGACAGACAATGGCTGAAAAGTCTTGAACGAAACGTCGATAAAAGTTCGCAAAACCTAAAAAGGATTGCAACGCCTTCAGATTGTTGGGAACCGGCCAATCCAGAATAGCAGAGACTTTAGATCTGCTCATTTTGACTCCTTTGTTGGTGATGTTAAAGCCAAGAAACTCGACCTCTTGTACGTGGAAGAGACACTTTTCCAGTTTGGCATATAAATGATTTTCCCGCAAACGTTGTAAGACTCTACTGACCTGAACAACATGGGTTTCATGGTTGGGGGAGTAAATCAGAATGTCGTCTAGATAAACGATCAGAAATTGATCCAACATATCATGAAAGACTTCATTTATGAAGAACTGGAAAGTGGCGGGGGCGTTACTCAGCCCGAAGGGCATTACAGTGTATTCGTACAGACCGTATTTGGTTTTGAAGGCGGTCTTCCATTCATCCCCTTCTCGTATGCGTACAAGGTTGTACGCCCCACGTAAGTCCAACTTGGAAAAAACCTTGGCTGAGCCGAGCTGATCAAGCAAGACTGATATCAGAGGAATCGGGTATTGGTTTCTGACCGTAACAGCGTTCAAGGCCCGATAGTCGATCCAGGGCCGAAGGTCCCCCTCCTTCTTTGGAACAAAAAACAGAGGGGAAGCTGCCGGAGAACGCGAATGCCGAATGAAGCCGGATTTTAAGGATTTATCGATGTATTCCTTAAGGATGACATCCTCCTTGGGAGTTAATGAATAAATCCTGCCAGATGGTATCTTGGCCCCAGGAATCAATTCTATAGGACAATCAAAAGGCCTGTGGGGTGGAAGAATTTCTGCCCCACTTGCGTCAAAGACATCCCGATATTCTTGATACTCTGAGGGCAATTGAGTGTTAAGAACAGCTCCTATCGTAGAGGCGGCATCCATGAGAGCACGGCTTGGGCTGGGGGTTTTCTGAACTGATGTCAAACAGAACTGGTCACAATGTTCTGAGAGGAAGTTCACTTCCCCCGACTGCCAATCTACCACGGGGTTGTGTAGTCTCAACCAAGGAAGCCCCAGGATAACTTTCAGTTGTGGAGCGGCAATCAGGTCAAAGGTGATCTCTTCAGAATGCCCACATTCCGTCCTCATGACCAAAGTAGCAGTACGTTCAGTCACTAGACCAGAAACCAGGGTTGAGCCATCGACCGCATTCACGACCTCGGGGCAGTCTTTGGAAACAATCTGTATACCCATCTCTCGAGCATAATCACCATCAATATAGTTCCCCGTAGCACCTGAATCCAAGACAACTGGAATCATCCGTCTACCGAGGGAGGTGGAATCGAGAGTGACGGATAACCAATAAGGTGTAGACATGAGGGGGTTGCTGTAAGAACCACCCGGCAACTGAACCCCTTCTATTGCCGGGCTTTCGCGTTTCCCTGTTTCTTAGCAGGTTTTTTAGTACATGATCGTAGTAAATGATCTGATGACCCACAATAGTAACAAAGGCCGTTCTTTCTTCTGTGTTCTCTGGTTTCTGCTGACAACGGTCCCCGCAATGCTCCGATTTGCATTGGTTCTGAGGACCCGGTGGCAGGACTTGACGTGGCGGTCGTAAGAGGAGGAAGCGGTCTCCGTTCCCCCCTTCTCTCTGCTTGCCTAGAGTCAATTTGAAGTACCAAATCAACCAACTCAGAGAATGCTGTAGGGATTACCGGTACCGTAGATAGAGTATCTTTAAGGGAGTCAGACAACCCTTTGTAAAATAAAGAGGCCTTCTTCTCCTGTGGCCAGTTAGTTTCGGCAACCAATTGATTAAACTTGGCTAAGTAAGCCAACAGGGTAGAAGTTCCCTGCTGTAAGGCCAATAACTGCAAGTCGGTGGCTTGCGTAGCATAGCACGTGTCAAAAACCCGACTCATAGCCTCAATCAAGGCGTCACAATCGTACAAGAGGTGACTGCCCTCTTCCAATAGTGGATTGGCCCATGCTGCCGCCGTACCACCCAAGTGTGACAAAAGGAAGGCCGCTTTAGTGGTTGGATCCGGAAACAGTGCTGGCCTACATAGAAAATGCAACCTACACTGGTTAAGGAAGGTTCGATAGGCCTTAGGGTCACCTAGGAACCGCTCTGGTTGAGCCAAGGGAAACTGAGCAGTCATGTACACTGGCCCCGTATCAGAACGGGCACGAGATAGCCCAGAACCCGAGGCCACAGTGGGCGAAGGCGCCCCAGCACCGGTGGGCTGAAGACCAACCTGTAGCTCATCAATGCGCCTTTCGGTGGCAGCATGGGCATGAGCCATTTCACTGCGTAAATCCGCCACCAATTGCATGATGGCCGACAAAGACTCGTTGGCATCCATTTATATAGGAGGCTTCTGAATATGTCAGTAGCGCTCTTGCCCTCGTAGTGTAGCCGAGGAATTCTTCTCGCCAATCTACCGAACTAGTCAGTACAATCAACAAACAGAACAGTTGATTGGCGGAAAGATGGAATGTCAACGAAGAATCCAGAACCCGATGGAACAGGATACTGGAACGGGATGTCTTCTCGAGGTGTACTGGCAAGACCCCCAGACAACTGCACTAAGAGCAATAATCACATAGATGCGATAGTATGCAAAATAAATGCAGATATCAGAATAGAAATCCACCACTAACCTGTGCAGTTCTTCAGAATCTCCGATTCTCCGAATATTCCCATGGAAGGAATAAGAAGTAAGGTAGAGGCCAACCCAAGATCAAGAACCAGAATAGAAGGCAAAGCAAGAAGCAGGAGAAAATCCAAGCTGACTGTCCAAGGAGCAAAACCTAACCCGACGGCACGAGGACGCCTAAAAGGTACACTAAGGAAGTCTCTAGTCCATGTACCAAAGGTGACGAGTTCCAATGCAGGTGGACAATCCTAGCAGGGTAGGACCGTGGAAGATACGAGGTCGAAGAGCAGGGCTGGCAGCAAAAGTAAAAGGAGTAACCAAAGCAGGTCCGTGGACGATCCGAGGTCGAAGAGCAGGGCTGGCAGCAAAAGTACAAAGGAGTAATCAAAGCAGGTCCGTGGACGATCCGAGGTCGAAGAGCAGGGCTGGCAGCCAAGTACAAAGGAGTAATCAAAGCAGGTCCGTGGACGATCCGAGGTCGAAGAACAGGAAGACAAGGCAAGGGGGAACAAGAAGCTGGATACAAGAGAAAGCAAGCCGCTAGAATACAAGATTCAGAAGCGCCGGCAAAACGAACAGGCGTGGCTTATATAACAGTCACATGATCAGTATACGTCAACTTAACGTGTAGAGGGAAAAGTGACAGACGTGAGAGGACGCCATCGTCTCCATGCCAACTTCCAAGATCCCGGCAGACGAGATCTTAAAGGGAACGTAACCACCGTTCGTTGACGAATACGAGAGCCACAAGTATTAGTTCTCGTGGAAGCCGGATAACCATGGCGTCCCAACACAGATGATCTCTGCCGATACTTGACATTATGAAACAACACAATTGTCTCTGAAATGGGCAACAGCCCCAGGCACCCCATGCCTAAGGACAGGAGCCCCCATACAGTATGAGGAATCTTCTGTGAAATCTATCATCTGAGGTCACCCATTAAATGGTACCAAAATAAGGATCAGCCTCCACACTGAAAAGGTGTAGTTCCTGATGGACCCATACAGACTTCAGTCTTGTGATTATTGTTCTCTTGTTCGTGCCTTGGGGTCCAGACAAAGACATCCACTTCTGCTGATCCTTCCTTTGAGCTATTCAGGGTGGGGCACTGTAATAGTTACCAGCTCAGAAGGCTTCCCCTTACCTTTTGGTAAAAACCTTACCCCCCTTTCTGCATGCACCCCGTGGGACCCTAACGTGTTTGTCTTTCTTGCATTACCTGCCCCTTTCTGTACACTGCCTTTATTGCCCGTCTAGAGTCATTGCCTACCCTTCCTTGTCTGCAGAACTCCTTACACCCCTGTCTCTTGTATACTATTTTCCCTTTGGCTGTGGGGGCATGTGTCCAATGTATTAAGAATTAGGAAGGTAGGAACACTGTGTAAAATGGTGATATTGTTCAATTGGAAGCTTTGTACAATCTGAGGCATTATCCGATCTGGGAGCACGGTCCAAGATGGCTACGTGGGTACTGAGCACAATTTGCCTAGGGGGACTGCTGTAGTGTTTAGTGTGGCCAAGCTGTATGATTATTGGCATATGGAATCTGCGTCCCATTGGGACATTGCAAAATCCAGGGCCATTGTGAAATCTGAGTGTGTAAACTATAGAACGAGGGTCTCGGACATTGTTACACAAATGTCATGTGCAATCCAAGGGTAAATTGCTCTGGATGAGGGTGGTTGAAATCAAACGTGTAAATAAATATGCATGCAGATGATATACCATTCAAAAACCCCGCAGGTCATTCATATATATCCAAGTGTCAGAGAAGTGTGAACATGAAATGGATTCCAGCAAATATGGGTCAGTCATTCTGAAAAAAAGAACTGGCTATTACTTTTCGGTGTGCGGACAAGAACACACCTATTGTAAATAAGTGACGCTGTAATCTCAAATACTGCAACTAATGACAATGGGGATAATACGAGAGTCTTATGACATCCTTACTGACACACCACTATTAGGTCGTTTGGTTCTATTATCGGAGCTGGGCTTGAAACATATATGGCCTGAATGTTCATGGAAACCTAAATGTTCAAAGTTACAGAATTGTAAGAGCACCGCAATATAGTGTTTTAATTCACTATGGGGAATTCTGAATGTCATATTACTAAAAGATGTATTACAGTGCTTAGAAGCTGGAGGAATTCGTCATGATGAGCTATAAAATAAACCTAATATTTTCGGCATTCCCAACACTGCAATCTGCTGTCCTGTATTGCAAACAACATTTATTTAGTTTTAAATTTGTTTTTGCATTAAAACTTGCAGAAATAACCTTCTGGATATGGAGTTGAGTACAGGAACTCATTAAACATATCCTCATTTTAAACTACTGGCATTTGAAGAAGGGACCTGCATCGTCTCAAATGTAAAACTACTACGTACATCTTTGTTTTCAATGTGTTTACAGAATAAAAGTTATCACACTCAGAAAGGTTTAAAATAATTATTCTTTCATTACGTAAATAAAATATACAGATGGATGCATTTCACTTTGAAAATTGAAGATCCATAAGTGCACTTTTTGGATGTCAATTTACAATGGGAAGTGCGCATTGCCTGCTATATATATGAAATCCGTCATAAATTCTGGGTTTTGACAGTGGACAGAACGTGGCTTTTATTGAATGATTAGAGAAAAAATGCCATGACCCATATAAACAGACACTGCATTTTCTTTTAATGTAAAAACTCTGTGGTTTCTAAAGTGAAATTACTGAGAAGTGTAAAATGCCTTTATATGCCTTAAGGCGAGATATGTATATTCTCCTGCAAATTACTGGTGTTTTGAGTCAACTGGGCAACTTAGTTTGTTTTTGTGTGGGCTGGTTATCCTGGGTTTCATTTGCACCGAAAGCAAAGAAATAATGTTAAACAAACCACACCATTGTGTGCTCTGCTACAACTATTCTTGTGTGGGTACCACAAAATGGAAGTAGTTGGTGTAGTTGCCTGAAAGGGGGATATGGGGAGACAGGAATGAAAAGGACACAAGAGGTTCACGGTTTTGGTCAAAGACTTTTATTAAAATAAAGGGGGGTTGGAAAATACCTCACTGTCCCTGCACTGGAGGTGTCTGCCTACCTAAAACCAAAACTAAGGGCCTGTCAGTGTCACAATGTCCAAAGCAAAAACCGTTGCAAGGCGAAAGTACTATTCTGGCCCTCAATCTGTAACAAAATAAACTCTAACGAGAAAAGGGTAATGTCTTTGTCGTTAAGTGGTTTATAAATGTTCAAAAGAAGAATGCGTAACTTCAATATAAAAGTTCAACAAGGACAGAGTACCTTGTTCCAGCGAGTGCGTCCCTTCCCTAGGATTTCTCTTTCTTCTGTTGCATGTTTAAAGATATCAGTTCCTTAAATTTCTCTTAATCCACAATGCACTGTTCCAAAAAACAACTTGGTTCTTTATCCATATCTCATTAAAGTACCTGGTGTATTCTCCTGCAAGGCGTTTCACTTCTTGTATCCCTGGTTTCACTCAACCTTTGGCTGGTCCTAATATATCCTTCTCAGGACCCCCCTTCTGTTTAGATACTTCTGGTATACTGTTCAATTTGTCTTTGCCTGGTGTATTTCTCTACCAGGACTTTCCCATGTAAATATTTTTGAACTTGCCTGGTGTACTATCCTGCCAGGGATTTCTTTATCCTTTTATACTTGCCTGGTATACTCTGCTGCCAGGGCAGTCTTTAACACACTTGCAATTGCCTGGTATACTATCCTGCCAGGTCTTTCTTTAGCACACTTGCAAATGCCTGGTATATTATCCTACCAGTGCTTTCTTTATCATTTTATTATTGCCTGGTATACTCTCCTGTCAGGGCTTTCTTCAACATGCTTGCAATTTCCTAGTATACTATTCTGCCAGGGCTTTTCTTTCCTGTGTGTTCTGTGCACACCTTCAATTGTAAACACTCTTGTTCCCGTTTGCTTTGTGCATACTTTCAATTGTAAGGACTCTTGTTCTTGTATGCTCTGCTCACACTTTTTTTTAAATGTAATATCCTCTTGAGCCTGCTTTATCTAACACAGTACCTGCCTGGTACACTATCCTGCCAGAGCTTTTTTTCAATGTATATTGCATACACTTGCAAAATTTAAAAGTCTCCTAATTCTTGTTTGCTCACCCTTTTTTATAAAGGGTTCAGTATTTCCTTCTCTTTCAAGTCTTTCATTCACAGAATTTACATTTATTTGCTTTAAGCACATCTTCCAGTCTTCTCTGGTGTCCTTGTTTCGCTTTAGGGAACTCACTGTCTCTTGCTGGCTTTCTCTTTTCTTCACACAGTCAGCCGGACGCTATCAGTTGTCTTCTCTCTCCGCTTTCCCGTCCTCTTTCCTCGGCCGGTACACTGCCGTGGCACCTGCTGGGCTCTGTAGGGGAGGACTGGTCCAAAACGACCCCCCTCGCCTGCACTCTCTCCCCAGGTGAGGACTGTGGCTCTCTTGGGCGTCTCCTCGTGCCACCCGGGCCCAGGTGGTGGAGAGCACGCCCACTGGAGACATTGCCCGCACGTATTAATTGCCCGCACATATCGAATGCCCACATCTATTGATCACAACACAAATTTAGTTAGGCCCAAAAACCATTCTCTGCCCAGTAAAGATGGTGTGAGCTCAGCGCACTGTAGCGCGGCCCCCACCCTTGGAAAACATCCCTGCTGCCGCAGCACCCTGGTAGATCCGCTGCGAGCACGTTCCCACGAACAAGACGGACATGAGATAGCGTAATAGCCTAACATTGTAACAGTTCACCTCCCGCAGTGTATCTTCGTTCCCAGCATGAACCGGCCAGCAGGCCTAGACAAATGAAAAGAACAGTAAAATGGTCGATTATATGCCAGACAATCTTTGTATATTAATGCTGAGACTACTTGCAAAGGATGCTTTTCTCTTTCATAAAACCCCTTATATTACAAAAAGCCTGTAGGACGTATGATTACAAGAGATCATGCCCCCACGATATAAGCGATGGTAAGCATATACCATTGCAGTTGGATGCTAATAATGAAGGAAAGCACCAAGAATCTATTTGTTACACGTATTGCTGAGATACTTACACCCCATGGGCTCGCGCCATAACTAAAGCTAATGCTGCTAGAGTACACGAGAAAGCGGATGCAACTATACTATGAACTTATTAAAGAATGCGCAAGAGTACACGTATCATGTGTGAATGTCTGAGCCCCTCATATGCAACCACCGTCACGGACGGTGGCGGGTCGTTCTCTATGTACTCCACTGATCTAACCACTACCTCATTTACCGCGAATGTATATGCATGTAACTGAAACGCTGTAGCTACTAGAGTGTAATGTACAAATATGATGCTCGATCTGGGTATAATCAAAACGCACCCAGTAAAGGTTAAAAGCATGTTTTGACGTGATTTTAAATCAGTATTATGGAAAGTGTTTAAATATTCGCAATGTCTTTTACTTATATTCAGCAACACACGAGGGAGATACCTTTGTGAAATATTTGCAAGGCCATTCCCCCTCCCACCCTGTGAAGGCTGCCAAAGGCATGAGAGCAGAGACCGCGCCGCGCTGCTTTACCTCCCCCAAACTAGCCTGGAGCTTCAAAGACTTGTAACCCCCTCTGTAGCACCCAAGGCCACCACCCGCCACCTGCATTATTTACAGCACAGCAGTAAACCTCTGCCTGAACGCACGCGCCCCCTCGTAAACCTTACAACCCACCGGACCATCTCAGACTTATGGCCCTGTGCAATCAGGACACCCAACACTTTGACAACACACAGCGGAACATCCATAACAACTTCTAACAAGGCAGAAAAACATGTACCGCCCGTGCCAGGCCCTGAAGCTTAGCCCCTCGACCTATGGCCCCGGTCAACAGGACACTGGTAACCATGCCCAGACGTATTGCCTCCAGTCCCCTCACAAGGTGCATTCCTCCTGTGTTGCATTAACCTGTAGTATAACCTATTGGAAGATTTACTAAAGAAGATAATACTGAAACGAGTGAATGACTGCGGTGTGCATGGCCTAGGGCAAATAAGTCAGGAAAGGACATTCATCTCTGACATTGGCCGCGATGGCACGACAACACCAGCCGGATGAACTCCGCCACCCTGCCAGGCCAAGCCCAACCCACGAGGCTGACCAGTGACGTCTTCCAGCCAAAGCCAACCACATCACAGCAGCACCTATAGTTAGTCGTCGCCACCCAATCCCCTTGAACTTGTGCCCCCTATAGTATGTAGGTTCTTATGACGTTTTTTGTAAATATATACGCCTGTCTTTGCTATTGTCAGACAGAGCGCTCTCGGAGTTTGCAGAGTTCTTTGCATGCCCTATTCTGATTGATAAACTCCCATTTACGCTCACCCGCACTCTGTCTTGGCCTTATTCCCATTTTGGGAGAGTCCTTCATTGTCTCTCATTGCGGGGAGGATCGTGCTGTTTGGGGACGCTTGCCTTCAGTGGTGACCCCGATAGCGTGATTATATTCCTAAAACTCCTTATAACCGTCCCCGTTTGGCACGAGAATCTCCGGTCGAAAAGGGATACGCACGGTGAGCCGGCTCCGGGAGGCTGCCCGCCAACGGCGACCGGCACACTAAGAAGTGCGCACTCAATGAGAAAGGGTACGGGATCCCGATTGGAAAAAAATCCCCTTTGAGTGCCGCTCGCCGGAGCCAGGGGCTGACCGTTGAGTTACCGGTGACACTGCCTGGACGGACCCAGTTTCGGAGACTATCGGTTCAAGACGGGCACGTGAGTGCTGAGTGTGAGCGATTGTAAAGGGAGCGGGGAGAGAAGCGTAGGACAGGGAACGAAAAGGGGGTACGAAGATATACTAAAGATCATTCTAAAATTTCCTTTCTTTTTCTTTGCATATGGCCATTAGGATACGAGGTGAATAAAGAGATAGAAGTGACGGGAACCTAGCTACGAAAGGGGGTGGAAGGCGGCGCCGCATAGTGCTATATTGACTAGTGCTGGGAATATATGACGAAGTGAAATACAAGATAAAAGTGTTCAGCAAAAGGGGGCACTGAGAATATATTAGTGATCGCTACTACTTCTTTCTCTTTTTCTTTAGGGGTAGGGGGAGAATAACAACGGAATTAGCACAAACTTGGGAGAAAAATAAGAGAACAAGGGTCCTACTAGGGGGGGAGAGAAGGTTAAAACTTACAAATATATGCACATGTGCTAAGCAAGATAGACAGGGACAGCCGGCTAGGGAGGGAAGGGAGGGCAGCGTGACTGGTGTACGGAGTGTTACCAAGAGGTGTGTGCACCTCGTATGTGTTAAGGGATAACTTTGTCATTTACGAATGTGTAAAACGGCCATGAATGTGTAATTGTCAAATGGTCATGGTAAGTGTGACCGGATAAAAATTCTTTTTTGAAGCAACGCTGAGAAAGTGACGTAAGTGGGTACCCGTTGATTTCCGGGTTGATAGTGTCAAAATAAATGATGGATTGCTCTTGTATGTGTCCCCCCAAGAGAACAAAGTAGAAATTGTGTACAGACAGTTTTTTGTATCGAACAAGTTAAGGGAGGGAGAGCCCAAGCGAGCATAACACTGGAAGTGGAGTAGAATACAAAAAGTAATATCTATACTATAGTACCATTGGAGGTGTAGAGATACAGAGACACATAAGCACCAGGGGAGCACACAAAGATGGGGCCTGAAACACCATTATCACATATTTGTAAAAGCCTTCCAGGGCACGCGGAGCGGATCAAGAAATACCACGACCAATGGGTAACCGAGCTGAAAGGAGAGGGGCTACCCCAGATATGGCCAGAGGGAGGGTCATTTGACAAAAGCGTTCTAGATATGGTGATGACATGCATTTTCTTGAAATACCGAGGGAAACAGCTGCAGAATAGGAGGGAAATATTAGATCTTTGGCGGTTATTCGAAGAGGTGCCACCGCCTAAAGCGCCGGCACCAAATCCTGATCTCCCATCTACTACAGACAATCCACTGATATTGCAGAAAGATACCAAAGAATTGCCAGGTGTCACACCACCAGTGGAGGTAATAAGTTTATACCCGATATTAAAGAAACCTGTACCCGCAGAAGGATACAGTGACCCAACGTATGTACCTCCCCCGACAACTACCACACCCCACCGGCCCACTGCACCCCCACCATATGAAAGTACAAGGGAGCGAGGCCAGGCGAGCACACAAAGGGTGGACATAGAGAAACTCACAGATGATCTAGAATCAAGACTGTCGATAGCAAAAGATGAGCTCTCGAGGATAAAAAACATATGCGAACGAACAGCACTAGATACAACCAGAGCTGGACGTACGTCTAGAGCATCGGATGAAAGCAGAAGGCCCGAAGAGGGGTGGAAAAAGGGCGAGATCTTGTTTAGGATTGAGGAAGAACCAACGCGAATAATAGAAGTAGGAACCCGAGAGGAAGATAGTGGTAACGAAGAAAGGCTTGGGGGATTTAGAGAGGAATTACTATGTGATGTTAGAGAGGAGCTAGATGAAAGCGACAGGTTGAGTATGGCAATAGGAGGGGGAAGCGAGGGGGAGGAAGGTGCATGTTCTATGCGAACCCTAGATGATGAGTGGACGGGGCGACTGAGGAACAGAGTGGGGAAGATGACATCACTGGGAACATCAGCAGCCAAAACGGGTCCGGATGCAACAACGAGAGGAAAGCTACAGCTCCCGTTGATACATAGGGGAGGAGGGAGGCCTAACTATATCCCATGGGCACAGATGGATAAAGCTAATTTATTAAAGCTATTGCCCCCGTTATCAGGCGGGGCAAGTAAGTGGATATATGCCTTCGAAAAACATACAGCTGGGGTACCCCTAGCTGTAGGAGATGTGAAAAGTCTGCTCGTATCAGCGGTGGGCGACCAGGCTGAAAGAGTATGGGTTAAAGCCGGTTTCCCGGGAGTAACTTTAGACTGCGACCGCCATGATGGGGCGTCCTTTAACACGGTGCGCGCCAGGGTGTGGGACGCCTTACGCGAAACATTTCCAGACACACCTGACTTACAGTCCGTGATGCAGTGTGCAATGAATGACGGGGAGGAGGCTATGGATTACATATTTCGGGTCCAAGAGATGTGGAGAGCGGAAACGGGCACGCCCTGGTATCAATCGACATCTTTATTTTACTTTATTATAAAAAGGGGGCTCCCAAAGGAAGTGCAGAAGGCGCTTGACAAAATAGCAGGTATAGAAGCAAAGGGATGGCCGGAAATTCAGAGCATAATAGTACACCATTGCAAAAGAATAAAGGAGAGGGAGAAGGAGGTGGCACAGAAAAGATTGGCAGACGAGGCGAAGTTAGTACAGTCAAAGTTAGTGAAGGTTGCAGCAGCAGTAGCCGCGCTCCCACACAGTAGGGAGGGAGATGAGGAAGAGGAGGGGCTGATAGCAATACAAGGAAGGATGGCAACTAATTGGGCGGGAACAGGACAGCGGCAGTGGAACGAGCAGGAGCAGGGTGGAAGTCTGCAGTGGCAAGAGTGGACCCCTCGAGGGGGACGAGGTGGGTACAGGAGCAGAAGAGGAGGTGGACCACAGGGGTACGGAGGAATGGGAGGAAGTGGATGGCAGGGTCCCAGGGGCCCCCAGGGGAGTTGCTGGAACTGTGGACGATGGGGGCATTACTCCAGGGAGTGCAGAAGTAGGCAAAACAACGGGTTCCAGGAGGTGGAACAGTATGGCCATCCCCATCCGGGAAGCCCATATGGCCTTCCGATGGGACAGCAGCAACTGAGAGACCCAAGCCAGGGTAACACGAGCCAGCAACAGGGACCCCAATACAGAACACAGAACCACCCACAAAACATGCCCAACAACGACAGCATGCAATATACACCAGGCAACCCTTTCGCGACAGCAGCTAACGGGGCCCCGCACCAGCACCCTACAACGGCATGTCAGTGGTCTCAGGTAACGTATTTAATGAAGGGGGGGCCATGAGACACCCCGCATAGGACAGCCCACAGAGAACACTTGCGTGTCCAGTTCTATCTACCTCCCACAGTGCAGCAGAGGAACCATTGGTGGGGGCGCAGATAGGAGACAGGCAATTTGTATTCATGGTTGATTCGGGAGCGGAGAAATCATGTGTCAGGGAGGGCCGGTTCCCGTTATCTAACAGGAAGTTAGAGACGCAGGGGTTCTCTGGGGCTGTAATTGAAGTTCCTTACACAGAATCTTTGGATGTGACCATAGGGGGCAAAACCGTAAAAGCACCCTTACTGTATTATGAACAGTCCCCGATAAATTTGCTGGGGAGGGATCTTATGAGTAAACTTAACATGACCATATCATTTACCGAAGGAGGAATAGTGTGTTCTACACCCGGGATATGCCCCTTGCGTGCAATGTTGGTAGTACAAGCCTACACAACCACACAGGAAATACGAGGGTTGCCACAAAAGGAAGAGATGTTCATTGCAGGGCTAAAGACTCTGGCCTTTATAGTCCCAGAGCTAAAAAACATGGATTGGAGGATTCCAGCAGAATTCCTCTTCCGCCCCATAGTGTGTCCAAATGCAGCACCAGGATCAGTGGTGTCGTTGGATTTGCACGCTGTGCAGGTATCAACGAAACGGATCGCTGTGATTGGAATGGACAGAGAAGGATGTGAGTGGCGCACCGTACTGTGTACAAACGCCAACCTTGCCCTGCGCGAGGTAACAGATGAGGATCTCTTTTCAGACACAGAAGTAGATGGTGAGATAGTAATGGAAATAGCGATGCCCTGTGACATTTTGATCCAAGCCAGAGAGATCCCCGTCCAATTGATGGCAGTGGTAGGAACACCACCGTCATTTTTTGATGACGACATGAGGCTAGTACCAAACAATTTATGGACAACAGGCCCACATGATGTAGGACTGTTGCATGGAGTACAACCTGTGAGAATAACCCTAAAACAAGGAGCTATTTTACCAAGAGTTAAACAGTATCCATTGTCCCGTGAAGCTGAAGAAGGGATAAAAGAGACGATAAATGCACTACTAGTACAAGGAATAATAGTGCCTTCAAACTCCCCATGTAACACATGTATTTATCCAATCAAAAAAGCAAAGGGGGGATCTTGGCGGATGATACAGGATTTACGCCCCCTCAATGATGTAATACAAAAAGAGTTCCCTCTAGTCCCGAACCCTGCATCCATACTATGCAGTATCCCAAAAACAGCATCACATTTTACAGTGGTGGACTTGAAAAACGCATTTTTCTCAATACCTCTGGCTGAAGAGAGCAGATACCTTACAGCGTTCACACTGGGGGGAAAAAGATATGAACATTGCAGACTGCCACAGGGATACTGTGAGAGCCCGAGCATATTCAATCGCATATTGCATGAAGACTTGGGGAACCTATCAGTAGAGAGTACGATTATTCAGTATGTGGACGATTTATTGGTGTGTGCACAAGACAAAGAAACGTGTAGAAAAGATTCAACAACGCTCCTGACTTTACTGGCCAACAAAGGCTACAAAGTAGATAAGGAGAAGCTACAGTATTGTCTGCTTGAGGTCCTATACCTGGGACAGCTCATATCGAAAGATGGAAAAAGAATAATTCCCGACAGGGTAGAGGCAATAAGATCGGTAGGAGAACCCACAACAGTAAAAGATATGCAGAAATTTTTGGGGATGTGCAATTACTGCCGGGCATGGATACTAGACTATGCAGCATACACCCGGCCCCTCCTACAAGCACTGAAAGAAGCACAACAGGAGAATGTAAAAATAAAGTGGTCAGAAGAAATGCGCACATCGTTCAAAACACTGAAGGAACTAATTTCAAGCGCTCCAGTACTAGCAAACCCTGATTATGGACACGAATTTTACCTATTTTCCCATTGCAAAGGAACACTTATGACAGCGGTGCTGACACAAAAGACATCCTTAGGACACAAGCCCCTAGCTTACTATAGTGGTACTTTGGATGCCGTGATGCAGGGTCATTTCGCGTGCGAACAATCACTCGCAGCAGCCGCATTCGCGATTGAGAAAAGTGCCACAATAGTAATGGGATGCTCTGTAACATTGTTTGTGGAACACTCATTATTTGCAATACTTGAAAGATCAAAAAGCACGCTAACCACACAGCGGGCAACAGCATATGAGATCATATTGTCCAGCGCCAACATCCACATAGTGAGATGTAAAACAGTGAACCCCGCCACGTTTATCACAGAAGCGTGCACATTGGAGGATATGCAAAATCACGACTGCACAACCCACACAGGAGAAGGAGGGGAGGGCGCAGTGGTGTGTGAAAACGCTCTCAGCGAGGGGGAAGTGTACTTTGTGGATGGGTCCGCATCAATTGATATGGACACGGGAGAAAAACACGTTGGCATGGCGGTAGTGAGATTAGAGGAAGGCGAGTTTGAAACATTAGTACAGTACCGCCTCCCGTCGCATTACTCTGCACAAGCAGCAGAACTGGTTGCGCTCATAGAAGCACTACACGCAGCAAAGGGCTGTGCAGTTACAATATACACAGACTCAGCTTACATGACGACGACAGTACATGGAGGTCTAGCAAGATGGGGCCGTAGGGGATTCAGAAGGGCAGACGGAACGCCAGTGCAGCATGCAGAATTGTTAAAAGAATTAATAGAGGCCCTACAAAACCCTACTGCTGTAGCAATAGTGAAGTGCCAGGCCCATACATCCAATACAGACGTTGTGTCTTTAGGGAACGCGGCAGCGGACGCTGCCGCCAAAGAGGCTTCCTATTTTCAAAAATACGACACAGGTGAGTTCATGATGAAGAACGCAACAACCGAAGAACTGTCAGAAGGGTACAACATGATGTCCTTATCACAAATTCTAGAATTGCAGGAAGGAGCTAGTGCAGAAGAAAAACTAACGTGGACAAAACGGGGATGCAGCCAATCAGGAACAGACCTATTATGGCGGCAAAATAACTCAGGGAAAGTGGTAATGCCACTACAATTACTAGAAGTAGCATTTCAACAGCTACACTTCCCCGCACACAACACTAAACAGCACATCACAGCAGAAATACAGGAAGAATGGTTTGTGCCGTGTCTCCAGGAGCATGTGTCTCGATTGGCAATGGAATGTACAACATGCCAAATATACAACTCAGGAATGACCCTACGCACACTCCGGGGAACAATTCCCAAACCCCTTGGCCCCTTCAGAGAACTACATATAGATTATGCAGACATGGGGGAAAGGTGTAATGGCGCACGGTACATGATCGTGGTTGTGTGCCCGTTTTCAAGATGGGTGGAAGCAGGACCCTGTGCGCGACCTGATGCCAAAAGCGCCGCCAAGTTCCTAGTAAGGGAAGTGTTCCCGCGCTGGGGAATTTGTGACGTGATTCGCTCAGATAACGGCTCTCACTTTGTGAATGAACTCTTCAAGGAAGTTACCACGTTATTGGGTATAAAACATAAATTATGTTCGATTTATCATCCTCAAAGTAATGGCGTAGTGGAAAAGATGAACGGCCTGTTAAAGGGCAGGTTATCAAAACTATGCTTCTCATTAAAGAAAAATTGGATTTACTGTCTACCCCTGGCACTATTTGAGTTGAGAAATCAACCAAGTAAAGACCACCATTTGTCCCCACACGAGATCGTGACTGGGAGACGAATGAACACAGCACACTCTCCACTGCGTGAACACTCAGATGCTCACAGGAGCGCCGCAATATTGGGAGATGAGTTCACAGACTACCTAAGAAAATTAACAAGGGCAGCGCGCGCAATATCGAAGCAACTATCCCCACCCTTCACTAGGGAAGAGGGAAATGTAACGGGATCTGTCACGGAGCCAGAGCAACAGCTACAGCTAATGCCAGGCGACTCAATTATGTCAGAAGCTTCGTGCGTCGGTGGAATGCACCACGATTCCATGGCCCATACGAAGTAATATTTTGCACGCCCACGGCAGTAAAGGTGAAGGGCTTGAGGTACTGGGTGCACTTGACCGACGTACGAAAAGCATACAGCAATGTACACGAGGAGATAGACGAGGAGGCACAGACAACAGCAAACGATGAAAATAAGTAGGATGTCTAAATATCGGCTTGCGTGAGTGTGTGTGTGTGTGTGTCAACACTGGACCTAAATGGAATACTGTCAGCACTGGAATTGAATGAAATAATGCCTGACAAGGATATCAAAAAAAAAAAAAAAAAAAAAAAAAAAAAATGTGTGGGATTTCTTTTTTTTTTTTATCTAAGTGAATGATGTGTAACTAGTGAAATAATATTATAACTTGTATATACCCTTGTCTGTGAATACCCCTCCCCCGCACCCCCACCCGCTTCCATTCCCCGTCAAATGTATTGGCACAGATGATGCCAACAAAACGTTTACATGCATGCACTTAATGCACTTTTATATCTCAAACAGGAGCTTCCATGGCATCTAACGGGCAGCCTGCAACGGATAGAATTAGTAGAATGAGAGAATTAGTATATGAGAGATGTAGATATTCGTATGAGTGTGGATTATCAATATGCATTACATTGTTTTTTATGATGATGTTTGGCTTGGTTACATATTGGTTTATAGCGTTCATCTCTATCGAGATGTACGAGGGGGGAGGGAGTAATAACACTACTGGACCAATTAACAGTACCACCGGGCCCAATGCAACTGCAGGTGTCAATACAAGGGAAGGTGATTTTTTGATATGGGACGGAACTAAACTTGTGTCATACCACACCATCCAGTGTTGTGACCTCACAAAGAGAAAAGCCACAGGGTGGAATGCAGAGCAACACAGTGTCTCCACCAGGGGTATCCACTTACAATGCCCACAGTCTCAATGACCGAAACCCGTCTGCCATATCATGGTTATATAACACCCCCACCAGCAGCTTGCCCCCACCCCAGAAAACAATCTGCCAGATAACGTCAGGAAAGAAAACGATAAGCTACTAGAAATGCAAGAAATACTATATGATGAATGGGCCCAGGGGGGCGGGAATGAGAAAGGGGGGTCTAGTTTGCCCACTGCTCAGGGGGGTGGGAAATACATGAGTAACAAGAACATCAGACGAAAGAGAGAAACAGGGAGGAAGAAGTATGATGAGTATTATGGGCTAGGTCTAGATAAGATGGAAGACCCACGACACCCCCATCAAACAAATAAGTGGTATGCAGACATGAGTGCCACAGCTAAACAGACTACAAACGAAAGCTGTTATGTCTGTTCCCT
The DNA here is from genome assembly GCF_040938575.1 of Ambystoma mexicanum. Taxonomy (NCBI): domain Eukaryota; kingdom Metazoa; phylum Chordata; class Amphibia; order Caudata; family Ambystomatidae; genus Ambystoma; species Ambystoma mexicanum. Next base: position 608,605,154 of record NC_090937.1, read on the forward strand.
CATCCCCCATGCATCAGGTACACCCAAAGTATTGTTACCCAAAGAGTTGCCTATTGTGGGTGCCCAATGTCTCCTTCATCTCACGCTGTGCAGGATTAAGAACACCTTCCAGGCACACGAAGTAACTTTTCAAATGCTGCAGAACGAGAAAACGTGTTACCCAAAAACGGCAGGAGTGGTATGTTTGAAAGAACCATTTTTTGTGATAAAAGGGACACTTTTTTCTGACAACAAGCAGAAGGATGAAGAAGTACTGTGCAAAGCGGAAGCACTAAGAGGTGTGGCGCCGGATAAATTACAGTGGATAGTGGAAACATGTACACCAGTATGGAGAGAACACATTTCAAAGCTAACTTGGGTAACTGCCATTGAAAAGCCGTTCAAACTACAGAGCGAAATGGACTATAAACTGTGCTTTAAAGGAGAAGGGAGAACCCCCATGGGAATAAACAAGAACTGCAACAAGACCCTCACCATCCCAGACCTAAGGAAAGGGACAGCGGCCCTGATGGACACGTACTGGGTGTGCGGCAACCAGGCATACCTACACCTCCCCCAGTCATGGAGTGGCAGATGCTCAATGGCCACTCTGCACTCAGCCCTGATGGTGATACCAGAAAGCCACGTCGATGGGACACGGGAACAGAGTGTGGCTCAACCAACTGCAGAGACACAAATATATGTCCTGTCTTCTGGAAACAAGGAAGAAGTGCTGACCCGTAACAGGCGAGCATCAAATTACATATCAAAAGCATCATCAGAACTATTGGCCCAGATCCCAGACAAATATCGATTATTCAGCTCAGCAGAAACATTCTTTGCCTCACTAGTCTCAAGTGTCCAAGCAAGGGCAAATGCAAAATGACTTCAGATAACAGGCTGGGAACTGATTCAGCTGGCAAACGACACTGAAGAAGGATTCAATATCATCAGAGTCGAACTAAGAGCTTTACGACTAATGACAATGCAAAACAGGTATGTCCTGGACCTGTTGACAGCGATGGACGGTGGTGTTTGCCGAAAAATAGGAAGTGCCTGCTGCACTTTCGTACCTTCCGAAGACGCAGAGAATGGCTCCCTGTCCCATGTAATCGAAGCAGTCCACAACCTGGGAGAAAAAATGAAAATGGAAGGTGGAGCAGAAGCGAGCACCTGGTTTGACAACATCTTCTCCTGGGTTCCCTCATGGCTTGGAACAACTGTGAAATTTTTAATACCAGCTGTTGTGTTCCTCCTTCTACTTTTTTGCCTGTGCCAGGTGGGTCTTCGAGTCTGTGCCAACGCAGTACCAAACGGTGCAATGATGATGGTGACAATGGGCAACTCACACGGTACAATAAAAACAATGCAAGAAGCACAAGTACAAACAGGGATAGATAATTCGCCCAGGTACCAACTGGTGCCCATATACCACGATAAAGATATTGTAGATAAGTTGTGGCACACCACCATCAAAGAGCCCCGTATACTAGAATGGTATGAGGAAGTTTGGGTAGATTTAGAAGCAGATGGTGGGTGCATATATCTAACGTGCACCCCAGATGAATATGCCCGGAGAGGTGAGAGCTTAAGAGCAGTGTGCAGAGCATGGATGCCCATCAAAGGAACTCCGGCATGGGATGAGGCAGTGATGGACGAGGCAGAATGTAGGAGAATAGAAGATTTAAAGAATTCGTTACTTTAGTAACGAAAGGGGGGAAATGTAGGGGAGGACTGGTCCAAAACGACCCCCCTCGCCTGCACTCTCTCCCCAGGTGAGGACTGTGGCTCTCTTGGGCGTCTCCTCGTGCCACCCGGGCCCAGGTGGTGGAGAGCACGCCCACTGGAGACATTGCCCGCACGTATTAATTGCCCGCACATATCGAATGCCCACATCTATTGATCACAACACAAATTTAGTTAGGCCCAAAAACCATTCTCTGCCCAGTAAAGATGGTGTGAGCTCAGCGCACTGTAGCGCGGCCCCCACCCTTGGAAAACATCCCTGCTGCCGCAGCACCCTGGTAGATCCGCTGCGAGCACGTTCCCACGAACAAGACGGACATGAGATAGCGTAATAGCCTAACATTGTAACAGTTCACCTCCCGCAGTGTATCTTCGTTCCCAGCATGACCCGGCCAGCAGGCCTAGACAAATGAAAAGAACAGTAAAATGGTCGATTATATGCCAGACAATCTTTGTATATTAATGCTGAGACTACTTGCAAAGGATGCTTTTCTCTTTCATAAAACCCCTTATATTACAAAAAGCCTGTAGGACGTATGATTACAAGAGATCATGCCCCCACGATATAAGCGATGGTAAGCATATACCATTGCAGTTGGATGCTAATAATGAAGGAAAGCACCAAGAATCTATTTGTTACACGTATTGCTGAGATACTTACACCCCATGGGCTCGCGCCATAACTAAAGCTAATGCTGCTAGAGTACACGAGAAAGCGGATGCAACTATACTATGAACTTATTAAAGAATGCGCAAGAGTACACGTATCATGTGTGAATGTCTGAGCCCCTCATATGCAACCACCGTCACGGACGGTGGCGGGTCGTTCTCTATGTACTCCACTGATCTAACCACTACCTCATTTACCGCGAATGTATATGCATGTAACTGAAACGCTGTAGCTACTAGAGTGTAATGTACAAATATGATGCTCGATCTGGGTATAATCAAAACGCACCCAGTAAAGGTTAAAAGCATGTTTTGACGTGATTTTAAATAAGTATTATGGAAAGTGTTTAAATATTCGCAATGTCTTTTACTTATATTCAGCAACACACAAGGGAGATACCTTTGTGAAATATTTGCAAGGCCATTCCCCCTCCCACCCTGTGAAGGCTGCCAAAGGCATGAGAGCAGAGACCGCGCCGCGCTGCTTTACCTCCCCCAAACTAGCCTGGAGCTTCAAAGACTTGTAACCCCCTCTGTAGCACCCAAGGCCACCACCCGCCACCTGCATTATTTACAGCACAGCAGTAAACCTCTGCCTGAACGCACGCGCCCCCTCGTAAACCTTACAACCCACCGGACCATCTCAGACTTATGGCCCTGTGCAATCAGGACACCCAACACTTTGACAACACACAGCGGAACATCCATAACAACTTCTAACAAGGCAGAAAAACATGTACCGCCCGTGCCAGGCCCTGAAGCTTAGCCCCTCGACCTATGGCCCCGGTCAACAGGACACTGGTAACCATGCCCAGACGTATTGCCTCCAGTCCCCTCACAAGGTGCATTCCTCCTGTGTTGCATTAACCTGTAGTATAACCTATTGGAAGATTTACTAAAGAAGATAATACTGAAACGAGTGAATGACTGCGGTGTGCATGGCCTAGGGCAAATAAGTCAGGAAAGGACATTCATCTCTGACATTGGCCGCGATGGCACGACAACACCAGCCGGATGAACTCCGCCACCCTGCCAGGCCAAGCCCAACCCACGAGGCTGACCAGTGACGTCTTCCAGCCAAAGCCAACCACATCACAGCAGCACCTATAGTTAGTCGTCGCCACCCAATCCCCTTGAACTTGTGCCCCCTATAGTATGTAGGTTCTTATGACGTTTTTTGTAAATATATACGCCTGTCTTTGCTATTGTCAGACAGAGCGCTCTCGGAGTTTGCAGAGTTCTTTGCATGCCCTATTCTGATTGATAAACTCCCATTTACGCTCACCCGCACTCTGTCTTGGCCTTATTCCCATTTTGGGAGAGTCCTTCATTGTCTCTCATTGCGGGGAGGATCGTGCTGTTTGGGGACGCTTGCCTTCAGCTCTTCTGCTTTCCGTTCGGCTTTGATAGGATAACCCCGCCACTCTGCACCTGCAAACGTCCAGGGAACCTGTGCTGGCTTCTGCCGTCCTCGCAGCATGTCTGGTCTTTAGGTCAGCTTTCCACTTTTGTCTTCCTGAGCTGGATGGCTCCATGACAGCCTCTGCAGGTCCCCGGTCTCTTGGTACTTCCCGAAAGAAGCAGCTTTTTTGTTCCAGCTGCACACTCTGGTCAGCTGTGGCTGGGATTTAAATCCCCCGGCTACAGGACTGTACTCATAACAACTACAGCGCAGCCTGCACTCTTAGTCTTTTCCGCTCTGCATTACTCGGTTCCTCTTCCTCGTCCCAGGACTCTTGCAGTTATGGAAATGGAAGTCCATTCTTGATATTTAATCTGTATAAGTATCATTAGAGGTGTTGGAAGGCATATTAGCTCTTGATAACTTGCAAGTAAAGTCTGAGAAGACATTTTCATTAATTGGGGAGGTCAAGCCAAGTTTTGATGGTATATACACAGATCTCATCTAATGGTTTTGGATATGTTTCCTAGGTGGATGAGGGGAGATTTAAGAGCATGCCATCAAGGCATGGGTCATGGATGCGGTACCCTCAAAAGAGGAAGTGGAATACTGTGCCTTGTCTGATGGTGCCTTGCCACTTCCCAGAGTATGTCTCACCTTACTTGATCCTCCCTAATATAGCCGCCCCCAGGGTTAGGATCAGGTAGCAGCTGCCGTCCCATGGCCTCATGGGGAGAGTTCACCACCGGTGAAGAAGTGCCTTGGATCATAAAATGGTATGGCCCTTCAAAGTGTAAAAAGCCTGCATTTTCTCTCTGAGGAGAAGAGGGAGAGAGCTGACAGGAGAAGGAACCTGTCCATCAGCCGGGCCTGTCAGAGTTTTCAACAAGCCTTTCCTAGGCTGTGCTTGGCAGCAGCGCATTCCGATCCAGACCCCTGTAGGATTATGTAGGGAGACTCAACAGAGAAACCTAGCAGATGTATAGCATAGTGTTGCGTGTTAAAAACCTTAACATGACTAACTGCTAACACTGCTAACAATACTAGTTCTAACAATACTGCCATTAGTAATTAGATTCAGGCAAGAGTGGGTTTGCTTACGCACTAGGCTGTGTTGCAGGTTGCAGGTGCATGAACATTCACGCTGCAATTTTAGTTTAGGAAATAAAATGCAAAATTGAAATCTGAACAGCAGTGTGTTTGGCAGATGCTGGATTCAGAGCACAGTGGCACAGCAGAATGTACTCTGAAAAGAACAATTTCATTGTTCAGGCTGGAAGCAAAAAGGAAGTTTTGTTTCACATTCATCCGGGTTCGGTGGTATGTTAAGGCAATATTACTGTGCAGAGGTCATCGTAGAAAAGACCAGAAAAGGCTGGAAAGTTACCAGGGGTGTTGGCTAAAAGGGGGGTGGTCATTCACGAGAGGCATCATTGATGACATCACAATGGTATCTGAGAAGAGTAGGAGAAACAATAAAGAATCCATACTGAAATATAGATTGAGGTGTGGCGAATGAAAAAGAGCCTAAAAGGTAGAGGGAGGAGAAAGAAAGGGGTTGGACATGCAAAAGTCAAGAACAGAGAAAGGAGGCAAAGGAGAAAAACAAAAATTAAGGAGGTTGATAGGCTGCTGACCTGTGGGCTGAGCTGCGACAGTGCAAACTGTGGGAAGGCGAGAGTTACAGAGGCCTCAGACACTAAAATCCTGGTTAGTATAGGCAATTAAAAAATAAAATACTTAATTAGGGCACCACCATAGTGCAATAAGTGAAGTGTCAAACTGGACACTTAAACAGCAAGAGCGCATTTGTTCTTGAGGTACCGAAGGACCAACGGGTTTACCTGTGTGCAAATGGTAACTTGTTGAGAAAGGGGGGAAGTTTTCACGAGTGCTAGAATTTGTCAGTTATATTACCAGGGTTGCATATAAAAAATGCATGCCCTCTGCGAAGTTTGCTAATGAGTAGCTAGGTCAAGGGAGTTTAAAAGTATGCCAATATAAATGTGAATATAAATGTAAAGATTAATCATGAAAGCTGTGTTTTTGCAAAGCTGTGTGAACATATTTTTTTTAAGTCCTCTAGGCGTGTGATCATGTGTGATAAGTGGTTATTACGTGTTGGCAGTTTTTTCATGAAATGTAATATAACAAAAAAAACAAGCACAAAAAAAGTGTTGTGCTAAAATTATTTCGGTTTCTGGAAAAGGTGAGAAAGTGTTTGTTTACTGATTGGCATAACACCAAGCTTTGTAGATGTGCTGCCTGGCATGGTACCAGGTCTTGTTAATTTGGCCAAGGATCCCAAAATAAAACGTGTAGTGGCTATAAACAAATTTCTTACACCGCTGGGGGAGGGAGGGAGGGAAGGAGAGAGAGAGAGAGAGAGAGAGAGAGAACTTTGTGGTCTATGGTTCACATTAGCAGCTCTTGGTGAGAGTATTGTGAGTAGGGGGAAGCTGATTTCCTTAAAGGCAGCACTGTGTGTGGCAGCCCAGTGGACTGCATGGGTCAGACCCTAAAGCAACAGGTGAGGGAGCGTGTGTTATTTATCAGTACAGTGCCGTACATTTGAATTAAGTTTGGAATAAATAATCTTGCAAAACAAGAAGAGACTCCCTGTCAGACTTTCACAGGGTAACCTTCATGGAGGTAATAAACCTGGGGTTTCTCATTTAGGACATGTGTTTATATACACAGCTATAGGGATTACAATGTCACCATGTGTGGTTCTCTGAGGCCTGTAGTGCCATAGAACTAAAGGTGGCCTAATCAGTACTATTTATTTGTCAGCTTATGTGCTGCCTTCTCGCTCTGCTGCACATTAAGGAAGATGTGCCCCCATATGTAGGAAGTTTACCACCCCAGCTTACCTGGCTTCATACCGACATCTGGACAGGGTTCTCACAGGAGCATTACTGCTCCTGGAGCAACTTTACCCAGGACTTTATGACACATCAGTGGGTTCACTTTCTCATTTGAGGGTGAGCGCTGGGGTGTGTCATTGCTGGACTTGGGGGGCCTGTGTCTGTGGCTCTTTACTCCCTCATTGTGTGTCTGTATTTTGGGGTTTTCGTTTTGTATGTTATGTTGTGTGTGGTAGACTGAAGCTGCCACTGTTGACAACAGTACGACTAAAGGCCTTACAGGAAGGGATTTTACACAGCCTATGCAGTAAATGCAAAGGTATGGAAATGAAAAGTTCTGGGTAGCCATTTGAATTAGAGCATCAGAGTATGTATAGAACAAATTGAGAGGAAATACATAAAACAAACCCGTGGGGGAGAAGTGGACACAATTTTGCATAATATGCCTGTATACTAATCTTTGTACATATATTGATTGTTAATGTTCAAAGGACATGGCAGTAATGAACTGATGTTATGCAAGTAATGTGAATAATGTGATAAGTGTATACAAAATGTATATAAAGTTTACTTACCCTTTTTCATTTTTTATAAACCAATTGCATGTTTCATCATTATTTCTGTCAATTGTGTCCTATTGCAATAATCTATCCATAAACAGGAAGATTGTTGGGCGATTTCTTTTACAGCTGGGGATCCTGGGAGGTGGCCCCATTATTCGCTCCGTGTGGAGGCACTAACTTCAGAACAAGTAGGCACCAGTGGTATTTGCTCTCCGTAGGCCGTCCTGTAGGCTCCTACAAGCACATGTGCGCTGTGAGGTATGTGCTCACCTCCAGTTTACATAAGGGTTGCTCTCTTCTCATCAGAATATACAACCAAAGGGCAGAAACGCCTTATATACACAAACTGAGCCTACAAATGATCCGCAATCCATGTGATATAATACGCGGATTACCACAGAGTCAACTATTGTACCGAGGAAAGATACACATGTGTATTAAAGACTGAACTCGTGTTACTTTACTCTCTTCAAAAATAGCCTGAGCTTATTCAGATAAAAAGAGTGCAAATGGGGGCCCAGTAGCCTCCTCGGGATCTAATGCACTTTCAAACACAGTATGAGACTAGGATTCACTATTTTCTGTTAATTTACACCTAGTGATTTGTTTCATTTTGGCTAATAAGTGCTGTTTTAGCATTACCTGTGCAAATACTACGTGTATGCAGTGTCGAGAGAGGAAGATGGCATCTCATCTGCCCTCTCAAATTCCTTGGAATGCATTGATAGCTCTGTATAGCAGTTTTTATTGACTGCCTTTTCTAAGGCTCTTACCGAAAATTGTGTTATTTACTTAAAGTGTGAAATACTATTTTCTCACTCCTTTCCATGTTAAGTTAATTTGTAGAAAGAAGAAAAGACACTGTTTAGTTTTCTGAGTCATGTTACATCTCTAAGAAGTAATATGTCTGCCTCAGATAAAATACTGGGGAAATTGTTCAATGAATTGAAACTGAAAACAAGCACTGGCAAAGCCAGTCATTTTGGCCATTATATAGTTCAACTGGCAAAATGGCACTGTGATATCTGTTTTTGTGAATAATATGCAATGGACAATTTTCAGAGATCCTTCTTTAATGACATTTTTAATGAAGTTATATTTCTGTTGCCAATATGTGACTGAACATGTTGCATGTACCACCGTTTGAATATAGCATAACACCAATGTTTGTAAATATAAAATGTAAATGCAGCACTCTTTTTTGGTTTTGATTGCAATGGAAGAGTTTGTCTCCGTTTGCAGGTCCCTGGCATAGTTGATAGTTACTATGCACTTGCACGTCAGTGTCATGCTTTTGGCACACCAAAAACAAAATATTTATTTGAAAGTTATACCCATTTTCTACTTGATATCGAATTTCTCTAACTAGGCACATTTGCACGATAGGCAAAAAAGTAGGATAGCTTAAACCAGATGTAGACTCCCTGCTCACTGTGCTCAGAGAGGCACAGCTTCACCTCACTGATGAGGCCCAACAAGGCTGAAACACGTGTATGGGGTTGTCTCTTGTTCAGAGAGGGATTGCCATAGCATTTCGGTGCTGGCCTGCCCATGTGGGAGGGACAAAGACTGATATGCAAATGGATATTTCCCATCTGTGAAAGGTACAGTGAGCAAAAAGCGTGTGCTGCAAACTCTCATCTCAGAACAGGTTATCATGCCATGTTCTTTCTGGAGAGGAGCGCCTACTACCTTTTTTGAAATAATGGATCAACGCACCTACAAACACCATCTGCCTGAGCAGTTGTGCAACCTATATATCAGAGACAGGTGATCATATACCAGAGCCACGGATGTCAACAAAGGTTGCACAAACTGAGAGCTAAGGGATATTTAGCAACTGCAAATATTCACTAGTACATTAAAAAGAGCTTTGAACTCCAGGTAATACATGCTGTTAACAGAAACTTAATAACGTTACTGGCTGCTTTTATGTTTACACTGTGCTGGATTACCACCAAGCGTGGCTGGTTGAGCTGTTCTCTAAGGTAACACTACTGGGGTTACATTAAAACGTAACTTCTAAGGGCCATGTAGTCTTCTGTGGACATCTCCTTATGCTATTAAGGGAGTTGTTGACTGGGGAATCCCCCAAGCCCACATTGTGATGCACAAGAACACTACCTAGGTCATTTTGATGACAGCGGTGAAAGCGCTTGACTTTTAAAGGCAATATCGGCTAATAATTTACCTTAGCGAGCGTAAGATGCCAATGCCTGCTGCATGATTGCAAAACCCACCGCGGCATGTGTCACTTGCTGTGAGTACCTGGATATATCGTTGTAATACATGGCCATGAGGTGGCAACAACGGCCAAATGGTGTCATACAGAGTCATGGTGTCACGGTGTATAATGGCAGAGACCAGCTGATGCGTATCCATTGCCTCGACAAAAGCCAAAACTGTTGGCTATGCAAATGGCGGTTTCGTTATTATTGTTTTACTACTCATGTCTTTGAAATGTTGCCATGCAAATAAATCTGGGGTTCGTTGGAGTTACAAACGAATAATAATGAAACAAACGTTCTGTTCTTAAATGAAAAAAGTCCCACTTTCTTTGATGTTTAGTGTCAAATTTTTATCAGAATTCTTGCCAGGTTCCTTCTCATTAGTTATTTGATCGCATTCGTCCGGTATTTAAATCAGGCACTGGCTGTATAAAACGTTGAGGCCGACATCCATCATAGAATGTGTGGTTATAAATAACAAGAACAACTCTCAAACTGCGAATGGATTGCTCCAAACTTCATACAATGGCGGTTGCTTGTCGGATCAGGGAAATGTCAATGATTGGCTGCACATATTTCTCTAGTGCGCATCATAAGTATATTGTGTTTACGTGAGGAGAAAAACACATGCCATGGAAGTAGAAACATACTCCATGTACAGTTTTAAAACCTTGCCCTACACAGAGTGAGCAATTTCTTTACATCTTTCAGTGCTTTCTGATTCATTAGGTGTTAACTTCCATATTTCTATTACTCTTGGCATTGCTGCTTCTTAGCATGTCACTCACTCCAGGTTCAACAAACAATATTCTTTACTTTCCGCAACATTAATCTGTCTTGAACATTCTGGCATCTAAAGCTGAATTCTGGTCAACAAAGCATTCGCTTCCTGTATGTCTTACCCGACAATGGCAGCACGTGGCCTAGACTCTTTGGGCTCCATTAGCCAGATCACATGACAGTCCCGTGGCGGGATCGAGCAGGGTCCCGTCGTCCTCTTTCTTGGACTCTAGAAGATGGCAAACATTGACATGAGTTTCAACACTTTCCCAACACAGAAACTAAAAGGTGCATGGATTGGCTTAGACTGCACTGGGCCAGGCTCCCACAGTCTGACATTGTGAATGCATTCATTCATTGTGAAGTCATTTGAAGTCACAACAGTCTGGTGGCTTTAAAGTGTTGGGTCTATAGTTGGTAAAATGACTGAACAGCAGTCTCCATGTTTTCAATTGAACTTTATTTTAATTCGTGTTTTACTTCCGTCTAAAAAAAAAAAGAAAAACAGCTCAATGTAAAGACTAGAGGACTGGAGGGAGGTATCTGTACCTCTGGTCACTATATGGTTGGGACAGAGGCTCAAAGCACCCCAGCCAAGGTTCTCTAATGGTATCTATGGACCAACAACCAAGTCTGAGACTCAAGTGAGGGGATGCAAGCTGGGTCTTAGGTACAGTGAGTCCCCAAGCTCCTCACAATGGAACGTCATCACACTAGGTTAGGTGATAACACAGACCTTTTATTAAAGAATAAAAAGTCAGGTAGATACATACAAATAAATAAGACTCACTTTATACTAGAAACCTAATCAGGTAATTCAAATTAATACATACAGTTCTATGTGGTACAGTTATAAAGGCACCATCTGCTGACAGTTATTAAAAGCATTTGAATTATTAGGCAAGTTATAACCATTATTGTCGAAAGGCAGGTAATAACATAGGCAGAATTTTTTATTTAGTGTCAAAAAGCTGTGTGAGGATCCCCACCACCTGGGCAACCTGTAAGGAAAGGTTATGGTGTAATTATGTTGTATATTACAGCCCAGTCCAAATATGTTCATCAATAGTGTGCTCCTATTTCTACTGGTCCCACCACCCCAAAGTACCTGGGAAGCCACTGGAGAACAGGATCCAAAACAAATCTGGGACCCCTGGATGAATCCTGAGTGTGGAAGATGCTCTTCTGTTATATTTAAGGAAGTTGGGGTGACAGTGATGACTCAAGAGTCTTAACTGGTATAAGTGGTCTTTACTCGATTCTTTGAGTTACAGGTAAGTACACAGGGATAGGTAAGGTAAAACAGAAGACAAGTCCAAGGGAGAGATACATCCACCGGTCCCCCTGTGCCAAGAATAAGTTCGCAACGGACTTTTCAGGAACACAGGCACTCACATCATAACATTCCAACCAGAACACTCCATACACAACATTCCAGGCACATACAAACACACATACAGGAAATATCCACATAGCCAGATTAGGTAAAACCCAACACATTGAGGATGTGGTGAATTTTCAACACAATGGTGCGTATGAAAAAAGGAATAAAGATTCTCAAAGTTGTAGTTTTGTCTGCGTTGAAGGTTACTGCACAACAATTTTCCTCTTTGTTGAGGTTGGAGTTGATTTTTAGAAGTTATATTGTCTTCCTAAGCTTTTCTGTCGTGCCAGGCGGTGCATTCTATTGGGAGGAGGTATATGGTCATTTTTTTGCACGCCAGTTAATTTTGGTTTTGAATAGTAGTAGAGGGCACACAGGTGGTAGGCCAGTGGTTATTTTGTGGATTTGTAGTGAATATTTGGATCACACTGGCATGGGTTACTGGATTTATGTTCAGTTGTAATTATAAAAAAATGTATTCAGAGTTTTCAGATCACACCATTTATTTTTCCTTGAAGACATTTTTTTTTAGAGAGGGATTTCCCACTGAGATAGTTACTGATAATGGGGTTCAATTCTGCTCGGACAAGATGAAGGAGTTCCTAGAGCGTTTTTGTATTAAACATTTACGTACTGCATTATAACACCCCAGGGCAAATGGTTTAGTTGAGAGAGCTAACAGGTTTATTGAAGGAGGAATACAGTTGGCGCTCTGTTCTGGTTTGGAGTGGACTGAGGTGTTAAAAGAAGTGGTTTGGTGCTACCGCACAACACCTCATTCCAACACTAAAATTTCACCTTTTGTGTCTTTGAAGGGCCGCCACCAGCCACAAAATTGTGCCCAGGATTGTTGGAGGTTGCTGGGTGTGTTAAAGTAAATAGACAGGAAGTGATGAAATTGATTGCTGAAGCTCATGATGTTCCCAAACCCCGTCAAGACAGTCAATGGGCCCTCAGCCCTGCCAGTCTCTTGGCCCTCTGAGTTTAACCTGTCCAACTTCCGGTTAGACAGGCCAACCCAGATGGCTCTTGCATGGCGCATATCACTACATCCTGCGCCAGCGGCCCGAGCGCTGGGCCTTACTGCGCCTAAAGCCGATAAGCGCTCGCCCTACCTGGGAGGGTCTTCTTCTTAGGTTGGGGGGCGGTGCATGTGCCATCCTCAGTGCTGTGCCCCCAGCACAGCCAGCATCCTCGTCGCCAATGTAAAGCTCTGGGTTCCCTATGATGACTCTGACAAGTTCATCAGGGCTCAAGGCAAACATGGGCAACCTGTAAGGAAAGGTTATGGTGTAATTTATGTTGTATATTACAGCCCAGTCTAAATATGTTCATCAATAGTGTGCTTCTATTTCTACTGGTCCCACCACCCCAAAATACCTGGGAAGCCACTGGAGAACAGGATCCAAAACAAATATGGGACCCCTGGATGAATCCTGAGTATGGAAGATACTCTTCCTAGTCACTGTACCTTGGGTTCCTTGGAAGGCCAAGTGGCAGTGTTTCTCTGCTTTACTCAATGATGCCCCTTGAGGATGACCCCCCCCCCTTGAAGAAGGAGTTGCTGGGACATCGGTATCGAGCAGGAGAAGGGAACCAAGCAGTGTCAGAAAGGTGGCAAGGCAGGTCTGTCACAGTAGTCTTCATTGTCGGGTTGCTACACTGGCTGTGGATGTTCCACGAAGGTGAAACTTGCTGGGGACTTCGATGAGGCTTGAATGATGAAGATAAGTCCCTTGGTGTTGGTCGATGACTTTCAGTTGCATCGGGTGCAGTGCTAGTATTTGGTGTCGGTTTTGGTATTTTGGGGTTTCCGTTCTTTGGTGCTGCAGCCGCAGCATAGATGACGGGATAGCTCCTGGCAGATTGGACTAGAGCACTGAAATGCCCTGCAGACCCTCACCATGTCTGGATCTTTGGGATACTTTCTTCTGTGTTTGGTGGTGAGAAACCCACTGGCTGACACTCCTGTGCAGGCGAGGACCCTAGATCTTCTCTGGCATGGAAAACTGGATAGGTGTCATGGCTGCAGAGCCACTTCAAGATTTCTTGTGTTACTTGGCACTTTGGCAGATCTGGGTGTCGAGTAGCACAATACCGTGGTACCCCCTCTTCTGGGCAATACACAACAATTTCGCTTCCAGCAGTCAGAAACACTGCTCCAGACCCTGGATTACATAGATGTACTCCTAGGGCACAAGCTGTCCAGGCACTCCTTCTATGAACCCCTGAAAGCACCGCTTTAGGACGGCAGGCACACAGAATTAGCTTCCAGGACACTTCGGGTGAAGAGCAGCAGTTACACGATGTGCCCTTGTAGTTATGGGAAGAGGTTGCCTATCCAGATCCTCTCTGGTTCAGTCTTCGAATCAGCAAAGCAGCTTTTGGATTTGATAAAGAGTTGCATCCGAAGACTTCTTCCACCAGCTGGATTCAGGATACAAGCTTCTTGAGACTTCAGCTTCTGCTTCGGTTTTGACTTTCAGCTTCTGACCCTGAGGTAAGTGAGAGGTCCCTAGTGATACACAAATGTTCCCCATTTGCTCAATCTGAGCCAGACTCAGCCAGCCAATCACACAAAGTGTATTCTTGGAGCTACCAATCATGCTCACAGGCATTCAGGCCATGCACCCAACACCAGACAACCATAACACAGGATGTGGATTGGAGGCAACTCCCAGTCTTTCAGAAAATTCCCTGCATTTACCCAGTTTCAGTCAAGGCGCGCTCAGGCAGGGACACAGGCATTGTGACACACAGCCAAAACCAGACACCCACAACACACCCCTGGGTTGTGCCCACAACAGCAATCCCTGGGAAGGCTCCAGCTAGTATAGCAAGGGCATCCCCCGTTGCATATATGGTCCTTCCACCCAACCTATAGTCATGGGAAGGGAACATAGACTGAGTTTCTTAAGACATTAAGAAACAGGGGAGAAAGGCAAAGGAAACTAAGAGGTCACATGATGCCATCTTGCCTTTTTCCAGGAATCAATTGATTCCCATGGCAGGGCCTTGAGGTCCCCAAAAGGGAGGACACCCAGAGCCACTGTCAAGTCAGCAGGTAGCTGCCACCAGCCCATACCCTGCTCTGTGGGCAACACAGATGTGCCCAAAAACACACACTAAGTGTACAAGGGTATCCTTTGGGTCTTTGTTCACCAAGAACCAAAATGACAACTGTGGAGAGAATACGCAGGACACACACTCTAAGAAGATAGTGGGGTAAGGGCAAGGAGGCCCAACCCCCTCCAAAGCATTGCCAGCGTCAGACTCAAGAAGTCGGGTAATTGTAAAAACGTAATTGATGTTTAACTATGTATCAACATTTATTTGGTCTCATAATATCTCTTACTTTATGCAATGCAGCATCCACCAATCCGTTAACCCTCACCGAGCTTATACATGCACCGCAACAGTCAGCACGGCTCAACCCTGATATGCTGCACATCATCCAGGTGCCTGATCTTCCACCATCTATCGCCCAAAGTCAAATAGCATCAGCCAACCACAATTCAAGAAAACCTTCAGCGACCCTCCAACCAGGTGATATGGCCGTGATCACTGCTGCATCACCTCTGATTGAGCTGCACACATTATTCCCTACGCGCCTAATCCTACACCATCCCAATGTTCCACTAAACACTCCGTACACCGCTCATGGTCTATGATTCACTAGTTGCACTCCGTCATGCATTTGCACTAATGTCTCAGAAACACACCCACCCGAACCTGTGCGTAAGAGTAACAGCTGGTACTTATCTGCTGGGCTGAGCAGGGCTTGCAGTAGTATGTGCTGGCGGGCAACGGCCCGTGGTGATTGGCCTGCAGGAGCTCCCGTTTCACACCTCTGTCTCCTCTCGCTGTCAATAGCACAAGCGGGGAGCCTCGTGCATGGCACGCATCCGCATTATGCCGAGCGTAGTCCTCACAACCCTAGAAGGCTCGTGGTCAACCAGGCCTTCTGGGTAACATAGTTTCCTGCTGGTCCCTGCATGCCATTTGCCCATGCCAGGCCTTTTTCCTGCCAGCACAACATAGGAGCCTCCTGAAAAACAGGTGCAGCCCTCCTCCCTGGTTTCTTGTGCTGGATGCATTTGCCATGAGCTAAGAAGCTCTTGTCATTAGTGCTTGCTGCTAGTTTTTCTCTGACACTGTCCTTGGCTACCTTAACGTCTGTGCCAAACTTAGTACCCCCACGGCTAATGCGACGGCAAACACCTTACCAAAGCCCTTCTTGACCGAACCCCTCAAGTGTCATGCGCTCAATGCTTAGCCGATTGTTGCTCTGCATGAGCGTCTTGTCTCCGCCGACCCCAATGACTACGTCACTCACAGTGACCACATGGCAAATACTATTCTGAATATTGCTATGAGTTTGCCCCCTCCATGTGTCTTGCTGCAAATGCCCAGCCTAATGTTGCTCCAAATGAGCATTGTACCTCTGATGCCCCCCTTGATTATGCTACTCACTGTGCCCATAAAGCAATGTATGCACCCTTCATCACGTGTCACGCTATAAATGCCCAGCCCAATGATGCTCCTCTTGAGCACCTTATCCCCGCTGACCTCAATGATTGTGCTACTCACTGTGCAAAATACTGCTCTGAATGCAGCTCTGAATGTACCCCTTGTATCCCTTCCCATGTGCCCTGATGCAAATGCCCAGCCCAATGCTGCTCCGAATGAGCACTGTATCACTGATGACTCTAATGACTATGCTACTCCGAATACCGCAATGAATGTGCCCTCACCATGTGAACTGATGCAAATGCCCAGCCCAATGCTGCTCCGAATGAGCGCTGTATCACAGATGACTTTAATGACTATGCTACTCTGAATACCGCCATGACTGTGCCCCTCATCATGTGCCCTGATGGAAATGCCCAGCCCAATGCTGCTCCGAATGAGTGCTGTATCACTGATGACTTTAATGACTATGCTACTCTGAATACCGCCATGACTGTGCCCCTCATCATGTGCCCTGCTGCAAATGCCCAGCCCAATGCTGCTCTTAATGAGCGCTGTATCACTGATATGATATGATAGGTTATTTATAATGCGCTGAATACCCAGTGGTTTCTAAGCACAGAACCGGTGATCGAACCTGTGTTGCTCCATGTCGTCTTGCTTTTAAGGCGAGCATGTTGCTGCTGAGCTATCCTCCCTCCTTGATGACGCTAATGACTAAGATACTCGGAATGCCGCCATAAATGTGCCCTTCACAGTGTGTGTTGCTACAAATGCTCAGCCTAATGTTGCTCCGAATGAGCGATCTGACACTAATGACCTGAACGACCACGCTATTCTCTGTACCCATACACTAGAAATGACTCTAAATGCCCACACCAACGAGCGTCCCACCATATTCTCTGATTCCTGTGACCCCGACAATCACCTAGAACCATGTGTTCATGTCTCATATACATCTGTGAATGCTGCATCGCTGGATCCGCACAGTCCCATAGACTACTCAGACTCTTTTGAATCCCTTATCGAGTCTAACGGTAAACTCACTGCCTCCTCCTATGTCCCTCTCCCTGCTACACCCTGCCCATTTTCACCCACCTATGCACCCAACCAACACACAGAGATTTCTCCTCCCTAACGAGTGGCACCACAAGTGACACCAACCCCATCCTAGGGAACATCTCAGACAATCCTAACACTACCTTGCCTAACTCAGCAGATGGCCCAAACCCAGCCATTATCAAGGGCAGACTTATCAACGCTAGATCACTAGTAGCACACACCCTAGACATACATGACATCATTACCATCAACCAACTCGACTTAATCGCAGTATCAGAAACCTGGCTGCACGCGGCAGCAGGACCCTACCTATCATTAGCCGTCCCTGAGGGACACACAATCTACAGGAAGGATAGGCCTCATACCAAAGTAGGCGGGGTCACCCTGATCGCTAAATCCAATCTGACCTTCAGAGAACTACCGCTCCAACCCTTCCCATCAGGGGAACTACTCTCACTTAAACTGTCTATAGCTAACACAACATCTCTCATCCTCCACATCATATATAGACCCTCAGGCCCACAACACTCCTTTGAGAAGGACATAGCCCTCCTCCTATCCAACAACACCAAGACCTCATCAAGAATCATCATCTTAGGTGATTTCAACTTAGGGCTCCATGACAGCGCTAATAACAATGCCACGACCATACACAACACAATTGCCTCCCTAGGCTTCACCCAATGCATCGACCCTGCCACCCACGACAAAGGTCGAACCCTAGATTGGCTCACCTACTTCAACGATTCGACCAGTATCATAGCAAACTCATCCTGCCCTTGGTCCGACCACAATACAATTATCTTCACCTTCCCCAGGCAAACCACAACTAAAACTGCTCCCCAACTGGTCTCATGCATCATGTGCGAGAAACACACGTAATGTTAATCGCACCAATTTGCTCCCCTTGCTACTCCCCATTACAGCTCACTCCCATTCTGATGCTAGTCCAGCACTTATGGTCGGGCTATATCACGCCACCCTCATGCAGACCCTCAACAAGATGGCACCACTGAAACTCTGCAAGTCTAAACCATCTGCCCATCTCAACTCCTGGTTTACCCCCAGTCTTAAGAACCTAAGATCCATCAAACGGGCTGCTGAGTCCACATGGAAAGTCTCCCCAACCAAAGCTAACAAAGATCTCTTCCTAGCCTCCACTAAAAAATATAAGCTAGCTATATTCCAGGCAAAGCGCATCACTTACAACAGTCATATCTCCAAAGCTAAATCAGGAAGTAAAGAACTATTCTATATCTTGAGGGAACTCGAGTCCCCAATCAGCCCACCAGAAACCTGCCACAAAGACGAAGCCTAGTGTATCGACATCCAAAAAACACTACTAGACAAAATATCCATGCTCCAGAAAGAAGCTGCAAACAAGAAAAAAGACAAGGTGCTCGCCATTGCAATGACCACCGACTCCCCCTCTGACACCTTCATCATATACAAACACAACCCTCCTTTCGAATTCAGGTCTGTGTCCACCACAGAGGTTATCAAGATCATCTCTAGCCTCAAACCTTCCAGGTGCCAAGGTGGTATTTTACCCGCCCCATCCATAAAAGAGTGTGTCATGGAGCTCGCACCATTCATCACCTCCCTCATTAACAACTCCTTCGCACAAAGTTGCATGCCCAACAACCTAAAAGACGCATGGGGCCTCCGACTCTTAAAAAAAAAAAACTCACTCAACCCCAACATCCCCACCAACTACCGCCCCATTACCACTGTCCCGTTCCTCCTAAACATCCTCGACCGAGCTGCCTACCTCCAAATACAAGAACAACTGGAAACATACAACCTCCTGGGCCTACACAAATCAGGGTTCACACCTAGGCATGGCACGGAAACGGCGCTCCTTGATCTCAAAAACCAAATGCATACCATCATCAACAATGGAAAGCTAGCTATTTTACTTCCCCTTGACCTCTCTGTGACCTTTGATCTTGTGAATCACGATATCCTATGCCGCCATCTATCTAACACCCCCCACTTCTCCCCTAAAAACATAACCTGGATAGAATCATTCCTCTCAGATTGAACAATGAGAGTCTTCTCTAACACAGCTAACGCCCCCTCTGCCCCAGTCCGCTGTGGCGTCCCCCAAGGATCATGCGTGTCACGCACATTATACAACATATTCACTAAGCCACTGTTTGACCGCCTAGATGAACTTGGAGTGTCTTACACTAACTATGCGGATGACACACAGATCCTCCTCCTACACAGGCAACTACGAGAAAGACTCCACGTCACTTAACAGCATCTATCAGATCATCCAAACCTGAATGGCACAACATGAGCTGTGCCTTAACGACAACAAAACAGAGCTCCTACTAGTAGGCACCCAGACCTGTCTCAAAAACTCGACCCACAATACGAAAGCTTCACTATAGACGGCAAAACCATCTCTGTCTCAAAGGAAGTGAAAACCATGGGAGTGTACCTCGACTCATCTTTATCGCTCACTAGAAAAGTCAATGCCACTATCTCCTCTGCAGTTTACACAGCTAAGCTTATCAATGCATGCAGACCCTACCTCTTAACCGACAGCTGCATGACCTTCGCCAGAGCACTCATTCCATCCAAATTGGACTATTGCAACATCCTCCTCTCCAGTGGCTCCACAAGTAACATTAAAAAACTTCAGGTCACGGGGGCGCTGTTGCGCACGACAGGAATGGCCACCTGATCAGTGCGCTCCGACCCGCAAAATATACGACATGAAATTAATCCTTCAACCGGGGCCTGCTGTGGGGTACTGAACACACCGAGACGTGCAATGGGTGTTGGTGCACCTATGTGAAAAATCCCAGATCGATTGATGCCCTGGATGTGGAGCAGCGGCGAGTTGCGTTTTCTGCAGGGCGGAGCAGTGACGCGAGCCGATGCCCAGAACCGGAACATTGCTGCCTCGGGTCGCTGACGCTCTGGCCACCTGGAGCATAGAGTTGGCGGGCCTTGAAAAACGCATAGCGAAGCTCGGAGGGGGCAGCGGTGTGACCCGATCCGGACGGTCTGGTTCCCCCCATCCTCATCCGTTCCCAACCAAACAAGGAGTGACCGGATTGCTGCTGTGACCGTCCGGGGAGACGGCCATCCTGTCGCGGCCTTGAGGCGAGCCGCGGGCTGGGGGCTCAGGTGGGGCAGAGACGGCAGCGCGGACCGAGGGGGCTTCGCTCGTCCTCTGCCACCCCTCGGGTGCGTCTGCCTCTGGGCGTGGACGTCTGCTGTGGGCCCCCCACCCTCATCCGTCCCCAACGAAACGAGGAGTGGCCGCCCGGGGAGGTGGCCATCCTTGTGGTACGTCGCGGGCTGAGGGCTCCGGTGAGGCGGAGACTGCGGCCGGACCGGGTGGGCTCCACTCGCCCTTTGCCGGCCCTCGGCTGCGTCTGCCTCCGGGCGTTCACGATTGCTGTGAGCCCTGTCCCAACGGGCCGGGCGGTTGCTCGTCAGTGGGAACCCCAGCGAAAACATGGCGAGAGGCACAGGTATGCTGGGGGTGGAGGGACACCGGGCTACCCACCGCCCTGTTCAATTAACACCCTGGTGAGGCAGCGGGAAGTCGCCCTGATGTATCCTGTTGTGACGGCTAACCCTAGGGCCGTGGGATACTGAGGTCTCCCTGGGTGATACGGGAGGGCCTTGCTGAGTGGCCCTGCAGCATAGTGAATGGCAAAATCAGGACATGGCCACAACTGCACTGAATGATGCTGCACTGAACGCTGCTTGAGTGTTGGAGCCTACTGGTGAGGATATTCCAGGCTGCAGTGCCGGACTGAATAATTGTGGACACTACACTTCTCCATTAATTGTTGGGCACACGGTTGGCACATTACTGTAAGGCCTACATACTCTGAACCCAGTAACGTGGGAGAACACAACCCATTGGCAAAGGCGGGAGGATGGAACGCCCCGGCGTTGAGACATTACTTGCACTGGGCTTGTCCTGGTGGTGCTTTGTGATACGGAATAATCTCATCCCTTAGCAGCCCAAACTGACCTACGGTGGCAAATATTATCGGCTGGAGCGCCCAGCGAATCTAGGGTCATGGGGAACACAAGGAAACAGGACAAGATGGCGGAAGGTGCAAGCACCAAGAATAAGGGGCCGATGGACTCGTACACAAGCAGTCAGGAGGGAAGTAGTGAGTCTGACCCATCAACAGCAACTAGCAACGTGCCCGACACAGAGAGTGGAGATAAAGTCGAGTACCTGACCAACTTAGTACAGAATGGTTTCCTAGCACTGAACATGAAGCTGGATGATATTGTAACAACGATTGGAACATTGAAGACCAAAGTCGACAAACATGATCAACGGCTGACTGAGGCGGAGAATAGAATTGGGAATACCGAAGACACGGTGACCCGTCACGACCAGGACATTGCCCAGCTCAAAGAGAGCCTGAATAAATTACAGAACAAGTGCGAGGATTTGGAATCGCGCTCGAGAAGAAACAATGTGCGCATTGTAGGTGTTCCAGAGTCATTTGGTAAGGATAAAATGGAAATACAAGTAGAAACACTCCTCAAAACCCTGTTCGGAGCGAACTCATTTTCAGAACACTTCCTTATTGAACGAGCACACCACACACTGGCTCCGGTTCTGAGACCTGGGGCACCGCCCCGCACAATCATTGCGAGAATGCTCAATTATAGGGATAGAGACATGATCCTTCGGATGGCAAGGGAACTTGGGACCTTGCACTATGAAGAGAGTCGCATACACATTTACCCGGATTTTGCTACTGGGGTTCAGGCAAGTCGAAGATCCTACGAACCAGTCAAAAAACTACTAAGAGCTCGACAGGTTCCATATGCTCTCATATTCCCAGCCAAGTTACGTATCCAATATGGAGAAAGGGCACACTTCTTTGAAACTCCTGCTGCGGCCCTTGCCTACGTGGAGTCCACCATTCCGCTGCCCCCCAGGGGCCGCGGGCCTGATCAGAATGGAAGAAATTCGCCTGTAGTAGAGGCCTAAAATTTGACAGGGCAAATTTGTCCTAAATATGTAACCTTGAGGTCTCTGAGTGTTTTGCCCCCCATGGGGGCTCTGAGTAATGTTCAGCGCGCTGTGAGCCCGATCGGGTAGCCTTGTGACGGCAACATAGCACCCTCAGGAATGTTCCTAACAGTTATTAGGGTCCATCGTCAAGATGGGGCAGATGATGTGGGTGGTGGGGGGATAAGGGAAAGGGGAATGTTTTGCACCATTGCAACCACCTAGATGAGTTTGAGTCCGGGGGGGAAAATATGCAATGTGAGAAGTTGGGAGTTAATCGAAATATGGTCTCGCAGATACTGCTGTCACTCAATTGTTGGTTACTTGTACATTTATGGTCGCTACGGCGCAGCACATTGTGTAAGTTTAAAGAATGTGTGACGGGTTGAAGATAAAACTAATGTCGTGAAATGTCCGGGGCCTAAACAACCCTATGAAGGCTAGGAAGGTTGGTAATTATGTAACCAGGCACGGGCCTCACATGTTAATGTTGCAAGAAACACATGCACATGGCTCGATCAACGAGAAACTACTGGTGAAATGGGGCAAACTGCGCTATTATACGGACTATTCGTCACAGTCCAGAGGGGTCTGTACTCTTATACATGACTCGCTGGGCTTTGTAGCCAAGGGCTATTTAGCGGACCCAATGGGTAGGTACGTACTGGTTTGGGGGGAAATAGCAGGGAAACAAATAACCCTAATGAACACTTATGGCCCCAACCTAGACGACCCTGATTTCTACTTGCAGGGGAGGGGATTTTAACGTGGTGTTAGACTAGAGCCTGGACAGATCCGCCAAGGTAACTAAGGTGCCCTCTAAGGCGGCAACACCTTAAAGCAAATCATCCCACAACTGTCCCTGCTGGATGCATGGAGAGTCCCAACTTGCAGGCGGTATACGTTTTACTCTTCGGGGCATGATAGTGAGTCACGTATAGACTATTGGTTTATATCTTCAGACATGGCACATGCCCTACAGAGTTGCGAAATCCTCCTTCGCACACTATCTGACCACTCCCCAGTGACATTGGAGATCAACCTGAGAGATGCCCCTAGACCGACACGGAGATGGAGAATGCCCAGAGATATTCTGAAAGATCCGAATGTCGTTGAAATGTCGTTGAAACCTTGCATGCTGAAATTGCTAATTTTTTCATGGATAACATTGGGTCTGTGGAACATATATCATCAGTAAAGGAAGCCTTTAAAGTCTGGGCGAGAGGGGCTCTGATATCCAAAACCACCGGGCTCCTGAGAACTGTGCGCAGTGAACTGGAGGGGGTGGAGCGGGAAATAAATGCACTGGAAGAAACCTACAGTCGCACGCACAGCGGGGATATCCTGGCTGAAATACACAAATCTCTTAGAGATTTTGATAGACTAGCTGTAAGGGAAATACAATATGTAGCAGCCCCTACCCGGGCTCGAAGATACAGAGAGGGGAATCAGGCAGGGAAAAAGTTGGCTAATTTGATTAAACAGGAAAACATGCAACCCCGATTAAACAGGAAAAGCATGCAACCCCGATTACAGCGATACAAACAGCAAATAACAAGATAATAACGAATGAACAGGGAATTAATGATGAATTTGTTAACTTTTACAAAAATCTCTATGCGAACAGGGATAGGAAATCCCCTGATGAGATCAAAAGCTACCTCGCCATACTAAATCTCCCTAAACTCTCAGAGGAAAGCAAATTAATGTTGGAGCAACATGTAGCGGCAGAGGAGCTCACTGAGGCAATCAAAGGGCTCACGTCTGGTAAAGCACCGGGCTCGGATGGGCTGGGTGCCGAATTTTATAAAGAGTTTCGGGAGGAACTGGTCCCTGTGCTGCTGGAGGTGTGGGGGGAGGCCCTGGGAAAACTAATATTGCCCACAACAATGCGTGAGGCTATAATCACTGTGTTACCCAAGCCTCGATGTCCGCCACAAGATATGTCATCCTATAGGCCCCTATCCCTGATAAATGTGGATGCTAAGATCTTTGCGAAGGTGCTGGCAAACCGCATGCTACCCATCACGCCCACGCTGGTGCATGCGGACCAAAGCGGGTTCATTCCCCAAAGATCCACGGCCCTAAATTTGCGCAGATTGTTTGGCATAATGGCACAAATTGACCCGAAAAGGCAAGCAATCGCAGTGTCCCTTGACACTGAGAAAGCGTTTGACTCTGTCTCCTGGGAGTACCTCTTTCTAGTGCTTGAGGCGTTTGGGGTGGGCCCCTATTTCATCAAATATGTCAAACTGCTATACACCAACCCAGGTGCAAGAGTATGCACAAACAGAACTATATCGGAGCTGTTTGAACTAGGCAGGGGCACCAGGCAGGGATGCCCCTTCTCCCCTATCCTTTTCGCCTTGACAATAGAACCCATGGCGGCACCGATCCGTTTGAAGCATAGCAACAGGGGCATAACACTGAAAGGAGCCACCCAAATAATATCACTATATGCGGATGATACATTGCTGTATGTCCGCAAACCAGATAAAAATATTGGCCCTATCATGTCGGACATCAACGAATTTGCAGAGTACTCTGGATACACGGTGAACAGCGCCAAGTCAGAAATTTTCCCACTCACCCCCTCCACAAAATGCCCTGCTCTTATGTGCGGCCTGAAGTGGTCGGAACGCCATATCAGATACCCGGGAGTACTGGCCTCTAGTAACAGACAGACTCTGCATACTGATAATCACGAGCAGGCCCTGCAAACACTTAATACCAAACTACAGGTCTGGGGACACCTCCCGATTTCATTACATGGCAGAATTGCCATCCTTAAAATGATAGCACTCCGTGGGCCGTCTAGGGGATACGAACATGGGCCATCAGATGGAATAGTTGGCTTTCATAAATGTACATGAAATTACATACATTAGCAACTTGAGGCATAAGAAGATATAGTGAGTTTCCTAGACTCACAACGTTGTTTTAAAAAAGTGGCAAAACAAGAAATGGAACACGGGGCTAGCGATTCTGACACTAGCCACTCAACCTTAGCCACTGGACCCCATTTTGCTTTGCATGTACGTGGTGTGTCCACTTACCTTTTACATCAATGGATGTGGCTTCTTCGATGATGAGGAAGAACCTTGGTGTTGTGTCCGGATCCTGTATCGATGGTGTGCCAGGTGTTTGGGGTGTCCTTGCTGTGTACGTAACTTGAACGTTTGCTGGCAGAGAACGAGCGGTCAGTGCAGCCCATTTATATTCTCAAGTTTGTCGGCTGAAAACTGGAATTGGTGCTAGACCTGTGCTGTATAGCATAGGGTGTGATGTGTCCCCTTTGAGGTGTATCACCTGAGGACAGGAATTCTGAACAGGAAATATTTAAAGTGACTCCACCCTTTGATTTTTTTAGACAAAGCTGGGGAAATCCTTAATACATAGCACACAATAAATGGTAGGGTACAAAACCATAAGCAAATTAATCATTTATGATACTCTACACAACTACCAGGAGTGCCTGCAAAGGAAACAGGTTGAACTATGTATAGAACTTCATAACTTCTCTGACTGACACCATCCTACCAGGACACTCCTTCCCACTGTCCACAGTGTCTGTGATGGTATACAGTTTGGTGCTGTTGGAGATGACAGTATTTTATTCTTATGTGGTGCCCTAGAAGTACATGAGCCGTGGGCTGAGCTAAACCGCAGTCATGTTTTTGGACAGTGCAATGAGGCATAGACGTGATTTGGAAGGTGGCACAGAATGAGTGTTGTTTGGTTGCCATGCACACATGAGCCCATGAGGCAGTGTGCCTCTATTAGGCCAGGCTTGTTTCAGGCCTTATGAATTCCAGGTTCAGTCCCAATGCCACCAGGGGATATTTCACATATGTAGGTTGGGTAAACGGCCTGGAAACCTGAATGGGGAAGCGTGTGAGCAAAGAGCTTCTGAGTCAGGTACCATTAAGTTACGTGGAAAGATCTACTAGAGGAGTGGTGTGTACCACATTGGTAGGCAAGGAAGGTTGTACAGGTCTTGAACAGTGGGGCAAAGCCATGCCGTCTAAGGTCAGAGCATGCACATTTAGGAGGATCTTTGTTAATGTAACTGCCTAAATGTATCATAACTGACACTTTTGTTTGAGACTCAGTGGGTAAAATCCTATACAGACCCAGAGGTGTCTGCAATTGCAGGCCAAAATTGTGGGACGAGGATAATATGCCAGTTCCCAGACTCATTTCTGTACAGCTGTATGAAATCAAAACGTGTTTCTAATTTTGCTGCCTTGTGCCATTTTTGGATTAGTGGGTGAAAGACTTCCATCAGTGCCCCAAAATACAACTTGCAGACTGCCTCTGATTGTACACTCTGCACAGATGAATCAGTCAGCTGGCCTAGGCAGCACAAGAAAATGTGGTACGGGACAAATAAACCTGGTATGCATGATAGATCTTTACTGAGTGGCGGTTCTCCTGTTTCAGTCAAGCCTTTGGACAAACCAGTTCATTCGCCTGGCTGCCCTCTGTCCCAGGAACCTTTTTTGCAATGTTCCTCTTGTTTGTTGGTCTTCAAACGAAACTCTGAATCTTCTCATGTAAAGGCTGCTGGTTGACAATCTAGATCTTGTCTCATACGCCTTGCGTGTCATGGCTCACCTGGAACGATGGCTCAGGGACAACTTCTGCCAGGAAGTTGCCCTTGATTTACCACTCTTTCACCTGTACGTATCCCTATATTTATCCTTTAGCAGCCTGGCCCGTTCTCAAGAGCAATAAGGCGCCTGTGGACAGGTACCTTTTCTTGAATTGGCTGCCCCCATCTCGGAACAGTCCAGGGTCCTAGGGGCAGACTATTACATCATTGTCCATGCAATTGACGAAGCTAGGACTTCTAATCAGTCTCTGTGAAATTCCACAGCAAGGGGAAAGAAATACAACATTTAAAGAGCCTGTCTGCAACACCTCATTATACACTGTCAGGACAATTAGTAAGCGAATGATTGCTATTCAACATACAGATGTTATTGAAGGTATGAATAAGCATTACACCACTGATGTCAAAATCTTTCTCAACATTGCTATATTTCATTAAAGTTGACAAGTGCAAATGAAATCTTGAAATGATACTTGATTATGGAAATGGTAATTGGTGCCTCCGTCCTTATAATCTACATTTGTTTCATGCGTAAAGTTCTACTTAAGACTAGACATATTACATTTGTAAATAGCAACTAGATAAAATACAATTTTATAACATATTTGTGAATTCATGTTAATTCATATTTTTATCCATGCTGACCTCAGCAGGGCAGTTTAATATTAGTCAGTGACTCCGGCACCCATATATCAATCCATTTAAACATCTGATACCGCTTTCACAACCAGTGCTTATAGTATATGCGTGATGCTCATGATCTTTTGTTAAGTGACCATGTTTTTTGGTATCGATGGATACCTGGCTCACTAAGACTTAATGACCATTTCTGCTACACTCAGTGCTACCAGCATATAATATCACCCACTATGACCAACCAACCAGCAGTGGGGGAGGAGACACATTAATCTGCAAAGACCCATTCAGTACAATTAGTATTCGTCACGTTCAGGAACCATCCATCAATGCTTTATCAGTGCACTACATAGTATTTAGCTTCTTATCCCTAGATACAGTCAGAGTAGATCACCATCCTAAGAACAATGTAATGCAAACGTTGCTGACAATCTAGTTGAATGTATAAGTGACATAGACGTAGGCCTCTAGTCATGCAGTACAGTACCAGTCCATCTTTTGGGTAGCAGTCATTTGGATTTCTGGAAAATCACATCTACATCTTATTTGTTTGCATAAAGCCTTGTCTCAGTCTATCCAGACTTGAGCTTTTCAAAATATATGTCAACCTATAAACTCTCTTGGGTGCAGTTAAATAGTTCAAATAGTCCTGCATCCAATTTGACTTTGTCAAGTTTGTGGCAAAACCCTTGGTCAATATTAACAGGTTCATGAGAAGAAAGTGGTTATCGACCTATTCTCTGAAAGGAAAATATAGGCATGGCTTGTCGACTCCCTCCATATTCAGATTGTTCAGAAGGAGAATGCATGAGAAAAAATGTATGTATAATTATTTTCTGTGGCAATTATTTTCAATTTGCTGGTTCATTCTACAAGGTTTTCTGCATTCTACTACTTGGTGGGTCACGTACCCCGCACTAGACAAAAATCCTATACAAAGAGCCTATGCTCCAACAAATGCATTTTCAGAGCTCATTCAGCTCAAAATAACGTTTCAAATTTCTTACAGAGAGCTGAACTCGCTTTTTCTCTTAACATAGATCAGAAATCCTAGATTTTTGTCACAAAGATGGCATCTTGGTTTCATGATAAAAACAAATAAATCTGACATGAGTTTCAATCCATTCGCAATACAGCCTAGGGCATCCTTAACTTAGGGGCCCTAAGGATCAGCAAATGAACTGTAACACAGCTGGGTCTTCAATACTTCCCATTCTTATCAAAAGAAAATCTGTATTATTACTAACCAGAATTCAATTCAGTGTGGTCATAGCCACTTACAATTTTCCTGGATTGAAGTAACACTATCATACTGCAGCCCATTAACTGGTGACCCCATCCCTTACATCAAATCTATCTATTTAAGTAAGTGTTTTGGGTCCTACAGACCAAAAAAGTAACTATTAAGCAATTACATCAGGCCAGCCATAGACCATTTCTTGCATCTTGTACATCTGTACACTGATGCAGAGGGTTGTAACAAATAAACTGCAACATATGCACGAGTCTAATCTTGCAGATTACTCCCATCAAGCAGGCTGTCAACCTCTGAGGAACAATGAGTCTTTTTCAGTCCCTTGAGTGGACGATATAAGATTAGAAGTAGATGGTAGCAATGTCAGAGCAATAATTCATTTGAAAGGTTCATCGATTTACAGCCCAATCTGCAGTTCCAGTTTGATCTGTCACCTTCATTGATCTGATCACCTAAATGTGCCAATATATGTTTGTTGGGAGAAGTAGTGAAACTATATCCCAATATTAGGCTTTTATAAAGCAGGTTTAATGGTGACAATTTTGAAAACACATTATCAGTGAAAACATAAAATTAATAATGATTAATTGCTATTAAATGGTATCATATCAATAAATAACCAAAACTTGCTACCTTACCATTATAAAGTTAATTTTATCGACTCACCCAGGAATGTTTCTGTCTGTGACGAATTTTGAATTGCACAACATATTTAAAAATGTGGTTTTACTTTTCAATGCAGATTTCCTAAATGGAAAATTGATTTTAAAACATATAAAACATTAACATTTGTATTTACTTTTCTGTAACAAATTTACAATTTCTCATTGTTTTAATTGCATTCTATTTATTGTACGAACTCAAACTCTACATACAAAACCATTCAACAACAGTTAGTAATAATTAAATGAATCCACGATTTGAAACTGGCTGTTGGTTAACACAGTTCCTGTTGTTGCTGTGGATTAAATAGTACAGCACTTGAATATTGCTTAACAGCTCTTGAAATGGCATGCCTAGGGTGAGTGTTTTTGATTTAAAGTATTTTAAATGGCTTACCTTATAAACAATAACGTGTTCCTTTTGAACTGTGAATGATCTTTATGGCCTTTGCTACAATCGTTTATATCATTATTATGATCCGTTTTGTTATCCAAGTTCTTAAAAGAGTATGCATGACGTTCCTGTGGTCCACTTATTTAACTGCACTACACATGCTTCAAAGGTAGTCCACTTTTGATCATTCTTGACAATATCCCATTGCTGTTCTGAATGTGTTTGTTAGCACTCTGTAATGATTAGAATTTCTTGCACTGATTTAATCAGAAAGCGGGCATTCACTTGCTATCTGGTCTACAAAGCGCTTTCAATCAGAGCAGCTCATATTTGCTTATGGATGGAATGATGGCTCCATGTATGAAAGTTCCTTATCACTGGAATATGCAGCCAATCTGACACATGTTCTGCATTTCAGTTCTGCCTGCTCCATCTTTCAGCTGCTTCAAATCATGACACCATAATCCATGGACTGAAAATGTGCCCCATATCATCCAAACTGAGCTTTTCATGTAAAAACCTATGACCTGCACAGGTCACGATTAAACCCAAAGAATAATTGCATCAGCTCATTAAGAGCTCCAGATGGCTATTACTTCACTGGGAAGGTGTGCACCACAGGGGATAGATTAACAAATGTTTGCACTGCTGTTAAATATTTAGCACATACTCAGATAAAACAGAATAGAGCAAACAGGTTTTGTCACAATCTTTATTATCTAAACAAATTTGCACGAGGGCAAAAATGAATCAGACTCTCTTTTGTGTTGTTTCTGCTGCATAGCATAAAAAGAAATATGTTTCATACATTTCTTTTCATGGTATTGTCGAGCATTATTGTGGATTTAAATATGCATTTCGCTAAGGGACATTTGGTTATTTAACACCTCCTAATGTACAATCCCACCCAAAATTGTGGGGCAAGAAACAGGCTGCATTTGAATACTCTATTTTATTTCAATGAAAGATGGAAGTCAAAGGTGGTCTCCTAACATTATGCTGGCAAACATAACTGACACATCTAAACATCTTGCCTACAGAAGAAAATCGACCTGCCTGCAAATTCTCACTAGTTTTATAACACACACAATCATTAACATGAATCAAATGTATATATTTCTGAAGGTCCATTTTTAATAAAACAATGTATATTCTAAGCAGCACAATATAATGACATCTTTACATGCCGCTGTTCAGCGAACATAAATTATACTTTTGCTACTCATGTACACCATAAATCAGTTTGCTTTGGTGAAATGACAATTCTTGAATATTTGTTGTTTTCTCCAATATCAATAACAAGTATTGGTATCAGATAAATGATGTTACACAGAAAACTACATTGCACATTTCTTGCATTTGGTGGATGTTTCCTATTAGCAATCTGTTCCCATGTTCAATGTGGTATGGTTGATTTCTACATATGAATGTAAATGAGATACACACAATGGTAGGTTGAATCAAAAGCTACAGGCTTCGGTCCAGGGAAACTGTGCTATCAATTTATAATACACAGAATATTGATGTATCTACACTATGTAACAACTATACATTGGGCCTCATTACAACCCTGGCATTAAGGGGTTAACAGTGCCGTAAAAGGCTGCGGCACCGTTAAACTCTTAATGCCTGATTCACACTTTAACGCCTGCTTTTTGCAGGCGTTAAAGTCCAAGGCGCTAAGCGACCTTGGTGCTAATTACGGCACCGTAATTTACGGTGCCGTAATTAGCGCTTTCCCCATCCCCATTGAGCCCTATGGGGCAAGTATGGGAATGGGGAAGGGGCAATGGTGAATGGGGATTTACCGCCCCGCCAACCTTGGAATGGGGCGGTAAATACACCATCCACCATGGCGGAATCCGGCATGGACCATGGTGCTAATAGCCTTGGATGATTTGGATGTATCCATTTCAGGGTCCTCTCATTACAACACAATGGCTTTTGCGAGATTTGATTGTTTATTTAAAATAGCACCATGGTCCAACGCCAGGGTTGTAATGAGGCCCATTATGATTTTCTGAAAGGACAACTATCCCCTAATTCCCTTGGATGATTTGGATGTATCCATTTCAGGGTCCTCTCATTGCAACACAATGGCTTTTGCAAGATTTGATTGTTTATTTAAAATTGTGTCATTCTCTATGGGGGTGGAAGTAGTTTAGCTAAGCTCCGTTTCATCCCAAGATCGCTTTTTAAATGACTAGGCCTTCACAGGTTTTGACTTCTAAATTATCTGGTAGGCTATGGGGCATTGGCCACCATTCTACAGCCCATGTTATTGACTTTACCTAAAACACACAGATTTACATTTACTTGGCTTTGGTTGCAAGGACTGCATGCCCTGCATAGAAATGCTGTTGGGTTCCAGTATAAATGAATCTGCAATTGGCTTGAATATGCTCCGAAAGCAGAACACGTTTAACACTAACATGCTTCAACATTCTAAACTCATTCAATTGGTTATAGTTTACCAGACAATAATGAGCTGTGTGCTGGAAAATGCCATTTGTTCTACAAATTAATAGGATCTCACTTGGGTATGAATATAATAAAAAGGCAAATTGCATTTCACAGTACAATTGCTAAAGCATTCTATTTGGAGTCTGAATTGCTTCCCCTCCCAGCTCCACTCATTCGAGGGACTTAGCAGAGATGATTCAGGAGGGGCAAATATTTTATTGCATTGGGGCTTCTCTTCTGGTAGGATTTTTCCCAGCAAAGAAATATAGATTTTTAGATTCCCATGGTCGAGCTGAATTCAAACATATGTGGCATGAATTTGTGCACAGAAATTTGACTGAATTTGATTTGTCAAATTTGATTGTTAATATTTATATGATATATTCATTATTAATGCCATTTTGTATGGCGGTCTCTCACAGTTTCAGCACACTTGTTCTTTTTGCTCTAAACCTCAGCGATGGAAAGTTAGAGAACCAAAATCGTTTTTAATGTGCCAAATAATATGATTTAAATAGTCAATTTTATTCCTGTTAAGGCCATAGCTTTTGCAACTTAAAGCCTCCTTTCAGGCAATGACTGATACGAGTGGCAGAAAGATCCCTTTGTATGATTTTCCATTAGCTCCCAGATGGTGAAGTATATGTGCAGGCAGAGTTCACACTGGTTCCTCGTAAGCCTAGTGCACACCTCGTTAATTATCGACTGTTGATGAACTTAAGTTAATTAGTGGGGTGCCGGGGAGAAAAACAACCTTGACACTGGGTTGTCTCAACCAATGTAAGAACAAAGAAGAGGGTAAACTACTCCTGAAGAAGGGGGGTCTCATCACCCCTAAACGCGTAGAATGAAATACATAAGGATCAGCTGGATTACATATGATTTATGAACTTCCTTTGCATATGTACTGAAGGACACAAATCCAAATTGTCTAATTGTTTACCCGTAGGAATCACTCAGAGTTAAGGGCAAGTGACTGAAGAACTTGTTCTAATGTATTATCTGGAAATGGTTATGTTTGTACTACAATAACAGTATTCTATGACAAGACAGGAGGCTCGCATTATGCTTTATCTTTCTTTAATACTGCCACAACAGCTTTTCAACTTATACTTTTAAACATCTACATTTGTGCTTTCTTTTTTCTCACACAAAAATAAAAATAGCCAATCCGAAGTTTAAAAGTTTCAAACCAGAGTCTTACATCTCGAAAAAACTCTCAAACTCCAACTCCCATGCACCTCCAGGAGTGCAGTAGTCCTGACCCTATCCCATGCTCCAATCGGTGATAGGTCATCCTATAAGAACCCTACTGTCCCAGGTCCTTTCCTCTTTCTTTTTGCTGCCATGAGATAAGTACATCATAATTCACTCTCTTGTTTAAGATAATAGCTATATCAGCGTAGTATAGAATTTTGCATGAGAAACGCGTAAGCTGCGCGATTGTAAACTATTTATCAGAAGGTAAATACAATTCTTACGGTGAACTTTATCGAAAGTGTGCTTCAGTGCGTTCGTTTCATTTTCTCTCACGCGTTCGCGTCGGGCGCCATGAGATATTTCTGTGAAGAGGAGGCGGGGCCGGCGTCGCAAGCGAACGCGCTCGCCTCAGGCTCCCGGCCCCGCTCCTCGATTCCGCGCCATCGAACACGACGTGCGGCAGGACCCAGGGGAGCGGGAGGAGCTGAATTCCCGTCATCCCCTGGGAGGTCTTCCGCATGCAGCGCGAAAGTTTTCATTGTGTTGCGTATGCCGAGTGAGGAGAAAAGCGGAGTGACACGATCTTAAAAAAAAAATAGTATAATCACATTTTCCACTGGAGCAAAAAGGGATTCATACTAGACTACCTCTTATATCTAAAGAGCCTGCAGGTTGAGGAGGGAAAGGCAGAATTGTCAAAGGTGACTAACATTAATCCCTTGCTGACAGCACAGCAGTTAGCCTTGCTAACACTATGGCTCATTACAAAAGTCCCGGTGCCACTCATTCTACCTCACCAGAATGGTCAGAAGAGGAGTGGGAAGAAAGTCCTTACCAACGGGACACAGACCTGTCACAGAGCTTCAAGCAAGTACTAGGAGATTCCTTGACCAGAGCAGTGTCTCAAGGAGTGCAGCCTATTACCCAAAGGCTGGATTTACTGGAAGCTGTTTTTAACGAACAGCAAGCTCTCCTTGCAAAAAAGAGAAAGGCAGAATGCCAAGATAAAGAGCTGTCAGCCAGACACCCCGAAGATGCGGTTGAACCCAGGTGGAGGAAAGCGACTCGCAAGAGTAAACACTCTATGACCCCCCCCCCGAGCAATCTGAATAGGGAGGATTCCACTCCCCAAGGGAATAGCGACCCTGTCGCCAGGCTTAAAAGAGCCTTGCTGGAGAAGAAAAGAAGCCAGGACAGACCCCCTACCCCAGGGGTGAGTAATCCAGGGGACAATGATGAAGGCTACATGCCGGATGATGAGGGTGATGAGGTAGAAGAGGATCACCTTTACAAAGAGGCGATAGATCCTCAAGAACCTGAGAGTTCAATAGATATGTTTGACCCGGAGGCTATCAGACACCCTAAGTCATCAGAGTGGGTCCCATCGCCCAGAGTGGCAGCCTACATGGCTCAACGTATACGCAAGCCACTGGATAGAGAAATAAGATCGCGGGTGCGTTAAGAATGCCCTAGACCGGAGTTGCCAGGCAAGCTGGCCGACACTCCTGAACTTGATCCCAAAATGGTCACCTTCGTTACAAAGACGGCGAAAGACATACATAAGGGCGTAGACCGAGCCTGGCGAGGGTGCCAAGATAAGCTCCTCGACCTAGCCGGCCCATTGGCAAAAATAATGGATCTCGCGGAGAAAGCGAAGGACACAGGTACCCCTGTAGATGCTTCCGTATTAGCCAGTTGGGCTCAGAGA
This sequence comes from Ambystoma mexicanum, assembly GCF_040938575.1. Classification (NCBI taxonomy): domain Eukaryota; kingdom Metazoa; phylum Chordata; class Amphibia; order Caudata; family Ambystomatidae; genus Ambystoma; species Ambystoma mexicanum. The sequence continues at coordinate 608,640,248 of NC_090937.1, forward strand.
GCTGTATGCAACTTGGGAAACGCGAATTACGCACTGTCAGCCGAGAGAAGAAGAGGTGTTCTTAAGATCGACAGTAAGCTGAGCGACTTAGCGTCGTACGAGGCAGGTGAAGGAGCAAGAGGCCTACTATTCGGCGAGGCATTCGCTAAAGAAATGGCACAGTTCGTGGGAACTTATTCAGCTCTTGAACGAGCACAAAGCTCAATCAAAAAGATTTTCCCCACTCGAGTTTTTTCCGGGACCGGACATTACAGGGGTCGTACGTCCGGTCGGTTTAACTATCAACGCAGACCCCAGGGGCCGCGCGCCCAATATTGGGAAGGAAAACAACAAGACGCATTCTTCCCGTCCAGGTCCAGATTTCCCAGAGGATGAAGAAGGAGAGGTGCATACCAGCAATCAAATGCCTCAGGAGGTGAGTGCAATGAGAGTTCGAGTAGGAGGGAGAACCCTCCAGTTTCTAAGCGCATGGCAAGCATTATCGTGCGATGCATGGGTGCTGCAGGCAGTAGCAGGACTACAGCTAGAATTTGTGGTGAACCCAGTTCAGAGATCAGAACCCCATTTTATTCAGATGCCTCGAGAAGAGGCGAGATTGTTGAACATCAAAATTCTCCAATTAGCAGACAAAAATGCTATAGAAAGAGATATGCAAGGAGGGCCAGGCTTCCTCAGCAATTTGTTTCTTGTTCACAGGGGGGACAAAGTACGCCCCGTCATAAATCTGAAGAGACTGAACGGATGGGTTGTTTACAACCATTTCAAGATGGAGGGCATTCATCTACTTCGAGATCTCCTCCGGACGGGGGACTGGTTAGCGCGATTAGACCTCAAATACGCTTATCTAACGATTCTGATAGCTCAAGAGTTTCGGAAATATCTGAGGTTTCGGTGGGAAGGGGAGACATGGCATTTCACGTGTCTTCCGTTCGGACTAGCATCTGCACCTTGGGCATTCACCAAGCTGATGAAACCCGTAGCAGCAGCCATAAGAGAGCGAGGCATTCGCATAATCATTTACCTAGACGACATTCTTGTCATGGGTACAGACAAAGTCATGCTTTCCAAGAATGTGCAATGGATATTCACGCTCTTGACCTTGCTAGGATTCCTAGTAAATTTAGACAAATCCCAGCTAGTGCCAGTGCAGAACATAGAATTCCTGGGTTTCAGTATAGACACAAACAAAGCAACCCTAGAGCTACCACATCACAAAGTGAAGGCGATAAAGAAAGAGCTCAGAACAGTTATAGCAAAGAAAGTCATATCTCTTCGAGCTCTCGCAAGGGTAGTTGGCCTGCTAGCGGCTACAATCCAAGCAAATTTTCCGGGTCCGCTCCATTATCGAGCTCTACAGAGGCTCAAGATAAGACACCTACAAGAGGGGGTAGGATATCACCAGCTAGTGACCTTAGACCCAGAAGCGATCTCGGAACTCCACTGGTGGCTCGCCGACATGGAGGCCTGGAATGGCCGTGCGATTTTCGGAGACTCACCGGACATCGTCATAGAATCAGACGCAATCAGGTCCGGATGGGGCGCCAGATGCAAGAACTTAGAGACAGGGGGGAAGTGGTCAGAACAGGAACTAGAAATGCACATAAACTGTCTCGAACTATTAGAAGGGTCCTTTGCCGTGCAAGCATTTACGAAGGACAAAGTTCGATGTTGCGTTCTGCTCAAATTGGACAACATTTCAGCAGTGCGTTATATCAACAAGCTGGGAGGAACGAGATTGAGGATGCTAGCAGAACTACAGAAAGACTTTTGGCATTACTGCCTTCAGAATCAAGTAGCAGTCACAGCAGAGTATCTGCCAGGGACGCTCAACAAGAGAGCGGACTGGAATTCACGATATCTTGAAGATTCAAGCGATTGGAAACTACACCCGAGTGTGTTCAACAGATTACAGAACCTCTGGGGTCCTGTTCATATAGATCTATTTGCGTCCAGACTGAACACGCAGACGCAGACTTATTTCAGTTGGAGATTAGACCCGGGGGCAGCGGGCACAGACGCCTTCCTCCAACCTTGGAATGGAACACTGAATTATGCCTTCCCTCCATTTCTCATGATCTCGAGAGCACTAGCGAATGTACGCAAGGAGGGAGCAGACCTATTAATAGTCCTCCCCCTCTGGAGATCGCAGCCTTGGTTTCCTGTAGCGATGGAACTTTCTACGGATTTTCTGAGGATAGTTCCACAGCAGCAGGACCTTCTACTAGACCCAATCGGGAGAATTCATCCCCTATTATTCACAGGCACCCTGCGATTGATAGCTTGCAAGGTTTCAGGAGAAAGTGGGAATTGCCAGGCATTTCGCAACTCGCTGCAGACTGCATCAGAGATTCATGGGCGCCTTCCACCGTCAAGAGCTATAACACGGCATGGAAGAGTTGGGCTTACCGGTGCACAGAGCATGGTTTGGATCCCGTTTCTGCCCCTGTAGTTCAATTATTGAACTTCCTAGCAATAAAATTCCAAGAAGGTAGTGCCTTCAGGACGATAGGTGTACTGTGGTCAGCGATCTCTGCAGGTCATGACATGGTAGATGGTAAAGCTATAGGAGAACATCTGTCAGTTTTGCGTCTTTTGAGAGGAATGAAATTAAGAAAGCCCCCAGAAGTATACAACATTATGGGATGTCAGAGAAGTTTTTCAGCTGTTTCTGGCATGGCCATACAATAAAGATTTATCTCGATCGAAACTCTCTGGCAAGCTGGCAATGTTGTTGTGTCTCACAGCATGCCGAAGAGTTTCCGATGTAAAAGCGCCAGAGATAAACAGGAAAATATCCTATCCAGAGGGAGTAGCATTTTCCATAGCTAAAAGAACAAAAACAGACACTCGAGTGATTTCATACCCCTATTTTACAGAAAATAAGAAACTGTGTATAGCTCAATGTATTAAAGATTATAACAGCCACAGTACTGCTGGGACCGCGAGGCGTAACACAGCTGTTAATAGCGCGTAGAAAACCTTTTCATGCAGTAGCAACAGCGACAATTGCGAGATGGGTGCGTGAAATAATGCAATGGGCAGGCATAGACTTGTCACAGTTTGGGGCGCATTCAGCTAGAGGGGCGATGGCATCTAGAGCATTTGCAGCGGGAGTGGTACTCCAAGATATAATGAAAGCGGCCGACTGGTCCTCCGAGTCTACCTTTAAGACTTTTTATTTCAAGCCAGTGTCAGATTTGGCAAATAGGGTGGTGGCTAGCTTTGAAGAAGCATGATGCCAGCCTCCTGTCTTGTCGTAGAATAAAGATTGCCAACGCTGACAGCTCAGAAAGTCTTCATTCTATTAAAGACAAGGAGGCGAGCATTATATCCCACCCGGAAAGATTTGAAAGTTGATGTTATAATGTTGATATCACATGTTCAACTTTGTCTTATCACCGGTCCTTAAAAGAATATGTTTCTGTTTTTTCTAGGAGATGATCTGAAAGCAGCATGATCTCAATCACTGTTAGGTTCCAAGAACACTGTTTCGGTTATGAGTTGGAAGTTGGTTGTTGACAGTTCGTAACAGAGTTGGATTCGTTTCAGAGGATTTCCAAGGCAAGAAAGAAAGAGGAAAGGACCTGGGGCAGTAGGGTTCTTATAGGATGACCTATCACCGCATTGGGATAGGGTCAGGACTACTGCACTCGTGGAGGTGCATGGGAGTTGGAGTTTGAGAGTTTTTTTCGAGATGTAAGACTCTGGTTTGAAACTTTTAAACTTCGGAATGGTTATTTTTATTTTTGTGTGAGAAAAAAAAAGCACAAATGTAGATGTTTAAAAGTATAAGTTGAAAAGCTGTTGTGGCAGTATTAAAGAAAGATAAAGCATAATGCAGACTTCCTGAGCTGACAGCGTTGGCAATCTTTATTATTTTGTGAAGAATAATTTGAGCGGTATGTGAATACTATAGAAAAAAGTACCTAATATTTTTACACACATTGGGTCAGAAATTGTTCTGTTGAACACACAATTGAAACATTTGACAAATTGATTGCATATGCAATAACAACAGGGTGTGCAGGGGACGGGAGAGTTCCACAAAGTTGTAGAGTTCACACTGGTTGCCAGCCTAATGGAAGTAAGGGCTTACCTGTATTGTTTCTGAGAACAGGGTTTCCCATCATGTGACTTCCTCCTGGATTTTATCAGCTCAGACGATTATTTAGTGGGCTCTACTGGAATGTATTTCAATGTGTTTGTATACGACCGAGCTAATCCCATGGGCCCTATACCCTCCTCCTTTTCTTGTGCTTCCCATGTGAGTTGAACTGAAGTTAAGTTTATAGTAGATTCATCAAAGAACAGACACAAGCCAACATTTAAGGCACTGTTGTTTGCCATCTAATACATTCAATTCACCCAATTATATTTAGTGGGATTTAACATGTATGTTTCATTTATTATTACCTCACAATGATTTCTCTCCCATGGAATATGGAAAATGGCATTACACTTTGTTAGTCGCATTGCTGTTGGAAAAATAAATACTGTTTGTGTTTAACATTTCGGCGCATTCTGAATGGGATACACTTATCAAGTTTAAAACATTTCCAATTTTAAATATTAATTTTCATAAGAAGAATAGTATTCAGATACATTTTCATTTTTGTTATGTTTAATGTACAATGCAGCACTCTCATTGGAACTACATTGTACCATTTCCAGGTGGCTTGCAACAGAACGCCAGCGTTTTGGTTTTCTAACAAGTTGCTCTACAATATTTGTAGGGAATTTTTTTATATATAAGTGTTGTCCTGAATTTCACAGACTTCAGATTTTTTGTTTGTAGAGTTTGGTAAAGTACATTATGTTTTAGTGTAGTAAAGTAATATGCTTTCTGTTCATGGTTGTTGAAAAAGTATGCAATATATAAACACAGCAAGGTACAATTTCAGCATGCCGTCTGCTAATTTTGCCAGTCTCTACCTTTCCTAAACTCCCTTATATTACACAGCAAACATAGTAAATAAAATAATGTGCTTAATGTTTGCCTTAGTGAAACAGTTGCTATAGAATATGGATTGGGAGGAGATCTGTTTGATCCATCGCATATTATCTAAGCAGCACAATAAGAGTTAAATTAGTTTGCCACATTCTTTTGCACAAGGGCAAAGCTTTGCTAATCTGGCCCCTGGTTCACTCAGGGTTAAAGTGGGAGTTAGTATATATTGTGGGAATGTATTATTCTTTAGACTATACATTGCCGGCCTTCATTATTTTGCTATGTTTTACACACATATTAGTGAAGTAAAATGTATGTGACGTGCTTGTTTTGTTTTCTTAGGTTTCCTCTTTTTATAGGCCCTTTTCAATGAAGATTTATTGTTCAGGGAAGCATGTTGGGGCATAATATGTTATTGTAAGGTATTGCCCAAAATTAGAAAGCCAAAAGCTTCCATTTGCCTCAGAGCTTGCATAACAGACAGTTCCAATGTAGACTTCTGGGGCCAGAGTATCTAACATTTGCATCAGTCCTCTAAATTGATCAAATACTCCTAGCACCAGTTTTGCTGCTTAGGTAATATGGAATGGATCAATCCAAAAACGTCTGCACTAAGGCAAAAATGAAGCAGACTCTTTTTTGTTATATGTTTGCTGTGTGCCTTAAAATTGGGCCTGAGTTGGGTGGTGCAGTAAAAGTGCAGCAGTAATACCGTTACTGCCGTAATACCGCACCACTCAACTGGGCCTAATTCATAGCAGCATTTTATAATGGCAAAACCCCATTGGAAAACGTTCTGTGAATTAGGCTCTATGAGTTTGGCGGAAGGTTGGAGGATTCCCCTCCAGCTATGAGCTCCAGGTAAACCCACTGATTTTCTGCCCATTTTCGGCGGAATTACTGCTGCAACATGGACTTGGCTTGTTCTCCATTACACAATTCTGCAAAGCAGACTGTGTAACCAAGAACTAGATGCAGTCAGAGAGTTGTTCTTCTTCTTTTTGTACTTCCTTTTGCTACCAGGAGGAGGTTTATGTTAGAGTACCCTGCATGCACCACACCACAGAGAATAGTGTGCTTCCATAACACCAGAAGGTTCTGTGGAGAATCACTTGCCATACATACACATTTCTCGGAAGCAGCTAGCATGCAAACCCTGCAAGGCCTGCTCAAGTTGCTTGTGTCCTGTTTGAAGTTATGTACCCTCTGGAAGGAAAGGTCTTGAGGAAGGTATTGCTATCAAAGGCAGGCATTGTAACCTTACACCAAGAAATAGATGCTGAAAGGCCCTCACTCTTCACATGCCATGGCGAACGCTCTCTGTTGCTTTTCGAGAGTTCAAAAGCCGCCAGATATGAGATGTGTTAGAAATAACAGATAATGCATATTTGAAGTACAGGAAGCCCGAGTCAGCAATGCTGGCAAGCAGATGTTTATCTAATTGGTAATACGGTTAGTAATAATCTACAGTATTGTTATCTTTTTCGGTTCTTCTCTTCATATTTCGAAACTTCACTGGTTAATGCCAGTACACTTGTAAACAGCTATATTTTGTTGTCAAACGTGAACCGACCAGAATCACAAATCCAGAGAATAACTAAGGCAGGTGTAATATTGGGTGACATTTATTAATTCCTTTCCCTAAGGGTGAAAGTTCGCTTAAGATAGAAGTGGTTTAAGTCAATACAGTCTTGAGGTGATGTCGTAGGCAGTCACTTGGGAGAATGCTGCTGGCAGGATCCTTCCAGGAAACATTATTCTGACCACAGAGGATCCACTTTATACCGTGTAACACAAATAGGTTCTGAAATAAACAGAAAAGATAGTTAGCGCAGACGGAACAGTCGCACTTTGACCTCCATAACCAAGAACAGCCTCATCACGTGCACCCAGAGAAACAGCAGATGGCCAGGGCTGGAACGGTTTGGTTTGGGAATGTAAATTCGAATGAATGCCACATCAGAAGAACATTGTACTTCCTGTTACAATGAATGTACAGCATATCTGATGGGTCGCACAGTTTCTTGTGACACTGGGAAAGTAAATTATTAGCTAGTGAGGATCAAGACATGAGCAGAGTAGCCAGTCGTGGGATTTGCCTTTCTGACGACTCTGCTGCCTGTTCATTATTTAGCACATTATTATTATTATTTAGCTTGAAACACTTGTGTATTGGTTCGTTACAAATGCCATATCATATCATATCACAGGAGGGATGATGCACAGTTTATACCTTGGCACAATATTAAACATGGTGAGGTTGTTGCTCCTTCCAAAATAAGTAAACATTCTGTACTTTCTGCTGCTATGCGCTTTATGATCTGCATTTTTCACAATGTGTCCCATTTTCAAACAAACACTCTAAATGATGCACAGGGCACCTGTTACGTTTGCTCTTAGTGGGTGTAAAGTGGAGGCCTTTACACCTCCCTTTAGCACTCCCTAGTGGAGATCGAGTAAACGCTGCCTGCCATTAACAATGGACTTCTATGAAATCTGTCTGCTTTTTGTGGAATCCACAACATTTACACCAGCGTGAAAAAGTCACATTTTTATAGTGGAAATGAAGGGGGGGGAGGGGGCTGAATCGTAAATCACGATGTGTGTCTCCTCTCCACCATACAAATGCTTGAAAATGAGGGAGAACGTGTAGTATATTACTTGTAATAAGGACAGGAGCCTCTGGTCTTGTAACGTCGTATTTATTCTCTCACAAGTTTCATGCAGGATACACACAACATGTGTGTCTTAATAATAATAGCCAACGGGCTGAAGGTGGCTGGGAGGATATGCCTTAATGTCTGTGTCCCAGATTAATAAGGAGCGGGCCCCGTAACAGGAGGGCGCAGCAGGGCGCTTCTTGTCGCGTCCTCCGCTCGTCCCGCAGTGCGCGTGAAGCGCGCGGGGGCGGAGCTAAGGTCCGCGGCGAGATCTCGCGAGAGCGCGCGCTCTCGCGATATCTCTACACATCTCCCTTTTTCAATGCACAGCGAAATCATTGTAAAACATAGTCATTGTATCTCACCGGTCTTCTGTGTTCTCTTCTGGGCCGATCATCAGTTCGGGTGCAATTCTCCTGTTGCTCCTGATCGGGATCTGCACCCAGTGCTTCCGGTTCGACCTCGGTTTCCACCCTCTCTCTGTCGTCTCCTTCTGGTTCTCTTTCTTCACCTGCTCCGTGGTCTCTTTCGGTTTCCGTTCGTGATCTCTCCGGGGTCTCCGGGGGCCTCGAGTCTTCTGGTATAGTGCCACTCTTTCGAGATTCCACGCTCGCCCGTCTTCCGTGCGAACATGATTTGCTCCTTTGTGAATCACTTTAATGGGTCGGCTGAACCGAGACCCTGTGACTTTCTTCGGTAACTGGATTTTAACCAGGTCTCCTTTTCCTATGTCAGACGTTTGTTTGGTTCTTCTTCTCCGATCACTCCATGACTTCATGCGTGTCTTATTGCTTTCGATTCTCCAGACTACTTCTGCCATGTCCACCGCTTCATCTTCTCGTATTTTCGACAAACATGGTGGAATCAGCGTGGATGCCGCACTCCTCCCTCTCAACATTTTGAACGGGGATATTTGAGTGATCCCATTTGGTGTGAGACTGTGGGCCGTGTAGGGGAGGACTGGTCCAGGAGACCCCTCTCGCCTGCGTTTCTTCCCCAGGTGAGGGCTATGGCCCATTGGGCGTTCCCTCATGCCACCCGGGCCCAGGTGGTGGAGGGCTCACCCACTGGAGACATTGCCCACACGTATCGAGTGCCCACATGTATTGATTGCCACACAAATTTAGCTAGGCCCAGAAACCATTCTTTGCCCGGTAAAGATGGTGTGAGCTCAGCGCACTGTAGCGCGGCCCCCACCCTTGGAGAACATCCCTGTTGCCGCAGCACCCTGGCAGATCCGCTGCGAGCACGTTCCCACGAACAAGACGGACATGAGCTAGCGCAATACGCTAACATTGTAACAGTTCACCTCCCGCAGTGTACTATCACTATCAGCATGACCCGGCCAGCAGGCCTGAACAATGAGAAGAACAGTAAAATGGTCATCTGATGGCAGACAGTCTTTATATATATGTATATATTAATGCCAAGACCTCTTGCGAAGTATGCTTTCTTCCACAAAATACAAACGCCTGTAGGATGTATTAAAATGAGAGAGCATGCTCCCATGATATAAGCAATGACGAGCTCACACCATTGCAGGTGGATGCTAACAATAAAGAACGCTCCAGGGATCTGTTTGTTGCGTGTATCACTGGGCAGCCTACCTCCCATGGTTTTGCGCCATAACTAAAGCTAATGCTGCTAGAATACACGAGAAAGCGAATGCAACTATACTATGAACTCATGTAAAGGATGCGCGAGAATGCACTTATAATGTGTGTATGTCTAAGCCCCTTATGTGCCACCACCGTCACGTACAGTGGCGGGTCGTTTTCTATGTACTCCACTGATCTAACTACTACCTCATTTACTGCGAATGTATATGCATGTAACTAAAACACTGTAGCTGCTAGAATATAATGTACAAATATGGTGCTCGGACTGGGTATAATCGAGACGCATCCAGCAAAGGTTAAATGCATGTTTTGAAGTGATTTTAAATAAGTATTATAGAAAGTATTCAAATGTTTGCGATGTCTTTACCATATATTCAGCAACACACGAGGGAGATACCTTTGTGAATGCGTACAAGGTCTCGATGTATCCCCCTCCCACCCTGCGAAGGCTGCCAAGACATGAGAACAGAGGCCCGCTCTGCGCTATCACGCCTCCCCGACCCGACTGGAGCCGCTTCAAAGATTTGTAGCCCCACTGCAGCACCCAAGGCCGCGGCCAGCCACCTGCATTATTTACAGCACAGCAGTAAACCTTTGTCTAAACTCAAGCGCCCCCTCGTAAACCCCACAACCCACCGGACTGTCTCAGACTTATGGCCCTGTGCAATCAGGACACCCAACACTTTGACAACACACAGCGAAACATCCATAACCACTTCTAACAAGACAGAAAGACCTGTACCACCCGCCCCAGGCCCCGAAGCTTAGCCCCTCGACCTATGGTCCCGGTCAACAGGACACGAGTAACCAGGCCTCGATGTATTACCTCCAGACCCCTCACAAGGTGCATTCCTCCTGTGTTGCATTAACCTATAAAATAACCTATTGGAAGATTTACTAAAGAGAATAACACTGTAAATGACTGAATGACTGCGGTGTGCATGGCCGAGGGCAAGTAAGTCAGAAAAGGCATTCATCTCTGCCACAGGCAGCATTGGCACACCAACACCGCCCGGATGAACTCAAGCCGACCTGCCAGGCCCAGCCCAACCCACGAGGGTGACCAATGACGTCCTTCAGCCAAGACCAACCACGCCGCAGCAGCACCTATAGTTAGTCGTCGCCACCCAATCCCAATGAACTTGTGCCCCCTATAGTATGTAGGTTTTGATGACGTTTTTTGTAAATATATACGCCTGTCTTTGCTATTGTCAGGCAGAGCGCTCTCGGAGTTTGCAGAGTTCTTTGCATGCCCAATTCTGATTGATAAACTCCCATTTACGCTCCCCGCACTCTGTTTTGGCCTTATTCCCATTCTGGGAGAGTCCTTCATTGTCTCTCATTGCGGGGAGGATCGTGCTGTTTGGGGACGCTTGCTTTCAGTGGTGACCCCGATAGCGTGATTTTTATTTCTTCCTAACTCCTTATAACCGTCTCCTTTTTGGCACGAGAATCTCCGGTCGAAAAGGGATACGCACGGTGAGCTGGCTCCGGGAGGCTGCCCGCCAACGGCGACCGGTACACTAAGAAGTGCGCACTCAATAGAGAGGGGGTACGGGATCCCGGTTGAAAAATCCCCTTTGAGTACCGCTCGCCGGAGCCGGGGCTGACTGTTGAGCTGACGGCGACACTGCCTGGACGGACCCAGTTTCGGAGACTATCGGTTCAAGACGGGCACGTGAGTACTGAGTGCGAGCGATCTTAAAGGGAGCGGGGAGTGAAGTGTAGGACAGGAAACGAAGAGGGGGTACGCAGATCTACTAAGGATCATCTTAAATTTTCCTTGCTTTTTCTTTGCATATGGCCATTAGGATTAAGAGGTGAATAAGAGATAAAAGTGACGGGAACCTAGCTCCGAAAGGGGGTGGAAGGCGGCGCCGCATAGTGCTATCTTGACTAGTACTGGGAATATATGAAGAAGTGGAGTATAAAATAAAAGTGTTCAGCAAAAGGGGACACTGAGAGTACATTAGTGACTGCTATTACTTTTTTCCTTTCTTAAGGGTAGGGGGAGGAGAATAAAGAACTGTGATTAGCACAAACTTAGGGAGACAGTAAGAGAAAAAGAGTCCTATTAGAAGGGGGAAAAACAGGTTAATATCTACATATATATATATACGCATCTAGATATTCAAATAAGACGAACAGGGACAGCCGGCTAGGGAGGAAAGGGAGGGTAGCTTGAATGGTGAACAGTGCCAAGAGGTGTGTGCACCTCGTATGTGATAGAAGAGATTTTGATGTTGTGAATGTGTGAGCGGTTATAAATGCATAATAGTTAAATGGTTATGATAAGTGTGGTCGGATAAAAAAAATTTTTGTCCCTCTTCAGACAACGTCGATATAGTGAAGTGAGTGAGTACCTTTTTGATTTCCAGGTTGACATTGTCACAATAAAGGATGGGTTGCTCTTGTATGTGCCCCTCAAAGAGAACAGAATAGACATTGTGTACGGCCATTTTTGTATTGTGCAGTCAGGGAGGGGAAGAGCCCAAAGGGACCCAACATTGAGTGTGAAGTAAAATTTAAAGGATAATATTGATACTACATTTACATTGTAGTTGCAAACACACTGAGACACACCAGCATTAGGAGGGCACAGAGATGGGGGCTGAAACACCCTTATCACATATTTGTAAGAATCTCCCGGGATACGTGGAGCGGATTAAAAAATATCACGACCAATGGGTGACCGAGCTAAAGGGGGAGGGGTTACCTCAGATTTGGCCCGAGGGAGGGTCATTTGATAAAAGTGTCCTGGATACGGTGGCCACATGCATTTTTCTAAAATACAAAGGAAAGCAGCTGCAAAATAGGAGGGAAATATTGGATCTTTGGAGGTTATTTGAAGAGATACCACCGCCTAAAACACCAGCACTAAATGCTGATCTCCCGTCCACCACAGACAATCCATTACTAATACAAAGAGATGTCAAAGAAGGCTCAAGTGTAACACCACCAGTAGAGGTAATAAGTTTGTACCCGATAATAAAGAAGCCTGTGCCCGCAGAGGGGTACAGTGACCCCACTTACATACCTCCCCCTAAAGATGCTACACCCCACCGCCCCACGGCACCTCCGCCATATGAAAGCACGAGGGAGCGAGCCCAGGCAGGCGCACAAAGGGTAGATATAGAGAAGCTCACAGATGATTTAGAATCAAGACTGACGATAGCAAAGAATGAGCTCTCGAGGATAAAAGACATATGCGACCGAACAGCACTAGATGCAACTAGATCAGGGCGTACGTCCGGAGCGCCAGGTGAAAATAGAAAGCCCGAAGAGGGGTGGAAAAAGGGCGAGATTCTGTTCAGAATTGAGGAAGAACCAACTCGAATAATAGAAGTAGGGCCCAGAGAGGGAGATGTTGTAAGCGAAGAAAGGCTTGGGGGAATTAGAGAGGAATTGCTGTGTGATATAAGGGATGAAGTAGAAGAAAGCGACAGGTTGAGTATGGCGATGGGAGGGGGAAGCGAGGGAGAGGAAGGTACGTGTTCACTGAGAACCCTGGATGATGAGTGGACGGGGCGACTAAGGAACAGAGTGGGAAAAATGGCATCACTGGGAACATCAGCAGCCAAAACGGGTCCGGACGGCACGACAAAGGGAAGGCTACAGCTCCCGTTGATACACAGGGGAGGAGGGAGGCCTAACTATATCCCATGGGCGCAGATGGATAAAGCCAATTTATTAAAGCTATTGCCCCCGTTGTCAGGGGGGGCAAGTAAGTGGATATATGCCTTTGAGAAACATACTGCCGGGGTACCCCTAGCCATAGGAGATGTAAAAAGTCTACTCGTATCAGCAGTGGGCGATCAGGCTGAAAGGGTATGGGTTAAGGCCGGTTTCCCGGGAGTAACGTTAGACTGTGACCGCCATGATGGGGCATCCTTTAACACAGTGCATGCCAGGGTGTGGGATGCCTTACGCGAAACATTCCCAGACATACCGGACTTACAGTCGGTGATGCAGTGTACAATGAATGACGGGGAGGAGGCTATGGATTACATTTTTCGGGTCCAAGAGATGTGGAGAGCAGAAACGGGCACGCCCTGGTATCAATCGACATCCTTATTTTATTTTATTATAAAGAGAGGGCTCCCAAAGGAAGTGCAGAAGGCGCTTGACAAGATAGCAGGTATTGAAGCAAAGGGATGGCCAGAAATTCAGAGCATAATAGTACACCATTGTAAACGAATCAAGGAGAGGGAGAAGGAGGTGGCGCAGAAAAGATTGGCAGACGAGGCGAAGTTAGTACAGTCAAAGTTAGTGAAGGTTGCAGCAGCAGTAGCTGCGCTCCCACACAGTAGAGAGGGAGATGATGAGGAGGAGGGGCTGATAGCACTCCAAGGAAGGGTGGCGACTAATTGGGCAGGAACAGCACAGCGGCAGTGGACTGAGCACGAGCAAGGTGGAAGTCCGCAGTGGCAAGAGTGGACCCCTCGAGGGGGACGAGGTGGGTACCGGGGCCGGAGAGGAGGCGGACAGGGGTATGGGGGAATGGGAGGAAATGGATGGCAGGGTCCCAGGGGCCCCCAGGGGAGTTGCTGGAACTGTGGACGATGGGGACATTACTCCAGGGAGTGCAGAAGTAGACAAAACAATGGGTTCCAAGAGGAGGAAAATTATGGTCATCCACACCCGGGAAGCCCATATGGTCTCCCAATGGGACAGCAGCAACTAAGAAACCCCGGCCAGGGTACCACGGGCCAGCAACAGGGACACCAGTATAGGACACAGAACCACCCCCAAAACAATGACAGTATGCAATACACGCCAGGTAACCCTTTCGCGACAACAGCAAACGGGGCCCCCGCGCCAGCACCGTACAGCGGCATGTCGGTAGTTTCAGGGAATGTCTTTAGTGAGGAAGGGGCGACGAGATACCCCGCATAGGACAGCCCACAGAGAACACTTGCGTGTCCAGTTCTATCCACCAACTACAATGCGGCAGAGGAACCATTGGTAGGGGCGCAGATAGGAGACAAGCAGTTTATATTCATGGTTGATTCGGGAGCGGAGAAATCATGTATCAGAGAAGGCCGATTCCCGTTATCTAACAGGAAGTTAGAGACGCAGGGGTTCTCTGGGGCTGTAGGTGAAGTTCCTTACACAGAAGCTTTGGATGTAACAGTGGGGGGTAAGACTGTGAAGGCACCCTTATTGTATTACTGACTTTGCTGGCCAACAAGGGGTACAAAGTGGACAAGGGAAAGCTACAATACTGTCTGACAGAGGTCCTGTACCTAGGACAGCTGATTTCAAGAGATGGGAAAAGAATAATACCAGACAGGGTAGAAGCCATAAGATCAGTAAGAGAACCCACAACAGTAAAAGACATGCAGAAATTTTTGGGAATGTGCAATTACTGCCGAGCATGGATATTAGATTATGCGGCATACACCAGGCCCCTATTACAAGCATTAAAGGTGGCCCAACAGGAGAACGGGAAGATGGAATGGACAGAAGAGATGAGTTCCTCTTTCCAGACATTAAAAGATTTGATTTCAAGCGCCCCAGTACTCGCAAACCCTGATTATGGACGCAAGTTTTACCTATTCTCACACTGCAAAGAAACACTGATGACAGCAGTTCTGACACAAAAAACGTCCTTAGGACACAAGCCATTGGCTTACTATAGTGGCACTTTAGATGCCGTGATGCAGGGCCATTTCGCGTGCGAGCAATCACTCGCTGCAGCCGCGTTCGCGATTGAGAAAAGTGCCACCATAGTAATGGGTTGCCCGGTAACATTGTTTGTGGAACATTCTTTATTTGCAATACTCGAGAGATCAAAAAGCACACTGACCACACAGCGGGCGACCGCCTACGAGATTATACTGTCCAGTGCCAACATCCATATAGTGAGATGCAAGACAGTGAACCCCGCCACATTCATTACAGAAGCGTGCACGCTCGAAGACATGCAGAACCACGATTGCGCAACTTACACAGGAGAAAGAGGGGAGGAGACAGTGGTGTGTGAGAACGCTCTAAGCGAGGGGGAAGTGTACTTTTTGGATGGGTCCGCATCAATTGACGTGGACACGGGAGAGAAACACGTTGGCATGGCAGTGGTGAGGTTAGAAGACGGTGAGTATGAAACACTGGTACAATACCGCCTCCCATCACATTACTCCGCACAGGCAGCAGAACTGATTGCGCTCATAGAAGCACTACATGCAGCAAAGGGTTGTGCAGTGACGATATACACAGACTCAGCTTACATGACAACGACAGTACATGGAGGACTGGCAAGATGGGGGCGTAGGGGATTTAGGCGGGCAGACGGAACACCAGTACAGCATGCAGAATTGTTGAAAGAGTTAATTGAGGCCCTGCAAAACCCTACAGCAGTAGCAATAGTAAAGTGCCAAGCACATACATCCAACACAGATGCTGTGTCTTTAGGGAACGCGGCAGCGGACGCTGCCGCCAAGGAGGCTTCCTATTTTCAGAAAAATGACACAGGTGAATACATGCTTAAGGACAAGACAAACGAAGAGCCCCCAGAGGGATATAATATGATGCCCATACCACAAATAATAGAATTGCAGGAAGGAACCAGTGCAGAGGAAAAACTATTGTGGACAAAGCAAGGGTGCAGCAAGTCAGGAACAGACCTGCTGTGGCGGCAAAATAACTCGGGGAAGGTGGTAATGCCAATACAGCTATTAGAAATTGCATTTCAACAGCTACACTTCCCTGCACATAACACCAAACAACACATTGCAGCAGAAATACAGGAAGAATGGTTCGTGCCCTGTCTCCAGGAGCATGTGTCTCGATTGGCAATGGAATGTACAACATGCCAAATATACAATTCATGGATGACATTACGCACTCTACGGGGAACAATTCCTAAACCCATTGGCCCATTCAAGGAACTGCATATAGATTACGCAGACATGGGGGAAAGGTGTAATGGCGCACGGTACATGATCGTGGTTGTGTGCCCATTCTCAAGGTGGGTGGAAGCAGGACCTTGCGCACGACCGGATGCCAAGAGCGCCGCCAAGTTCCTAGTAAGAGAAGTATTCCCACGCTGGGGAATTTGTGACGTGATTCGCTCAGACAACGGCACTCATTTTGTGAATGAGCTTTTTAAGGAAGTCACTACATTATTGGGAATAAAACACAAATTATGTTCAATTTATCATCCTCAAAGTAATGGCGTAGTGGAAAAGATGAACGGACTGTTGAAGGGCAGGCTATCAAAACTATGCTTCTCATTAAAGAAGAATTGGATTTACTGCCTACCGCTTGTGCTATTTGAGTTACGAAATCAGCCAAGCAAAGACCACCATTTGTCCCCGCACGAGATCGTGACTGGGAGACGGATGAACACAGCACACTCGCCACTGCGCGAACACTCAGACGCTCACAGAAGCGCCGCGATATTGGGAGATGAGTTCACAGATTATTTAAAGAAATTGACAAGGGCAGCGCGCGTGATATCAAAGCAACTCTCCCCACCCTTCACTAGAGAAGAGGGAAATGTAACAGGCGCTGTCACGGAGCCAGGGCAACAGCTACAGCTAATGCCAGGCGACTGGATTTATGTCAGAAGCTTTGTGCGTCGGTGGAATGCACCACGATTCCATGGCCCATACGAAGTAATATTTTGTACGCCCACGGCAGTGAAGGTCAAGGGATTGAGGTACTGGGTGCACTTGACCGACGTACGGAAAGCATATAGCAACGTACAAGAGGAGGTAGATGGGGAGGCACAGACAACAGCAAACGATGCAACTGAGCAGAATGACTGAATATGAACTTATGTGTATGTGCTGGTGCTAAACTTGAATAAATGCACAACTGATAAAGATATTAACTTTTACCTGGTTGAGTGTATATACAAATATATATATATGTGTAGTTAATGGAATGCCAAATTATAGCCTGTATACACCCTTGTCTGTGAATACCCCTCCCCGTCTCCCCACCCCTTTCCATTCCCCGTCACATGTATATTGGCACTGATGGTGCTAACAAAATGTTTACATGTATGCACTCAATGCACTTTTATATCTTAAAACAGGAGCTTCCATGGCATCTAACGGGCGGCCTGCAACGGATAGATTTACTAGAATTAGAGAGTGGTTGACTGTGAAATGTATATATTCGTATGAATGTGGACTATCTGCGTGCATTATATTGTTTTTTACATTAATGTTTGGTCTGGTTACATACTGGTTCATAGCGTTCATCTCTATTGAGATGAACGAGGGGGGAGGGAGCAACACAACTACTGGGACCAATACAACTGCAAGTGTCAATGCAACTACAAGGGAAGGTGATTTTTTGATATGGGACGGAACTAAACTTGTGTGGGGCTACTATACTACGTCATCCAATGTTGTCATCTCACAAGATGGAGGGCCAAAGGGTAAAAGGCAAAATAACACACTGTCCCCACCTGAGATGTCTAATTACAATGCTCACAGCTTAAACGACCGAAACCCCTCTGCCATATCCTGGTTGTATAATACCCCCACCAGCCAACCTGCCCCCACGGCCATAGAGAATCAAAGAATGAGAGAAACACATGAAATATTATATGATGACTGGGTGAAGGGGGGCGGGAATGAGAAAGGGGGGTCTAGTTTGTCCCTTGCCCAGGGAATCGGGAAGTATATGAGGAATAAGAACAACAGACGGAAGAGGGAAGCAGGGAGGAGGAAGTATGATGAGTACTATGGGCTAGGTCTAGATAAGATGGAAGACCCACAACACCCCCACCAAACAAATAAGTGGTATGCAGACATGAGTGCCACAGCTAAACAAACAACAAACGAGAGCTGTTATGTTTGCTCCCTCATCCCTCACGCATCAGGTACACCCAAAGTACTGTTACCCAAAGAGTTGCCGATTATAGATGCCCAGTGTCTCCTTCATCTCACGTTGTGCAGAATTAGGAACACCTTCCAGGCACATGAAGTGACTTTTCAAATGCTGCAGAACGAGAAAACGTGCTACCCAAAACCATCAGGGGTTGTATGTCTGAAAGAACCATTTTTTGCAATCAAAGGGACACTTTTTTCTGATAACAAGTGGAAGAACGAAGAAGTAATGTGTAAAGCTGAAGCACTGAGGGGTGTGGCACCGGAGAAATTGCAATGGATAGAAGAAACGTGCACACCCGTATGGAAGGAACACATTTCAAAACTAACCTGGGTTACGCCCATCGAAAAGCCTTTCAAGCTGCAGAGTGAAATAGACTATGGACTATGTTTCAAAGGAGAGGGGAGAACGTCCATGGGGACGAACAAGAAGTGCAACAAAACCCTCACTATCCCAGACCTAAGAAAAGGGACTGCGGCCCTTATGGACACGTACTGGGTATGTGGCAACCAGGCATACCTACACCTCCCCCCGTCGTGGAGTGGCAGCTGCTCAATGGCCACACTGCACTCAGCTCTAATGGTAATACCAGAAAGCCACATCGATGGGAGCCAAAGGACACAGGAGCGCATGCAGCAGAGTGTGGCCCAACCAACTTTAGAGTCACAAATCTATGTCCTGTCTTCCGGAAGCAAGGGAGAGGTGTTAACCCGCCACAGACGAGCATCAAATTACATCTCACAGGCATCATCAGAACTATTGGCTCAGATCCCAGACAAATATCGATTATTCAGCTCAGCAGAAACATTTTTTGCCTCGCTCGTATCAAGTGTCCAAGCAAGGGCTAACGCAAAATGGCTCCAGATAACCCGTTGGGAATTAATTCAGCTGGCAAACGACACTGAAGAAGGTTTTAACATAATAAAGGTCGAACTAAGAGCCTTGCGACTGATGACCATGCAAAACAGGTATGTCCTGGACCTGTTGACGGCGATGGACGGCGGTGTTTGCCGAAAAATAGGAAGTGCCTGCTGCACTTTCGTACCTTCTGAAGACGCAGAGAACGGCTCCCTGTCCCATGTGATCGAAGCAGTCCACAACCTAGGAGAAAAAATGAAGATGGAAGGCGGAGCAGAAGATAGTACATGGTTCGATAACATCTTCTCCTGGGTCCCCTCATGGCTTGGAACAACGATGAAATTTTTGATGCCAGCTGTGGTGTTCCTCCTTTTGATTTTCTGCCTGTGCCAGGTGGGTCTTCGAGTCTGTGCTAACGCAGTACCAAATGGTGCAATGATGATGGTGACAATGGGCAACTCACACGGTACAATAAAAACGATGCAAGAAGCACAAGTACAAACAGGGGTAGACAACACACCCAGGTACCAACTGGTGCCTATGTACCACGACAAGGATATTGTAGATAAGCTGTGGCACACCACCATCAAAGACCCTCGCATACTAGAATGGTACGAGGAAGTTTGGGTAGATTTGGAGGGAGATGGTGGGTGTATATATCTCACGTGTACTCCAGATGAATACGCCAGGAGAGGTGAGAGCTTAAGGGGGGTGTGCAGAGCATGGATGCCTATCAAAGGAACTCCTGCATGGGATGAGGCAGTGATGGACGAAGCAGAATGTAGGAGGATAGAGGATTTAAAGAATTTGTTACTTAAGTAACGAAAGGGGGGAAATGTAGGGGAGGACTGGTCCAGGAGACCCCTCTCGCCTGCGTTTCTTCCCCAGGTGAGGGCTATGGCCCATTGGGCGTTCCCTCATGCCACCCGGGCCCAGGTGGTGGAGGGCTCACCCACTGGAGACATTGCCCACACGTATCGAGTGCCCACATGTATTGATTGCCACACAAATTTAGCTAGGCCCAGAAACCATTCTTTGCCCGGTAAAGATGGTGTGAGCTCAGCGCACTGTAGCGCGGCCCCCACCCTTGGAGAACATCCCTGTTGCCGCAGCACCCTGGCAGATCCGCTGCGAGCACGTTCCCACGAACAAGACGGACATGAGCTAGCGCAAT
The DNA here is from genome assembly GCF_040938575.1 of Ambystoma mexicanum. NCBI lineage: Eukaryota > Metazoa > Chordata > Amphibia > Caudata > Ambystomatidae > Ambystoma > Ambystoma mexicanum. Next base: position 608,660,351 of record NC_090937.1, read on the forward strand.
ACGCTAACATTGTAACAGTTCACCTCCCGCAGTGTACTATCACTATCAGCATGACCCGGCCAGCAGGCCTGAACAATGAGAAGAACGGTAAAATGGTCATCTGATGGCAGACAGTCTTTATATATATGTATATATTAATGCCAAGACCTCTTGCGAAGTATACTTTCTTCCACAAAATACAAACGCCTGTAGGATGTATTAAAATGAGAGAGCATGCTCCCATGATATAAGCAATGACGAGCTCACACCATTGCAGGTGGATGCTAACAATAAAGGAACGCTCCAGGGATCTGTTTGTTGCGTGTATCACTGGGCAGCCTACCTCCCATGGTTTTGCGCCATAACTAAAGCTAATGCTGCTAGAATACACGAGAAAGCGAATGCAACTATACTATGAACTCATGTAAAGGATGCGCGAGAATGCACTTATAATGTGTGTATGTCTAAGCCCCTTATGTGCCACCACCGTCACGTACAGTGGCGGGTCGTTTTCTATGTACTCCACTGATCTAACTACTACCTCATTTACTGCGAATGTATATGCATGTAACTAAAACACTGTAGCTGCTAGAATATAATGTACAAATATGTTGCTCGGACTGGGTATAATCGAGACGCATCCAGCAAAGGTTAAATGCATGTTTTGAAGTGATTTTAAATAAGTATTATAGAAAGTATTCAAATGTTTGCGATGTCTTTACCATATATTCAGCAACACACGAGGGAGATACCTTTGTGAATGCGTACAAGGTCTCGATGTATCCCCCTCCCACCCTGCGAAGGCTGCCAAGACATGAGAACAGAGGCCCGCTCTGCGCTATCACGCCTCCCCCGACCCGACTGGAGCCGCTTCAAAGATTTGTAGCCCCACTGCAGCACCCAAGGCCGCGGCCAGCCACCTGCATTATTTACAGCACAGCAGTAAACCTTTGTCTAAACTCAAGCGCCCCCTCGTAAACCCCACAACCCACCGGACTGTCTCAGACTTATGGCCCTGTGCAATTAGGACACCCAACACTTTGACAACACACAGCGAAACATCCATAACCACTTCTAACAAGACAGAAAGACCTGTACCACCCGCCCCAGGCCCCGAAGCTTAGCCCCTCGACCTATGGTCCCGGTCAACAGGACACGAGTAACCAGGCCTCGATGTATTACCTCCAGACCCCTCACAAGGTGCATTCCTCCTGTGTTGCATTAACCTATAAAATAACCTATTGGAAGATTTACTAAAGAGAATAACACTGTAAATGACTGAATGACTGCGGTGTGCATGGCCGAGGGCAAGTAAGTCAGAAAAGGCATTCATCTCTGCCACAGGCAGCATTGGCACACCAACACCGCCCGGATGAACTCAAGCCGACCTGCCAGGCCCAGCCCAACCCACGAGGGTGACCAATGACGTCCTTCAGCCAAGACCAACCACGCCGCAGCAGCACCTATAGTTAGTCGTCGCCACCCAATCCCAATGAACTTGTGCCCCCTATAGTATGTAGGTTTTGATGACGTTTTTTGTAAATATATACGCCTGTCTTTGCTATTGTCAGGCAGAGCGCTCTCGGAGTTTGCAGAGTTCTTTGCATGCCCAATTCTGATTGATAAACTCCCATTTACGCTCACCCGCACTCTGTTTTGGCCTTATTCCCATTCTGGGAGAGTCCTTCATTGTCTCTCATTGCGGGGAGGATCGTGCTGTTTGGGGACGCTTGCTTTCAGCCGCTATGGCCTCCTTGGTGGTTTTGAGCGGGTCCATGCCCGAAGCCGTTGCCAATTGGATGGCGCCTTTTATAAACCTGTTGGCCCTCTCTACAAGCCCATTTGCTTGGGGGTGATATAGGGCCGCTTTCTTTTGTTTTATGTGATTTCTTTTTAAGAATTCCTCCATGTCTTTTGAGACTAGTTGCACCCCATTGTCTGTGACTACTTCCTTGGGGAGGCCTTCCCTCTGAAAAATTTCTGTAAGTATTTCTATAATGGTTGCCGTGGTTATGTTCGGGACGAACGCGGCCTCCACCCACTTGGATAGGTAATCGACCAGTACTAAGCTGTACCGGTGTTTAGGTGCCATTGCTTCCAAAGGCCCTATGAAGTCAATGCCCACCTTTGACCACACAGCTTCTGGAATTTCCGTGGGTATTAGGGGTGCTTGGCGGACCTTAAGTCTCTTGTCGCTGTTGAGACATTCATGGCAACGTTCTATCATGGATCGAATTTCCTGGTCCATGGATGGCCACCAGTAGGCCTCTCTCACTCTGCGACGGGTCATGGTGTTTCCCAAGTGGCCCGCGTGGGCTCTACATAGGATGATTCTTCTCATTCCTGTGGGAGGAATAATCTGGTCTGACTTCATAATTATCCCCTCTGTTTCAGACAGTTCGTCCGACACCTTCCAGTAGGGTCTCATGCCCTCGGGTAACGCCTTTTCACTTGGCCAACCTTCCTTGGTCCATTTGCGAATCATGGCCAAGGTGGGTTCTTTCCCGTCTTCCTCTTCCCAGTGTCTCTCACTGAGTGCAAGGTAATCTGGCGCTCTCAAGTCCATGATGGATGCAACTATGCATTCTCCATGAAGGAACGTGGTGGCTTTATCCTTACCCTCCGGCAGTCTCGACATGCAGTCAGCTTGTGAGTTTTTCCAGCCTGAGATATGCTGGATCTCAAACGTGTACTCTTGCAGCTTGGCTGCAATGCGTGCCAATCTGGGCGTGGATACTTTTGTGCCTCCCGGGCTGAGCATATGGATAAGGGGCTTATGATCAGTCACCAACTTGAATTTGGTGCCCCATACATACGTCCTGAAATGTTCCACTGCCCATGCGCAGGCCAACATCTCTTTTTCAATGGTGGAGTAGTTCTGTTCCGCCTCCGATAATGCCTTCGATGCAAAGGCCACAACGTGTTCAGTGTCACCTTTCTTTTGTGTTAGCACTGCTCCTAGCCCATAAGCACTGGCGTCGGTGGTGACGACTGTTTCCCACGCCGGATTAAACGGTTGAAAGCATGGTGCATCTATGATATGCTGTTTTATATTCACCATCGCCATCTTTTGGGGTTCTTGCCATACAAATTCCGAGCCCTTTTTGAGTAAATCTCGAAGGGGTGCTGTGGTCTCGGAAAACTTCGGTATGAACTTCGCATAGTACTCAGCCAGCCCCAGAAATGACCTTACTTCCTCTTTGCTGCTTGGTTCCGGTGCTTTAATGATTGCTTGCATGAGATTCTGTTTGGGACTGATACCTTTTTCTGAAATCTTATATCCTAAGTATTCAACGTATTTCACTCTGAACAGGCATTTCTCATACCGTAACCGCACCCCTGCTTCTTGTAGCTTGTTTAGGACAATTCTTAACGTGGCGTCATGCGTTTGTTCATCCTCCGCATACACGAGGATGTCATCCTGGAAGTACACCACATTTTTGACTTTCTTTAGCAAAACATCCATCATGCGTTGGAAAGCCGACGCTGCTGATGACAACCCGAATGGCATTTTGGTGAATTGGTATGTGCCAAATGGAGTGATGAATGCCGTGAGGGGTTTCGACTCTTCATGTAGCTGTATTTGGTGGTATGCATTCCTCATGTCCAGTTTTGAAAATATTCTGGCTTCTTTCATTAACAGAATGAGTTCATTTATGCTTGGAAGAGGGCAGTTATCTGTGATGACTTCCAAGTTTAAGCTGCGTAGATCTATGCATACCCTGAGTTCCTGTGATTGGGGTTTCTTTATAAGCACGACAGGGCTCAGCCATTCAGATGCTTCGATTTCTTCTATGACACCCTCCATTTTCATCTTTTCCAACTGACTTCTAAGGATGTCCCTTGCCGTGGCTGGTACTGGCCTCACTCGATGCTTTACAGGGACCGCATTCCTTTTGAGCACTATTTTGTGCAGAAAACCCTTGATGTGCCCCGGCTCCTCCGAGAAAAGTGTTGGGTAGTCGCTTTTGACGACAGGTCCGCTCGTCACCCTGACTGACAGGACTTGATCTTCGGTGCTGGGATCCAGTCTGATTTTCAGCTTGTCTTGGTCGTCCCACCCTAGCACTGCTGGGCCTTTGTGACTGAAATAGACCCTGGTTGTGGTTTCCCTTCCTTTGAATTCTATTTTGGCTTTGATGTATCCTAACAGTTCAACTGACGCCCCTCCAAACACCGTGGGTTTGTGCTTCGTTATTAGCACTTGCACCTTTTCCTTTCCCACCATGTCCTTATACGTGCGAAGGGGAATGATCGTTAGATCCGACCCTGAATCTGCCATGACCCTTGTTTCCATGCCATCAGTCTTGATCATGCAGTGAGGTTTCTCTCTCCTTGCTCTTGTGCTGTTAACCATGATGACAGTGGGTCTTCCTTCATCTTCTGAGGATGATTCTTTCTCCGTATTGCGATCTGCATTTAGGCTGGAGACTTTCTTGTTCCTCCACCGACACACAATAGAGAAATGGCCAATGCGTTTACAAATGGAGCACTCCTTGTCTCTGGCTGGGCACTCCCTGTCAAATGCCAGGTGTTTGGTGCTGGTGCACCTGTGACACTTTAGGGGTTCTTTCCTGTTCCCTCTCCCTTCTTTCGTGTCGGTTGCCGGCCTTTCTTTTTTTGCATGGAAACCCACTGCTTGTATTTCTGCGGAAATCTGGGCCCCAGTAAGCTCCTTTCGTCTTCCCGCCGTTTCCTCGACTGCTCTGGCGATCTCAATCGCTTTCTCCAACTGCAGTTCCTTTTCGACAATAAACTTATCTTGGACTTTCCGACTGTTAGTGTGGACGACCAACATATCACATATGAGACTCTCCGCATTGTTGCCAAAATTACACAGCGCTGCTAATTCCCTCAGCTTGGTGACGTAATCGTCAACTGGTTCAGACATTTCTTGCCTTCGCGTGTAAAACCGTATCCGGTGGAGCACTGTGTTCTCTTTACTGGCAAACCTTTTTATGATTCTCCTGACCGCTTCCTTGAAAACATTGTCATTGTCGCCAGCCACCGGTATCGGGGTGAGACTCTCGAATATTCTCTGTCCTTCCACTCCCAGGGCATTTAGTAGCATGGCCCTGCGCCTTGCCGCTGAGAACCCTGCCCCACCTAGGGCCTCCACATATGTCGTGAATAGGGGCTGCCATTGTGGCCATGGGATGGCAGGCCTACCTGGAGTTTGGAGAAATGGTGGCGGTGGCGTTGCTCCTTGCATGCTCCTCTGTGGGTTCTGGTGGTGATCCTCGTTGCCAATTTATGTAGTATATTACTTGTAATAAGGACAGGAGCCTCTGGTCTTGTAACGTCGTATTTATTCTCTCACAAGCAGGATACACACAACATGTGTGTCTTAATAATAATAGCCAACGGGCTGAAGGTGGCTGGGAGGATATGCCTTAATGTCTGTGTCCCAGATTAATAAGGAGCGGGCCCCGTAACAGGAGGGCTCAGCCAGGCGCTTCTTGTCGCGTCCTCCGCTCGTCCCGTAGTGCGCGCGAAGCGCGCGGGGGCGGAGCTAAGGTCCGCGGCGAGATCTCGCGAGAGCGCGCGCTCTCGCGATATCTCTACAGAACGGTAAAGATTTTATGCGTTACTTTATGCATTTATGTACTGAAAGATACCTGGTTACTGAGAAATTTGAATATCTCATGTGTTTCCCTTCAGAACTGCCTGTAACTCTCAAGTCTTTTAACAAGTTGCTTCCAACAATTGTTTTGTAAAATGCATCGTTATTACCCATTATTTAAAAATAACAAATACAAATTCTTGGGAAAGAATAGATGGTATAGGGTAGTTGGATGAGAGGGGGTAGTTGGATGTTAGGCCAAGCACTCGCTCCAGTCCCTCCCCCGCTCCTACTTGGGGCATTGTGACAAATCAACTTCCGGGGCGCCAGTGGTCCAGGGATGAATATAGGTTTCTAAACCATCAATCAGCCCTACACCTCTAGTGCACCAGAATAGATCCGACAAGATTGGAAACACAAGTCAATGGTAAACCTCCTTGTCCAATTTTGGTAATGTGGACGGAACAGCAGGCTTATCTCTGAAAGGTCATGGATCGTTAGTTAACTGCAACACAGTGAAATTACAATTATTACACAATGTTAAAAGGGACTGTCCAGTCAAGGTTTTATACAAATACCTACTTTTGTTATTCGACAGTTCTAGCACACTTCAAATTACAACCCACCATGTAAAGGAATGCAGAGGACAGACAGTTTCAAGAAGAAAAGGGGATGCACTCTGTATGCTGACAGGAGGGTAGTTGGCAAAGTAATCAATCTCAATAGTTCAAGGATTCTTGGTTTCAGCACAAAGGGAGCAATGGGTCATAAAATGTCACTAGTGGCCTTTGGGGAAGGACCAGGGGGACAGAACCACAATGCACCTTGTGCTTGTAGAGGTTCTTGGTGCTCGACAGCATTAAGTCGGTTTCAGGGTGCTTTGCAGCTTCTGCGACACAGTTCAAGATGGGAGACAGCTGAAGGTGTCAGCGGCAGGCAGTTTGGCGAGCAAGGCAGGACAGACGGGTGCAGGCTAGCCTTCGCAGTGGCTCGGGGTCCATAATCGTCGTCTCATCGCTGATTGGCAGGTCTGAAACACTGGTCGAGGCATCTCGGACGACATGAGTGACTGCAGCGTGAGTGACTGCGGCATGACAACAGTCAGTCAGCGATGCAGTTGCTTGCAGCTCGAGGGGCTCGACTGCCTCAAAAATGTCCTTAAGGCAGACGCTGGTTGATGCTTGTCGGTGCACTCCTCCTACCTCCTTCACTGGGCTCATGTCGTGCTTTAAGGTGGACGGCCCGAAGCTGAGGAGAGTGTTGCGGGTAACAGCCTTGTCCTTCATTCGGTTCAGAGACTCTCTGGCACTTCTCACCTAGGAAACTTGCTTACAGAGCCTAGCAGGGCACGATGTGTGCTGGCTGGATACCGGTTCTGGAGCTGCTGGAGGGTCCTCTGGATTCAGTATCTCCCTCTGTTCTCTGGGGGATGTTTAGGGGAGGAATCTTGCTTCCCTCTTGGAAATCCTGGCCTTCTTTCACTGGCGGACGCTGTAAGGCAGACTGTACCTTCAGCCAGGGTACAAATTAGTTATTCCTGTTACTCCTTGAGAAGTCTTCACATGATCTGCTAAGAGAGGGGCGCAGCCCTCTTTTAATGCCAACTGCGCCCCATTGATTGGTACAGGCTAAGCCTACCTTAATGAACCAATCCTGGGTCCCCACCAACAATCTTCTGTTATGCGTGAGGTCATAACCAGAGTGCTTTGCAACAGGAAAGGTCTAAGTCCCACCCATCTTCCTGTCTGTTTCGGATCAAAGGGGCTCTGTGGTTAATTGAGCTCTCTGTTCAAAGCACAGGTCTCCCTTGAAATTATGGCGAGAACAGACTTTCTGTCTCCATCAAATCACATACTTCTTCCCTCTAAACGGGGGTCCCCCTGCAGTGGTTGCCTACTGTAAACAGTTGTCCCAGACATGACATTCAATGCCCTTTATACTAAGGGGTGGGAGCGACACAGAGGAATATCAAAAGGGTGTTGGGCTTCCTGTCCCCTTTGTCAGCTCTGCGACCAGGCCCCTCGAAGGCCTGCTTCAATTAACTGTCATCAGTATGCGCTGCCACAGGCTGACAAATGGAAGGGTGGATCCATGGAACCTTTGATATTTTATTAGGCTGGCCATGGCAGGAGGAAGGTGTTGCCCTGCGTCTGTAGGCTGTGGCCCCCCAGACTACACAGATCTATGTGTTTGTTGTGACGTAAGAATAGGAAAATGTGTGCGGTTTAGCCCAATTGGTCCAATTATGCGCTAACCACATGTGCTAGAGGATACACAACCTAATGCATTTTTACCAAGTCACCTATCTTGCAACTAAATCTACTCTCATCTTCATCATGAAAACACCAGTCAAGAGAAAATGGGCCACATAGAGATCGCCTTTAGTCGCACTGCACTGCACTTAAGGCCAACCTCATGCGTACGTTTAGGGCAGTAGTGTCCAGTCATCTTTTAATTCTGCCAAATCATGCCCACCTGTCTCACCAATCATAACAGCTGGAATCAGGGCAAGCTTCACCAACAGCATATTAGGAGGTGCTTTGGACAGACAAGCTGGGATTTTCTTGTTATGCACTGCTTTTTTAAGTAGATAAATTGAGACGCTTTATTAGAAGGTAGAGAGAATTCCAATCACATTCATTCTTGCCCGTTCACCATTAAGTTATACTACATAAAGCTCAAAAACAGAACTACAAAATAAACATAGATATTCAAAATGCTCCCATCCCGTCCCTCACACCTTATTTACTCAGGTTAAACATTGCCAATAACTAAACCCAACACTGACATTTATTTGCATTCTTTGGAATAAGGGAGTCACACTTGTATTTGACACCTCTTTCCAGCACAGAGCCATAAAACAAGCATCATTGAAACCTGCAATTGCCTTGTTTATTAAAACTCTTGTTGGTCCCGTTCTATACGATAGACTCTGCAACACAGCTTGGTGTCACGTGGAAAGTCATCTTTTTACCCGATGTAGTGCCCCCCCTGCTTTTTCCTGGATTCTTTGGTATATGACTCCCTTTTCCCTCCCATACAGTCTAAAACAAAGGTCGCTGTGGGAGAGTGGTTCTGCTTTTTTGTGCTCTGCCTCTAAGGCAGGAGTACCCCAAAGGTGCCCCATAATTTATCAGGATGGATTTATCATCCCTGTTAGTCATGTGACTAGTCTGGTGGCAGCTGTTCTTTGTGTCAAATGGCCTCAACCATGTGGTCCCATTTTGTCTATCTGTGGTCCGTTTTTGACCCACTCCTCCAGGTACCTGAAATTAAGGTTGTCCTTGTTCACCTCCAAGTCCTGAGGCATCATATGACTATACGTGTGTGTGCGTGTGTGCAGGTGTGCAAAGGGCATATTGCCAGATATGGCCACTAGATGCCTATCCCCTGAGCCTAGAACTGTTCTAACTGGCATGCGCAGATGCCTGTCTGGGGAGAATGTGGATTTGGTTCTTTCAGTGAGACCCCCTCAATGAATGCTTGGGGATGCCCTAAGTTGGAGGTGAACAATTGACTGGATGCCAGATGTTTGAAAGTAGATCAGCATGTAATTGGAGACTGGGGTCATCCCCAGGCCTCCATGTGGGGATAAAGGAAGACTCTTTACCCACTTGCCTTGTCTTGGTGTCTTGGAATCCAAGGTGGACTAAAGCTCTGTACCAGATTTTTACGCAATTCGTCACTGAAGTTCTTTCTCTCCAGTCACCAAGAAGGAAAGGACTGTAGCATGCATTCCTCTGTTTCAGCAGGCACAACTGGATCAACTCATCTGCCCAAAGGATCTGTCTACCTGCAGCTCCTGGCTGTGCCATGAATGCATGTCCCAGAAGCAGGAGATGCATTTCTGCAAACAACTCAGTGCCCCTTTTAGTGAATGCTAGACCCAATGTCCTCTATCTAGGAAAACCTGACAAGTGTCCTGGTTCCATCTTCCCCACTCTGGATGCTCCAGGGGCTTATGCTGTCCAATCGCACTGCCAGACCTACACCCAAAGATTCTAAGCTCATGGGCGCCTCCCTGAGATATTCCAGAGAACAAATTGCTTATAATCCCTCCTTATCATGGACCTGACCTGGGCAGCCCTCTGCTTGACAGCCCCTGTGGCTAAGGGCCCCGAGACAAAGGGCGGCTCCTACATTGGCAGCTCCAAGATGTGTCTGCATGTGTCAGCCAGGGAAGCCAGTGGCCAGCCGTCAACCAGCAGCGACCACCCAGGTAGGTGTGGCACGGGTGGGGAGTACAGCAATCGCTGTACTCTGGAAGCCCTGCCACTCTACTTACTCTCAAAATCTTGTGTAACTTGGGCCTCCACGGCTATGCAGGCTTCTCAAATCTAGGTGTCCTGTCTCTTGTAACCTGGTACTCAAACTGCATTGTAAAACTTAAACAGCATTGCGAAATCCAGGCCTCTCTCCCACTTTACGGGATACTCAAATATAGGTGGTTTGTCTCTGGTAATCCTGTACCCAAACTGCATTGTGAGACTTGGGCCTCTCCCCCGATATACAGGGTTCTCGAGTCTAGGTATAGTCCCTATCTCGGCTTATTATATTGTGAAACCTATTGTAATTTGAGAACTGGGCCTCTCTCCAACTATACAGGAATCCCAAACTTAGTGTTGGCTCCTTCTCGGCCTATTACATCGTGAAACCTCCAGCCAAATAACTTCCAAGCCTATGGTACGTATACACACCACTAGCATGGACACAGGCCATGCAACAATGCACCATAGAATACTGCGGTGTCCAGTCAAAGTTTCAAAAATAAAGGATCGAATAACCTTTTTTTCGAAAGTCAAAGGATCGAAAAAAAGGGTTGGTTATTTTTTAATTTATTTATTTATATATTTTTTGTTTGGTTTGGTAAAAAAAAGTTTTTTAATAAAGAAAACGGAGGGTGGGGGTGGACCCCCCATAAAAAAAATCAACCCTTTTTTTTTACCCTTTGACTGTCATAAAGAAGGCAATCGATCCTTTTGTTTTCGATAGTTTAACCTAGAACCGAATACTGCTATGGCTAAGCACATACGGTCTAGCAACACACTTAGCCGTCCAGACTGAAACTCCTAACTGACCTCAACACCTCTGTCACTAGCATACAGCGACTACCATCCGAAAGGAACTCGGTATAGCTGGCCACACATCGACTCTCCATACAATAGCATTCTACCGCAATCCACCAACAGGCCCACCCACGTGCCTGATCTCTCTTTGAGCTGCTTAGTCGAGCCTAGCCAGCCATCTAATACCTAGACCAGCAAAATGCACACACGCATCTACTAAACTAAACCCCTTAGAATGTTTCACCACATCGACTACGGTCACTGAGGGCGTTCCTACCAGAAAAGCTCATTGAGGCCACACAAGTGGGGAAAGAGCGCCTTATAAATAAACAAATACAATACAATACAATACAACATGGGTGTAATTTTAGGGGGGGGACAGGCACCTTTTCTTCAGTTGTCATGCCCCCCCTCAACAGTTGCAGCAAAGTTACTCCACTGCAATACAATAATCCTTCAATGGGATCCCCTGACACTGACCAAATTATCTTGATCCTGAGCCCATGGATATTGTATGAACTGAGCATCCCTGGTGAACTCTGAAGACCCAACAACTTCAATACTTCAGGGGCCTCTGGATAACCTTACCAGTGGACCTCACCTGAACCATGCACCACACCTGCATGTGAGAAGCATGGCGGTACTTCCATGCCTGCTACCAAGGGATCCTCTGCTCAGATGACCAGGGAAGGGCCATCGCTTCTGGATCCCAACCCTGAGGGTGGACAAGCGAGGGGGGATAATCTGAGTGGAGGGCCTTCGGGATTGGGGATGGAGTGCCAACAGGCAAGACATGGTATCCTCCTTTTCCTGAAACTGTCCTCCCTTACACCCCATCTGCCTTTGTGGGCTAGTGTGCCCTAGCCCCATGCAGAAACCTACACTTCCCCTGCAGGCCATTAAAAGGAATAAGAAAAGACACACTGCCCCTTTAAGATCCAACTCACTCAGAGCTAAAGGACAGGCATGTCCAGATAATTGGGTAATGGAAGGTCAGGCAGGCTATACACCGACCAGACACCTGCCGCCTGTTAATCTGCTGCAGGTGTATAAAAGGTGGGCTTTCATCAGTGCAGGCAGCAACAGTTGGGGATACAGCAACAGGGAGGCTGAGTGGCTGAGTCCAGCAGGGGATCCCTGACTTGCGTAGAAACTGGCGTTCTGGAGGTGAGCAGCTAGGAGGTGGAGAGAAAACCAGCTGGTGGAGGCTGACAAATCGCCATGCTACCCTGTGGCAGAGCAAAGGCTCTGGGGTGAAAAGGCGAGGGAGCCATTGTGATTAAAAAGGGAAGTCCGTGGACAGGGCTGACCTTCACTTATGTAAGAGTGGAGTGCTCATTCTCCTGCTGTGGCCAGGAATGTTTGCGCAGCAGGTGGTGAGACCCTGACCACAGCTGTAGTGAGACCTTGACCTCAGCCACAGTGTTCTTGAAGCAGACAGCCTGAAAGTGTGACCAAAATCACCGCCGGTAAGTCTGAAGTACAGGGTGACTTGTTATATGATACACAGGGCTAAATACTATGCATTGAGTGTATGTAGAATTAAAGGAAATTCATTATTGCAGTCCTCCACGATTGTGAGACAGTGGGATAATGCGGACAGGGAAAGAGGAAACACAGAGTATCTGCATGAAGGCACGGGAAGGGAAAACCCATTGTCAATGCCTTCAGTGAGAAAGTACTGTATGCGGCAAGACACACAAATAGTACTTTGTGTGATACAAAGTTACTGAGTGGTCGCGTAAGGAAGATTACGTTGTCGAACGTCTTGGTGGACTGAAAGAAGGAAATTGACATCCCGAGGGGAGTTGTGTTAGGTATGAAGTGCGAGCAAAGTGGTGCTGGCAATCGAGAAACACTCTGAGAGCCGGCAGAAGGCTGTACATGAGAAAGGAACAATTTTAAAGGTCCAGAGCAAGTAAAGGCCAGCCAAACTTGGTGAACTAAGTGAACTGACAAGGAAGGGGCAGAGCTAGGAGCCCCAGGCCCCGGGTTCCGCGACTTGTATTGGGTGGAAAATGCAGTCTGACAACTGCACCCAGACCAGGGGAAGCATGAAGTGGGACACAGAGGTGGGGGAAGGAATCCCAGAAGTGTTTGTGAATAACTACAACAGCTACACCTACGAGCTGAGACTTGGGGAAGGTAACCCGGAGTCTAAAAGGTACTGTGAACATTAAGGGAAAAGACAAAGTGCTGCTTTCTGAGTTCAGGCAAAAGAAGCCTAAGAAACTAGTGAGACATTTGTTGTTTGTTCATCTGAGAAAACCAAACAGGAAGATTGTGAAGCTGAGCAGAACAAGAACTTTAAGCTGTTGAGGTACTATGACATTTACTTGAAGTGAATCCTGAAACCTTGTGGAACTTTACTTCCTGAGTGTCTGGAACTTGGGGAAGGGAACCGTGTGAGAAGCTCCTGAAAGACACTGTGGTATGATTTTGGAACACTGATATAGTTTGAACATTCCAACACATTGTTAGTATTAGATTTAGGTGCAAGTATAGGTTGTGACACAGACAGCATTTTACTTTGCACTTTTAGACACAGACTGGCCTTAGATATGTCAGTTGAGGGGATTGTCCTCTTAGAGTTAGGGCAAGTTAGGCATTACTCTCATCCTGAAGTTTTAAATAAAGGGTTTCCAACTGGATATCTTGTGTTTATGTCAGTGTCACACTTGGTAGATAATTGTGAAATTGGGGTTTAGCAGTCATGATGGTCCAGAAAAGTGGACCATATAGACCACAGTGGTCTGGGCCGCTCAACAGTACCTTATTCTGATTGTTGGGTGGTTTGACATATTCCAACCAGGCTTCTGTGTACTGTCCTTGCTGGTCGAACCAGTTTGATGTTTTTGTTGCAAGCAGTGGTTTTAAGATGCAAATGGAGTGCCAAAGCAGCACCATGGGTCCTCTGTGTTAGGGAGAATTCTCCAGAATGGCTAATTTCCCTTACCTGTTGAGTCCCTCAGCAGCTTTGCTGGATTTCTAGTGTTCAATCTTTTTACCTCATAAGAGTGTGAGCCTTTTTTTCCCACTCTTATATGTGTTTTGCTGCGTGTTGTACATTTTTATGCTCATGGGCTATGGAGTCTCACCCACTCCTTAGGCATCATCTTTTTACTGTTTGTCACACAGCACCTTCAACGCAGTGACACAGGGTTGTCTTTTCAGACTTCCCCCTTTAAACTCCATTTTCTGAGACTGTCTACTGTCTCCCAGAACATGTAAAGTTTCCATTGACTTTACTAGTCTTTTTAAATTTACAGACCCAGTATAACATATCTTCCAATAGAGTACTGGAGGGGTTAATAGTTATCCCTTTTTGTCTGATTCTCATGGAACATTTGTATATTCCCCTTTCCCTAAGATTTGGCTGGTGGCAGTGATATCTACCATTTTTATTCTACCGCGAGCTATGAAAATAGCCTCAGTAACGTTAGAGGCTATGGTGGTAGCCTCAAACTCTAACCCTCTGGAGCCCTTTTATTTTTATTTGGTTCCGGTGGGGTTTATTTGCCATTTCTTTTTGTAAAGGTCTTTCTCGTGTTTTACTCTGCGTGCCAAACCAGGTTCGTTTCCTTTGTTCGCGGCCCTTTGGCGGGCTTCTGCACAGAAGCCCTCCGTAGGCGCCTGAGTGTTTGAGTGGACAGGATGTGAGGGAGGGGTTTGAGGCCCCCTGCACAGGGCCTTCTTGGAGACCCAAGTCGCGCTCTAGTTTGATTGGCTAGGTGACTGACCTGCCAGGACTGCCCCCCTGCTGTGTGATTGACAGACAGGCTGTGTGAATGGGGGATTTGGTGCATAAAAAGCCAGTCTCTGGGACTGGAAGGCAGAGTCGCCTCTGGATCAAGAGAACTGAAGAGAAGCTGAAGGAAGATGACTGCTGCAACTACTAGACATCCCGGTGAAGCCCTGTTGCAGGTCCGAATCGGCCGAAACTTCGACGTCAGAGAAGATCTGCAAGGAATCTTCTTCCCTTGAGCTTAGTGGGACCAACCAGCTTGCCAAACACCAAACGCCAGCCTCCCTCGCCTGGTCGAATTTGGTGTGCATCACTGCAGTGAACCGGATAGCCAGCAGGAACGGAACCTGTTTGGGATTTAAGGAGCGCACCTTTTATTCAACATTTTGATCCGCTGCTGGCTTTTTCCCTGGGCAGTACAGGTCCCTCCAGGGGTCCTCCTTCTTGTCACCATGACAGTCGCTTTAGAAACCGTGAGCCTGCAGCAACTGCCAGGAACAACTGCCTCAGCTACAGCATTCTTCTCCATTTAAGGTACTGTGCAAATCCGGTCGTTCGCTCCGTCCGACTGTGGTGAAAGTGATTGAAATGTTTTGCCTCTCCGAAGGCTTGTCCTTCTCTTCTCCTTTGAATAACTTTTCCTCCGACTAACTTCGTTTTGAACTCTTGGCAAAGACTTAACCGTTAACTACTCTGAACTGTGTGATCCTCTGCAAAGACTCTGAATCATTTAAGGCCTATTGATTTGAATCCTAGTTGTAGTAGCCTTTTCTAGATTGCCCTGCCTATAACTTGTTGGTGTTGTTGGTGTTGGTGTTGTTGATTTTGAATAACCTTGTCTTTTCCTCCCTTTTAAACTGCTGGAATGCCATTTTGCTCACACTTCATTTTGAGCCTAACTTGTCCTGAATTGATTGCGTGTTGTGTAGTATATTAGGATTGTGATTTTCTGCTGCTTTATGATAGAGAATTGTTTTATAACTGATGGTGTAAATACATGTATATTCTTTTACTCAGAAAACTTGAATCAGTGTTTGTTTGAACCATAGTAATTTCTCTCCTTTGTGTAACTTCTTGTACTGCTCACTTTACTCTTGAGATAAGTCTGGCTGCTCAGCCATCGCTACCACTTTACTGTGTAGTACAGGCTTGCACCAAAGGTGAAATTGTACTTACACTTGTAGTCTTAATTGTGTGTGGTGTTCCCAAAGGGTACTGCATATGATTCTGCCTAACACCGGTGTACAGTGGTGAGGATAAAGTATAGTGATTACACTAGAGTGCTGCTATTACCTTGGCTCAACTAACCGCAAGGCTTTTTTCCAAGATGGCCCAATTTATTCCTTTAAAAGGATTACCTTCAGCCTCAATCCTGGCCAAAGAATTCCTCGAAAACATTGTTCGCATACATGGATTTCCGTCCGTGTTGGTCTCTGACCGGGGCAGTTAATTAATTTCACATTTTTGGAAGAAATGTTGTCAATTGGCGCAAATCGACGTGAGATATCGACCATTCACCACCCCCAGACCGATGGTGAAACGGAGAGGACCAACCAGACTCTTGAACAATACCTGCGTTGTATGTAACATCAAACTGAGAGTAATTGGAAGGACATTCTTTGGATCGCAGAATATGCATAAAATAATTCAGTACATTCTGGAACTGGACAAAGCCCCTTTTATACACTATATGGGCACCGTCCTCGAACCTCAGACCTTGACTCACCCCAACACTTAGAAATGCCCGCAGTGGACCATCTACACGCTACGATTACACAAGCCTTTAAGGAAGCAACTGCACATTTAAAACAAGCGAAGGAGAAATATAAGAAAGATGCTGATCGGCATAGAAGTGATACTCCACAGTACCAGCTAGGGGATCAAGTATGGTTGGCCACAAAACACATACCTCTCAAGGGAACGCAGACCTTTAACCCTAGATATTTGGGACCTTACTCTATTAAGGCCATTATCAACCCGGTGGCCGTCAAGTTGGACTTACCTGCTAATATGCGAATTCACCCCGTCTTTCATGTGTTACTTTTGAAGCCAGTGCAACCAGGGACAAGACTAACCAAGCCACCAGACCCCATCCTTATAGACGGGGAACCCGAATTTGAGGTTAAAGACATCCTGGACTCCAAGATGGTGAAGTCAAAACTTTATTATTTAATCGACTGGAAAGGTTACGGACCACAGGAAAGGTCTTGGGAACCCAGTGACCACATGCATGCACCTCGATTGATGAAAAGATTCCATCGAAATTTCCCAGACAAACCAAAACCACAGGGAAGAACGACTTTAGGAGGGGCCTTGGGGGGAAGTGCTGTCGTGATGCCTACCCCTAGGGAACCAGACCAGGTCCAGCAACCCCGGAAGCAGGCATCAAGTTATTTTGGGCAAGCCCAAAACCCCCTGCTAGGGGCTGTTTGGGTGCAGTCCTGGCGCCTATGGCGCCAGGCTCATATGGAGAGTCACTCCTGGTGCCATAGGCACCAGGCTCATAGAGTAGAACTTACCTGATGCAGACCATGCTGCAAGCTTACCTGATGCAGACCATGCTGCAAGAGCTCCAAGCCAAATGAGGCTTGGAAGGGACTATTTTACCTAGGGACTATTTTTTACTCGGGCGGGGCTGGGGAGGAATACTTACCTGGGACTACTTAGGAGGCTATTTAAACCACGCCCAAAGAGCAGCACATACTTCGTGTTATTCTGCATCCAGCAGCGTAACGCTCACAGTGCCTGCAAGTCTGCATCCAGCCTTCTGCCACGCCCGCCTCGAGTTTGGAGCTCCTAGAAAAAGGGAGAAAGAAAGAGAAAAGGTTAGAACAAGAGCAATACCTTTGATCCTTACCTGAATTCCCGATCCATCGCGCCTTCGAGCTGGAAGAAAGAAGTTATTTTATGCGCGTCGCCTCACCTGCTGCAGCGCCGCGCTGAACTCACTGGCCTTCGCAGCATCTTCACATTCCACCGCATTCTCCTGCATGTTCCCGCTGCATTCCGCCACCTAAGGAGTAGACAAGAACAGCAAGGTGAGCCAATGGAATACACAGAGGAATATTAGTAACCCCCCCATAGACTTACCTGATTTTACCACGGGGGGTACTATTCCTCTTCACGGGTCGGCACAGCTTCCACTGCATCTTCGCCGAACCCCGGCCTCTAAGGGTAAACAAAGGACAGCAAGGTGAAACAAAGGGTCTATCAAGGGGAACCCTCCTCACCACATTAGACTTACCTGATTTTACCGCCATGGGTATTATTCCCAGAGACATCATACTTTCTCTCAGTGCCTGAATAAGGGAGAAAGCAACAGGTTACATATTGACATTATTTATCAAATTGTGTTGGAAATACAAATCCTTACCAGAATATTACCGGTTGCCACGAGGAACTCTTCACTAGGGTCAAGCTGCAATCTGCCAGGAATCGGACAAGAGTGAAAGTCAGGCATTTGAACTCTTATGAACTACATACTTTTCAGAGTCAATATTGTTCTGGAACTCACCAATTCCTTCGAGCCAGTGAAGCAACTGGTTATCAACGGGCCCCTGCGCTCAATGCAGGATGGAGAGCTCATCTTTTCAAACCGTCAGGTGAGACTATAAGATGGGACATCAAAGGTGATCCGTGGGGAGAACAGCAGAGGCTGTGGGGGATTTACACTCAACTCCACGGGTGGTTAATTTCTCCATTTGCAGAAGAATATTCCTACAGGCCAAGCAAACGAAGCTAGGTGGGCCAGTCCAGTCCGTCATCTCGGCCCTAGGTGTCACATTGGTGGAGACCGCAGCTGTCCAGTTCAGATCGACGCCTCTGTGGGAGCCAGGTGAGCATAACACTTTGTCCACTGGGACCCCATGAGGTCCTACACTCAGTCCTGAATTCATTGCTCTTGAAAAGATGAGGCTTGAATTGGAATTCAAACATATCAATGCTCAAACTGAACAAAAGCATCAAGAACTTAAGCTCAGAGAAATGGAGTTGAATCATGCACTAGAAATGAAAAAGTTGTCTATTGAGAATGCTTCTCTCCCAGAGTCTTCTAGGTCTTCCAGTCCTAAGAGACCCGGTATGCGTAAAGAAATTGTTGGCATGTATGAGGCTAAGCTTGATATTTTGGATTGGTTGGCAATGTTTGAGTATAACCATGGGATTCAAGACATTACAGGGAATCAGTTGCTTCCTTGGCTCTTCTCTAGGCTACCCACTGTTGCATCTGATGTTGTGATGGAGTTGGGGGAGCTGGATAGTATGGATTATGAGTGTGTGACGCTAGAATTTAATTGCTAGATTTGGGAAGACCCCTTCCCAGTACCTTAAGGGGTTTAGGACCCTCAAAAAGCATGATGGTACCCCTTGGGCTACCTGGGTGTGTGAATGTTTGAAGAAGTTAGAGGGTTGGATTAAGGGTTACAGAGTTAACACTTATGAAGGTATGAGAAATCTTGTTATGTTGGAGTCAATATATGATGCCTGGTCTCCTGAGCTCAGACAGCAGTTGGCTGATTCTAAGGATCCAAAGAAGTTAGCTAAGGCTGCTGACTTGTGGGTTGCCAACAGGGCTACGCACAAGGATTCTGGGGCAACTCAGAAGAAGGATGAGGGAAAGCAGCCAAAGAAAATAATAAGTAGAATAATTCTAATACCTCCAATCCAAAAGAGGGCCCCAAATACAACAAGGGTAAGCCACAAGGGAAACCGAATCAGGCTAGTGCACCATCTGAACCCAAACCAGGTCAGAACAAACCCCCATTCATCAAAACATTTGGGAAATGTTATATTTGTGGGTCAACTGACCATGTGAAAGGGGATCACATATCTAAGGGTAAACCCTCAGGGGTCCACACTGTCCCCTTAGCCTTCTCCCCCGAGTAAGAAGTACCTATGGCAAGTGGAAACTTTCACCTACTGGCTGATTAACCCATGAGAGTCTCAGCTAGTGTTTCTTTAGTGTCCCTGGGTTTGTGGTAACAGCATTTAGATGTCTATAATTCCATCCCAGATAATACTAAAGAGTATTATAAAGATAGTGTTCTTGTGAATGGCCAGGAGAACCTTGCCACCAGAGACACTGGAGCCAGCATAACTGCGGTTGATGAATCATTTTTTTCAAGGCACCCAAACACCTAACCAAGTTAGCTGGAGGCCCTGTGCAAATGCTTCCCCAGTTACCAGCTCTCATCCAGTGCAATGCCATGACTGTCAACATACCTGTTAGTGTGCAGAATGAAGTGCCTGAGAGAGTCCTTTTGGGTAATGACCTGAAAACTCTTGGAGTTGTGTCTAGTACCCCCAGGCCTTCCAGTAATAGGAACAATATGAGTAGATCAATCAACACACCTGATTTTTAAGTGTATATAGTAAGTGGATTTTATACAAGGGAATAATACATTTTAAGGTGCAGATGAGAAAGATGACAGCCCTGGCATATGGGCTGCAAAGACATAAAACAAAAAGTCAAGTTCCCAAATCTGGGAACTCACGTCCTCTGCACTCTATGGGTGGCTCAATGATGAGTCCTATTATTAATTTTTTCTATTAAATAGAAGATTGGGTAATATATTCGATTGAGATTAACAGTAGAATGATCAATAATAATTGTTCAATTGCATATGTACAAATATACACAATGACAAAAATGTATATTAGTTTAAATCCAATGATTTATTTAGGAGCCCAGCGCGTTTCGTGAATTGATTCACTTCTTCAGGGGCAATTTTCATAATTTTAAACATTTTCTAACTTTTCAAACAATCTCTGAAAAACATAACATTCAAATAAATCCACATTAGAACAAATCATCTCAATGCAGAGTATCTTATATATTATTACAAAGGTAATCAAATCAGTCATATCATAACACCTAATTTTGTGGATAAAGATCCAAAAAGAAACCCATATCACGCTCATTCATCTGTTCCTTACTAATAGTCATAGACACACTGTGTCCTATCTGTACAGAAAAGTTCATCACCAAGTAAATCACATATAATGTCTATTTGGTATGTTGTTTTAAACCCAATAGTCAATAAAGTAATTGCTGTCAAAAATAGGGCATGTCAATATTCCAAGAGAACATTTACCTATGGTTTAGATTAAATCAGTCATCAAAAAGAAGGTTTTACATCATAGAGAAGGTGGGAAGTAGATCCTCTGTCTATTCGCGTCAGAATATGCTGAGGTCCTATTCGAAAAATGTGCAAAAGAATATTGTAAAAATTTTTTAGAATGGATAGGTAGGTAAGAAAAAGTAAGGATAGTAAAGGCAGGCATAGCATAGATTAATAGAACTTTTCCTTCTGACCTTGCTCGTGATAAATTGATTAAAGCAGTCAGACAAAGATTTCGTAATAAATTAAAATGGCTAAAAAGACATCTTCTCTATGCAGATAATCAAAAATTATTTTACCATTTACTAAAGCATGACTCTAGGAAAACCTGGAATACTCTTCGTTCTATCACCTCGGAAAACACAACTAACTTTGATTCTGTTATTCCCGCCGAAAATTGGGTATCGTATATAAAACGCAAATATACTATGCCCGAGCGTTTTCAATTCCTCAAGGGTAGTGAACCATGCTTGGAATTTGACTTTTCTTCACTATGGTCCATAGAAGACATCATAGATGCCATTGGTCGACTGAAGCCATCTAAAGCACCTGGTCCCGACGGTATTCCATCTTGTGTGTATAAATCGAACCCAGTATTCTGGGCTCATATCCTCAAAATCAAATTCGATCTGATCTTACAAACAGGACATATCCCCACTACATGGTCCTCTGCGTATGTCATTCCAATTTACAAAAAGGGCTCTCCGGATTGTCCCTCCAATTATCGGCCGATTGCCTTAACTGATGCCTCTTCCAAAATATTTTCTATTCTACTCATTCAACAATTACAAACTTACATGGATGAAAAAAATATGTTGTCTATTTATCAGGGAGGATTTAGAAAACTCATTGGTTGTCAGCTAAATGCCACAATTCTAGCCCATCTTCAGGCTCACTCCTTGGCTAGTCACTCAGGCCCAATTTACATGGCTAGTTTGGATTTGACCCCAGCATTTGATTGTGTTATTCGAGAAGTCTTGTGGAAAAAAATGATCCATCTTGGTATTCCGACTAAATTAGTTGCTTTGATTGCAATTCTCCACAAAAATACAAATTATCGCATGCGTGTCACCAAGGAAGGAGCTCTGACTGACCCCATTCCTACTGAGATCGGGGTGAAACAAGGCTGCAATATGGCAGCGATATTGTTCAATTTGTATCTGTTAGGATTGGACGAGAAATGGACTGCGGGGGAATGCTATTCTGTAAAGCTCGGTTCCCTGAACTTAGATTGGTTAGGCTTTGCTGATGATTTATTATTTTTCGATCGAACGCCCTTTGGTCTCCAACGAAAGTTGGACTTATTCTTAGAATTTGCATTTAATCATAATCTTACGCCTAATCCAACGAAAACTTTTATAATGATTTTTTCCCAAAAAAAATCAGGACGTCATCGCTATTCTTGGCATATAAACAATATTAAAATTGAATGTTCTTCGATGCTTCACTACTTGGGATATCCGTTAGCTGATCAATATTCAATTACAATGTGGAAAAACTATCTTAACCAAAAAGTTAGGGGGCTGACATCTCAGATGAAAATTATTCATCAGAAATATTGTATGTTTTCCTTAATACCTTTAATTCAATTTTATCTGCAGAAGGTTGAACCTATTATTCTATATTCCCTGGACATCTGCACATATGATTTAGATGCCTATCTAAATACCTTACAGGGGAAATTATGGAAAACAGTTCTGGGACTATCAATGTCGATTCCTAATGTGATGATCTGCCACGAACTAAACTTATTACAATTGTCAGCAAAACATACATGGCGTAAAATTATCAATCTAACCAAGATCTATAATCCACCGAAAAATACTCTTTATGTTAAACTGAATCAATTAATGTCTGAATCTTACATCAAATCACTCAATACTTACTCGCTTAAACTTACTAAAATATTACATCTTATTAATGAAACGCCGTTATCCATGAGTATGCGGTTACCAAGCCAAAAACTGAAATTTCAAAGATTTTTTTGGTGTATAATGCTGGATGAAATGGGTAAATATTCCTCCTTCAAAGAATACAATGAAGTTCGCGGTAGATGGGGAACCCGTATAAAATATCTCTTACAGTTCCCTTCAGCTCGCTCAAGAAATATTTATATGCGCTTTCGATTCAACCAATTTCATACCCGCGAACGACTCAAACACTGGACTGGTTATCTAAATAGTAACTCTGATACTAGTTGCCGTTTCTGTGGAAACTGCATAGTACGTGAAACTCTTAAACATTTAGTGATTAGCTGTCCATTCTTTGAAGACCTTCGTATTCAATTTTTTGAGTACTTTTACTCTAATTGTGCAATCACAAAGGAACTCTTATGGAAACGCTGTATGGAAGGTTTCAGTCAGAATCTTACTCTCCGCCTAACTAACTTGCTGGCAGTAATAGAATCGAAGTTGGCAGAAGATTTGTAGGCCAAACAAAAAAAAAAAAACAAAAAAAAAAAACAAGCAAATTCTATTAGTAGATCGGGTAGATGGGTGAGAACGAACATTTAACATAACTATATCAAATGGCATTATTATGACCTCTTGGTAATCACATAAAGTCCTGAACTGTAATCTTACTCCTTGAATGCTAATTGGATATTTATTGGATGTTGTCTCAGAACTCTTTTGATAGGGCTTATGTCTCTATTCCCTTTCAAATTGTATTTCTCAATTTTCTAGTTTTATTAATCAAATGGAAATTCGGTATTATCCTTTTCTTGCTAATTCAAAATGACGTCAAAGTTTGTTTGTTTGGATAAGCCTTCTTTTCTTTTAACTGTTAAGGAGCTATGATATGTCTTAAATTATTGGTGTTTAGAATTTTTATTCTTATGTTAAATCGATTTGTAAAGGTTTTTACTTCAATAAACCAAATACAAAAAAAAAAAAAAAAAAAAAAAAGGCAGGCATAGCTGTATTTTACCAGCAAGGGTCTCAACACAATTAACGAGTAAATACTGAAGCGGGATCCAGTTTATTAGTGTGGTCAGCCATTTTGTTCAGCAATGAATGGGCCAGGAAAAACCCTTGTTCTGAAAAGAAAACCCAAAAAAAAGGGGAGGGTTAAATGACCCTAGTGGGCTTAAAGTCAAACAAGTATCAAGAGTCGAAGTACACTCACGTTGGACGAAATAGTGTAAAAGAAAAGAAGAAGAACACAGTCTTCCGGGAGGAGCTGTCTCCTGGCAGGATCCGCTACAAAGGCGGTGACTGGCAGCAGTCCTTAAATACCCAGTAGTATAGTGATGCAAATCAACGTACTGCGTCGAGAGAACGTGTGACATCAAGGTGTAAATGTCCTTGGAAAAGATCCGTTTAGTAACGAATGAAAAAAAGGGTGGGGGGTTTGATATTGTGTGTAAAAGCAGGAACATGTATATTCCGATGTAAAGTGTCTCCGTAAACACAAAAGGATAAGTAAAAGAATATTTAATGGATTCTGAAAGCAAACTTGACTGGCAGAAAACATCTGGATGATGTTTAACAAGTAAAAGCATCTAAAACAAAGTAAGAGCCAATAAAATCGGATGATGCGCATAAAGAAGTATTATGGGATGATAGTATGAGATAATAAGTGTGGTCAACATCGTAAGAGTAATAAAAAATGGGAGGAGATGGTAAAAATAGAATAATTAAGAAAACAATGTAAAAGAAGTCATGTTGTGTGGGATACATCTCAAAAGATCAGTCGTCGTCATGGTTTGAATTCACATGTCCCTAATACCAAATCTATCTAATTTGTGATAAACGGTAAAAATGACAATAATATAGAAATCAGAACATAATCAGAACCGTTCAGTTTTTTAAGGTGTTTACAATTGTATACAGAGAGATGAAATGGAAAAAAGACCATTAGTAACAGTGAGACTGTCTTTACGCGTGCTCACAATCTCAAAAACATATCATGAGGAAAACATCATGAGGAAAACATCAACAGGAACAGTAGGGTTGTTTAAGCTGGAGTTAAAGACTCTGAATAACGGGAACAAGAATCATAGACCGGGGGGTTGAAAAAAAGGGTCTGCTGAAATTAATATAATTGTAAGTAGTATTTTTGGAGGTTAATTATCATCTAGATTTGTCTTATCTCTGGTAGGATTTATAAGAAAGGACCCATTTAGCAGTCTTCGTTTAGACCCAATGGGGCTAATGCATCAAGTTTGTGGATCCAATATAAATCTCTTTGTGCAAGTCTTTTTGCATTAATTACTAAGAGATGAAGAAACATACATGCTGTTGGATAATGACTCTACTACAGCAATATTAGAGGTGATCAAAAAGACCATTTACAAAGCAATCGACCATGATTGGATTTCAGAATGCACTGGTGAATTTCTGTTCAAAACATTCCCAGTCATTCCAGTACTATACGCATTACCCATTACCTAAAATTCATAAGAATATGCAGGATCCACCGTTCAGACCCATTGTAGCGGGTACGGAAAGCATATTTCACCCATTGGCTATATATTTGGACAAGGCACTCCAGCCCTTGGTACAGAAGACAGAAACTTACTTAAAAGACACTTCACATTTCTTGAACTTGTTGGATGAACTACATTTAAATGAATCCCAAGTCCTTTTGTTTACACTAGATGTTACCAGCCTTTATAAGTCAATTCCACATGCAGAAGCTATAGCCTCATTGGAATGGTTCTTGTTACAACATGATGACGTTCTGATACATAAAGAATTTGCGATTGAAATCACCAATATTATTCTTTACAATAATTACTTCCGCTTCAACAACAAATTCTACCTCCAGATTTCGGGCACATCAATGGGCTCCTCAGTGGCCCCTGCATATGGAAATATTTTTATGTACCATTTTGAGAAAAGATTTATTCTAAACAAAGAACCTTGGAAAAAGAACTTGATTTTCTGGAAACGATTTATTAATGACATTTTTGGCATCTGGAATGGGACACAGGAGGAACTGCAACACTTTTTTGTCTACCTTAAAGGGTGTCACAGAAAGATTCAGTTCACATTGGAAATAGGCAATCCACAAATACATTTTCTGGATGTTGACATCGCCAGACTAGACAACACATTTATCACAAAAATATATAGAAAACCTATGGATGCCAATAGTACCCTGCATTACGCAAGTTTTCACCCATCACATTTGAAACAGAAACTACCGTATAGCCAATGCCTAAGAGCTAAAAGTATCACTTCAGATGCAACCCAATTGACACATGAATTTGAAAAAATGCGAACAAGGTTTAAGACAAGAGGATTCCATGAACATACTATCAATAAGGCTATTGAACGTACTGCAACCTTGGAGAGAAAAGAACTGTTGAAAGAGAAGCCAAGAAATGAAAATATGAGACTGATACACATACTCAAATTTTCAAGTCCAAGCTTTCGGATCAAAAAGATTATTCTAAAGAATTGGGACATCATAAAGTCTGATAGCAATCTCAACAAACTATTTCCGGAACCTCCAATGTTGGCCTTTAAAAGGGGCAAGAACTTCAGAGACTCACTGATCAGATTCCTGGCTAAACCAAAACATGGCACATTTGCCTGTCTTAATTGCCAACATTGTTCTAATATTTTGAAAGGAGACCACATCCGACATCCCAATAGTGGCAAGAAAATTCCTCTAAAAGATTTTGCAACTTGTGACAACAAAAATCTAATTTATGCCTTGAAATGCCCTTGTGGCAAATACTATGTAGGCAAAACCACAAGAAAAATAAAGCAAAGACTTACCGAGCACAAATCTAATATAAGAAAAGGCAATCAGAAGTCACCAGCATTTAGGCATTTCAATGAGAACTGATATAACATCTCACAGATCCGATGGGTGGTCCTAGAAATCATGAAACACTTACCTAGGGGAGGATATAATGCAAAAAGACTTGCACAAAGAGAATTATATTGGATCCACAAACTTGATGCATTAGCCCCATTGGGTCTAAACGAAGACTTCTATATGGGTCCTTTCTTATAAATCCTATCTGAGATAAGACAAATCTAGATGATAATTAACCTCCCAAAATACTACTTACAATTATATTAATTTCAGCAGACCCTTTTTTTCAACCCCCCAGGTCTATGATTCTTGTTCCCGTTATTCAGAGTCTTTAACTCCAGCTTAAACAACCCTACTGTTACTGTTGATGTTTTCCTCATGATGTTTTCCTCATGATATGTTTTTGAGATTGTGAGCTTGCGTAAAGACAGTCTCACTGTTACTAATGGTCTTTTTTCCATTTCATCTCTCTGTATACAATTGTAAACACCTTACAAAACTTAACGGTTCTGATTATGTTCTGATTTCTATATTATTGTCATTTTTACCATTTATCACAAATTAGATAGATTTAGTATTAGGGACATGTGAATTCAAACCATGACGACGACTGATCTTTTGAGATGTATCCCACACAACGTAACTTTAAAAAAAAAAAATTCTTAATTATTCTATTTTTAGCATCTCCTCCCATTTATTATTACTCTTACGATGTTGACCACACTTATTATCTCATACTATTATCCCATAATACTTCTTTATGCGCATCATCCGATTTTATTGGATCTTACTTTGTTTTAGATGCTTTTACTTGTTAAACATCATCCAGATGTTTTCTGCCAGTTAAGTTTGCTCTCAGCATCCATTAAATATTCTTTTACTTATCCTTTTGTGTTTACCGAGACACTTTACATCAGAATATACATGTTCCTGCTTTTACACACAATATCAAACCCCCCACCCTTTTTTTCATTTGTTACTAAACAGATCTTTTCCAAGGACATCCTCCAACAACCCTGGTTTCTTCATATCTACTTCGATATTGACCTCAACTGCGCATGCGCGTGATGATGTCACGGTGTTTACACCTTGACGTCACACGTTCTCTCGACGCAGTACGTTGATTTGTATCGCTATACTTCTGAGTATTTAAGGACTGCTTCCAGTCACCGCCTTTGTAGCGGATCCTGCCAGGAGACAGCTCCTCCCGGAAGACTGTGTTCTTCTTCTTTTCTTTTACACTATTTCGTCCAACGTGAGTGTACTTCGACTCTTGATACTTGTTTGACTTTAAGCCCACTAGGGTCATTTAACCCTCCCCTTTTTTTGGGTTTTCTTTTCAGAACAAGGGTTTTCCCTGGCCCATTCATTGCTGAACAAAATGGCTGACCACACTACTAAACTGGATCCTGCTTCAGTATTTACTCGTTAATTGTGTTGAGACCCTTGCTGGTAAGATACAGCTATACCTGCCTTTACTATCCTTACTTTTTCTTATCTACCTATCCATTCTAACAATTTTTTACAATATTTTTTGCACATTTTTCAAATAGGACCTTAGCATATTCTGACGCGAATAGACAGAGAATCTACTTCCCACCTTCTCTATGATGTAAAACCTTCTTTTTGATGACTGATTTAATCTAAACCATAGGTAAATGTTCTCTTGGAATATTGACATGCCCTATTTTTGACAGCAATTACTTTATTGACTATTGGGTTTAAAACAACATACCAAATAGACATTATATGTGATTTACTTGGTGATGAACTTTTTCTGTACAGATAGGACACAGTGACTCTATGACTATTAGTAAGGAACAAATGAATGAGCGTGATATGGGTTTCTTTTTGGATCTTTATCCACAAAATTAGGCATTATGATATGACTGATTTGATTACCTTTGAGATGATTTGTTCTAATGTGGATTTATTTGAATGTTATGTTTTTCAGAGATTGTTTGAAAAGTTAGAACATTTTGAAAATTATGAAAATTGCCCCTGAAGAAGTGAACCAATTCACGAAACGCGTTGGGCTCCTAAATAAATAATTGGACTTAAACTAATATACGTTTTTGTCATTGTGTATATTTGTACATATGCAATTGAACAATTATTATTGATCATTCTACTGTTAATCTCAATTGAATATATTACCCAATCTTCTATTTAATAGAAAAATTTAATAATAGGACTCATCATTGAGCCACCCATAGAGTGCAGAGGACGTGAGTTCCCAGATTTGGGAACTTGACTTTTTGCTTCCAGTAATAGGAAACAGGAGCTCACTAGGCCTGCAAGGGAGAGGACCTTCAGAGGCTCTCCAGGGGAATTGATAGAGGAAACCATCACCCCCAGTCCACAGTACTTACTAACTGCTATTTCGAAGAAGAAAGAGGCAAAGGGACCTAAGACCTCCCAGAAGAAAGCAGATAGCACCCCTGTGCTACCAACCCGGACATCCCCAAGATTGTCCAAAGTCACATCAGTGACTCCTCCACCAGCTGAGACTGAGTGTGAGGTACAAACCTGTGTGGTTGATCCAGCTACTGAAGTATCAGATCTGGAAGAAGACCTTACACTAGTTGGAGATCTGGACCCTGCTGACTATCCTGAGTTGCAGTCTTTACTGGCAGAAGGTGGACCCAACAGTGCAGATTTCAGCAGAGGACAAAGATAGTGTCCTACTCTTGAAGGTCTTCACCTACAGGCAGCTTCTCAGCTCGATGGGCAAGAGCCTGGGAAGCAGAAGTTGCATTGGAAAGATGGCCTCTTCTACAGTGAAACGACTGAGTCTACCCCTGGGAACTGCAAAAGACTTGTAGTGCCCCTAGAAAACAGACTCCAGTTCCTACAGTTGGCCCATGAGATACCGTTGGCTGGTCACTTGAGTTTCAAAAAGACCAAGGACATGCTCTCTTTATACTTCTACTGCCTAAGATGGGTTCATAAGTTGACAAATTCTTTAGCAGCTGTCACACTTGCCAAACCTCTGGCAAGAGTGGAGCCAAGAATGGGGCACCATTGGTGCCTCTCCCAGTGGTGGGAGTTGATTTTGAGAGGGTGGGAATCGACATTGTTGGTCCCCTTGATCCTCCCACATCTTCAGGAAACAGGTTTATCCTGGTTGTAGTAGACCATGCTACTAGACATCCTGAGGCGATACCTATGAGAACTGTTACAGCTCAGGCTGTGGCTAAGGCTCTCCTTGGTATTTTTACCAGAAAAGGGTTTCCTAAGGAAGTGATATCCGACAGGGGATCCAATTTTGTGTCCCACTACATGCAAGCCATGTGGAAAAACTGTGGTGTCACTTACAAGTTGTCTACAGCCTACCGTCCACAAACAAATGGACTGGTGGAGAGGTTTAATCGTACTATGAAGAGCATGATAGGTGCTTCAGAAGAACCCCTTAAAAAAAGTGGGACCTTCTACTGCCATGCCTTCTCTTTGCTTATAGAGAAGTCCCTCAGGAGGAAGTTGGATATAGTCCCTTTGAACGTCTTTATAGCCATCCAGTCAGAGGTCCTTTGGCCCTGATTAAGGAGGGGTTGGAGAGTGCTCCTTCCCCCAAGCCAGGAAGAGTGACTGACTATGTGATAGGTCTCTGGAGAAGAATGTCACACATGATGGCAGAAGCTAGTGATAACTTGAAAGCAGGTCAGGCACTGGTCAAACATTGGCATGACCAGAAGGCCAACATGGTTGAGTTCGCTCAAGACCAGCTTGTGCTAGTTATGGCGCCCACAAGGCAGAGGGCCTTGCAGGAGAAGTGGATAGGACCCTTCAAGGTTGTGGGAAAACTTGGAGACGTGAACTATCTGGTGGACTTAGGCAGACCTAAGGAGGCTCCCAGAGTCTTTCACACCAACTGTTTGAAGGCCTATGTCTCGAGACCAGAAGTGGGAGCTTTGCTTCTAGCTTCAGATAAAGAGGAGGAGGAGAGTGAACCTCTACCTCACCTACTCAGAGGCCAGCCTTTGGATGAGAAAATAGAAGGAGTTAATCTCTCTTCTAATCTGACATCTGAACAACAGGAAGAGTGCAAGTTTCTGTTAAATCAGTTTGCCTCCCTGTTTTCACTATCACCAGGCTTGACCCCTTGGGGCCAGCATGAGATTCTCACTGGTGACTGTTTACCTGTGAAAAGCAGAGGTTACAGAATGTCAGACCATGTAAGGACCCACATAAAGGAGGAGGTCAACAAGATGCTTGATCTCGGGTTTATAGAGCCATCTACAAGTCCATGGTCTAGTCCAGTTGTTCTAGTACCAAAGGCAGGATCCAAGGAGTTGAGATTCTGTGTGGACTATACAGCTCTAAATGCAGTCACAAAGACTGATGTCCATCCTTTACCAAGGACAGATGAGCTGGTGGATAAACTTGGTGCAGCCAAGTACCTCAGTACATTTGATCTGACGTCAGGCTATTGACAAATAGCCCTGACAGACCATGCCAAGGAGATAACTGCATTTTCGACCCCAGCAGGCCTCTACCAGTTTAAGTGTCACGACCCCCGCCCAAAACCCCCTCTGGCTAACCCATTGGCCAGGTGGAGTCAGGACTCAGGCCTCTAGAGCCTGTCCTCCTCTTCAAAAGCCTTCATGGGGCCAGTCCTGGCACCTATGGTGCCTGGCTCATACACCATGAAAAAACAATGTGCTTGGGAACTACTTTATTGTATTGTCAGCCAACATGGAGGCATCTACATAGCTTGGTTCCTAAAAACCAAGCTATGCGGTCTAGTGTTTTGGGTGTGGTAGCCTAGGGACTACTTTACCTGGACTATTTTGTTGGGGCTATTTAAACCACACCCAAGCAAGACAACACGCTTCGCGTTACTTTGCAGTTTGCAACGTGACGCTCACCGTGTCCAGCTATTCCCTCGAACCTCGGAGAAGCAGAACCTGCAAGGAGACAAAAGGAACATCATTAGCAGCAGCATCTTACCTGCAGTCTTCATCTTTAAACACTCGCAGCTACTGAGAACAGCTTCCTCGAATCTGCACGCCTCCCAGACAGAACGACCTGAAAGAGGAAGATAGAGGCAACATTAAAGAAAGCAGTAGAGACATTTACAAATTACAAACTACTCAAAAGGCTTACCTTGCTGGTCGCCTCTCGGCTGGCACCACTCCGGACATTCCACTCGCGCTGAAGAACACTGCGACCTACAAGAAAGGAAAACACAGGTTAGCAAAGGAAAGACTTTGCAGCGCTGCGCATAGCGCTTACCACATTATAGTGCTCTTAATGCGCCATCATTTAACAGCAGGGCTCAACCAAGCCAGTTCGCCGCGCTGAAGCTCTGCATACCTAAGGGAGAAAAAAGAGACATTTTAAACAAAGAAAGGCATGCAGGATAGCAACAAAACTAAAGAACAGCAATAAGACCTACCTGAACAATATCAAACGGGCCGGCGTCAGTGAAGTAACTGGACCGCACTCGCCCATGAAAGACAACGCGCCCCTGCAAAGAAGGCAGGATGGAGAGCACGCTTAATTCTACCGCAAGTTGAGGAGAGGGCGCCAGAGGGACTGAAATCACACAGGGGTGGAGGGAGGATACTTACCCCAGTCGGTCAGCCTTGAACACAGTCCTCCTGTATTTTCAGGCAGAACCTTCCCCGCAGACCACATCAGGGCAAAGCTGAGAAGCATACCAGTGAGTAACCCAGCTGGGTGGCGTCCCTGTGGATACCAGGTGAGCGTAACATTAAGGCTATGCCTTTTGGATTAAATAATGCACCTGCTACATTCCAAAGGATGGTTAATCAAGTTCTGAATGGGATAGAGGACTTCTGCATGGCATGCCTGGATGACATTGCAGTGCTCAGCCCTACTTGGAAAGAACATGTTGACCACTTAGGATATGTATTGCAGGCCCTTGAGCAGGCCCATCTGATCATAAAGGCAAGTAAATGTCAAATTGGTCAGAGCAAAGTGGTCTACCTTGGTCATGAGGTAAGAGGAGGTGAAATAAGGCCATTGCCTAGCAAAGTACAAGCTGTACAAAACTGGACCACCCCTACTACTCAAACACAGGTGAGAGCCTTCCTAGGTCTCACTGGGTAATATAGGAACTTCCTAGGGAACTGTGGGACCATACCTTCTCCCTTGAATGTAGTCTCTTCTCCAAAATCCCCTAAAAAGGTCAGATGGAATGAGGAGTGCACTCAAGCCTTTGAAAACCTGAAGAAAGTCCTTTGTCAAGCTCCAGTCCTAAGGGCTCCTGATTATCACCAACCCTTCATTGTGCAGACAGATGCCTACATTACTAGTATAGTTGCAGTCCTTAGTCAACTGGATAAGAAAGGTAGGGAGCACCCCATTTGCTTCATCAGCAGGAAGATGAAAAAACCAGAAACAAGGTGGGCAACCATTATGCGTGAATGCTTTGCTATTGTGTCGTCTCTGAAGAAGTTTAGACCATACTTGTATGGATCTACTTTTGTGATTCAGACAGACCACCAACCCTTGAGATGGTTAATGCAAATGAAAGGGGAAAACCCAAAATTACGAAGATGGTCAATCTGCCTGCAAGGGTTTGATTTCACCATTGAGCACAGGTCAGGATGTCACATCAAAATGCTGATGGTCTCTCTAGGATATTTGTAACCGACTAGAGTGAAGAGATTCATCCAGGAGTGGATTAAATCCTTCTATCCCTTAGTCTGGGGGGAGCAATGTTAGAGAGAATTCTCCAGAATGGCTAATTTCCCTTACCTATTGAGTCCCTCAGCACCTTTGCTGGATTTTTAGGGTTTAATCTGTTTACCTGATAAGAGTGTGAGCCTTTTTTCCCCCACTCTTGCGGTCTGGGCCGCTCAACAGTACCTTATTCTGGTTGTTGGGTGGTTTGACATATTCCAACCAGGCTTCTGTGTACTGTCCTTGCTGGTCGAACCAGTTTGATGTTTGCAAGCAGTGGTTTTAAGATGCAAATGGAGTGCCAAAGCAGCACCATGGGTCCTCTGTGTTAGGGAGAATTCTCCAGAATGGCTAATTTTCCTTACCTGTTGAGTCCCTCAGCAGCTTTGCTGGATTTCTAGGGTTCAATCTTTTTACCTCATAAGAGCGTGAGCGTTTTTTTCCCACTCTTATATGTGTTTTGCTGCATGTTGTACATTTTTATGCTCATGGGCTATGGAGTCTCACCCACTCCATAGGCATCATCTTTTTACTGTGTGTCACACAGCACCTTCAACGCAGTGACACAGGGTTGTCTTTTCAGACTTCCCCATTTAAACTACATTTTCTGGGACTGATTACTGTCTCCCAGAACATGTAAAGTTGCCATTGACTTTACTAGTCTTTTTAAATGTACAGACCCAGTACAACCTATCTTCCAATAGAGTAGTGGAGGAGTTAATAGTTATCCCCTTTGTCTGATTCTCATGGGACATTTTTATGTCACACTCTAGTTTGATTGGCTAGGTGACTGTCCTGCCAGGACAGCCATGCTGTGTGAATGGGGGATTTGGTGCATAAAAAGCCAGTCTCTGGGACTGGAAGGCAGAGTCGCCACTGGATCGAGAGAACCGAAGAGAAGCTGAAGGAAGACGACTGCTGCAACTACTGGACATCCCGGTGAAGCCCTGCTGCAGATCCGAATTGCCCGAAACTTCAACGACAGAAAAGATCTGCAAGGAATCTTCTTCCCTTGAGCTTGGTGGGACCAACCAGCTCGCCAAACACCAAACGCCGGCCTCCCTCTCCTGGTCGAATTTGCTGTGCATCGCTGCAGTGAACCGGATAGCTTGGAGGAATGCAACCTGTTTGGGTTTTAAGGAGCTCACCTTTTATTCGACGTTTTGTTCTGCCGCTGGCGTCTTCTCTGGGCAGTGCAGGACCCTCCAGACGTCCTCCTTCTTGTCATCACGACAGTCGCTTCACGAACCGTGATCCTGTAGGAACTGCCAGGAACAACTGCCTCAGCTACAGCATTCTTCTCCATTTAAGGTACTGTGCAAATCCGGTCGTTCGTTCCATCCGACTGCGGTGAAAGTGCTTGAAATCTTTCATCTCTCTGAAGGCTTGTCCTTCTCTTCTCCTTTGAATAACTTTTCCTCCGACCAACTTCGTTTTGAACTCTTGGCAAAGACTTAACCATGAACTACTCTGAACTGTGTGATCCTCTGCAAAGACTCTGAACCATTAACATTGGCCCAGGCCTATCGATTTGAATGCTAGTTGTAGTAGCCTTTTCTAGATTGTCCTGCCTATAACTTGTTGGTGTTGTTGATTTTGAATAACCTTGTCTTGTCCTCCCTTTTAGATTGCTGGGGTGCCATTTTTCTCACACTTCATTTTGAGCCTAACTTGTCCAGAATTGATTGGGTGTTGTGTGGTATATTAAGATTGTGATTTTCTGATGCTTTATGATAGAGAATTGTTTTATAACTGATGGTGTAAATAAATGTATATTCTTTTACTCAGAAACCTTGAATCAGTGTTTGTTTGAACCATAGTAATTGTTGTCCTTTGTGTAACTTCTTGTACTGCTCACTTTACTCTTGAGATAAGTCTGGCTGCTCAGCCATCGCTACCACTTTACTGTGTAGTACAGGCTTGTACCAAAGGTGAAATTGTACTTACACTTGTATTCTTAATATTGTGTAGTGTTCCCAAAGGGATATGCATATGATTCTGCTTAACACTCTGTTGGTTCAAAGGGCATTGCACGTGGTTCTAAACTGTGCAAACCAGGTATGTTGTCAGTTTGAAGTTTGTCGAACTTAGTTCATATCACATTCAGATCAATTTCTCACTCACTGGATGCCAGTTTCACAATTTAGAAGAGCCGCACACACTAGGGGTGAATCTGACACCTGGGAACAAAGTCGCCACAATCTCATTGTCAGGGTGTGAACCTCAGACATGAGCACTGTTGCATTTATTGGGTGTCGGTCTCACACCTAAATCAGGAGTCATAGTCGATTTCACTGAGTGTGTGTCTGTGTGCTTGGATCACACCTGTGAATAGTGTAAGTCTCACACCTGGGAACAGCCGCACTCAGAGATTGTAGGTCTCATTCCTTTCAGAATGTTTTCTATCAGTGGGTTTATCTAACACGTTGAAACAGAATTGCTCACTGGGTGGGAGTGATACAACTTGGAGTAGCCATTGGGTACGAGTCCCACACCTAGGAGTACTTTCGATAACTTTGTATGAGTCTCACAACAAGGAAAACAGACCTGAAAAACTCATTACCCCACTGCTGAAAAATGGACCACTGCCCAATGCTGACTGCAGTGGACACATCCCATTTACGATTACCAAAATGAAAGCAACACCCACCACTTCCCTGCCCTTTAGCTCAGAATGCTTAAAACTCTGCTACAGGGGGTCTGAAGGCTGTGGCTTTCCATATGCTTTGGACTAAAAATCCCATGATTCTTCACCATTGACTATGCTTATTAGGGATAGTGTGAGTTCTAGTCCAAAACAACTGGAGAGCCAAAGATTGCAGACGATTGCTATACTGAGACCTTCTGACCAGGGTAGTAATGTATTGCCTCTCCTGCTTGCTTCTTCTATACTTCTGGTAACACATACTCTGCTTTGCATACTGTGCCCCTTTATTTTAACTAACATTCAGCAGTGATATGCTTCAAAGCTTCTCCACCCAGTTACCTATCTTATCGCATAGCTTTAGGCACACACGAAATGTATTTAGGTATATGATGATCTGATGGACGGCCTACAGAAATATGTCTTTTTACTGATTCTTTACGTATGATGTAGGTTCTGATTTTGGAAAAAAAATAGCTTTGATTTATCAGTTTCTTCGAAATTAACCAATGGGCAAGAAATGTTCTTAATTATGTTTTCTAAAAACATTTTGCTTGATTCAAAATGTACCTACTTACAGCCATATAGTGTATTTTGTGTGTTTAAAAACAAGTTTAGGCACCCTTTATAATGGAGGCATTTCCATAGTTTCCATTATGTGTATTGTATGACTACATTTTTAACTCTCCGTTTTGCTGATGACTTTTTCACATGGTTATTCATGACGTGCTTAATACCCAGAGGTTTCTAAGCGCAGACCCAGGGATCGAACATGGGTTGCTCTTTGTCTTCTTGTTTCCAAGGTGAGCACGGTGCCCCTGAGCTATCCTCCCGAGACGACTTTGTCATAAAGGCATTTTCACACAGGACCCTAAAGATCATTTACTCTTGAGACAAGAGTACCAGGACAATCATTCATTTCCCAGGACAATCATTCATTTCCTATATTTTATCACCTATGTTGAGAAAGGTGTTGTGTCCTTTCTCCATGTGGTTCTACCTCAACATACTAACATAGTGTAAAATAACTTGAAGGAAAAGAAATTCTAATATGGATTTGTTTTATATATTTGGTGTTCTAAAAAGTGTTGCTAGTGCAACAAATATATAATATTTATTCTGTGTTTTATGGTCTGTCATTCTAACTTGAGGATAGGATGTTCTAGATCAGGGATAGATTTGTAAAGAGAGGGAAAGAGGGGTACCTCTTTTTGTTTTATAGAGGGGCCTGAATCTGGAGGAGGAGTATATACTGTAGAAAGGGGTGGATTCAGGCTACCTCTTCCTCTGAGACACTTACAGGTGTCGCACAACCATGCATGTGAACAGATCCTAGTGCATGAGATCTGTGTTTTCGTTATAGTAGAACACAAAAAGGTATGCACAATTGTTTATTTACACACATGAAAAAAAGTTTCTTATTTAACATATAGACATGTATACAATCTTCATTTGCATTATATTGTGTCATCATATAATGTTCATTGTCTCATGGACATAAGCAAATTGTTTTCAAGTACACAGTGATTAGGGTTCTAATGTTTACTCCACATGCACCTATCGAGTCCAAATACACAATGATTGAGAATGCAATGTTTACTCCACATGCATCTATCAAGACGACACTCAAATTGTGTTTCCAGCTATGTACAAAAACAAGTGTTGGTGGTGTACTGTCCTGTAGCTTTCCTCAGGACTGTTTTAAGCAGAAAAGAGTCTTCCACATGTTGTTCACCAAGCCAGAGAAACTGTGGAAACATAAAAAATGTGTGTGTTTTAAAAATGTGTCTACATGGGGGATGATTAAAACATGCAATTGTGCCACAACATACCTGTTTTTCAAAAGTATGCTGCCTCAGGGCAAGATGATTTGTGAAAATGGCGGCTTTGTGTTCGCCAAATTGAGAGGGGACCAATCCGCTCTGGTTGCATCAGTGATTTAAACTGAAAACGAAGGACAGTAATTAATTAGTTTGTCCTTTGTTTGTGGCATGTGATGCCAAAAATGCACATAAATTTGACAAAAGTGCTTGAGTGCCCAAGGGTATTGCCAGGGTGTCTCAGCATATTTAACTCTAATGCTGGGTGGGATGGCAGTACCTATCCATGATGAGATGAAGTGTCTCGGCTACGTGCCTACATCTTTGAAAAGACTTATTGTCTGCGAAGGATCGTTACACACACCAACACAGATGCTGTGAAGGTGCGGGGAAGTAGGTGCCCTCAGGGAGTGGATTGAATTACGGCCTGTAAGGACTGGGCCCTCGATGCCCGAATGCTGAAATTCACATCGGACACTGCATTCTATGATTACCTGTTCGCTTTGCGGGTAGTTCCAAGTGAGCTGTGTTGTCCGTGATCGCCGTCCGTCCTCTGCATCTGCGTGGTGATGTGCTCGAGGACGTGCAGAATCTAAAGGTGAAAAAACGGGTCTGCGCATTCGCGTCAGAACAGCGTTCTGGGAGCTGCGCCTGCGTGGTGTGAACGGGGCACAGCGTTATTTGATGGGCTGAACCATGCTCTGTAGACAGAGCTTGTTGTGTCTATGTGGTACGGGGAAGTGTTGAGTGCATGTTTGTAATGGAGACATACAGAAACAACCAAAACAGATAACAAAGTGCATCAAGCATTTACAGCATGGATTAACCGCAAAACTAGCATTTATTGCATGATTTTTATCAGACCTGTCAGTAAGTAGATAAAAATGGCTATTTGCAAAGCTATAGAAAAGCCTTATTTTTAAGCATTTAGAGTGGTGTACTAGAAAACATTAAGGCTGATTCATAATCCTCTGTTGGTGTCTGGTTTCTAAAAGGAAAATTGACAGGAGTAACATGGCTAGTGCTGCCTGGTTATTTGCATCTGCTGTATAGTGTCTTGAGCACTTGTCTTGGAGTAACCTCAAAAAAAGAGATTCCACTCAATGCAGATGTTAAGTCCATTTCTCACTGTGTCCAATCTATGGATCCATTTTTGTTCCAGTTTCCTGAGTGCTAGATCTCTGTCTCCTCCACGTTCTTTTTCACTGATGGTCTGGATAACGGCCCACTGGAATTCTGTGTGTTTGTGTTTCAGTTTGCTAAAATGTGCTACCATAGGTTTGTCTTCTACAGCGTTTTTTAGGTATGATCTGTGCTCGCAGATGCGTTGTCTAACTTCTCTTTTGTTCTTGCCGACGTATAGGAGATTGCAGGGGCAACGTATAACATAGATGCTCCATTTGGTCCGACAATTGGAGAAGGATTTGTACTTCCATTCGAAACCATTTAATGAAATTTCTTTTTGGTCTTTGGTCAAGCTACAGACTGAGCATTTCCCACATCTGAAATGCCCGGTGACTGGGGGTAGATCCCACAAATTAGTTTGTCTTGGTTTCTGGACTGTGTCTGGATATGTGTGGACTAGCCGATCTCTCAAGTTTTGGCTCCGTTTAAAAGCAAATCTATGTTTTTCTGGATTGAAGTCATTTGTCTGTAGAAGATTCCAATTGGCTACAACAGTTTTTCTGATGTTGTTGCTTATTGGCGAGAAGGTTGTGATGCATGTCATTTTATCTCTATGTTCCACTCTTGATCTTTTTGTGAGCCATGCTTCTCTGCTGGTATGTCTTGCTGTTCTCCGTGCTCTTCTTATGATTTTCGTCGGATATCCTCTTGCTTTTAAACGTGATTCTAGTTCTTTTCCATTTCGATCATAGTCTGGTAATGTAGTGCAGTTGCTGCGTACCCTGAGGAACTGACCGAATGGAAGATTCTCTCTGAGAGCTTGTGGATGAAAACTTCTGAAGTTGAGCAATGTATTTTTATCTGTTGGTTTTCTGTAAAGGGTTGTTGTCAAACCGCCTTCTTCTGTAGTTTGGATATTAAGGTCCAGAAAGGGTATGCTGGTTTTGTCTGAGTGTATAGTAAATTTTATACATGGGTCTACGGTGTTAAGCCACTTGTGGAAATCCTCTAATTCTGGTTGGGTACCTCTCCAGACGGTGAAGACATCATCGATGTATCTGACCCATCCTATTAAGTTGTGTTTGTATCTGTTATCTACATTGTAGATATTGCTGATTTCCAGATGGTCCATATATAGGTTAGCTATGTCTGGAGCAAAAGTTGAACCCATACTTGTTCCTCGTACTTGCTGGAAAAATTTTCCTTGGCACATAAAGAAATGTTCTGTTAGTGCTATCCGTATGCACTCCAAGATAAAAGATGTTGGTGTTGTTTGATCTACTCTTTTGTCCAAATAGGTTTTGAGTATTTCTAGACACTCTTTCTGTGGAATACTGGTATAGAGTGCCTCCAAGTCAAATGTGACTAGGATGTCATTTTGTTCTGTTCTGATACTGGCGAGATGGTGTATCATAGCTGTGGTATCTTGCGTGTAGGATTGCATTCTCTTGATAAAAGGTTGTAGGAAAACATCTGTATATATAGATAAAGGCTCCAAGAGTGAGCCTATCCCAGACACTATGGGTCTCCCTGGTGGTATTGTGGTATTTTTATGTATTTTCGGGATACAGTAAAACGCTGGGGTGGTCGGATGTTCTTTGGTAAGGAACGCCTTCTCATCTTCATCGATCCATCCCTGGGACTCTGCTAAGATCATAAGACTTTTGATTTTGTTTTCTAGGCGCTCTGTTGGATTGCTGTCCAGTCTTTTATAAAACCGGTTGTCCTGTAAATGTTTTTGGAGTTCGTCTTCAACTTCTGTTGAAAAGCGGTCTGCTTTGTTGGTGGGTACGAAACTCAGTCCCTTGCTGAGGATGTTGATGTCATCTGGGGTGAGAATATAGTCACTCAAATTAAAGATTGGTATTACCAAGGTTGCTGTGGAGGCTGTTGTGGCGCCCATTGGCGTGTTCTCATTCCGTGGTAGCCCTGTTGGCGTGTTCTTCCTTGTTTTTCCGGGCTACCACGGAATGAGAACACGCCAATCACATGCCACAAACAAAGGACAAACAAATTAATTACTGTCCTTTGTTTTCAGTTTAAATCACTGATGCAACCAGAGCTGATTGGTCCCCTCTCAATTTGGCGAACACGAAGCTGCCATTTTCACAAATCATCTTGCCCTGAGACAGCATACTTTTGGAAAACAGGTATGTTGTGGCACAATTGCATGTTTTTAATCATCCCCCGTGTAGACACATTTTTAAAACACACACATTTTTTATGTATCCACAGTTTCTCTGGCTTGGTGACCAACATGTGGAAGACTCTTTTCTGCTTAAAACAGTCCTGAGGAAAGCTACAGGACAGTACACCACCAACACTTGTTTCTGTCCATAGCTAGAAACACAATTTGAGTGTCGACTTGATAGATGCATGTGGAGTAAACATTGCATTCTCAATCATTGTGTATTTGGACTCGATAGGCGCATGTGGAGTAAACATTACAACCCTAATCACTGTGTACTTGAAAACAATGTGCTTATGTCCATGAGACAATGAACATTATATGATGACACAATATAATGCAAATGAAGATTGTATACATGTCTATATGTTAAATAAGAAACCTTTTTTCATGTGTGTAAATAAACAAGTGTGTATACCTTTTTGTGTTCTACTATAACGAAAACACAGATCTCATGCACTAGGATCTGTTCACATGGTTGTGCGACACCTGTAAGTGTCTCAGAGGAAGAGGTAGCCTGAATCCACCCCTTTCTACACTAGATCAGGGATAGCCAACCTGTTGGCATCCAGATGCTATGGCCTTCACCTCCAACAATCCCACACCACTGACTAAACTCACTGGGGTTGATGGGACCTGTAGGCTTGGGTGACGGGCTGGCTACCCCTGTTCTATACTGAACATAGGGACCATGCCGTATGGTTTATACATCTTAAACAGTTCTTGGCTGTATGATGATGTTTCAAATTTACAGTTCAGTTGTTTTGTAATCCGTGAGCTACTGAGAACCTCTCTCTGCCAAGCAGAGCACAGTTTCACGATGAGAATACCTTTATACAAAGCCGATTTGCAATGACGAGGGTTTTTAGATTGTATTGTGTACCACGCGTCCACATTCATGAATATGTTGTTGTTAGATTGTTACTGTTAAATAATGGAGCTGTTTTTTTAGTAACAGTTCTCTGAATGGGTTTATTTATTTATTTATATTTATATAGCGCGCAAGCAGCCCAGGGGCATTGAGGCGCTGTTACTTGCAAGAACCTAGTTACACAGGTACAGGCATGGTAGCGGTCGTTGGCACATTGTGAATACTACAAAACATCATACTGTTGTTACAGATATTGCACATAGTCATTATATTACAACTTGTGCAATGGGTCATATGATAAGTATTCATGCTGATGTGTATGGCCTGTGGACAGACATGACAACACTCTCATCAATTGCAGAAAATCAACGATCCTGTTGGTCACTGTTCCGATTCGCTTATCGCTTGATGTTCTTTGCACTCTGAAGGAAACTGCACTGCGAATGGGTGTGTATGACTGGCTGACATACCCTGGAGAAGACGTTGGGGGGGGGCAAGATTTGGTGTGCTGCTGCATACTGGGACCTTCTGTGCTCTCTCTCTCCCAACCTGTCGCCTCACCCTGGCGTGGTAGTGTTCATTGCGGTGCAAGTATCTTGGATAGCGTGCCTCCTAGGGCCTTGAAATTTGGTTTCTGAGGGACCATAGGTTGTGTTCCTAGTGTCAAGACCGGTCCTTCCATGACCACATTGATGTTTCGACAAATTCAGGCAACCGTCTCATGTGTGAAGGTGCTGAATTCCAGGGAAAGTGTGGGGTGTCCAAATGTCATGTAGCCAATAATGTCTGG
This sequence comes from Ambystoma mexicanum, assembly GCF_040938575.1. Classification (NCBI taxonomy): domain Eukaryota; kingdom Metazoa; phylum Chordata; class Amphibia; order Caudata; family Ambystomatidae; genus Ambystoma; species Ambystoma mexicanum. The sequence goes on from NC_090937.1 coordinate 608,702,684, forward strand.
AGGGTCCTAACAGGTAACTATGCAAGATGTGGTGCAGATTGCTGAAACAGTGTGGAATTGTACAAGAAGCAACGCTTTGCCAAGTCACACACCCACAAACAAATTCTGACTTTTATAAATATAGATGTTTTTGAGTTCATTTTTTGGGCAACCTGCCAAAAACATTGTTTGACAATGAATCAGAAATCCTGCAGGCGCAGCTCCCAGCAGACTTTAGAAATGTTGGAATGAAGACCTGGCGCTTCAGAACCGACAATGGCGCAACATTAAAGAAAACAAACACTTGAAAGCGAGGCCCTGTGAAGGGCCCTTCAGTGGCTGATGACGCAGGAGATAAATCAGCAGTTAACAGAGGAAGTAAGGGGGAGAGAGAACTTATCCAAGAAAAGAAATAGATAAAACAAAAATGTTCATTCGAGACACGCGATGTTACTAAAAGATATGCACAGCAAAAGAGGAATGTTCAATGTGTTAGCTAACAATCTCTGTTTATGTGTATCAAGTCATGGCTCGGTTGAGCGCCTTGGTTTTATATAATCAAGTATATATTCAACCCAGACTAGGATTTCCATTTGCTCAATAAAAGCAGTGGTTAAAAGATGCTGTACATGAACTTTGGGAATGCAAGGAGTGTATTCCATAGAGTGGAATCGATAGCAACAGGTTTTCCATATGAAAAAGTATTTTTAAAGCATGAATACTTAACTGGTGTTTTTTGTTTACATTTTTATGAAATGCATTCCTGTTGTATTTTATAAAAGAAGGTACGTTGTTTTTGTGAAATAGGATTGAAATCTAAACTTGGTTGTAGCATACACTGCTGCACTGTCCTGCCGCCGCCATGGTTTCCACTTGCCTCCTAGTCAAAGCTACGTGGCCTCACCCACTCCTGTTCTGTAAAGATCTGGTGGGAGATAGGGAATGGTAGTTACTGCAGAGCTGACCTGTCTCCTTCCCCTACCTCTTTGCCAACCAAAGGTAGCATAAAAACAGTGGGTGCTGACCCACCAGCTCACCTTTCACACAAGCGCCACAGACCATGAGAGTAGAAACCTAGGTGATGGGGCGTAGTACTGAGCTGCCTTTAGCTGGATCCCTCAGGGCTGTAGCTTGCAGGCTCAAGAGATGAAGATGGTTACACCTGCATCTTAGCATCTGCAGACAGTGGGTACTTTTTCAATATATTTTAAAGGAAGGGAGTGGGTGCAGGGACAGGTGTGGGAGGAGACTGGGCACCGGGTAATTATTTGAAAGAAAATAAGGGGAAAGGACAGAAGGAGGTGGATAAGGCTTTCAGGAAGCCATGTGTTTGTAAACATATTTAAAGTGAAGGAGTGGAAGCACTGGGGAGGATGGCAGGCGGCCAGGGATATGTTCCTATACACTTGTTTTGGATTGCTTATAACTCCTACCCCTGTCCTCTCCCCAGCTAAAATTTGATTATAACTCTGGAGGTAAAAAGGGATGCTTGGGGGATGAAGTGGGCATACACAACATACAATTCTAGGTGGGAGGGTGACAACCAGGGAATGTCTTCCCCTTCACATTGGGAGGGGTATTCTAGACATCTCAAGCTTCACCCTAATTGTCCATGGGGTCTCTCAGAACTCCTTGGTAAAAATCAGCCCCATGGGGATAGCTACCTATGTATAATTCTACAGAATAATATAGATTGGTGTCTTTCGAAATAAAGATGTTTGAATGCGCTAAAGGCATTACTCTTAATTGGGCATGTTCTCTTAGAGAAACTGTTAGGACTGATTTACTAGATTCTGGCCTGGTGGACAGATGTATAGAAGGCCAACCTATATTGTGACAGGGTTAACTCTGGGAAGCTGTAGCCAAACCAGTTTACGTAGCAGTGACAGGCGGTCTAGGCTAAGTTCTTCAGAGGTGGTGAGCTTGTAAAGGGTCCACAAAGAGGTCACACAATGGTAATCACAAATTACACTTAGACGGGATGTATAAAAATACAGGTATTTAATTATGGGCAAAACACACTATAGAAAAATGAATACACGCAGGTAGACTTATCACACAATACTATCAAACTAAACACATATATACATTCACTGGGGTGTAAAGCATAACGCAAATCAAATACTCCTGCAAAGGATAGACAAGTAATATACAAAAGAAGGTCCACAGAGATGATCCCTAGCTAAAACTGTCGTGCCCTATTGTTCAGGATACAGTTCCACAGAATTTAGGATGCAGGAGAAAACGCAGGTAGGGTATCTGGGGTCCAGTGAAAGGTTCCTAGAGTTAAGGTTCAATGCAGACTAATGCCTAAAATTATCCCCAACAGTCTTGCAAAGGCAAGCATTGGCAAAGCCAATAGTGTTAGACATTGGATTATTATAAATCCATTGATTTATAATCGGATTATAGGGGTTGGTTAAAAGCTCAATAATTTACCCCCCTTACTCCGAATCTTCCCCAGTCTTGGTAGAACAAAGTAAGGGTTTCCTACGTTGCTTTTCCTAGCCGAAATCCGTGGTCCTCGATTTTCAGGGGTTGCAGGTATGAGCTTCACTCCGGTTGGTGTCTTTTGCTGGTGCAAGGACTCTCGGTCGAGGAATGCAAAAACAAACGATGCAGTACCCCTCTCAGGACTGGACTTGTGTCAGGTAAGCAGGTTTCGGACGATGCACGCCACACACAGCAATGCAATAATACTCAGTAGCCGCAGTCAGACTTTCCGGTCTATCTTGGGTCCCCTTTGTGCTGGGATGCCGACATTTTGCATGGGGGAGCCTTGCAGTGGCAGCTAAGGGTGTGCCAAGATTCAGGCGATGAAGTTAGCACGGTAGCCCAAGAACGAAGCTGGCCAGCCACTTCCGAAGATGGTTTTTGTGCTTAGCACCGAGCAGACTTCGGTAATGGGTGGTCCCTCCACTCCACGGGTCGTAGCACCTTTTCAGGCCTACTGAAGATTATGAGCAAGACAGGGTTCCACCAGGGCTGCAGCAGAAGTTAGTTGCCAGGCCTCCTTCAGTCAGGTTCCAGGTTTCTTTCGTGGGTCTTACAGCTGGACAGGATACTTGGCTCCTTCAGGTTTCTCCAGGATCTCTGAAGAATGGGTACAGGGCTCCTTTTCTTATCCTAAAAGCCAACTAGGAGCTGAAACTCCCACTAGCCAATAGCAGGACTAGCCCACACACACACCCCAGCAGTGATTCAATAAGGACCACTGGCAGGAACATTTATGCATACCACTCAGACACACAGAAACCAGAATGTGGAATGACCCAGCCCACATCCTGCCTTCAAACACAAATGGCACTCCAATAGCTTGCCAAAAGATGCTGCTTTCCCGGTCACTGGAAGTCCTTATTAGGAGGAGGAAGGCTAAACAACAAGATGGAAGAACAGGCGAAAAATCTCGTGGCACAGCAATGTTTGACCAGTAGCCACAGCCAGTAGCCAAAGTCAGTAGCCAAACACGGTAAAGCTGAAACGAAATTCCTCAAAAAGTGGGGAAAAGTCACTGCTGCCACCAGCATATCTTTTAAGCACATCTAGAGTAACGAACAAAAAATCCTCTCAGTGTTAGTCTAGGGCAAAATAAAAATGCACTGCAGTGTAAGTTGCTTTGTGCAAAGACAATAAGTTACCACAAGTGATACAAAAGTAACCACAAGTAGCAACATAGTAACGCGACTAAGGGAAACACTGTTTCCCAGTACTATTAGCCTGAAGGATATATCAGTGTCCCCATAACATGTGAGCAAAGGCCAGTGCAGTGAAGCTTAAGGCTTTACTGTACTGCAAAAAGTACAGGTCAGATACAAAAATAAAAGCAAAAAGTTTGGGGGTGCCATAAACGTGGAAGGAAAGGTGCAGTAAATAGAATCTTTCCTAACAGAAACCAATAAAGGATTTTACATTTTGAGTTAGTATGTTCTCTGACCAGTAGCCAGAGAAAAATATTGTATTGCCCCAATGAATAGGGCATGTATTTTTGACCATAAATCGATAGATCCCATTTTCTTTCCAATACATCTTTCTTTCGATTTTCTCACATTTAGACATTTAGACACATAAACTGGACGATTCAGAAACCGTCATCTAGTGATAATTGATAATCATATCCGTTGTTTAATAATTGGCCTAGGTTTAAGTTCCCTGGATGCAGTAAATCATAACAAACGCCCCTCAAGCTGACATTAGCAGATGTTAATTTTAAACTTACGCCCCTTGTCACCACGCCAGTGCATGTCTCATTCGAACTTCCTCCGTGCGTAATCTATTGACGTGTCTCCATGGAAATTCCAAGATGCCTCTTTGCTCTACAAATACCAAGCAGACAACATTGGAGTTTCTCCTGTCTTCATGTCTGTCTATTTCATGCATAGCCTCCACGACTCCTTTTTGCTCTATTCAGCTACCTAACAACTATGACAAATTGAACCAAAAAAGGTCCTCCATAACCTTTCTGGAAGAAACATTATGGGTGAATGTATTCGGACCATTATGGGCCGAAGCACATAGTGACGGTATTTCAATTCTCAAGTCAACAGTGTGACGTTCTCCATCCCATAGGTAATCCATTACCCTTAGAGGCCTAAATAGTTGTCTGGTATGTAAGATCTGTATATGCTAGACAGGAGTTTCAAAGTGGGATTAACACTGATGCCAACTTTTTATGTCTGCACTAAGCGATTGTAATATGAAGTCAGACTGAATAGTCAGATTATGAGACACACAGACACTTTTTCCCTCATAAAGTTTATTTGAAATCTGTATCACTAAAAACTCTTTTGCACCTTAATGTACTATGCACTTTATGGCATATTGAAACATCGTTTGTTGGAGTGTTGCATTGAACAACACCAGTCCCAGTGATTTATACACCTAAAAATCCATGTTAAGTACTGTATTGTCTGTTTATGTCTTTTAAAGAATGTATGTATTTGTAATAATAAGAAATATTTTTGAATATATTGTGGTATGTTGTATGAATAGGTGTTTTGAGAGATTTGTAGAATCTAGTTTGGTCGGCAATAATAGTGTATATTTATGGAATTGATTTCCAATTTAAGGTCACTGTACTGACCTTTGGTGTCCATTCCTGAGGGTTTACCAGGGCAGGGCTACTCTCCTTTCTTAGTGATACATTATAGATTCCCCTCATTTTGTTGAGTAGTAGTCCTTTCTTAGGAGAAAGTTGAGTGGTGACCCCGTTAGAGATTTTGCTGTTATCACTTTGTCCATGCTTTTGTTTGGGTTGCATTTTGGGCCAGCAGGGACACCAGAGCGTAAGTGAATGTATAACTCAATGTGTTCTTGCGTCTATCAACACTTGTCCACCTAAGACCTGGTGTCTTCATACTGACCCTGCTGTCCCCATACTGTCCCTGCAATCAACATATTGTGTGTCATTTGACAAGGTACCGAGCCTATTCCCTTCACTATGCCCAGATTCATCCCCTGCCCTTGTCAAAGGCAGTTCTCACTTGGGCCATGCTCTCGCAATGGGGCTGGATGGATGGAAACGCACAAGTTGCCAAATACCAGGGGTGTTGCTAGGTCTGGAAAAGATCATGGGCTAAGCTAGTGTCGGGACTGGCGGGACTCGGGCTAGGTAGCATTTTAGTTGTAGCACCTGAGCTTCTATCCGGGGCTACAACCAAAGGACACAGGGCTATAGCCCCCTCAGCCCCCACCTAGAAACGCCTCTGCTGAATACCATGTTCAACTCAAAGAGCTCTTTTGCAAAGGGACCATTGGCCACATGGCTACCCCAAACCCAATGTCTCCATACTCCTGCCTGAAGGCCCTGTCCCTGCAATCAACATATCTGTGTGACCTTTGACATGGTGCTGTGCCTATTCCACTTGCTACGTCCAGTTCCATCCCCTCCCTTATCAAAGGCAGTTCTCACTTGGGCCATGTGCTCGCAGTGGAGCTGGGTAGACGAGAACACACAAGGTGCCAAATACTATGTACAACTCAAAGGAGTCTTTCGCATTGGGACCATTGGCGACATGGCCACAGAAGAACCTATGTCTCCATACCCGCCTTTGAAGACCCCGTCCCTGCAATCAAAATATCTGTGTATACTTTGACAAGGTTCCCGGTCTATTGTGCTTGCTACGTCCAGATGCCCCTCCCTTATCAAAGCAGTTCTCATGCGGGTCATCTGCCCGCAATGGTTGTTGGTATCTGCCAAGTTCTCTTACGAAATTTTACGTCATCAGTCTGTCACCTTCCTCAATCTTTACACATAGCCTTATTTGGGTATTTCCCGATAGTATATCACGCCCATTAAAAAAAGGAAATTTAGGGGCAGTCCTTCCACACAACAAATTCAAATGCGCACCCATTTTTCAAAGTGTTTATAAAGGACTTAAAATCCTTAGCAAGAAAAAGTCTCTGCAGTCTACTACGGATATCATCATCGCATGGCTTGTTTTCCCAACTACAGATAATTGAACTCTTAGTTATTACAGTGTTCTCATTTTCAACGCTGTACATTTATATTACGTTTTAGCAAATATGAATCCATATTTTCTTTTCATCTATCTCAAATACTTCTCCATTTTCGATCTTTCAATGTATTATTATATCTTGAAGATCTACATGTCACTTCCTGTCACTCTCTGGCCGGCCTCCCTTGGCCCTCCTCCTACCCCCACCTGCGAGGCTAAGAACCTTTGAGCCATCTTTGACTCCACGCTTTCCTTCTCTGCCCACATCTCTGATGTCTCTAAAAAGTGAAACTTCCTACTGCACCTCCTCAGAGATATTCTGCCTTTCCTCTCCTTCCCCCAGAAGCTCACTGTCTCTCGAGCCCTGGTTCTCTCTAAGTTGGATTATTGCAACAGCCTCTTTCTAATCTACCTGCTTCTACTCTCTGCCCCTTTGCAACTTATTCTGAGCAGGACCTCAAGACTTGTCCTTGGCCTCAAGCCATGGGATCGTATCTCTCCAGCCCTAAAATCTCTCCATTGGCTCCCAGTGGCTGCAAGGATACAATTCAAAACACTTTGCATTGTTCACAAGGCTTTCTGGGTCCAAAATACCTTCAGCTTTCCCTCCGTAAATACCCCCCCCCACGGGCTCGTCGCTCCTCCACATCTAACTCCCTCAGGGGGTCAATCTTTTTTCTAAGAAAAAAGTTGGGGTTAGATCTCTGTCTTCGGCTGGGGCCTTTCTGGAACAGCGTCCCTGCCTCTCTGAAACTCAAGGAGAACCATCTCTGGTTCCGGAAGCACCTCAAGACCTTCCTCTTTGCTTCTGCCTTTGCTCCTCCTCTCCCCTGCTGATCTGCTCTTTCTCTTGGCATCGTGCACCTGGTCACCCTCTGACTTTCGGGCCCGGATACCTGCTCACCCTGTCACCCACCCGCACTGCCTCCTGGCAATGGGGTCTGTATCTGTAACCCTACAGCCCCCCTTTTTTCTTTTGGCACTTAACAGACACGCCCTGTCTGTTGCCTTAAAACTAGCACTTGCCACTCGCTGGCTGCACTACCACTGTTTGTTGCTTTTATTATTTATTTACTTGTGTATTATCTATTTTTATGTTTATTTAGTTGTATTGCTTTGCTCAGCACTTTCCACTTCTCCCCCCCATGCACTTTCCCCTTTGCCTCTTCCATGCACTTGCGTGTTCTCAATGTCACTGGGCCTAGTAAGATCGTTGTTTTTGTTTCTCCCTTGTTCCCCTCCCTTGTGTACGAGGGCGATACAAATAAAATATCAATATCAATATATTACATGATAGGGTATTTTTCTGAATATGTAATGTTTTGTCATAGCTCTTTATCTTTTTGTGGCATTATGGTTGATCAAAGAATTAGAAATACTTGTCTTCGTGTGGCAGACCATTGACATATAAGTGGGTGGTTAGTCTGGCGGGTAAGACTTGCTTACAGTGCAGTTACCAAACTCTAAAGCACGTTAGTGTTTGATAGGATTTTATTGTATAAATCACTGTCATAGTTTAATAATTATTTTCTTTTTGTATTTGTTTTATTAGATCTTCCTGGTCAAAAAATGCCTTCATGTATTGTTTTGGGTTCCGCTCATAGCACCCATGATTAGACTCCTGGTACAGTGATGCTTATTTTCCCTCAGGATACGTTGTTTATATGAACATGTTGCTCAACTTTGGCATTCCAGTATCTGAGATTGATTTGATATGATGTAGCATTTATAACGCGCCTTTACGCAAGTGTTTCTAGGCGCAACAAGACAAGGAGGGGGAAACAGAGGAAGGACAAAAGCAACAACCTTGTGTCATTCAGACTGCGCAAGTGCAGGTAACTAAATAATTGCAAGCAGTAGGTGCCTCATAAGTGCAGAGAGAAGGGAATGTAGGGTTGCAGATACAGACCATAAGTGTTGGTGAGCCCAGAGGCAGTGCAAGGGCAACTGGGCATGCAGGAGCATGGGCCCGAGATCAGAGGGTAGCCAGGTGACCAGTGTGTGGAGCAGTCAGGACATTGGCAGGGGAGACGGAGAAAGCAGAAGCGAAAAGAAAGGTCTTGAGTTGCTTCCGGAATTGGAGGTGGTTCTGCTCAAGTTTGAGAGAGGCAGAGAGGCTGTGCCATCGGGAGGTCCCACCCGAAGAGAGAGATCTGCCCCCAAATCAATGCTTGCAAAAGGCCCTGACCCTCAATGAGTTAGAAGTGGATGAGCGGAGAGCTCCAGAAGTGACATGTTTAGGAAGAGTGAGTTGGAGGTAGCATGGTCTCAGGCCCCAGAAGGGCGCGTGGACGATGCCAAGGGTCTTGAACTTTATCCGTGCGGCCACAGGGAGCCAGTGAAGAGATTTTAGAGCTGGAGAGATGCGATCCCTGGGCTTGAGGACAAGGACAAGTCTTGCAGTCCTGTTCTGGATAAGTTGTAGAGGTCGGTGAGTAGAGAGAGGCAGATTTCGAAAGAGGCTGTTGCAGTAGTAGTAGTCAGCCTATAGAGGACCAGCGCTCTGGAGACAGTGAGCTTCTGGGGGAAAGTGCAGAAAGGAAGAATACCTCTGAGGAGGTGCAGCTGACAGTTTTACTTCCTAAAGATGTCAGAGATATGAGGAGAGAAGGAGAGGGTGGACTCGAAGATGACTCCAGGTGCTTAGGTTCACAGGTAGGAGCCGGAAGAGGGCCCAGGGTGGGCGACCAGAGAGAGAGAGAGAGTGGAAAGGAGGGAGCTGATGTTCCAATGAGGAGGATCACAGTCTTACTGGCATTAAGGCAGAGATCACTGGCGGCACACCATTCCTGAATTGCAGTGAGACAGTCTGGTATGAGAGATGGGGAAGAGGCAGCTGAGGGGACCCTGAAAGAGAGCTGGGTGTCATCCGCATAACACTGAAGTTGGAGCAGAAATTAGCGATGCAGTGGGCAAGGGGTGCCAGGTAGTGGTTGAAAAGCCAGGGAGGAAGGTTAGATCCCTGGGGAACACCACAAGTAGAGAGAGAGATAGAAGAGAGGAAATACCCCAGTTTGACCTGCCAGGGTCGGTCAGTGAGAAAGGTCAGCCAGACCAGGGCCTGATCGGTGATAACCAGGTTATCACGGAGACGGTTGAGCAGCATCGCATGGTTGACTGTATCAAAAGCAGAAGATCGAGGAGAATGAATACAGAATGAAGGTTAGAATCAAGGTTAGAGAGCAAGTCTTCGCGGGTGTTCAGAAGAGAAGTTTCCGTGCTTCTGGCCACTCTGAAGCCAGACTGGTGTTCGTGGAGACAACCAACAAATTCAGTGTGAAGATTAAGCTGGGAGATGGTCAGCTTTTCCAAGTGTTTCCCCAGGAAAGGACTGATGGAGATTGGGTGATGGTTAGCCAGAGAGGAAGGATTGGCAGAGGGCTTCTTTAGGAGGGGGTGCAAAGGGAGTGCTTAAGAGGGAGGGGCAGGTTCCAGTGGCAAAGGAGTGATTTCAGAAATTGGCTGAGGCTGGGGCAAGGATGTCAATGTGGTTCTTGATGAGCAGGGGAGAACCTGCTTTGACAAGACTTTAATAGATTGGACTTGTCTAGAAACATTGTCTGGGGTGAACAAGGGAAAGGAGGAGAAAGGAACAGAAGAGACAGCCACAAGCGGGCAAGGAGTGGAGGAGGATGAAGAGGAGGAGCAGGAGGTAGAGGCAGAGAGCGTGGACAGGATGTCCTGAATTTTCGTGATGAAATGAGAAGCCAAGGCCGTGCAGAGGGACTGGTTGGGAACAGGAGAGGTAGAGACTGCAGCAGCATTAGCCAGCTCCTTGCAGGTTCACCCGAGTTGTTAGATGCTGCAGAGACGCAAGCTTGGATGTGGGCACTCTTCTTAGCGAGGACAGAGAGTCTGTATTGCCTTTGGAGCAGGCAGCAGGCCAGTTAGTCAGAGGGTGCATCTGATGCCCTCCATTTCCTCTCAGTCACCGTGCACTTGAGTTTAAGGGTCAGAATTGTACCGAGACTTGCACTTGGATTTGGGCTTCAAATGGATCCTCATGACAGGGGCAAGGATATCAAGTTAGAGATAGTGAGATGAAGGTTTGATAGGGCTGTGTCAGGGTGTGAGTCAGCCAAAGGTGCAGAAGAAGGAGATAACGTAGCAGCATTATCCTCAACTGACACACGCTCCATGGGTTGGATGACTGAGAAGGTAAGTGGCAGTGATGGAGACGACTTGGCCTGAGGGGTAGAGAGAGAGAGAGGTGGCAGTGAACTAAGTCTCGGTGAGACCGAGTACATCCAAATCAAGTTCTTCCAGGAGACCGCAGATGTCTCCTGTAATCTGACAGCAGACCCAAGGATGTCTTGGAGGATGTGAGGGGCAATTGATTTCACGTCTGCAGCATGCACTTCTTGGATGATATGTATGAAACATCGAAGTTCACTAAAAAGGGTTGCCCCAGACTCACTCGTAAATCACTTCTCAATGGTGTTCGAACTGGTTTTCATCGCACACAGACACAGGTAAGTAGTAACCATGAACGATTATTGTAGGATTATATGTACACATCTATATATTACAGGGTCTGAGTTAGCGACCCTATAGTTATGGTTAAGTTGCTCAACCCATAGAAGAGGAGTTTTGGGGTGGTTTATAACTTTGGTGCCGTTTGAGGAATCCTCATGAAACTTCACAAAAACGTATAGAGCCACCTCCGAATGATTTTGCATAGTTTTGTGGGGTTTCGTCAAGGGGGTGCAAAGTTATAGGAGGTCCCAAAATGTTTAAAATCCGGATAGACATGAACGGAAAAATATTTTGCTTGCGGCTACAGCCCAAAACGCCAGAAGGATTTGCACGAAACTTGCAATAGGAGTGTCTCGCTGATCGCTGATCGCGGAAGCGTGCTTTAGCAAATTTGGTGTAAATCCATCCAGTCGTTTATTTAAAAATGGCCAGCAAGTAGGCCCCCAAATATTACTGAATGCTCCGTCCGGTCCACTGACTCATTTCCTGGTTTGGTGTCTGCAGACACCTCTGAGCCAATCAGAGGTCTGTGTGATGTTCGTTCATCATCAAATGTGCACACTGATTGGTCAATTGAAATTTGGCCTTCATCCGGAGTGTCTGGAAAGGGTATGGGAGAGATAAAGGGCCTCATTATTAGTTTGGTGGTATCCCGTTGGTAAATCCATTGAGCTACCGTTACCAGCACTTGATCTGCCGGAATTACTGGGAAATTACAAGTGCTGGTAAGTGTATGAAATTTTCTCCATTCCATGGTGTCCATAGAACTCCATGGGGGGAATGGCCGGTATTACCGTAAAGGATAATACCGGTGCCAGTAATACCAGCATGTTTGCAGGCAAATCCGGCCACCCCACCACAAAACGTGTAGTTTGGCGGTGCAGGAAAAGTGGAAGTAACGGAATTACTGTCCCTTTTTCCCCACACTGCCAACCTTGTAATAAGGCCCACAATCAAATCAAAAAATGGTTGTGTGGGTATTGCTGAGTCTGCTGTGATTTTTATATTGTTCACAACCAATACGGACATGGACATCTGGTCACAGTCTTCTTTTGGGCATGGAACTGTGATGTGCTATGTGATTACTTTTTGATTTCATAGTTATGTAATAAAAGTAGTGAGTGTGAGTAATATGTATGTGTATTTGTAATACAAATATATATTTCAGTGGCTATTGAAGTGTCCACAGTGTTTGTGACATAGGTTAAGTATATTGTAATGGCCATGACCAGCATGGCCACAGTCCATGCCTCCAAGAATCTAGACACTGGCCATGGTCATGGCCACAGTAATATGTCCACAGCAAATATGGCCATAGTGGTATGTCCACAGTAATTATGTAATGGGCACTCGCCATGGTCATAGTAATATACCCATATATTATAGTGGCTATTATAAGGTCTTCATTGTTTGTAACATGGTTACTTAGAGTATATTGTTGTGGCCATGGCCAGTGTCCAGATTCGTGGGTGCCTCAAGAATCTGGACACTGGCCATGGTCATGTTAATGGGACCACAGTAACTATGGCTACAATAATTATTTAATGGATATGTGAAATGAAAAATCTAGTTATTGAGCTTACAAATTGTTAACAGTTTGACACTGAGCATGGACATTTAGTTGGAGGTTGCAAGGAGGCTATTATGTGTTCTTTTTTCTCTGTAAATGAAATGATTATAGAAGATACTTTGCAAAATATAATTAGTTAAAGTTGTACAGATATATTTACTTTGTTGACCATCATAACTGGTACATTGTGTGTACTGTGTTTGGTAGAACATGTGTGCATGGTACACTGTTGTTGTATTCACATGTAGTAATCATTGGGGGTCATTACAAGTCCTGCGTTAACCTGCCAGTGTTACCGGTGGGTTGCCGCCGGACTGGAACACTCTTTTCACCGCCTGAGATCCCGGTGCCACCAGGATATTAAAAGTCTTGTTGGACCGGGATATCAGGCAGGAGTAAATGTTCGTCCCCGTTCCCATGGAGACCTATAGGACTCCATGGGAATGGGGACTCGGAATTACCGGCACTGTTAGTAACAGTGCTTCCATGGCAACTGTGCCTACAGATGCTGCCACGCCCGGCAGTTCAGACCTGCTGCGTGCAACGGAGCCGGCAGTCACATTTGTAGTCTGCCACTCTGGAAAGGGTGCCGGTACTTTGCTACCGGGACCCTTATTTCCAGACCGGAAGACTTGTAATGACCCCCATCGAGCCATTGGGAAAAAATCCAAGGTGGATTGGAAAAACCCATTGCGTACATAAGTTTGCCTGTTACATTTATGAAGGTGACATATATTTTGTATGTGTTGAAATTAGTACAGCAATAGTGTGGGAGTTGTAAGTGATTAAATAGTTGATATTGTACGGGTAGTGAAATAGGGAATATTTGTTTACTGTTGTTGCTTATTTATCTATTGTTGCATTTATTACAGCACACAAAACCCTCGGGTATCTAGGCGCTCGTTGTATTGAGGGAAAAAAGGGGGATGGGGAAGAAAGGAAGAAATTCATTAGGATGAGTGATGAGCGTGAGAGATATGTCGGGGCTGTGTTAGAGAGGCATCAGTGGAATAAGGATAGAGTTCTGAATTGGACCCTTTCTTGGATAAGTAGCCAGTGTGTATTTCTCCTGGCTTCTGAGATGCAGTCAGATTTGGAGAGACCCATGGCCACTCGAAGGTCATTGTTCTGAATCTTTTGAAGTTTATTCAGGTTGCGTTCGGAGGTGCCAGTAAATAAGGTGTTGCAATAGTCAAGCTTGGCTCCTGTGATGACTCTTGCAAGGAAAGGCAGATGGGTGTGGATAGGAAAGGCTTACTGGCATCTAGCAGTTTGGCGGTGTAAGCTGCTGATGAGGCGATAGAGTTCCCTTGCAGCAAAAGGCCAAGGTTGGAATCCAGGTAAATGCCAAGGTGTTTGGCTGCTGAGGAGGTGGGGATTCGGTTTCCGTCGATGGTAAACACCTTGTAGAATGGGTTTAATGTTGCGTAGCGTGGTGTGGGAGCCGACAATGAGGATTTTGGTTTTATCGCCATTGAGGCAAAGTAGATGAGATGTGAGATGCCATCCAGTTTTGTCTGACTTCATACACAGAGTTGTTGGTGGCTGAGTCCTGAGCGTATGAACCAGACAGGGGGATAAGGAGCTGCGTGTCATCAGCGTAGTTCGTGTAAGATATGCGGAGTAGGTCAAGGTGGTCCAAGAGGAGTTTCGTATGAATGTTGTAGAGAGTGGGGGAGAGCTATGAATCTTGGGGAACTCCACAGGTGACAGGAGTGGGTGCAGCGGAGAAGTCATGGATGAAAACTTGTGAAGATCTGTCGGCTAGGAATGACCTAATCCAGTTGGTGGCCGATGAAGAGAAGTTGGTTGTGGAGGCAAATTGAGAGCATAGGGTTTGGTGGTCTACCAAGTCGAATGCTGTGGAGAGGTTCAGCATCATCAGGAGGGAAAGTTTACTAGTGTCCTTGAAGTCATTGAGCTGAATTTTGAAGTCAAGTAGGGCAGTTTCCGCTCCGTGCTTGGGGGCGGAATACTGTTTGGCGGACACCCAAGATATTTTTCTCCTATAGATACTGTTGAACCTGGATGTAGGCTACACAATCCAGGATCTTCAGGAGGTAGGTTACCATAGTAATGGGGTGATAGTTTGTAGATATGGAGCGGTGGAGGGAGGGTTTCTTGAGCAGCGGTAGGACCCACGCTTCTTTTAGGGAAGTTGGCACAGAGTTGGTGGAGAAGGAAGCATTAATGATGGCTGTGATGATTGGAGTGTCTCGGCACAGTCTTTGATGATCAGGGCTGGGCAGGAGTCAACTTTGTAGCGTGAGGGTTTGAGACTGTTGATGATCTTGGTTACATCAAGAACTGAGGTCGGGTGGAAGTTGAACGAGCACATGTTGTGTTATGTTATGTTAATGAATTTTGTAGAGCACGAGCGTTCGCCCGAGGGCATCTTGGCGCTGAGAGGAGAGAGTTCCATAGGAAGAACAAGCCAAAAAAAGGAGAACTTTTTCAGAAAAGAAAAGTCTTTATCGCCTTCCTGAAAGCAAGGTGATTAGATAGTTTTCTTGATGCAGAAGGGAAGCTCATTCCATATTATGGCAGCAGCTACAGAGAAGGCCCTGCCTCCTATACATGCTCGCCGATACAATGGCACAATGAGGAGGTCAGCAGTAGTTGAGCACAACACACGGGTGGGAACATAGCGTGTGAACTTAACTTGAAGGAATTCAGCTCCCAAGCTGTGTACAGCCTGGTGCACGATACACAGAGCTTTAAACCTAATACTTTGACTCTCCGGGAGCCAATGAAGAGACCGTAGGACAGGCGAGATATGGCCTACATAAGGGGAGCCTGTAGCCATTCTAGCAGCCAGATTTTGTAAATGCTGAAGTCTCAGAATAAGCCCCTTTGGTTGAGCCAGATATAGTGAGTTACAATAGTCCAGGAATGATAGTATAAGAGCTGTGCTACCACCCGTGGACAAAGAAGCTCAGGAATCAGGGGGAGTACTTTCTTATGGACTCTAAGCTGAAAGTGGCCTGCTTGGCAAACAGTAGTGATCTGGTACTCCATAGGGAGAGATGCCGATAGTATCACACCCAGATTTTTCTCTTTCTTAGTAGGAATGGGAAGGCTGCCAAAAGATATGGGCCAGAAAAAGGACACCCACAGTGAGGGATCAGGAGGGCATCCCACCATCAAGACCTCTGTCTTATCTCTGTTTAGTTTGAGCCAGTTGTCGTTCATCCACTTACCGACAAAAGTCAGGCATTTTCGCAGGCAATACACCACCTCAGCCTGCTCTAGATCTAAACGTATCAAGATCTGAGTGTCGTCAGCATACGTATAACACCTGATGCTGGAGGAGTGGATGAGACAAACAAGTGCCCAAATACAGACGTTAAAAAGAATTGGAGACAAGGAGAAACCCTGAGGTACTCCTCACCTTAGATGGCAGGGTGTAGATAGAAAGGGTTGCATGGAGAGAGTCTGGGTACAATCCGCCAGGAACAAGGTGAACCATGCTAGAACTTGGCCAGATATGCCCATCTGGGCAAGGCGGGACAGCAGTGAAGGGGGGTCGACTGTGTCGAAAGCCGCTAATAGATCTAATAGAATCAGGGCTGTTGGGCAGAATTATATGCAGTACCCTTTGGGAACACTACACACAATTAGGGCTACAAGTGACAGTACAATTTCACTTTTGGTACAAGCCTGTACTACACAGTTATAGTGGTAGCAGTAGCAGAGCCGCCAGACTTATCTCAATAGTAAGTGAGATGTACAAGATAGTTACACAAAGGACAGCAATTACTGTGATTCAGGCAAACACTGACTCAAGGTTTCTAAGTGAAATAACATATATTTAACAGTTCACCTTTCTAAGCAAGTTAAAAAATCACAATCATAAATACACCACACTAATTCCCTTAAAATCGAGACAAGTTGGGCTCACAAAATGAAGTGGGAGCAAAATGGCACTCCAGCAATTTAAAAGGGAGGAAAAGACAAAGTTATCAGCAATTAGGTCAAACCAACAGGTAAGTATTCTGAGCAGTTGAACAGTGAGGAGATTAGCTAGAAAAGGCTGAGGGCCAAAGTCAATAGGTCAAATGTCTTTTGCTCAAGATCACACAGTTCAGGGTAGTTTGCGGTAAAGTTCGTGGCACAGATTCCGGACGAGGTTCGTTTAGAAAAGATAGTTCAAAGAGAAGAGAAGGACAAGCCCTCGAATTGGAGAAAGATTTCGAACACTTTCACCACGAGTGAGCGAAACGCACAACCGGATTTGCACAGTACCTTAAAACGGAGAGGGGGCTGTAGCTGAGGCATTCGTTCCTGGTAGTACCTGCAGGTTCACGGTTCCTGAAGTGACTGTTGGACTGAGCAGAAGTAGGAAGACTGGAGGGTCCTGGGCTGCCCTGGGAAGAAACCAGCAGCAGCGCCAAACAACGAATAAAAGGTGCGCTCCTTAAAACCCAAGCAGCGTCTGACCTTCCTGGGTATCCGGCCCACTGTAGCTCTGTACAGTGAATTCAACCAGAGGAGGTGTCCTGGCTTGTAGTTTGGGCGAACTGGTTGGTCCCACCAGCTCAAGGGAAGAAGTTTCCTGGAGGATCTTCTCTGTCGTCTGATTTGGAGATTCGGACCTGCAGCAGGGCTTCACCAGGCGGTTCAGTCGTGGTAGGGGTCCTCTTCTTCCAGTTCCTCGTTGGTTCTTTCATTCCAGTGGCGACTCTGCTCTTCCAGTCCCAGAGACCTGATTTTTATGCAGTTTCCCCCCATTCATACAGCCTGGCTGTCAATCATACAGCAGGGTGGCTGGCCTGGCAAGGCCAGTCCCCTTAGCCAATCAGACAAGAGTGGGACTTGGGTTACTACGGCAACTCATGGCAGGGGTCCGAAGATCCCTCCCTCAAATCGTGCCTACCTAGACTATCAGGCGCCTTAAGGAGGGCTTCTATGCAGAAGACAGCGAACGAAAGGAATCATCCCCGGTTTGGCTTGCAGAGAAAAACACGAGAAAGACTTTACAAAAAGAAATGGGGAATAAACCCAGCCGGGACCAAAATCAAATGTATTTGGTCAAGTGGGTTTATGTGCGAGGCTAATATAATAGCCTAAAACATTACCACTTTATATAAAATAATTGCGGTAGGAAAGTTATGGTTGATACCACTGCCACCAGCCAAGTCTTAATCTTAAGGGAGCAAAACAAAGCTCCAAGAGGTACAGAGAGATGTTCTATGGGGTGTACTGGGTCTGTGGCTTAAAGTAACTATACAAAGTTAATGGCAACTTTACCTGTTTCTGGGGGACAGTGTCAGCCCCAGAAAAATGGAGTCAGTGGGAAGTCTCAAGGACAACCCTGTGTCACTGCATTGAAGGTGCTGTGTAACACACACAAAGAGTGGTGCACATGGAGTAGGTGAGGCCCCTGTGCCCAAGATCACACAAACAGTAGAAACACACATAGCAAAACACATGTAAGAGTGGGAAAAAAGGCTCACACTCAGGTAAAAAAAAAAAATCCTAGAAATCCAGCAAAGCTGCTGGGGGACTCTTTAGGTAAGGGAAATCAACCATTTGTGAGAATTCTCCCTAACAAGGGCGCCAACCTCACCTGAGTCCACCAGTCTGGACATATCATCCTGGACGGAGACCAGAACACTCTCAGTGCCTCTGCCAGGTCTAAAGCCGGACTGCGCTGGGTCAAGAAGAGAGGATGATTCCAGAAAAGAAGACAGTATGGGGGACACCAAGGATTCCAACAATTTAGCAAGAAACGGAAGAAGAGAAATTGGACCAAAGTTAGCAAGGACAGTGGGGTCAAGTGATGGCTTCTTTAGGAGAGGGATCACTCTTGCCGCCTTCAGCTTAGGTGGAATAGTCCCTGACTGACAAGAGTTATTAATGGCTGCAGTGATTTCACCTAGAAAGCTGGGGGAAACAATTTTCATGGCGGCTATGGGAATGGCATCAGACGGTGACCAGGATTTGATCTTCTTAATAGTTGCTAACACAGATTCTTCTGAAAAATACAGGAAATCCGACCATTTTGGGGGTTCAGTAGGCAATTCCAGCAAGTTCAGAGTCAGTCTTACTACCTGCCGCAGTAAAAGCGGCTTTTGCAATGTTTTGGCGAATATCACTAATTTTAGTGATGAAAAAGTAAGATAGATCATCACATAGTTGTTGTGTAGGTCTGACACTAGAGGTCAGTTTATCAGAGGATGTGAGGGCTTTCACAGCATTAAATAGGGCTTTAGGTTTGCAGAGAGCCGTTTCAATTTTGTCCGAAATATATAGCATCTTAGCTGTCTTCAACACTATAGCATAGGCTGTTAGCTGGCGCTGAAATAGTATTTTGGGATGGGGATCATTACATGTGCGCCACTTGCGCTCAGCCTGTCTAAGCTTCTGTCTTTGCCACTGTGTTGGTCGGTAAAGCAATGGGGGTTGTGGCTGGTGGTGTTTTAGCTAGCATGTAAAATTGTTTGGAGAGGATTTTTTCTTTGATGGCAGTGACTTTTCCAGTCAGGGCGTCTTGGATTTTGTTGCACCAGGCGCTGTCCAATGTCAGATCTCGCTGAGGAGGGGAGGGAGTCTCTAGCTCTCGGAGGATTGTGAATAGCTCCTGGGAGTTGGATTTGGCATTACTGATTCTGGAGTTGTAGCTTTTGGATTTTGCAGCATTGATGTCCCTTATGTAGTCTTTGGCAAGGGATGTGAAGAAGGCTTTGGAGGCAGGGGTGTTTTTTTTTCTCCAAACTAGCTCTGAGGCACGCTTTTTGGCACAGGCTTTGAGGAGCTCAGGTGTGAGCCAGGCGTTTTCTTTAGTGAGGGTTTGGCTTTCCAATGTTTGAGTGGGGCAAGCGTGCAGACTCCTTGAGCAATGGTTTTCTGATAGATGTCAACCAGCTGCTGGGTCTTTTACTGAGGGTGGGGGGTGAGCAAGGGTCTTAAGTAGCGGGGCGAGGTTAATGTTGTTGAGATTTTATGTGCTGCGGGCCAGACCTTCAGGTTTTGCAAGGTGAGGTGGGCTGGGGAGTTGAAAAGGGGGGATATTGAAGGTAATGGTGTGGTGGTCCGACCAGGGGCAAGGAAAGCTGACAGGATTGGAGATGTTGCAATGGAGGTCGCTGATCCAGTCAAGTGTGCGGCCTTGGTTCTGGGTAGGCCTGAGGGACCGTTGCCTGAAGCCAACTTGGTTGAGAGCAGTGGCTACGCTGGCGGCGAGAGTGTCTGCTAGATCGTTGATGCCTATGTTGAGGTCCCCAAGGATTATGATTTTTGAATTGGGTTTGATGGAAGAGAAGATGCTTTGAAATAGGTTATCCTCAAAGGCATGGCTGGGGCCGTGGGGGGGGGGGTAGACAAGGAGGATGGTGATGTAATTAGTGGGTGACATGGAGAGCTTGGCAAGTATGGATTAGCAACTAGGGATGATGGTGCTGTGCGTAGTCCTGATGGTGAGGGTGTTTTTGAAAAGGAGAGTGATGCCACCTCCTGTTTTAGAGAATCTGTCGCATTTTAGGATGGCATAGCCCGGAGAAATGGTGATGGAGAGTGCTGGGCCTGCAGCGGGGTGGAGCCAGGTTTAGTTAGATATCGATTGGCGTATTCTATCTGTATTGAATTTTAAAAGCACTAGTTTGATACTATGGATGTATTATGTAATGATAACCATGAAGGAATGTTTTAAGTGTATTGTAATCAAGAGATAACACTTTTGTGTGTTTTTATGCAGATACCCATTGGCCTATTCTAACTGCCTATTAATGTAATTGTGATTGATTAGTGTAATTTAATGAGCAAATTTGGGTTCAAGCAATATTAACTAGGCATTTGTTAGATTTGCTGGTAACCTATGTTTGTGAGTAACAGAAATGTTGTAAAATTCAAACCAACCACTTTTTCCCACAAATGCAGTGTAGTGGCCTGAAGTGGTTGTTGCACCAGTGTGGTAATGCCTGCTGTTGTGAAGGTTTTCTTGCCAAGAGATACTTTTAGTAATTTTTAATTAGATACTTTTTGTAAATTTATTGAGCTTACAGTTAGTTTTGGTATGATCTGCATTGTACCTTCAAAGCATTAATATGGATGTGATTTGGGCATGTGAATCTATTTGTATGCTGAATCGATCATCTGAATTGCAAAAAGAACATAATATACCAGGATTTGCATTTTGCAGAAGTTGGTGAAATTAATTGGATTCACACTTTGGTACAGATACATACACAAATTGTTATTTAGGGATGTGCTCTTGTGAAACATGGTTGCAGAGAGTGCATGTATGTTTCCACATTTATAACATTTGGAAGATTTCATTTATAGGGATGTTCTTTGTTTCTAGTACTTGTAGTAAGTACATTAGAACAGACATACAATCTCTGGTCTTATCAGGGCCAGAGCTTAAATGAACAACAGTAACAGTAACATTAACATTAGATGGAGGATGAGTACAAATAGTTCACATATGTTATTTCCTATGCCATGTTTTACTGCAACATCCATTTCTCACTTCCTACAATATGGTTGTGCCAAAGGTTCATACCGTGTCTTCCCACCGTTGCCAGATCTTTTCCGCTTTCTCTGGGCACCCTCTGGCCCTATATACCCTCTTTTCTATGGCAATGCATATCTGTACATCTGTGATCCACTGGTCTACTTGGGGTGGTTCTGCTGTTCCCCACAGTTGTGCTATGCTTCTCTTTACTACTGCCATTGTAGTAGGGAAGCAAAGTTTTTCATATTTTGTCATGTCTATCTTGCTATCCACTCCCAACAATAGCAGTTTGGGGACTCTGGGTACGGTCTGGTTGAGGACCCTTGACAAGACATCACAACATTGTTGCCAGTAGCAGCTTATAGCCGTACATTCCTAGAATGTGAAAGAAAGTGCCCTCCTCCCCTCTGCAGCGCAGACAGTTTGGCTCGACTATTTTACCCCATCGGTACAGGGCTGTCCTTGGGTAATACACTCTGTGCAGTATTTTCAGTTGCACCAGGCGCAATCACGCCAATATGGCGGTTTTGCAGGGGTACATTAGGATCTGGACCCAATATTCCGACATGATCTCCCCTACTTCTGCCTCCCATTTTGTCTTCAGCTTTGTCAGTTCTGGAGTGGCAAAGGAGGTGATTGCACTGTACATAACTGTGGTGATCTTCGCCTGGATGTGTTCCATGACTATGTTTCGCTCTAGGGGTGTGCAATCTGTCATGTCAGTGAGGGTAGGAAGGTGTTGTTGTAATGCGTGCCGAGCTGTGTGCCTCAGGAAGGTCAAAGGTCAGAGTTAGGTCTTCAAAGGGTCTAATAGTTCCTTCTACTATTATGTCCGTTATGTTTTCTATTCCGTGTGTGGTCCATGTTGGCCATTTCGGTAATTTGGTCACTTCGGAAAAGTTCCTATTATTCCATAGTGGTTGCAGGGGTGTGACTTTGTCCTCCCATCCTATGAAGGCATGTGTCTCATCCCAGATACGCGATGTTTGTGACTTAATGTCTCGGGGGATTGGTCTAGGTGTTGCAGCGTATATCTCTATGGGAGTTGATACTCTCACATGTGGTAACGTAGTTTTGGCGTGTAGCGTATAATTTATCACTGACATCTGACTGGCCCAGTACTATGTCTGTATCCTTAGCAAACCAATACTTCCCTCCCATACTGACCTCTGCAGTGTTTGGAGGGCTATTCTTGGGTGCCCGCCTCCCCAGAGTAATGGTGTTGATTCTTTGGAACGTCTTCACAGGTATGTGTAGTGGGGAGTTCTGTAATATGTATAAGTAACAGGGGAGTGCTAACATTTTAAACAGTGCCGCCCATCCTATTAGGGTCACGGGTAGAGACATCCAGTGTTGCACGTCTCTTATGAAACGTTCCGTGATGGGTTGTAAATTATTGGGTATGTACTCATTAAGGTCTCTCGTGATCCGGATGCCTAAATATTGGAAGTGATCAGAGGAAATCATATACGGGCAGGGCACAGGGGTTTCTTCACCTAGATGGTTCATTGGGAATAGTGTGGATTTATACCAGTTTACCTTTAGGCCGCTAAAGGCCCCGTACTTTTGCAGCAGCTGAGTCACCACTAGGCATGTCACCTTGGGGTCTCGCAGGTATATTAATAGGTCGTCCGCATACAATGAGACACTGTCTTCCCATCCTGGCCCACCTGGGATTCCTTCCCAGGTACATGTATCCCTTAGCAATTGGGCCAGCGGCTCCATAGCCAGTGCAAAGAGGAGGGCCGACACGGGGCATCCTTGCCGCGTCCCCTTTCCTAGGGAAAAGGATTGCGATGTCCAGCTGTTTACTCTCACTTCCGCCATCGGTGCGGTATACAGCAATCAAACCCAGGCTAAGAACTGTTCGCCAAACCCCATCTTGCGCATGATCTCCCCGAGTGCTTCACAATAGATGGAATCAAACTCCTTCTCAAAGTCTATTGCAAGCACCCCCAAGGGGGCATTTAGGGTCTGGGCGCGTACAATGGCTAGGTGTATTCTTCGTATGTTCATCCTTGTGGACCTACCGGGCATAAAGCCGCATTGATCTGGGTGTATTAAAGATGTTATGATCGGCTGTAGGCGTTTCGCTAGTAGTCTGGCCAGGAATTTTGCCTCACCTTTGATGAGGCATATTGGTCTGTAGGAGCTACATTTGTCTGGGGGTTTATCTGCTTTTGGTATTACAATTATTGTAGCTTTTCTTAGGTCCGCCGGTCGGCTACCCGAGCTTTTGGCCTGTTGGAACATATTGAGTAGGTGGGGGGCCAGTTCACTGCCTCCCACCTTCTTCCAGGCTTCTGTGGGAAAGCCATTCGGTCCGGGTGTCTTCCCAGATTGGAGCTGCATCATAGCTTCTATTACCTCCTCTTCCATGATTTATTTTTCTAAACTAGCTGCTTGTTCAGCATTTAGGACGGGGAGGGTGATCTCATCGAGTATGGACGTTTCGGGGGGGGCTTGGGGGCCCTGTATAGCCCCTCATGGTATCTTGCAAACTCTTCTGCTATATCTGCATCCATCAGGCGTGGTTTCGCATTGTGGGGTGTAATTACCCTCACTTGATTATGCCCTTCATCCCTTCGTTCAAGCCAGGCTAGCATCTTTCCTGCTTTCTCCCCTGTTTCATAAATTCTGGCTCTCATTGCCGCATGGGCTTGTTTAGCGTTATCTAAAGCTACGTTTTTCAGCTTTTTTTGGGCCAGTATCGATTCCCGGTTCGTGTCGGGGCGGTCCTGGGCCAGGTGTGTCGCCTCTGCCCACCTGATATTTGCCTCTGTCTTGTTAAGTGATTTCAGATGTATCTTCCTTTGTGCTGCAGTCCAGGAGATTATTTCCCCTCGGATCACAGGATTGTAGGCCTCCCACAGTGTAACAGCGTCGTCTACCGACCCCTCATTTAACTCAAAGTATGTTTTGGTGGCATTCTGGAGGCGTTCAATCAGCTCTGGGGAGCCCAGGTGGTAGCTGTTTAATCTCCACACCAGTGGCGGGAGAGGTTTATAGGTCGTCACCATTATGAGCAGGGGGGAGTGATCTGAAATGCCTCTTGGGAGGTATTCTGCTTGCGTGACTGTGTAATATTGGTGTTGGTATGAAGAAATAGTCTAGTCGTGACATTGACACATGTACCCCAGAGTGGTAGGAGTACTCCCTTTTCTCAGGGTATAAATCGCGCCACACGTCTCTAAGGCCATATGCATCTGCGAATGTGGCTAGTTTAGTTCGGGCATTAGGGTCTCTACTACGTAAGTGTGTGCGGTCGCATGTGTTATCCATAACATCATTAAAGTCTCCTCCTAGGATTAGGATGTCTGCATAATGTCATCTATTAGTGTGGCTAGTAGTGTTGGTGGGGAGTAGATCGCTATCAGGGAGACCGTTTTATTCCAGAGTGAGCCTGTGACATGTGTGAATTTGCCTCCTGTGTCCTGTGTTACTCTTGTGAGGGTAAAGGGAAGCCTGTTGTGTATCAATACCACTACTCCCCTGGCTCCCATCGTGAAACCTGCCTGAATCACCATGTGGTAATTGGATCACTTGAAGAGTACGCTAGTTGTTCCAGCTAGATGGGTTTCAGTTAAGAAGACTATATCTGGGCTATGTCTATTCAGAAACTATCGTACTAAGCGTCTCTTTAAACCGTTTCCCAGGCCGTTCACATTCCATTTGAGGAGCTATAGGGCTCGGGTCTTAGTGTCTTGCAGGGCCATCTGGGCATTCACAATTGTGGGTGCTTGCAATGTCGTCCAAGGTGTAGGCATTGCTTTTGTTTGTCCTTCCGCAAGGAAACATGTTCAGTGTGTATCTAGCTCTGCCTTCTCGAGAGCCTTGGTACTCTAGTGAGTCCTTCCATCTATTCAGTCTTTTCGTATGTACCAAAAACATATTGTATTCCTGGAATAACAAACAACCTACCAATCTTTCCCCTCCCTCGCCCTCCCTATACTCCACCCCAACACGAAGTACCTGTCGCCCAAACATTGCTGACCCTCAAAAAGGGGGAGGGTATCAGCTTAACAATCCTTTATTTGAACCAAAAAGAAAAAGGAAACAATCCAAAAAAGAGAGGGGGCGGGGGTTTACAGCCCCCTGGCCGGGTCCGCCAGCTTGTTGCCATGTATGTGGGCATTGGTGCCAGGTTGTGACATGACTTCTGACTGTTTGCTTCGCCAGTCTGAGGATAGCCGTTTCAATGTAGTCTATGTCTGGTTGCCTCAGTCATCTTCCCTTTGGAGTGGTTCTACTTGTGGTTGCGGCGGGCGTGGGTTTGGTGATCTATCTGGTCGTGGCCTGATTCACCTGCGTTCCCTTCTGTTCGTTGGGCCCCAGTCACCCTCCAGGTTTCGTTCCGCCCAATTTCAGGCTTCTTTGGAGTCCGTGAAATGTACGGTCGTGCCTTTGTGATATATTTTTAGTTGCGCCGGGAACAGGAGGCCATATTTTATGTTCTGCGAGTGCAGACATCTTTTGAACTGATCATAGGATTGTCGTGCCTTCTGTACTTCCCTGGAGAAGTCTGGAAAGAAGGCGATTTTTGAGCCATTGTACTTAATGGATCCCTTGGTTCTTGCCATCTGTAACACCATGTCGCGATCTCTATAATTTAGAATTTTCCCTAAAAGTGTGTGCTGTGGAGCGCCAGGGTTTGGTCTACCCATTGGCACCCAGTGGGCGCGTTCAATAGAGAAACATTTTGAGAAGGTGTTTGGGGCGTACAGGTCGGCCAGCCATTGTTCGAGGAATAATTCCATAGAGCGACCTTCACTTTTCTCAGGCAGTCCTAGAATTTGTACATTATTACGTTGTGAGCGACCTTCGCCCTCTTCCACTCATTCTTCCAGCGTCTTCATTCGTTCCAGTACTCTAATCATCTGCTGACCCACGGTTCCTAAACCATCTTCTGTTTCAGATATGCAGGTCTCCGCTTCCCCTGTGCGAGAGGTGAGTTTTTGGAGATCATGGCGAAGAAGGGATACTTCTGCACTGATGCCGTCCATGTTTTTCTCCATAGAGGATCTCGAGCTGGCTGTTGCGTTCATTACGTCCCCGAGGGAGAGATTGTCTTCATTGTCTGCAGTGGCTATCGCGTTCCCTTGGTCCAATACTGGGTTCTGTGATGGTATTGTGTATTGCTCCATCCTGCTTTGCGTTACGGTTTTCCTGCCTTTGTCTTTACCCATGCCAGCTTTCTTGACAGATGTGTTACTGGAGCGCAAATTCTTATTGTGTACAGCAGCTTGGTGTGGTCGGCTGGGCCACAGATACGCGGTCCAGTCGTTATTCGTTGCTCCTTGGAGTTTAGTTGTGTAGTTTCCTAGCAGTACTTCTCTGGTCGGAACGCCCCAGCAGTTCTTGGTGGGAGGGGTTTTCTTGGTTCTCCCTTCCTTCGCTTATTTCTTATTGCAGCTTGTAATGCAGTGATTTTGGTTTCTTTTATCCTGCGTAGCCTGCTCTCCCTTCTCTTACAGGCTTCTTTTCCCAGGCTCCAGCTGTGGTAGCTATGTTTTATGGGTTTCAGAGACAGCATGCAGGGGAGCTGTGGTGGCAGTATGCGTTCTCAGGGGCTATTTTATTAATTTTTCCCTGGATTGCTTGCTTAGTTGTATTTAGTTTGTCGCTTATTCAGACCTATCAAGGTACTGCTGATCTTTTAGTGACGAATTTGGGTGTCAGCTGCAGCTTGGCTCACTCCCTAGAGTTGGTATAATGCGTCCCTTGATGCCAGTCATTCACTATTGTACAATGTGGTGGCGTTCAGGTCGTAGTTATGTCCTGCGCTTTCTTCTTGCAGATTGCAGATTATGTATCTGCGTCAGCCCAGCTGCAGTGTCTAGCGCGGCATTTGTAGAGTGTTGCCCTTGTTTTCCAAAAATGTCTATTTCAAGCGGTCAAGTCTGTTTTTTGCCTGCGCGCCGACCGCGCTACCCAGCTGCCCTATTTTGTTTTTATTTGCTTTTGCTTGTGTTTCAGGCACTTTCAGCCTGTGTATGGAGGGCCTGGGTGCGCAGGAGTCACGCAGTTCCTCGAGCGGGACCGTGGGGGCAGACAGGCAGGCGAGCGGATCCCCAGCGGGCTGGGGGTCTTATGTTGCGGTCAATGTCTTCTGCCCTCCGCCTCCCCCCCTCCTTACCATATCGTGTGGCTGCTTGGCCGCTCCTTCCTCTGGTCTGCGAATCAAGTCGGTGGATCAGCAGGCGCTCTATGTGCTACGGAGCGCCTGCGATCTTCTCACCGGACCGTGGTGCCTGAGTCGGCTCTGCTAATGTTGTACCTGGATCGGGAGGCAGCGTCGGGAGCAAGTACGGGCAGCGCATCTGCATTGGTGACAGAGTGCCTCAGTTCACCGGGCTGTGGATCAGCAGTTCACCGGGTGAGCGAGTCTTCATTTGTCACGCTCAGAGTGTCTTGTTGGCGACTCTTTGCAATGGTGGTGTGTGCGCAGTGATGTTTAACGGGTGCTTCCTAGCTCTGTAAATTACCGTCGGCATCTTGGTTTCTCTTTTGTGTGCGTTTCTTCCGCAGGGATTATCCCTGGTTTCACACAGCAGATTTGGCCGCAAATGCAGCCGGTCACTGCCTCAGGTTTCCGCTACAGTTTGTTATTATTTTCGTCAGTTCAATCGCACATTTGAACAGGATTTGTGCAGGATAATGCCGGCGACCCTGGGAGCACTAACGGATCACGTCTCCATTGAGTGCTCGCTGGCCATGCCCCCTACATCAGGAATTCTTGTGGATTTTCATATGTGTTTATGGTAAATTATACCATTCCTGCACAGTAGTCCTATTCCTGCCTTATGCCTGAGACGCTGTAGGTATTGTCTGGGTTATTCATGGCATTTCTGTGTATGACAAGCATTTGCAAACATAATAACTGTCCCGCTCTGTTTAAGTAAACATTGTCCACAAATGGAGGCAATTGGAAGAGACAAATCATTGCTACATTTGCATATCAATTTACTCCAGTTGTGTTACTGAATTTAAAAGGACCAGATAACTTTGTCTCTGTTTAGTTTGATGGTCCTGCAATTATTTTTTCTTCCTTTATTGGGATTGTGGGCAGATGTGGTATGGGTTCTGTTTCTACTGCTTGTCTTTTGAAAGGTCTTTTCTCAGTTGCAGGGTACATATCCAGAGGTGGAGTGTACAGTGCACGCATCATGTTGTATTCTGGAATGCAAGGAATGTCAGAATTGACTTTCTTTGTATCAAAGTTAACTTAGAATAGACCATTCAGTTTATGAAAACCTAGAAGTGCTATGTAACTCATACCTTCTTTGAAGACTGTACTGCCAATGTCAATAAGTGCGTGGCCGAGGCTTAGACCTTGTGACTTAATAGTGACACAACATGGAAGCCAACAACTGTACCAATTGCTCCAATGACAAAACCTTGTTCTACGTCAAGGTTAGTTTTTAATATTACTCTACAGTTCAGATGGAGAGTTAACAGTTTTTCTAATCCAGCAGTGTTGCAGATACATTTCTCTAGGCTATTTAGTTGTGCTGTTATTTTTGGACACATAGGGTGTGTCAAGTCATGCACTTCTGGTTTGGCTGGGGAGCTGATATGCACTATGGGTTGCATTTCTTTTTTCAACATTGTTTCTTTGAATTGGCTACAGCTTGCGGGGTTGGCATTAGGCAGATGCATTTTTGATTTTGCAGAGTTAATTGTTCCATCACACTAGGGGCAGATGTGTTTTGTCCATACAGCTCATGGATTAGTCTACTTTTTAAAGTGGATTTTGTGTCTTGAGTAAGAAGACTAATTCTAATGCTTTTTAAAATGTGGGCATATGTTAGATCGGCAGACTGTTGAATGTTTTGGGTTAGTTTTCTGTAACAGAAATGATGGCACATATTCACTTTGCCAATGCTGCCAAACAGCATTGTTTGTGTCCTAATGTTTTGAATTTGGGTTGGCCTTTCACTGGTGTTAACTGAGGGAGGTCTCCAAAAACAATAAGATGAATTAAAGCCAGCATGAGGTTAGAAACCATGCTTACTTCATTTACTAGGATGACTTGCATTTGTTGTAGAATTCTGTGTACTTTAGTCGCAGCTTCTGCTGACAATTTGTCATAATCTTATTTGTTTTTGTGTTCTACTGGGAGGTGAAGTGGTCATGGTAAAGTTACATCTCCTATGTTGTAAGCAGCTAGACCTGTGGGGGCTGTTTGAACAGCTGAAGGTTGTTGTTTTTAATTCGTCCACCCATATTCTGATTGTTTTAATTAAGAGGGTTTTGACAGAACCAGCTTCAACACTTATGTACAAGAGCAGTGGTTTGTAATTTGTACAACTGCAAGTTTTACTTTCATGATTTGGTCCTTGTTCAATTTCTTCAGTGACTTCTAGGTAAATGGTGAGTTATTCATTATTAGCTGTGTTTTGAGCAGTGACAAATCTTGTTCATATAGTTTGGGTTGATACGTGGTGTTTTCTACCTCATTCATCGCTATTTCTGCTACATTTTTAATGTGTGGTTCTTGGCTTCCTGGAAGAGAAGGTGGACTGCCTTCAGGAGTATCTTTCTCTAGTGTAGTTTCTATTTCTTCTTCTTGGTGGCGCTCATTGTCCAACATTTCTTTTTACTGTTTAAAATTGTCCTTTGATATACTGCTTTCATTTGCCTTGAAAGCAACTTCAAATGTGTCATGGTCACCTAACAATTCTTCCTATTTTCTCCAAAGTTTGAATAGTTGCAGTAGAGCCATGTAATAAAGTTCTGTATGGTAAGGAGAGTTAAAGGACAACTTTACATGGTTAATTTTGCTTGGTTTGGAAGCCCTACTAGGCTTCCTTCACAATTTAAGACAGCATATTTGCCACTTGCCTCATCTGGCATAACATTATTTCTGTAGGAATAGTTTTGGGCTATGTCACATGTTTTCCAAAGCAGTACTTCTGTTTGGATAGTATGTGTCAATCAAATATTTGTTTTAAATATCTTGGCTGTTGGGATCAGTTGTGGCTATTGTTTCAATTTCTTGATAGGATGTAAGTACTCTTTTTCATGATGAAGCTGAACCAAGGTTCAGCCAGAGAAGGTTTTCAGATCTCCCATGTAAGGCCGTACCTGTTACATGATCCTGTGGGAGAAGAAATCTGTGCACTATTTACTGTCAATAAACTCAAACAATGAAAGGAGAAAAACAAGGATCTGGCTGTCCCTTGTGGAAGAACACCCTGTCCCAGACAGGAGTGCATGGCCCTAGGTGACGGATGGTTCACTGACTGTCTAATAGGGATAGGAAAGAAGGAACTGTCCCTCAACATAACTACTCAATTAGAATCGGTACGTGGTTTCTCCCATAGTGGAAGGAAAACATAGAATAAACCAATCGCGTTGTGTATATTATTTGGACAGACAAGTCTGGGTATTAGATCTTGTCTGAATCACAGATAACGTGGAATATTGCTTGAAACCTGGGGATTTTGTTCTGATTTTATTCACCCATAGAGGTCAAACTTCCCAAAGCACAAATGGTCTGTTAAAATGCTTTATACATAAAAAGCCCATATAAAAGGCTCATAGAAGCGTGAGTAGATGTTAGTATTGTGATATTGTATCCCCCTTATTTGTCTGGGATATCAAAACAGGTCTCGATAACACTCGTGACCAAAGAGTCGACCGGTTTCTATGGCAGATCTAATTTTGTGCCGTCTTCTTCAGGACCAGTGGTTTGTCAATGGTGATTCCAATTCAGGCGTGCATCTGTGTATAACAGATCAGGCGGGCCCATCCAATCCCTGTGTGGAGACAAAAAAAGTACAAAAGGCTGGGTGTGAATCCCCCTTTGGCCTTATTCGCTGTACATGTGTACATGTAGCAACAAAACTGCTACATTATTTCACAATTTCTATAGTGCATATGTGTCATTAAATCTGATGACTTGCAGTGCCTTAAGTTGTTAGTGGCTCACCACATACTGTGCTGCTAAAGGGGGGGGACAGTGCAGGAGCACCGTGGAGGGGGAGGGAACACTCCATGCGAAGTCAGGGAGAGAAAAAGGAAAACACCATTGTTAGTCGTGCTGTATAGCATCATTGGTGCCTCGCCTCCTAAGGGGAAGTCTATCATAGGTCTACATGTGCATTAAAGAAGTGCGGGGTGTGAAGAAACCCCTACTCACCCACCTGAGAGCAGAAAAAAGCAGCTGGCAGGGGGAAATGAGCAGCGCTGTTGTAGGGCAAAGCGCTCCATGTTATGCAAATACCATGCTTGAGGAATTCTGCATAATGAAAAAAGGGAGAGAGCCACATAGATGGATTGTCGTCAAGCAGTTCTGCATTTTTTCGAGAATGCAAACGGTGCATTCTCTATATGCACATTTAAGGGTATACTGTGGATCCCGCCGCTTACCTGGCCGTGATCTATGGTAGAGCTATCATCGGCTGCTGTTCTCCGGATTAATACTGGAAGAGTAACCTCTTTTGCTTTCATCACAGGGGAGTGGATTCGTGTATCAATGGTAGCCTGTTAGGCCACGAAAGCGGCCATCTTGCAAGATGGTAAGGTTCCTGTAAGTTTAATGGTTGAACACTAACACTAACACAGATTAGTATTTATTTATGTTTTTACATATAACAATGAATCAAACCTTATTCTGATTAGATTGCGTAATTCTTCAAAGGATATCCTCATTTCGAGGTACAAATGTGCCGTATTGATAGAACTGGAGATGTTTACATTAGTCTAATACTGCCAGATAGATGGAATAAAGGGGGCACAAATGTGTGTGTGTGTTTTCGTGCACAGGCGGGGGGTCATATCTTGTGTGTGCACGAAGGTACCACTTACCTCACAGTATGGTCTAGTGTGAAAAGAGGGGGGTTGCAATACATATGGCTTTACATAGTGCTAGCTGCATGGTGGTGGGCCTGCAAAAAGTCATCCGGGGATGGTGACTCACGCCGCACAAGGTCTGTGTGACCCTGTGTGTTTAAGGGTGGCACCAGGCTCAGTGTGTGACCTCCCGGGATAGATGGATGATGGTACTATACTGGGCAGGTGGTAAATCAGCATTGTACTTGTTGCAAACTAGTGGATCTGGGACTTGTCATCCAGGAATGAAGGCTAACGTGGCATAACCACTAATTCTTGCCATTGGATGGATTTGTTTAATCCCTTCTGACAGGTGTCCAAGGGCAAAATCCAGGACCGTTCTCCCCTTAATATGATTTTGTGGTAATGGTCCCCTCTTTTTGGACACTTGACTTTTTCTATGTTCGTCCATTTAAAGTCTTCGGAAGAGTGTCTTTTAGACAAAAAATGAGCCACCAGGGGAGCAGTTAGTTTGCCAGTCCTGAGACATGACTTGTATTAGGTCATACGTTTCCTTACTTCCCGTGTCGTCATGCCGATGTATTTAAAATGACACGGGCATGCAATCATATAAATGACCATATTGGAGTTCAATTGGTGAAACGTCTCTGCACCCACAGAGTTTTCCATCCTATGTCGATTTGGGTACTTCTCTTAGTTTGAGCGCACATGGAACATAAACCGCACAGGGAATTGCCCATAGGTGGATTAATGTTCCATAGCGTGTTTTGTGTCTGTTGGTTTTCTAGATCGAAGTGTGGAAGTGTTTTCACCAACTTGTCTCTGAGATTCTGTCTTCTTCTAATGCAAATCGTGGTATAGGTAGATTACATTTAACTGTGTTGAGGATGGGCCAAAGCTTTTTGACTTCCCTTTTAATTTTGTTCAGCAATGGTGAGTAGCTGTATACCACAGTTATGCCATCATTCTCATGTGATTTGTTGTTGTGTTGTTCAAGGGTCACCACTCTAGGAATGTTTTTTGTTCTTTCTTCTGTAGGTGTTGTTTACAGTCTTCCTTTTGTTCTGTAAATGTAAAACAAAGGTAATTGTTATATGTGATAATGTTGAACTAGCTTAAGTAGTAGGGCTTGGTATTTATCATGGTAGCAGCACTCATTGAAAAATTTAGTGAATAAACTTCTGTCATGTGCATGTACTGAGGTATGTTAAATATGTTGGCACTATATGGCATCTGATAGCACTAGTTGGAAAACACTCGACCGTCATATGCAGGGAGAACAGTTGCCTTCAAGATTGCCTGTTTTTAGCAGCACTTCATTGAAAGGGAAAGAATGCATAGATGCATTTGGAGCCCAACCATGTTTACTTGTTTTAGTAGTAAGAAAAATGCATTTGCAAAATACTTTTGTAATTGTATTAACTTCAACTTGTTGTATGTAGGTGGATTTTTTTGGCACTAAGTGGACTCTGGTAGCACCATCTCTAAAATACTGTAACCTTATATGTAGGCAATATATGTAGGGAAAGCTGATGATTTTTAAGAATGCCTATTTTTAACAGCGGTTCAGTAAAAGACACACAATTCATAGGTGTATGAGCAGCAACATTTGTACATTTCTGTAAACGTAAGGAAAATGCACTTGCTAAACGCTGCTATCGTAGCATTAAGTCGCTGTTGGTGTGAAGAGGTGGAAAATGTTGCCACTATATGACATGTGATAGCACTGGTTGGAAAACACTATACCTTCATATGTAAGGAAAACTGTTGCCTTTAGGACTGCCTCTTTTTAGCAGCACTTCATTGAAAGGGAAAATGTGCACAGATGCATTAGGAGCCCTGCAATTGCTACCTGTTTTAGAAGTAAGGAAAATGCATTTGCAAAATATTGCTGCAATAATGTTAACCGGCACTTGTAAGCAGGTAAAATATGTTGGCACTACATGGATTCTGGTAGCAGTGCATGTACGATAGTGTAGCCTTATATGTAAGCAAACTAGTTGCCTTTTATGAATGCTTATTTTTAACAGCAGTTCAGTGAAAGACACACAATGCATAGGTGTATGAACAGCCCACTCTTTTTACATTTCCGTAAAAGTAAGGAAGATGGGGGGTGTGGTCTGGAGCGCCGACGATGCGGCCGCTCCTTTGAATGCCTCCGTGGGATGTACGCTGCCACAATGAATTGGGGCCAATATTAGGCTAGGACGATGGACCGAAATATAACCAAGGCTTGGTGAAAGCCTGCTGCAGTGGTGGCTGTGCTCCGGGAGTCTTCTGGGGATAAGCCGCGGAGGTACGAGGATTTGAGCTCCCCGCCCGCACCTCCTCCAAGATGGCGGACGAGGGCTCAGAAGATTGCAGAGGCCGAGGAGCGGCGTAAAGAAGGGCGGGAGCTCCTGCCCCCGGGGGATCTTCGCTGCAGCCCCCTTCCAACACGCCGATCCCCACATATATAACGCTGAGGCCACGACACAACAGCCCGCGCGGCCCGTGCGACCTTGCCGAGGCGCGCAGGCCCCCTGGCTCCAGCTGCAGGGTGTCGGCGGCGGTGCGCCCGTGATCGGAGAGAAGGGGCCCTTGCCGGGAGGATTCCGCTTCGGACGCGGCTTGCCACGCCAACAACAATAAGAAGAAGCCCCGGCCTGGAGTGGAGGTGAGCCGGGGGAGGGGAGACATCGGCGGCGCTGCTCCAGTGCCTTCCCATACTGAGCCACCACAGCCAGCGGCGGCCACCATCCTTAGTGGCCTATAGCAATCCCCCCTCCCCACCATCGGAAGAGGCCGCCAACAGCAGGGGGGCCCCCGCTGGACCACCGGAGCCCCCATCCTATGCCCAGACAATTTGATTCCCCGATCTCCCCCTACTACAGCTCCGCTCAGCTTCCGGGTGGGACAAGCTACAGCTCTAGAGACAAGTTAGGAGCTACGCAGCAGGGCTTGAGCAGGACTGGTGAGCTCCCATCAGCAACTAAGAGGGGGCAGCTAGACACAACTACCCCCTTACCAGCTCGACACACACGAAAAGATCCTCCATCTTCCTGGGGCGCCCCGGCCCACCTTCTGCAACCCCCAGCCACCCACTGTGACTCTTTGGCCCCTAACACGCCTAATCTTCCCCTCTACTCCGGGGTACACAGAAGCCTCGTTTTGCCCAGGGGTACGAGATGTCCAAACATGCCAAGTCCGGCAAAAACTCAGACATTGCAACAATGCTGACGGCGACGGATAAGTCTAAAAAACAAGAACCCCCCTCTAGCAGCCCAAGAGGATAAGGGTACCCTCGCTACGAAAAATGATATTAAGGCTTTCATGGCGGACATTAAATGAGAATTCAGGTCATGCATGCTGGAATTGTCTACCAAACTTGAAAACCCCAACCAAAGGGTAACAGACACCGAACAGAGGCTAGGAGAAGTAGAAGACCGGACACAGGACCAAGCATCGACCCTGGCGGAGGTTCAGCGCTCAATCAAACTCCTCCAAAATAAATGTGAAATATTAGACTTTAAACAAGAAGACCTAGAAAACAGGGCCCGACGCAACAACTTGTGCATCCGAGGGGTTTCAACCTCAGTTCCGGATAGAATCCTGGCGGAATATGTGGGGGACCTATTCCAAGCTCTTCTACCGGATTTTGCTAAGTCACAACTGCTCCTGGACCGCACTCACAGGATGCGCCCTCGCCGGGGAGTGGAAACGGACTCTCCACCAGACGTCATTGCCAGAGTGCACTTCTTCACGAAAAAGGAAGCCATTTCTGCAATCAGTCGCTCTCGTGATGAAATAACTTTTCAGAGCACCCCCATCCAAATTTACCAAGATTTATCCGTCCTCACTCTCCAAAAAAAACGAGCCCTTCGACCCCTAAATGTCTTTCTCCAAGACCAACACATTCGTTATCAATGGCTCTTCCCCACGGCCCTACAGTTCTCCTACAAATGCACTTAAAGAAGAATCAGCCACCGGGAAGACGCTGAAAAGATCATGAACCCGGCGCCCTCTGAAGCGCGGTCACCCATGAACTCTGAGAGGGCCTCTGACTCAGACCTCCCGAAATCGCCCATCACTAAGGCAAACTCCTGGTCCAGAGTCCCGAGGTTCAAAACGAAGAAATAGCCACACCTAAAGGAACCTCACCATCCATAAGAAATGAAAGAAGACCCTGACGGTCGGGGCGGCGGGCCTCACCCCACAGCCCATTCCCGCTTCCGAGGATCAACCCATCTATATCCTTGGAAGGCGATACCTACAAGTTTAGCCATGTTGGCTATGAATAGTTATGTGGCCATGTTGGCCAAGGGGGGGTGCTGGACACATAAACCTGCCCCCCCCAGTTAATCCCCACCTCCCTGTTGGAGGTTGGAGCAAAATCTCAATGGCAGGGAAGCACGCATCCGCAGTACCCACGAGATGCTGGCTGACACAACCTCGTCCCCCGCAACGCCACCAGACATAACGACTCCCTCGTCTAGCGTTCCAGACCACTCCACCCTGAACTTCGTCTCACTGAATGTCAGAGGTCTAAACTCCTCAGCCAAACGCAAGTCAATATTGCAAAAACTTTAAAATGAAGGGGCGGCGGTAGCCATGCTGCAGGAAACACACTTATTACCAGCCGACTTTGGACGTCTACGCTCTCGTCTCTTCCCGAAACAATTTGTTGCATCTGGAAACTCCAAAAAAGGGGGCACAGCCATTCTCTTTGGGAAGGGGGTGGACCCCCAGATTCTCGACCAAAGCTCTGCCTGGAGGGCCGGTTCGTTGCTGTGAAATGCCTTCTACTTGTGGAACTATACTCCTTTGTGTCGATATATGTTCCTAATTCGGCTCAAGCCGCCTTCTACGAGACCCTATGCGCTGCTCTCCCCTCCTTCCTAGAAGGCCAAGTTATCATTGGGGGCGACTTCAACGGAGTGTCGGACCCTACAATAGACAAGTCCCACCCCCATCATCTGGGGACTTCACCTTAGCTTTGGCACTACTGCAGCTATTCAGGACTCTGGACGTGGTAGACGTGTGGAGGGTTCTCCACCCCTCCGAAAAAGACTTTTCATTCTACTCCCACGTCCACAGAACATTTTCAAGGATCAATCTCCTTCTGGTCTCCCCCCAAATTCTCTCATTCTCCAACGAGGTCTCCATAGGCCCACGGATTCTGTCGGACCATGGTCCAGTGTCCTTGGAAATCCGAATCCAGGGCCCTCCCCACCCGGCCCGACGTAGATGGGCACTCTATGATCCAATTCTCAACGAAATGCCACTTAGGGACTCAATCGCCACCACAATCACAAATTTCTTTCTGGAAAACCCCATAATGGACACATCGCCCGCCAACACTTGGGACGCTATGAAAGCGGTCGTGATGGGGGAGTTAATAGCATGGGGAGTTGCCTTCCACAAAGCCAGATGTCAAACCCACTTGGCCCTCGAAGAAGACCTCCGGAAGGCGGAGCAAACTCATAAAGAAAAAGGATGGTCCCCGAGAACCCAACGAGCCATTCACACGGCACAGAAGAAGATTGAGGCCCACTACGCCGAACACACAGCACATCAAATGGCCAAGGCCAAGCAATTCTATTACGCCAAAAACAATAAAGCAAATAAGCTACTGGTGGCTAAACTAGCCAAAGCAAAACGAAACAACACGGTTATTGGTCTCCGAGACACACATGGTCGAATCCAATACGTAGAACAAGACAAACAACGCCTGGCAGCTGAACATCTGAAACAGATAATGACCACTCCACCACGGGATGTGAGCGAACAAAGCAGCACTCCCACGAATCCCGGACACCACGTGAGACCTCCTGGATGCACCAATCTCTACTGAGGAGGTAGATGAGGCTATAAAATTGCTTAAATCTCGTGCGGCAGGCCCAGATGGCTACACAACCAGGTTCTACAGGATTTTCAAGCACCAACTACTCGCCCCACTGGTACAGCTGTTCAACCCCTTTAGAGAGACTGGCGTGATAACCCCCTCCATGCAAGAGTCAATCACCATCCTGCTCCCCAAACCCGGAGGGACCCGAGATGTCCAGCCTCATATAGACCCATCGCCCTCCTCAACATTGATGCCAATATCTACTCTAAAATTCTAGCGACTCGACTAGCTCACATCCTCCCGGATATAATTCAGCCCGACCAGTGCGGCTTTCTAAAGAACCAATCTACGGCGGACAATATCCGCAGAGCTCTGAATTTGGTGGATCTAGCCACACATGGAGAAAGAGGGATGGCACTCTTGGCACTGGATGCAACCAAGGCATTTGATAAGGTGGACTGGACATTTATGAGGCTTATCCTAGAGTCATTTGGATTTGGGCTGGAATTCCGCACAATGATTCTAGCCAACTACAAAGCTCCCAGAACCCTACTTAGAATCAATGGCAATCTCTCTGCCCCCATCATGATGACCTGCGGAACGAAACAGGGATGTCCACTGTCCCCACTCCTATTTGCCTTGATCATGGAGCCCTTCACCCAAAGGATTAGGCTCAACCAATCAATTAAGGGGCTCCAAGTAGGGCCCTCGTGCCATAAACTGGCCCTCTACGCGGACGATGTCCTTTTAACTATCACTGACCCCCGCAGTTCCTTTGCACACGCTTTGGCCGAACTAAACAACTATAGAAGGGTCACGGGCTTCACTATTAACTTCAATAAATCAGCAGTGTTGGGAATAAGGATTTCACAGAGAGCGCGAGAAGACCTAATTCCAATGTGCCCAATCCAATGGAAAACAAAGGCTATCAACTACTTGGGGGTCCAGATTCCAGCTAAACGGACAGATGTCTACCGCATGAACTTCCCTGCGCTCTTCCGAGAACTGGAGTCCGACCTGAAGCGCTGGGCATCCCACGAGATCTTCCTGATGGGCAGGATCACAGCATGTAAAATTAACCTGCTTCCAAGATTCCTGTATGTATGTTCAGCCCTCCCAGTGATGATCCCAACCCCTGCACTTCAGAACCTACAGAGGAAAATGCTGCAATTCATCTGGAGGGGGAAAAAAGCCAGAATACCAAGAGACCTGATGATGGGGAATGCAAGACTTGGCGGCCTGGGGGTCCCTGACCTCCAGAAATACCAGATAGCAGCCCAACTAGCGTGCACCCAAGCATGGCAAATAATTAACAATTGCCCTAGATGGGTGGATATGGAACAATCGCGCCTAGCCTTTCCCCTATGCTTCCTTCCCCACATCCCACCGGCGGCCAGATTACCATGGCAGGAGCTATTACTGACCACCAGACACACTGTTGCCATATGGGATAAGACGCTGAAGCAGAAGAAAATCCCAAGGGGACTTAACCCCTCATCCCCGGTCTTCCTGAACCCTGCCTTTTCCCCTGGAACAGCTCCCAAAACTTTCAAAAACTGGATCGCGGGCGGATTAGAGACCACCGGACAACTCTTCGAGGGAGGGCTACCACTCTCTTACGAACAATGTAAAGATAGCTTCCACCTTCAAGAAACGGACAGGTTCACTTACCTCCAACTGCGGCGCTGGTGTTCCCACTCACAGATACGCCAAGCAGCAACCCGCCTTCCCACACCCATAGAACTTACTCTCAAAGTCCTTCCACTCCGAGGTAAGATCTCAACATTATATAAGCTTCTCCAAAAAGACTTTCTCACCTCCAAATCCCGGGCCATGGCACAGTTGGAGGCGGACCTGGGACGCCCCATGGAGGACCAAGCCTGGGTGGGCATCTGGACCCGCACCCAATCAGCATCCACATGTGTTACAAATAGAGAATGCGCCCACAAAATCTTACTACGCTGGTACTACCCCCCTTTAAGACTGCACCACAGGAATCATTCGGTGGACCCGGCCTGCTGGAGACGATGTGGCCAAGTTGGATCCTTTTTCCACATGTGGTGGACTTGTCCCAAGGCCCAGAACTTCTGGAAAGAATGTCTAGCGGTCATTGCAGAAATCACGCACATTACACTCCCACTAGAGCCCAAACCTATTCTCTTGGGCGCCCCGGTCCCAGGGATTTACCCACGCACAGGCCCTAAATCTAAACTGCTGTCCCAATGCCTGTTGGCGGGTAGAATAGTGGTGGCCCGCACATGGAAGTCGGTGGAAGACCCACTCCTGCCCTTGTGGTGGGTGAAACTGTGGGATGTACTCATCGCGGAGAAGGTGACCGCTTCCAGAACATTTGGAACCCGGTCCTTGAATTTGATCGAGACTTTCCAGCATTAACATACAAACCTCAGCTGGCAAGGAGGGTCCTAGAGAGCTGGCCCGCCCCACAGGGACAGGAACAGGAGGAAGGGGAATGAACTACGGGATGAACTCGGGGAGGGGGGGCAAGCAGTACTCTCATGTAATAATGCATACTGAATGTTGACTGCAAGTGAATGTAATGTTTGCCTGCCTTGTTCAAAAATAAACATATTTAAAAAAAAAAACAAAAGTAAGGAAGATGCACTTGGTAACTACTGCTATGGTAGTATTAACTGGTATTTGATGTGAGTAGGTAGGGCATGTTGGCACTATATGGAATCTGATAGCAGTGTTTAAAAAGTAGCATGGCATTGTGGAAGTGCTTATACATATATGACAATGTGGTGCAAAAAAAGTTACTTTTGAAAATGTAAGCATACCTGTAGTATGTCTTCTTAGATGTAGATGTTTTTGAATCTGCAAATAGAAATATGTAACAGGTTGAACAGTAGTTTGTGATAGAGGAGGCTCTGAGTCACAGGACAAATGCAGTCTCAAAGTTGAAAGGTACATCTGAACTGTTGAGGTGACTGACAGAGTTACATGTAGAATTTTTGGATGTGATTGGTAGATGGATGTGTGACTTAAAGTAGCCAATCAGGGAGTCTTAGAGAGATAAAGGAAAAAAGGGTAGAAGGGCTGCCCTGTGTTGTGACCTCCACGGACATATGCAACTATTTGTGAATGACTGAACATGCCATCTGGGTCCTCTAATTATGCCATGCATAGAAAGAGGACTGCAGAGACCGTGGACACTCGTGACCATCTGCGGACAGCGGGAGGGTCAACAAATCAGGTTTCCTCTTTCTTGATGAGGATTTGAACTGTAGAGGTGGACAGGGAAGGAAGTGCTTCATTTCTTGTTTGAATTGCTGCAAGCATAGTTATGAACAAGAAGAATGTTTGGATGTTAGGAGATTTGTGGATTCATTGGCTGAAGGTATATGCAAAATAACTTGGCATCTCTGACAATCTTGAATCTTGAAGAAGTGGAGGTTTTTGGGCATGGAGTGCGTGGAATGAAAAGGAGTCAACTTTTACCTATTTGTGGAGATATGGTGCATTTTAAACATCCAGAAATGATTATAGTACACTGTGGGGGCAATAGTTTAGGATGTGTAAGTGTAATATCCTTAAAATTTGCTATGAAAGATACTTTCAGAAGGCTAATGGAAATGTTTCCAGCTACAAAAATAATTTTTTCACGCATTACTCAAAGACAAATGTGGAAGAGATCAAACCTGTTTCGTCTACAAATTGAAAGAGCAAGGCGGAAAGTCAACAAAGGGGTATGTGACGTTTTAGAAGATGTAGGAATGGCATCTTTTCACAATGAGAATATATTTTTTGAAAAGATGGAGTACATCTAACAAATATTGGAAATTAGATTTTTCTTTCTAATATTCATAATGCTTTGAAACAGTTTTTGTGAAAGAAATCAAACAGAAACAAGAAGAGTATGTAGTAGATACATGAATAAAAATATAATGGTGAAAAAAGGCTATTTTAAGAGCCAACATTATAGTAGGAAAAGAAGACGTAAAATGGCAATAAATCCCCCATTCATTCACCACATATTTACTGTCTGCGAACTTCCTTGGGCAGAAAAGGAGGAGGTCAAGGTGTATGATGGTATAATGTCAGTGGGATGTATAAAAGCCTTAAAGATGGCTGAAACACTTCCTACACATGTTACACTTTATGTGTGATATTTTATATGGCAGAGAAAATGGGTTGGGACAGAAAATCATTACTGTCACCTTTTGTTCCTCTCTGCTATGCAAATGCTCTAGCATTCCCATTAGCATAAAATGTAATGCTAACAAAAATGTTAGATATTCTTATAGACTCTTACTACCTTAAGCATAAATGTAAAGTAGAGGGAGTCTAGAAGAGTACATATTTTGTATTCCGTTTTTAAACTTTGGAAGGCATATGTTTTTTTGTTTTTTTTCTGGCAGAAGGAGGGATGGGGAGGTAAGGGGCACCAATCTCTGTAAGGGAGGGACAGGTGGACAAGGGAAGATATCGGGCCTGCTATAAAACCTAAGGTAGAAGGCAATCCTTTTCATGTGCCTTCATCACCGCCTCAAAGGCACTCCGGAGTTACCCCCTCCCTGCAGACGATTGTGTCGCTATACATACAGAGTACTGTTGGCCACGCAAGGTACAGGTCAACAGACACTTTTATGGCCTTTAAAACACCAAGAGGAATCCCCTGCCCCACTGCAATGTTTTGAGTGGTGGCAGGAGCGGTTGAGGAGGGTGTAGTAGAGGACTTTAGCCTTCTTCACGAGTAAGGAATACCTTCCTCTGGGCAGTCAGATGGAAGGTGCAGGTGTGGTGGCTCATAGAGGTAATGCTGCCCCTTTTGGCTATGACTGAGTGTGGGTCCACACTCAGTGCAGAATATGCAAGCAGCCTGAGCTTTTGGCACCCCTCTGATGGTGGTGAAAAATCTCCACACCTATCATTCTTTCTGTCCACCCAACATAGTAGGGACCTCCTCCACTACATCTTCCTCTTCCTCCTGCACATCATCTGCTGCAGGTCCCCTGTTCCCATGTCCAGGTCCTCCAGATGGTGGTGGTGATCCCTGGGGAGGAGAGATGGCCATTGGAGATGCCATTTTTAGGGTAAGATTGAGGTCTCAGCTCCCACAGCAAGAAGGTGCTCTCTCAACCTCTGCCAAGTAGTGAATGACTAAAATTAATGAATGGGTCCCTTTGGAGGATCTGTTTGTGTACTATTCGCCTGTCTGTGGACCTCAGCGTCCAAAAAAGGCTTTGAAAAATTATGAAAAGTGTAGAGATCAAGTAAGATACTAGCAGCTATGGAAGGTCAGTTTTAACTTTAAAGTCCCTAGAGTGGCAAAAAATCGGATTTTAAGATGTCTTTAGAGCCTGATTGCCGATCACCGACACGCCATTATGCTGCATGGATGGGGTCAAATGATGGCGTTCGGGGCAACCGCAACACTAGCACAAAGACATTGTGTAAAAATGTATAAAATGTTTACAAGAAGATTAAGAATGGTAGTAGGAGGTGTGCAAGGACGTTTGAACTTTAAAGACCCTTGAGTGGCCTGCAAATTGGATTTAAAGATGTTTGTGGAGCCAGGACACTGGTCGTAGGCATGACATGGGTATGGTCACATGATGACATTTGGTAGTGTCCGTGACCAGGTCACGATGTTCGCAAACAATCACATGACCAAATGACATCACGCGTATGTGATGTGCCGTTCACAGCTGGACACCAACGTCTGCAAACTAATTACAATGTTCATAGATCGCAGACAGCAGCGCATGTATGGCATCACATGGGGCAACCAGGTGGGACAGCGGGTGGGTAGAGATATTCGTGAACTAATCAAAAGTGCGTAGTCAAGGGCGTGGAAAAGGCGGCACACCCACGAATGTCAAATATCTCTGTGATGTCACTATGACGAAAATATGCAGACACAAACATATATAGTGTGCAGATGTCAAATTTGCGTAAAAAAAAGAATTGTGATATATATTATACGCCCCGCGGTAGCAGC
Source organism: Ambystoma mexicanum (assembly GCF_040938575.1). Lineage (NCBI taxonomy): Eukaryota > Metazoa > Chordata > Amphibia > Caudata > Ambystomatidae > Ambystoma > Ambystoma mexicanum. Next base: position 608,746,205 of record NC_090937.1, read on the forward strand.
CATGTAGTTATGGTTAAGTTGCTAAACTCATAGGAAGAGCACTTTTTCAGCGGCTTATAACTTCGCTCCCCCTGGACGAATCCTCACCAAACTTTGCAAAGAAAGTATATGGACGGCTCTGAATTGTTTTGCCAAGTTGGGTGAGGTTTCATGTGGGGGAAACTAATAGGGGGGTTCCCAAACATTTTTTTCCCATAGACTGAATGGGGAAAAACTGTGCATGGCTACAGGCAGGGTGGATCGTCACCAAATTTGCGGCAGGGGCATGGGCCATAAAGCGTGCTTTTATGTTTTTGGTGGAAATCGGGCTGGTAATTATTTTGAAAAACACTGAAATGCAGCTCCCAAAAAATGTGTGATATCTGGGTCCGCTTTGCGGACCCATTTCCTTGTTCACTCCTTGGACCGATGCCTCATTGTGCTCCGGTATGCCGTGCTGTCAGTGGATGCGGCCGGTGGTTGGCTGGAGGGAAGCGTGCTGCGCGTGAAAGTTTTTGCGAAATGCCGCCATGCGGTATTGGAGGACAGCGTTGCGGTGTGTGTGCCAAGGGTCTGCACACTGTGTGCATGGCTGGGCCTTTTGTACGTAGCAGTGTGCATACTGGAAAAAGTCATATCTGGAACTGCTGCGGCATCCTACTTCCCTGTTCGCAGCGTGGGCAAAAGTTTGATTAGACTGCAGTGTGCTGTGACGGGATGTGTGAAAAGTGTTCCATGCCGGCAGCATGTTGTATCGGAAGACAATGCAGTGGCAAAAGGATCACAAAAGGATAGTGTATTGCATCTGGTGGTGGGAAGAAGGGATGGAAAGGGAGCGGGAGGGAGAAGAACGTCACGTGATACATATCAATATACAAGAAGACGGTGGTCTGGCAGCGGTATCCGGTGGCAGGCGCATTTGCTGAAAGGGACTCCATTCCCTGACACATGACGATGTAAGCATAGCGTGTACTATGGTGTGATGTGTGAGGTAAGTTAGTAGCCCCTTGGCTGAATGCCTGCAGCACTACCACAGAAAACTATGTTTACTGGTTGAAAAGGTAAGTCGAGTGTTTGAAAGGAGGTGCCACATTGTTGCTTAGTGTATCACATTTGGCTGCACGTCACACAATGCTGGTTGTATGTGTGCAGTGATTGGTAGAAGAACATACAGTTGTTGGTCTATGGGTGGAGATGGTGCAGTGAGCAGTTATGCAGTGTATCAACTGGGTGTAGTAACAGGATAGTGTACATGTAGAAGAGGTGACAGTGCAAATGTTTCTTGTATATGTTTGCATAGTGTGCATTGCGCAGATTAGTAAGTGTTGCAGCGTAGCATGCACCATTGGTTCTATGCACATACTACAGTGGTGGGAGCAGGCTGAATGTTGTGAAGATTGTCTTGTTTGGTTGGCATGCTTAAAATGGTTTCTGATTGGAAGTTGGTAGCAGTGCCAAACAGCCGTATGTTGCTGCCTTCTGGTAAGTGGAACACGTGTCCTTGCGTCTGTGCTTTATGGTGTGGCTGTTGTATGGAAGTGCTGATGTGTATGTTGCCTTTGTGATATTTGGCACATGTGTACCTGGTCGTCTGCATGGCTCTGTTATGTTGTGGTGAGTGTAGCCTAGGTCTAGACTGTTGGGTGCATGGCTAAGGCCATGCTACCAACAGTCTAGGCCTTAATCACAGCCTCCAGAATGTAATGCAGTAATGCAGTTGTTCCTGTGCATGCTTTTGGAGTTGGTGAGTAGCACACAATGGTTGCAGAGGACATTGTGCACTTGGTGTGGAACAGCAGAAGTGAGCTGCTATGCATAAATTACTGTATGGTCTACATCATTGACCCTGTTGCACAATAGGGAGCCCCATGTCACCAGCTGCATTTGCTATGGGTAGGCCCTTATAAGACCCTTCTTTCATGAAGCATTTTACCACATTGCGCTATGAAAGGAAGTAGTCAGTATCAGAAAGTTGCAAAATGTACACAGCCACTCACATATCGGTATGCACAGGCAGCACAATGTAATTGAGCAATGTATGTACAGATGTGGCCAGGGTGAAAGTTGGCAGGCCCATTTGCAGATGGGCCGGCATTACACTTGAAATAACATAGTTTGCAATAGGGTGTTCAGTGTGTGGGGAGGCACAGCGGTCAGTGATGGTACAGCAATGCAAGAAGAGAACAATGGAGAACACATGAAATTTGCAACCTACACTGTAATATGGTGTGTTGTGTGTGCGAAGCCTGTACACCCTTCCGTGAATGGGTGGTCACCTTGCACTGGCAAAAGAATACTGTGAGGTGAAGTAGGTTTCAGAATGCTTTTCTCGATGTACGGTTTGTGATAATTGCATAAAATGTTGCTTTTATGGTTGAGGAGATTGGTTGCAATTATTACACTATTTAGTATATGTTTGGACCTGATGGAGTATCGCCTCCTCTACTGTGTCCTGTGGGAGAAGTGCTGAAGCAGTGGATGGTTAGAAGTGCCTAGGGATGACCTGAATGTACCTGCCCACTTGTTCACCTGCATAAGTGTGTCATGTTGAGGTGGGTGGGGCCAAGGGCAACACTGTTGGGTGTATGCCAGAAAGTCTGCAGCCCGTAGCCTACTCACCAAAGAGGCTATGTGTGCTCAATAGCACGCCACCATAACGCTGACATGCATTTTTAAGTATACATGTCTGCGCTGGTGGCGACATTAAAAAAATGGTTGTGCTGGACTGTAGAAGTGGTTGAACAGCACAAGTGACCTGATATGCGTCCGGTACCGTATGCTACCTCGTTTGTGATCATTGCTTAAAATGTTGCTGTTATGGTTGTGGGGATTGGTTGCAATTCTTACACTGGACATTGTGCACTTGCTGAAACAGCAGAAGTGAGCTGCTAAGCGTACATTATGATATGGTGTACATCATTGACCCTGTTGCACAATAATGTCTCTGCTGGAGGCGACGATGAAGAAATGGTTGTGCAGGACCTTATAGACGTGGTTGAACAGCACAAGTGATCTGATACGCATCCGGTACCATATGGTGCCTGGTTTGTGATCACTGCATAAAATGTTGCTTTAATGGTTGTGGGGAATGGTTGCAATTCTTACATTGGACTTTGTGCACTTGGTCGAACAGCAGAAGTGAGATGCCATGCTTACATTACCATATGGTGTACATCATTGCCCCTGTTGTACAAAAGGGAGTCATATGTCACCATCTGCATTTGCAATGGGTAGGCCCTTATCAGACTCTTCCTTGACAAAGCCTTTTACCATATTGCCCTATGAAGGGAAGTCATCAGCATCAGAAAGTTGCAAAATGCCAAATGTACAGAGCCACGCACATACTGGTATTCATAGGCAACACAATGTAATTGAGCAACATATGTACAGATGTGGCCAGTGTGAAAGTTAGCAGGCCCATTTGCAGATGGGGCTTGCATTACACATGAAATGAGGAGTAAAACATAGGTTGCACTAGGGTGTTGAGTGTGTGGTGAGGCACAGTGGTCCGTGATGGTAGACCAATGGCAGAAGGAGAGAAAAATGGAGAACACATGAAAATTGCAACCTGCACTGCAGTACGGTTTGTTGCTTGTGCTAAGCCTGTAGACCCTTCCATGAATGGGTGGGCACCTTGCACTGGCAACAGAGTGCTGTGGGGTGAAGTAGGTTTTACAATGCTGTCCTTGATGTGCGATTTGTGATCATTGCATAAAATGTTATTTTTATGGTTGTGGGGATTGGTTGCAACTATTACACTGTGTAGTATATGCTTTTGTAGTATATGCTTGGACCTGATAGAGTGCCGACTCCTCCAGTGTGTCCTGTGGGAGAAGTGCTGAAGTAGCGGATGCTTACAAGTGACTACAGGTGACCTGCGTGTACCTGGCCACTTCTTCACCTGGATAAGTCTGTTATGTTGAGCTGGGTGTGGGCAAGGGCAACACTGTTGGGTGTATGCCAAAAAGCGTGTAGCCCATAGGCTAGTTTCTGATGAGGGTACGCTTGGTCAATAGCATGCCACCATAACGCTGACATGCACTTTTAAGTATGCATCTCTCCGCTGGTGGTGATGTTGCAAAAATGGCTGTGCAGGACTGCGTAGAAGTGGTTGAACAGCACAAGTGACCTGTTATGAGTCCGGTACCGTATGGTACCTCGTTTGTGATCATTGCTTAGAATGTTGCTGTTATGGTTGTGGGGATTGGTTGCAATTCTTACACTGGACATTGTGCACTTGCCGAAACAGCAGAAGTGAGCTGCTATGCGTACATTATGATATGGTGTACATAATTGACTCTGTTGCACAATAATGTCTCTGCTGGAGGCGACGATGAAGAAATGGTTGTGCAGGACCTTGTAGACGTGGTTGAACAGCACAGGTGATCTGATATGCATCCGGTACCATATGGTGCCTGGTTTGTGATCACTGCATAAAATGTTGATTTAATGGTTGTGGGGAATGGTTGCAATTCTTACATTGGACATTGTGCACTTGGTCGAACAGCAGAAGTGAGATGCTATGCTTACATTACCATATGGTGTACATCATTGCCCCTGTTGTACAAAAGGGAGTCACATGTCACCATCTGCATTTGCAATGGGTAGGCCCTTATCAGACTCTTCCTTGACAAAGCCTTTTACCATATTGCCCTATGAAGGGAAGTCATCAGCATCAGAAAGTTGCAAAATGCCAAATGTACAGAGCCACGCACATACGGGTATTCATAGGCAACACAATGCAATTGAGCAACATATGTACATATGTGGCCAGTGTGAAAGTTAGCAGGCCCATTTGCAGATGGGGCTTGCATTACACATGAAATGAGGAGTAAAACATAGGTTGCACTAGGGTGTTGAGTGTGTGGTGAGGCACAGCGGTCCGTGATGGTAGACCAATGGCAGAAGGGGAGAACAATGGAGAACACATGAAAATTGCAACCTGCACTGCAGTACGGTTTGTTGCTTGTGCTAAGCCTGTAGACCCTTCCATGAATGGGTGGGCACCTTGCGCTGGCAACAGAGTGCTGTGGGGTGAAGTAGGTTTTACAATGCTGTCCTTGATGTGCGATTTGTGATCATTGCATAACATGTTATTTTTATGGAGGTGGGGATTGGATGCAACTATTACGCTGTGTAGTATATGCTTTTGTAGTATATGCTTGGACCTGATAGAGGGCCGACTCCTCCACTGTGTCCTGTGGGAGAAGTGCTGAAGTAGCGGATGCTTACAAGTGACTACAGGTGACCTGCGTGTACCTGGCGACTTCTTCACCTGGATAAGTCTGTTATGTTGAGCTGGGTGTGGGCAAGGGCAACACTGTTGGGTGTATGCCAAAAAGCGTGTAGCCCGTAGGCTAGTCTCTGATGAGGGTAGGCTTGGTCAATAGCATGCCATCATAACGCTGACATGCACTTTTAAGTATGCATCTCTCCGCTGGTGGTGATGTTGCAAAAATGGCTGTGCAGGACCTTGTAGATGTGCTTGAACAGCACAAGTGACCTGATATGCGCCCGTTACCATTTGGTACCTGGTTTGTGATTATTGCATAAAATGTTGCTTTTATGGTTGTGGCAATTGGTTGCAATTTTTACACTGTGTAGTATATGCCAGGACCTGATGGAGTGCTGATTCATCCAGTGGGTTTTGTTGGGAGAAGTGCTGAAGTAGTGGATGATTAGAAGTGGCTAGGGGTGACCTCCAGGTACCTGGACACTTGTTAACCTGCATAAGTCTGTTATGTTGAGCTAGCTATGCCCAAGGGAACACTGTTGGGTGTATGGCAAAAAGCCTGTAGCCCGTAGGCCTGTGACCGAAGAGGCTAGGCCTGCTGAACAGCATGCCACCATAACGCTGACATGTACTTTTAAGTATGCATCTCTCCGCTGGTGGCAACGTTGAAAAAATGGTTGGGTAGGACTTTGTAGACGTAGTTGAACAGCACAAGTGCCCTGATATGCGCCCGGTATCATATGGTACCCATTATGGCACCACCTTGCACATTAGGGAGCCACATGGTGTTACTTGTGGTTGATATCAGTTGCCCTTTGCACCACCCATCATATGTTACGTTTCTGTATTGTGATATGTGGGAAATGTTCTCTTTCATGAGGCCATTATGTTGTGCTGGGTGTAGGTAAGGCCTACAGTATTGGGTACATGTCCATGGGCTGTAGCCCGTTGGTTATGCACCCTAGAGCCTATCCCTTGAGAACAGCCAGCATACCGTACTGAAGACATGTACAGTTGCCTCTGTTTGTCTCCGAGGATGGTGACCTTTGAATAATGGCTGCGGAGAGCATTTTACTCTTGGTGGAACAACCACAGTGAGGTGCTATGCATTCGCAAGCACATGCTGTAGGTAATTGTACATGTTGCACATTAGGCTGTAATTTGGCCATAGATACAAGTCGGGGGTGTTTCATAAACAGAAGCATGTGTGTCTTGATGTGCAGTGCTGGGATGTTGTGCACCGACTATGACAGCATTAAGGAGCAACATTTTCACTGGGTGCAAGGAAATGGCATTTTTGTTTGCCTTCCATTGGCAATGCTGCTTTGTTTGCCAATCTGCATGCAGCATTGCGTACAAGCCTGTAGAACTGTAAGAGAAGCGTTGACGTTCAGTACGTAGAAGTGTGAGGAGGAGAAGGGAACAGAAACGCATCGAAAGACCTAAGAAACAAAAAGAGGACAGAAAAAAGTCAAAGATAACCATTTATTTTCTGAGACAGTACTACAGACCCAACTCCTTATCCTGTTTTACATTAATCCCCAACCCCCTTCCTCGCTACCACAAAAAGTCAGCGCTTTACGCTGTACGTTACGCTTCCAAGTGCCACATCCAGCCATTATCTCGATGGGAGCCATGGAAAGGAAACTGTAGAGCAAAATGTTTATAAGGTTGGTGGGTTAGGTGTGTACTCAAAAAGTGTACCAGAAAGTTTCTTTTTACAAAGAAGTGCAGAAGGCTAAGGTGTAAGTGAGCAATGTAAGGAGCAGGCAGCTTGGGTGTATGCATGAAATGTATGTATTTCTTTGGAGTTAGTAATATGCAAGGTGTGCTGCGTGTGCCCAATATTTTTTGACACGTGTGCAGTAAGGGGGTTAGTTTGGAAACCAAATAACAACTTTGTATTGTACCCGGTAAGTGGCAGGCATCCCACTCTGCATGCATTGTCTTTATGATATAATATGAAGTGCGATTGTATGCTACGATTTCGTAATGCACCTACACACACGTGTAGCAAACCGCAACGAGGCAAAGGAAGTGAAACAGAGGGGAGACCGAGACAATGATCCTACTATGCCAGGTGTGACTTAGATGGGTAGAGGGTGGGGAAGGTACAGTACATGGGAAGAAGAACAAATGACAACAAGTAAAAATATAGGCAAATTGCGCCAAGTGTACGTATAAGTGCACACACAAGGTTGTGGATACACTGTTAGGCATACAGGAAATAGTCCTCAAGTGCAGGGTTTGCTAGAAAGCTAGTGAAAGGGTTTGCCTGGCTGGGGGAGGTGACATGGGTCCGACATAACAGAGTCATCGGTAAGTAGTCAGGTAAGTAGTGCAGATTAAGTGTACATCATGCAGTTAGCTGAGGAGATGAGCAGAAACAGTCGATGCGAAGAGAACAACTGTTTTTTTGTAGAAGCGCGTGACCCTGAGGGGGTTGGAGACGGATGAGGGAAGAGCTTGCGCAGGCACATATATAGGGAGTTAGATTTGAAGGTATTGTGGTCCCAGGGGCCAAAAGGCCTGCTGCTTAATGTATGGTCTTCTCCTTTTAGTGTGATTGGGGACATTTTACTGCAGGACAGATACCATCCCAAGTCGAGCCCTCCTCTTCTGGATGCATTGCAGAGGGTAGAGAGTGCAAGGGGGTACATTTGAAAAGAGCCTGCTGTAATAGTGCAGCCTACCCAAAAGTACAGCTGTGTAGACAATGATCTTTTGGAAAGTTGTTTTCACTGGGTATGATACAATCAATGCTGGTATTCATGCCATTTTTGTACATTTTATGTAGGAGGTGGGTTAGTGGGGAAAACATTTCGTACCATTGTGGGAAGCAAAGCAAGGAATACCTGTGTCGATATTACACTGTCTGATATGGGTCAATAAGAACGTTGCAAGCACATATTAATAACATGCCTCATGGTAGGGGATGGGGAAAAAACAGTATGCTTCTAAAGACCATAATGGCCACTCAGTGGCAGATACCGTGGGCAGAGGTACTTACAACACAGTAATACGCATAGTGCAGAAACATTTTTGGTACCTTAAATTGGTGATAGTGATTGCGCAAGTAGATGACTGTGGATGAACACATTTTGAAATCTATTGCCGAAATTTCTACTGGACGTGCTGGCAAGTGACTGTACAGTAGCAGGCTGATTTTCTAATGGTACCTATGAAGTGTTGTGCAGTGCAGCCAATGTTAGATGGTAACATCTTGGATGGCATTGGTGGAATCGTGTGTGCCCATTTACCCGTATCCAATCAGGTGGTGCTTTACAAAAGGCAGTGAAAAGGGAAGAAGGACTGGTACTGGTTTCCTGGGGTGCGCTACTGTGGGAACCGCACGTGTGAAAATGTGCGCTTTTTACGTTGTTGTCCAATGAACATGGGAGTTTCGGAATTGTACAATCAGGTACTGTTGATGTGGTTCACTGGAAGGGGCGTTCACACTGCTGTACATTATTCTCTGCGTAGTGAGGCTGGTTGACAATGCCGAAACCTACTGTGCTGCCTATAGGTGATGCACTTCTAATAAATCTTCACGAGTATGCCCTGGAAAGAATCTTTTATGGGAATTTCGGGTTGGAAGGAGTGGTCGCATTCTGGAACGGTGTCGACGAGCGCTGTTTCGCCAACATGGATGCACTTTGCAAACACCTGGCAAGTTTCAGTAGAGGCGATGTGATCATCATTCACTACGGCAGCATGCACATGGGTTACATGTCTTGTTTAGGCTTGTTGCATCGACTAAAGGGGTTGCTAAAGCTAGTGAAGAAGCTTTTTCCCACTGCGAAGGTGTTTTGTTCTCATCGATAACACCACAAAGAGTGTGGGACACTGATCATGGATGGTGTTCCGAGCCAGACGCGGGAAAGTGTCTCATAAACAGAAGCATGAACACTTTTTATCCGCTGCTGGGATGTTCTTCTGCAACAATGACCTCATTAGTTGTGGAAATGCAGAATGTTTCCAACCAGATGGCATTTCTTTGTTGCCTATTGGTAATGCTGTTTTGTTTGCCCGTCTACAAGATGCAGTGAGAGTTTAGTTTAACAATGGCTGCACAACAAAACAGAAAATAAAAAAAATGGAAATGAAGTTCTTCCTGTAGAAGCCTTTACAATACAAAAAATAAAAAAATTATTTTAAGAGCCGCCCCTCACAACAAACTTCCCCTACCCTGGTTGCACGTTATGCCCTCACGCTTGCACGCAGCATGAAATACACATCAGGACATTTTCAGGATGGCGCCGATGGAAATGGGACTATGAAGCCACAGGGATTGTGCAATAGCATATCTGGGCAGACTGTGTACGCTGAGGACTATTGTACAGAACTGATACTGTTACATGCAGACCTCTCCAATGTCATTCTGGAAGCGTCTGAAACTTTTCAACAGTACACACTGATGGCGTGCTGCAAAGAAGAAACTGGAAATGCAAGAAGAAATGTTTCTGCTTCATTTGGAGAAGGCCGTCGCCGTATTTGGGTACACGCACATGCGTATCCTCCCTTTTTCTGTAAGTTACCAATGACATTGTGACAATGGGGACTATCGCTCCTGCGGGTGTGGGTGCCACTCAGGCCCGTTAATAATTTTCGCCACTAGTGTGTGTACCTAGGCACATTGACATGGCTGGTACTAGTTGCAGACGCACTGTAGGTGAGCAGATGTGGGGCACCATTACTTGCAGGGCAAACCTATGTGCCGCACTCCGTTGCTCAGAAAAGACGCAAACACATTACACAGCACTTCTACGGTGTGCCTTTTGGGCGGATTGTTGTGGAGATTTTTCACCCAGAAAGCAGCCGTACATTGTTCGGAAACATGCATGCATGTGCAATGGGACATAGCAATGTGTTTGTAAGCCTGCCCTTTCCAAAAAATGCTGCATACATTGCAGAACCATATGCTTTGCTGCTGTCGGAGAGCCCAGCTCCTGTTCCCGAAATGAGGGCCCACGCGCACCGATGGTGTGGTCGCCTGGTCACGTTGGCACTTGTGTCGTAACGCAGATCGAAAGCCAGATCCGGCGACTTTGTGGATGGCGCCTATGAAAATGGGACTGTGCAGGCACAGGGCTTGCGAAACTCCATTTGTGGCAGCGTTGTGTACGCAGAGGGCTGTTGTAAACAACTGATACTGTCACATGCAGAACTCTTCAATGTTATTGGTGGAAGCGTGTGCAACTTTTTAAGAGTATGCAATGTCGCTGTACTGCAAAGAAGTTACTGCAAAGGGAAGAAGTAATGTTTCAGCTTCATCCAGACAAGATCGTTGCCATCCATGGGACACACACGTGTTTATATTCCATTTTTCTGCAAGCTACTGAATGTAAGTGTCCCCAGAAACACACCCCCCTTAGTGAGAGGCAATAATGGACACACCCTAGAAGGGGAATGAGGCCAGGACCAAGTGCGGGTAAGATCAAAAGAGCTTTATATAATTCAATATTGGCGGCGGCCACTGCAAAGCCACTTTAAGGGCCTGTTGTGCCACTGCTGGGGTCAGTTCTTCTCCTGAGGTGGCGTGGGCAGGAGCCCCCACGAGCAGCTATATCACGCTCCAGATCAGCTGCAACAGCGCAGCGAACGAAGGATCATCTTCCACGGGCCATCCCTCCCAGGCTTGGAGGTGAGGCCAGCAGCCCTCCAGGGCCCCCCTTAAGCCCACTCTGCTTTATCATTAGCCCAGACCCCCATTTGAGCCGGCACCGCACCGCGCCGACATAATCCGAAAACAAAATGCCGGCGCGATGCGGCACCAGAACGAGGCTTAGCTTCGCCTGGTTGCCAAGCAACGAGCGGTTGCATTTAAACTTCAACTTCCGCCGGCAGGCGGAATAGCCGGCGGCGGCCACTGCAAGGCCTCTTTAAGGCCCTGTTTTGCCGCCGCTGGGGTCAGTTCTTCTCCTGAGGTGGCGCGGGCAGGAGCCCCCACCAGCAGCTACACCACGCTCCAGATCAGCTGCAACAGCGCAGGGACCGAAGGATCATCTTCCACTGGCCATCCCTCCCAGGCTTGGAGGTGAGGCCAGCAGCCCTCCAGGGCCCCCCTTAAGCCCACTCTGCTTTATCATTAGCCCAGACCCCCATTTGAGCCGGCACCGCACCGCGCCGACATAATCCGAAAACAAAATGCCGGCGCGATGCGGCACCAGAACGAGGCTTAGTTTCGCCTGGTTGCCAAGCAACGAGCGGTTGCATTTAAACTTCAACTTCCGCCGGCAGGCGGAATAGCCGGCGGTGGCCACTGCAAGGCCTCTTTAAGGCCCTGTTTTGCCGCCGCTGGGGTCAGTTCTTCTCCTGAGGTGGCGCGGGCAGGAGCCCCCACCAGCAGCTACACCACGCTCCAGATCAGCTGCAACAGCGCAGGGACCGAAGGATCATCTTCCACTGGCCATCCCTCCCAGGCTTGGAGGTGAGGCCAGCAGCCCTCCAGGGCCCCCCTTAAGCCCACTCTGCTTTATCATTAGCCCAGACCCCCATTTGAGCCAGCACCGCACCGCGCCAACATAATCCGAAAACAAAATGTCGGGCGCGATGCGGCACCAGAATGAGGCTTAGCTTCGCCTGGTTGCCAACGAGCGGTTGCATTTGAACTTCAACTTCCGCCGGCAGGCGGAATAGCCGGCGGCGGCCACTGCAAGGCCACTTTAAGGCCCTGTTTTGCCCCTGCTGGGTCAGTTCTTCTCCTGAGGTGGCGCGGGCAGGAGCCCCCACCAGCAGCTACACCACGCTCCAGATCAGCTGCAACAGCGCAGCGACCGAAGGATCATCTTCCACGGGCCATCCCTCCCAGGCTTGGAGTTGATCAGCTGCAACAGCGCAGCGACCGAAGGATCATCTTCCACGGGCCATCCCTCCCAGGCTTGGACTTGAGGCCAGCAGCCCTCCAGGGCCCCCCTTAAGCCCACTCTGCTTTATCATTAGCCCAGACCCCCATTTGAGCCGGCACCGCGCCAACATAATCCGAAAACGAAGTGTTGGGCGCGATGCGGCACCAGAACGAGGCTTAGCTTCGCCTGGTTGCCAAGCAACGACCGGTTGCATTTAAACTTCAACTTCCGCCGGCAGGCGGAATAGCCGGCGGCGGCCACTGCAAGGCCACTTTAAGGCCCTGTTTTGCTCCTGTTTGCCGCATGGGAGGCATGGCGCGGCTCACTCCTTTGTCCCTGCCTCCCGATATATCTCGCAAGGAACCCTGCCTTCTGCAATGATGAACTTACATAACTACGGTAAGCCTCAGGGCTCTTCTCGCACCTCTAGCGGGGAAACCAGAACTCTGTAAATTCGAGACTTATCTGTCACTCCCCAACGAAGGGCCACTCTTGAACCTTTGGTACACCTTGGCAAGATGTGCCGATTTGCCCCTGCCTACTACCTTGCAGCTTACACAATCCTAATGTATGAGATCAGCCATGCCATAATGACCACTTTGTTTCACCAAGATCCACCCCACCTGTGCTGAAACTAGCCGCCACATAAGCTATATGGCTGCCCACCAAAGTACAATTGGGAACCACACCGCGCTATCCCCTCGCCTAGCCAATGTCTTGGGTAACCTGCAAGCCTATGCTGATCTATGCCCACTGTGCCCCTGCGTAACTTAGTTATTGCCTATGCTGATCTAGGCCCACTGTGTCTCTGTGTAATTTAGTCATTGCCTATGCTGATCTATGCCCACAGTGAAACTTAGTTATTGCCTATGCTGATCTAGGCCCACTGTGTCTCTGTGTAATTTAGTCATTGCCTATGCTGTTCTATGCCCACAGTGTAACTCAGTCATCGCCTATGCTAATCTATGCCCACTGTGCCTTTGTGCAACTTATTCATTGCCTATCCTGACCTATGCCCACTGTGCCCCTGCGTAACTTAGTTATTGCCTTTGCTGATCTATGTCCACTGTGACTTTGTGTATTTTAGTTACTGCAGCTTACTGTGCTTATGCTATTTGAACCTTAGTCATTGTAGCTCCCTGAGCCTACGCTACCTTCTGCCCGTCTGAAATTGCCTACCCAGTCTACTGTGCTTACTGGAATTTAGCTCTACATCATTAGTAGCACACCTGGCAGGCTGCTATTGTACTTACTTCTAATTATCCTCCATCATAGAGAGGACAGTAGCTACCCTACAGTGCTCATGAGACCCCTAAATAACTCTACCATGACCATCGTCTCTACCGAAACCAGTATGGAACACCCAGATCTGAGTCCCTCAATTGAGTTTCCTAGCGACCCTTGCAGTCTACTCCGTAGAAATTCCAGACTTAGAGCTAGACTCTCGAAACTCCATGAGCCTCTGACTAGATCCCTACCTCCTACTAACAAAAGATCAAACAACCAGAAGGATAATACCGCCCATCTCACTAACAGGAGACTTCCTCCTACCTATACCAAAATCGAACCGTCTCATCCGATGGCACCCCCCCCTCTACGGTGGATTAATAAATGCCAGATCCCTGACAGCACATGCTACTGCCATCTGCGATTTGATAGTGCTCGATAACTTGGACTTTATCGCTATTACAGAATCTTGGTTGCATGACGCAGCAGGACCCCTACTCTCTTTAGCTTTCCCAGAAGACTTTACTATACTCAGGCAAGATAGAACCAACATGCGTGGTGGCAGTATTGCTATCATCGCAAAGACTAGCTTAGGTATGAGAATCTCACCTATAAAAGCATCCGAGTCATGTGAATCGCTTACCATTAAACTTCCACTAGCTAGCTCCCAAACTTTGACTATCCACCTCATCTACAGACCACCTGGTCCCCTAGGGACATTCGAGGAGGATCCCCACAACATACTCTCAACAACCTTAAAACCTCCTCCCAATTACTTGTCCTAGGGGACTTCAATCTGGGCTTTAATGACCCCTCAGACAAAAATGCCACCATTATCGCCAACTCCCTGGGCATGACGCAAAAAACTCTAGAACCCACTCACAATAAAGGAAGAATCCTCGATTGGCTAGCAGATTACAACTGTACAGCCAACATCAAAGCCATTATACCTCAACCTTGGACAGACCATTTCTTCCCGTCATTTGAATTATCCACCTCCAGACCACCTCCACCAGCTCCCATCATGGCCCTGCCTTGCCTAACAAGAAATAAAAAGAGCATCACCAGGGATAAAGTGATCCCGGCTATTCTACCTACCCTCAACGGATTAGAGGATCACTTAGACCCAGAAACATTAGTCAATGCGTATAACAAAATCATGCTAACAACCCTTGACAATATCGCACCTCTGAAACTTAGACAAAGCAAACCTAAATCTCACCTAAACAAATGGTTTACCCCCGAACTAAAGGATCTGCGACTGCTTAAGAGGAGCTGCGAAACTGCATGGAGGCTCACCCCTTCAGTAGATCATAAAACGAAACTTACAGAAATCTCCTCCCAATATAAGAAAGAAATCCATTTGGCCAAACAGAACTCTTTCAATAAGCATATTTCCAACGCTAATTCAAATATGAGTGAACTGTTTACCATCCTCAAGGAACTAGAGTCCCCCATCCCTATTCCGGATATTTGCATCAAAGATAAAACTTGGTGCTCAGATATTCAGCAAGCCTTATCAAATAAAATCTCCTCACTCCAAACGAAAATAGCCAAAAAGAAAGCCTCCCTTATACAACCAGCTATGACCAACAACTCCTTAGACCATGCCCCCAAGGCTCAGGACCCAGCTATACGGTTCATGTTCTCTAAAACCTCTGTTCATGAGGTGGAGAAAGTCATCCTCTCTCTTAAACCGTCAAACTGCCAGGGCGACCCCTGCCCTGCCCAGATTATAAAAGATGCTGCTAGGGATCTCTCCCCGTTTATTTCTAAACTTGTCAACTCCTCATTCACATCCGGTACGGTGCCCACCAATCTAAAACAATCCTGGGTACTACCACTGCTCAAAAAGCAAACGCTAGACCCTCTTATACCCACAAACTACCGTCCCATTACGACAGTCCCCTTCCTGCTTAAAATCTTGGATAAGATTGCATATAATCAAATCCAAACTTTTCTGGAACAACATAAACTATTAGGAGAGCGCCAATGAGGATTCTGTCCCCAACACAGCACAGAGACCGCCCTTATTGACCTAAAGGCACAAATAGATGAACTAAGGGACAAAGGAAAAATGGCTCTCCTCTTGTTGCTGGACCTCTCAGCGGCATTCGACCTCGTGGACTATAAGGTTCTTTGCAGTCATTTAGACTCTGCCGCACATTTCTCCAGAGAGGCCATAACCTGAATTGAATCCTTTTTTTTTTGTTTTTTTTTGTTTGCAGTTTTTTTAAAAAATATATTTTTATTTTTATATATAAACCAAACAACAATACAACAGAACATAAATAAACACATTTAACAACAAAAGCACTGCAATCCCCATCCCTCCCCCCTATGAGCCTGTATGGTGTCCGCCATCGGTATCCGCTGTGAACGGAGGGGCGTCATCGCTCTCAGATTCAATTGGAGCCGACCCCGTTCCAAACAGTTCGGCTATCATCAATTTCCATGCCGCGAGG
The DNA here is from genome assembly GCF_040938575.1 of Ambystoma mexicanum. Lineage (NCBI taxonomy): Eukaryota > Metazoa > Chordata > Amphibia > Caudata > Ambystomatidae > Ambystoma > Ambystoma mexicanum. The sequence continues at coordinate 608,761,957 of NC_090937.1, forward strand.
GAGCACATTTCCTCCTCCTCCCCTGCAATACTGGTATCCCGCCACACCGCCGTCTCGGCCTCTGCCCATTTTTGGAGATCCCTCCACCAGACCTCCACTCGTGGCTTATGACACTCCTTCCATCCCATTGCAATCCTACGTTTAGCAAGCACATAAGCCAAATCTTTCAATTTCTCAACATGTCTGAGTTTACGCGCTCTGGGATATCCCCCCAGTAAGCAGGCCCAGGCTGAATCCACTTTGAGCGTGATACCCTTCCCTGCCAGTTTCTGCGCCACTTCACCCCAGTAGCCTGCAATTACTGGGCACGCCCAGAACATGTGTATCATGTCTGCATTCTCCTCGTCACACTTGGGGCACGCCTGGCGTCCAACGTCCCGAAATTTGGATATTCTCAAGGGGGTCATGTATGCCCTGTGCGTTATATAAAGCTGTATTTGCTTAAACCTGGCATTCCTCGATACTTTTTTATGATACCCCAAGGCACGCTCCCACAACCCATCTGCCATCGGGGCCCCCATCTCCGTTTCCCATTCCAGTCTCAAGTGCACTAAATCACTCCCAACCTTTGTCATCAACATCTCATACAACCTAGAGACCTCATGCCCGCCCTCCGATGTGTCATATAGTATCTCCACCGTGGCGTCCGGTTCATCGGCCAAGGCAGTCTCAGGCCACCTACTCCGGATCTCCTGCACTATCCTGTGATATGTCACATATTGACCCCTGTGCAATCCCGACCCTGCCTCTAGTTCTTCGAACTCCATGATGGTCCCATCCTGCCAAATATCTCCCATGGTGACCAACCCCACTGACTCCCAGTATGTCCGGATGATTGCTCTGAGCTGCCCGTCTCCCTTCGCCAGTGCGACCAATGGTAACTGCGGCACACACGGCAAAGGGTTACCCATCATCCGGCAGGCCCGTCTCCACATGTTCCGTCCCAAAGCTAGCATTCTAGGCCGTTCCCTCATGCATGCATTAGTCACCCAGATCACCTCTCGCAGATAAAAAGGGGAACAATCCCTCCCAAACAGCCTGTGTTCAGGGGTCTCGTCGTCAGAGAGCCACCTGGACACATATTGCAGCTGCGCTGCCACATAATAGGCCTCAAAGTTCGGCAGTTTAACTCCGCCCTTCTCGTAGAAGTTCTGCAGCTTCCACAGTGCGACTCTGTTACGTGTGCCGTGCCACAGGAATTCCCTGCAAACACTATGTAGCCTCACAAAAAACTTCTTAGGAATCATGTAAGGGATGTTGTTAAAATAATGCAAAAGCCTGGGTAGTACCACCATTTTAAGCATAGCTCCCCGGCCCATCATCGCTAATGGCAATCTTTCCCAGAACCTCATGCATTTCTCGATCTTCCCCACAGCAAGTTCAGTGTTGTGCTTCTGTTCCTCCTCAGTCGTGTGATACACGTCAATTCCCAAGTATCGGAAGGAGCTCGTCGCCCACGGGATCTGCAACAATGGCAACCTCTCCACCGGAGTCCCCACATAGCCACCCAGCGGAAATAGAGTGGATTTCTGGGGGTTTACTGCTATACCGGACAACCAGGCATACCTCCCCATCACCTCTAAAACATACTGCAAATTTTCTTCTGGATATCTTAGGTATAGCAGCATATCATCTGCATACAGGGATATAAGGTGACACTCTCCTCCTACATCGATGCCGACCGGGTCATATTGCTGCCGGAGGTAAATTGCCAAGGGTTCTAGGGCCAGGATGTACAACATTGGGGACCAGGGACACCCCTGCCTAGTGCCTCTGCCCAACTGCCATCTCTCTGACACCACTGCACCCGTGCGGACCCTGGCCAGTGGTGCACTGTATAGCATCTCGGCCCACCTAACGTAACCTGGTCCCATCCCATACCATCTCAGAGCCGCCAGCAGCCACGGCCACCGAACAGAGTCGAACGCTTTAACCGCGTCCAATGCCACTATCGCCATTTCGCCGTCATCACTACATCCCCATTCGACCACCCTGTGGAGGCGTCTGTGGTTTTGAGTAATGTTCCTGTTTGGGACATAGCCTGTCTGGTCAGGGTGGATCAACTTGCTGATCACTCTCCGCATTCTAGTAGCCAGGACAGCTGTCAGGATCTTGCTGTCCTGGTTCAGCATCGACAGGGGCCTGTAGGAGCCACAACCGTGTCCCGGTTTATTTGGCTTGGGGAGCGGTATTATAATCGCCTCCCTGAGTGACTCTGGCAGCCGTCCCACCTCGTACGCTTCGTTGAGCATTTCCAGCATGGGCGGGAGCACTTCCTCCGCATATACTTTATAAAATTCACTGGGGAACCCATCCGCCCCTGGGGCCTTGCTAGTGGGTAACTGCCTCACAATCTCCTTCAACTCTTCCAGGGTGATCAGAGCATCCAGCTCCTCTCGCTCCTCGTCACTGACCCTGGGTAAGCCTACGTCTTCCAGCACTTCGTCTATCTCCTCCTGGCTGCCCCCTCACAATCTTCGTATAAGACCTTATAGTATTCCACGAATGCCCTGTTTACGCCTTCTTGGGTGTCCACCTCCTCACCCTTTTCATTGATTACCAATCTGATCGGGGATCATGGGGTCTCGCTCTTGTACAGCCAAGCTAGGAGTCGGCCCGTTTTGTCTCCCCCCGCATGCAGTCTCTCAATATACTTTCTATAGTTCAGATTACAGAGCCTGTCCCAATGTTCTGCACACTTCTGTTGCAATTTGGAGACCGCCTCCGCATCTATCCCACCACCTTCCAGCTCCTCCTCCAGCTCAGTCTCAGCTCTATGCAGATCCGCCAGGACTCCCCCCATCAATCCCTTAGACTTCGCAATGGCGATCCCCCGCATTACGACCTTAAAGGCCTCCCATAAGGTGCCAGCCGACTTAACGCTACCTGTGTTCACCTCAAAATAAGCAGTTATCTCCTCCCTCATATCCTCTCTGAAGGCAGGGTCCTTGAGCGCCTCCGCCCTGAGGCGCCATGTTGGTATACGCGCTCGTGGGGAATACAGCTGCCATCGCATGACCAGGGGCGAGTGGTCAGAGAGGACTCTCGCCCTGTAGTCTATATGGTCGCACTCCGCGACTATGTCCGGCGTGGCGAAAAAGTAATCAAGCCTCGTGTGCAGTAGATGCGGGGCCGAATAATGCGAGTATTGCCTCCTGCCCGGGTGTTTCGCTCTCCACACATCTACCAGGCCAAAATCCGCCAGCAGCGTCTGCAATACCTTGGCCGCCGGACCGGGCTTAGCCATCTTGTCATCCGACCTATCCTCCCTGGGATTCAATACACAATTGAAATCGCCACCCCATATCACCGTACCCCCATCCCGACACTGAGCTTAGTGCACAGCGTCCTAAAATATGTCGCCGTGTCCTGGTTAGGCGCATATGGGTTTACAATGCACACTACTTTGTTCTCTACCAGCCCCCTCACCATAACCAACCTCCCATCCGCCTCCACAACCTCCTCAATTAGCTTAAATGGGACATGTGGCGCCACCCACACCAGCACTCCTCTGGCATAGGTGGAGTACGTTGATCCTACCACTGTCCCCTTCCACTTCCTCCTTACCAGCTCCAGTTTCTCTCGCTTTAGATGTGTCTCCCGTAGCAGGGCTACGTCTATCTTTTGCCTCTTAAGATACAACATGACTTTATTTCGCTTCAGATAACTGTTAAGCCCTCTAACATTCCAAGTTAATATCCTGAGGTCTCCCATGGCCTATCAGTAGTTTCCTCCCCCCATCCGAGGCAATCCCTCCCCACTTTGCGGACACCCAATCCCGATTTCACTCCCAGGCTCATACAAAAACTAAAACACCCCAAACCCCTAACCCAAACAACTGCCCAGCTCCATCCCTGGATCTCAGGCATCCCTGTGTTCGGTCCTCTCTGGGAAACCCAAATAGAGAACCCGACAGGGTGTCACCCCACTAACAGTGACTAAACTAAACACAAAAAAGGGGTGTAAAGAGCGGCCTCTGGAGGCTCCTCTCCCTCCCTCTGTCCGTGCTCACGGACCATGTTTCATAACCACTGACGCGCACATGTTCTCCAGCGAGTTCAATGACTATATTCAAGTCCCAATGTTCGTAACCCGACCGGGCCCACAGCGTTACTTATCTCGTCTTTTTTTCGCCAGCCGTCTGAACATCTGGCTCCTGAGGGCAGTTTTGCGCATCCAGCCACTCCATGGCATCCTCCGGAGTGTCAAAGAACAGCAGCTTGCTCTGAAAGAAAACCTTCAGTTTGGCCGGATAGAGCAACATGTATTTAAACCCCACTTCCCGCAATCTCCTCTTCACCGATCCAAAGTTCATACGACTGTGCTGTACCTGCAGGGTATAATCGGGATAGGCAGTTATGTTCGCCGCTCCTCGTTGTATTGTGCCTCCCTTGCGGAAGTGTTCAAGGATCCTTTCCCGGTCTCGGTAATTAAGGATCTTGGCAATCACCGGCCTGGGCGGGTTTCCCGGCGGTGGCTTCCTAGTTAAGGCCCTGTGCGCTCTCTCCACCGCAAAACCCTGCGACAGGGTGCCTCCTGTGATCTCCTGCAGTAGCATGTTCTCGATAAATTCCGTTGGATTATGGCCCTCAGTTCCCTCCGGCAGGCCCACGATACGGATGTTGTTCCTCCGGGCGCGTCCTTCTGCCTCCTCCGCCCTACTCTCTAAATTGCCCACACGTTGCACCAGGGCATGGAGTTCACGCTTATGCACAGCGCAGTCCGCCGCGGTAGGGCCCATTTCTTTTTCCAAAGTCTCCGTGCGCTCTGCCAGAGTACGCACGTCCTGTCTTAGGAGGTTCACGTCCTCCTGCACCGCCCCAACCTGGAGTTCCATTGCGGTCTTCAGTTCAGCCACAGCGAGCTGGAGCTTAGTCTCCCAGGTCGCTTTCAGGTCCGCGATCGCAGCGAGGACCTCCTGGTTCGCACCCCCGGCGGCCATTTCCTTGGCCTGAGTTTTATCTTTGCTTCTGGCTCCGTCTGGGCCGGGAGGCGTCTTAGCGTATTCGTCGAGCGTGGGCTGTTTGTTCTTCGCTCTCAGGAGCTTATTAGACATGTCTCCCGTCCTTCTATCCCCGCTCGGATCTGGGGCAGGGTGTCACAGTGCGCTCTTCGGGTGTCCCCTCGCTATTGCCACATCTCCGACACAAAGTTCCTTTGTCCTCCGGCTCCCCCGGCCATCTTGTCTACTACCTAGCTAGGCCAGGTCGCGTCTCACCCTTTGAAGCGCACGTTAGGCCATGAAGAGTCAGGGGCACAGTTTCAGGTCACACCGCACGCTCCCCTGCTATCCGCACGTCCGGTTACAAAGTACCCTCGGCCAGGCCCTGCTCCCTTCCCAGGTCCACGCCGTCGGCCTCGCGGGCCCGGGTGTCCTTAATGACCACGATGCACCCGAGTCATGCTCCTTCACTACCACCATGCTCCAGTGCGATCGTCAGGCGCCCAGATCAATCACTCCTTTGTTCCTTCGTTAAGCGGCGGCAGCCATTTTCTCGTTCATCGCACTCTCGCCTCCAAGTCTTCTCTTAGCTTCTTGTTGCGCTTTCACGGTGCAGGCCCGTATCGAAATGTGTCCACACGTGCACCTGAGATTCATGTACGCAGCCATATCAGTCTCAGCCAAATTACATCGGTCCTTGCACGGTTTTCAGTCGGATAATGTACGGATCTGCGGGAGCCCCCGTACAGACACGTCCTTTCACATGGCTTTCTAGCCACGCCCCCCCACCTGAATTGAATCCTTTCTTAGTGACAGGACCATGAGGGTGTTCTCCCCATCGGCAGCGGCTGACCCAATCCCCATCCGGTGCGGAGTTCCTCAGGGCTCGTGTGTCTCCCTGACTCTTTATAACATATTCACTAAGCCCCTTTTTGATGATCTGGACCATCTCGGTATCACCTACACTAATTATGCAGATGATACCCAGATTCTCCTCCCACTTTCCGGGGATTACAACAAGGATTTGGCCCTGGTGAATAGGGTGTATACCATCGTCCAGGCATGGATGGCAACCCACGGTCCATGCCTGTACGATGACAAAACAGAGTTGATCATCCTAGGGACACACTCTAATATCAAAAAACTTAGCCAGGACTATACCTCATTTGAAATTGGTGGGAACATCATCAAGGTATCTAAAGAGGTGAAGACACTTGGCTTCTATCTGGATGTCACCCTCTCTTTCGATAAGCAGGTGAAGCCATTGGCTTCGGCCACTGCCTACACATGCAAGCTCATTAGAGCAGGCAAGCACTTTCTCTCTGACAACAACTGCCTTATCCTAGCGAGAGCACTAATCCTCTCGAGTCTCGGCTATTGTAATGCCCTCTACATTGGGGCAAATACAATGCCCTACGAGCCGCCCTGGGTGTGTCTAAAATATTGCATATTTCAAAGATCAGGTGTCAAAACAACTGGTTATCCACCCAAAACAAAACAAAATCCACTTAAAAGTAGCGTCCCTGGCTCACAAAGCCTTGAACAATGCCGCACCGAGCTATCTCTGTAACAAATTCACAAAAAGAAACCACATGCACCCTGCCAGAACCTCAAATGCCAACAGCCTCATCATTCCAAGATTCAGGCTATCTAAGGCGGGGGGTATCAGCTTCCAGGCTCAAGCGGCCCAATTATGGAACTCACTGCCAAACTCTCTATGTGAGGAGCAGCCCTTTCCTAAATTCAGAACCAACTACATTAATCTGTTGAGATCTGCCTCATCATTCCAAGATTCAGGCTATCTAAGGCGGGGGGTAGCAGCTTCCAGGCTCAAGCGGCCCAATTATGGAACTCACTGCCAAACTCTCTATGTGAGGAGCAGCCCTTTCCTAAATTCAGAACCAACTACATTAATCTGTTGAGATCTGCCAATGATTAGCCCATTGGCACCCACTTATCCTCACACAACCTAGCATATACACATCACTTTCCTGTTCTCCTTTGATCTTATGGACCTCCTTACTCTGCCCACCTGGCTGATAAGCTAACGTCCATCTACTGCCTGTATATATACTGTCTTTATTGTATTTTGTATTCAGTTTGCTTGTATTTTGTGTGTAAATTGCAATTGCCGTCCATCTGTGATATACTGTTTGTGTATTTTGTACACTGTATGCAACCCATGACCTTACCCTGTAACTTAAACTTCGTATTTCATTTACTGCTGCGCCCGGCTACCTCCGGGCCTGGTGTGCATTATAAGTGAATAAAACAAAACAAACAAACAAAACAATATAGGGCATGCAAAGGACTCTGCAAACTCCGAGAGTGCTCTGTCTGACAATAGCAAAGACAGTTAGTTATATTACAAATACACTTCATGCATGAGGTAAGCTATAGGGGCCACAGAGTCTCAGGGATTGGGTGGTGATGGCTAGGTGGTATACATTGTATACAGTTGCTTCTCCAGGATTGGCGGACGTTGGTGCTGCGCCACATGGGGCGGGAGGTCAGCTGGGCTCATCGGGATGTAGCGCTGGGCCAGACATGCTTTGTAACAACGATTGATAGCTAAACTAACATTTGCCCTTTTGGCCACACATTCCCACCCATTCATCACACTTCATGTGTCCTGTTGAGTTGCAACTCTTGTAAGCGCTGACCTTAAATCAATACATGGCCAGGAGCATTGATATGCGATCTGGAGTGTCTTAATACATCGGTTTGGGAGGCGCCTTAAGTTCAAACAATCAGGTCCCATGGGCGTAGTCAGGGGCATGGGCGGGGGTGCTTAACTAACCCTCCTTGGCAATTTCGGTGAGGGATGGTATTATGATCTGTTGGTACACGTGTGTGCGCCCCCCTTTCTAGGGTCATCAACTCGGGGGCGACGGAGGTACTACTGACCCGTGGGGGGCATGTGACCGGTGCCTGAAAGGCGGCGGGATTTAGGACCAGGTAGCTCGTAAGTCACAGAGTCAGGCTCTGGCGGCCTCTGACACGGGGGAGGGTGGCGGATGCCTGAAACGGGTCCAGCAGGGTCAGGAGGGAAGGCAAGGCTTTGCTGTTTGAACACCGTCTATCTCGAGAGAGCCTGGGCAGGGGAGGGGGAAATGGCCTTGCAGCTCCGTGCGTGGCATCTTGCACGAGGCGGTTTTACTGTCGTATGGGTGAGGGGCGACTAACAACACATGGGGTTCCTAAAAGCACTCATATGTATTTGTATTTACATGGGATACTAGCTGATGATCATACTTTTTTAAATAGCATTTCACATTTACAGTTGACATACGAACATGAGGTAGTGTCAAGCAAGTGTGTGTAAAGAGTGTATTAAGAGAGCAACACAAGTTATTGTTCACAGTTATCAGCTGTCCAGTCTTTGTATATCTCTTCATTACATGTAATATCGGTTGCACAACTTTCTCTTTACCCATTCTCCTTTATATAAGCAGTGAACGTTAGTCAACAAGGCACATATTACATAAATGGTTTCTGCACGCTGCAAGGGCTTTCGGGGTGGGTATGGGTGCAAGGCGCCACGCCGTCTATAGCTGGGGGGCTTGGTACAGGGGTCAGGGCCTGCAGGGTTTGGGCTGATCTCAGTTACATCCTAGTATTCTCGTTCATAGCTGAGGCAATGATGTACTGCGGAAGGTCAACAGCTACAGTGTTTTATTTTGTTCTTCACTCGCGTCTGGTGACTCGTGAGAACAAGTCTTCAGCGGATCTGCCATGCATTGGGAGGTGGGGGAAGTGTGGGCCTCTGTGAGCGCGGTCAAGTGGGGGTCACTCTGCAGCGTTCAATGTTCCTGCCTTGGTTTAAATATGCACGTTTCTAGCAAGATGGAGATGGCTTAATACAAGATGGCGTCTATTCTCTGCCACATAACGTGATGGTGCAGCCCCACGTGTCGGCCAGCAGCCGCCCTGCCGCCTGGGCCCGGGAGGCCGAGGGGCTGCCGACGAGTCATGGGTCTCAACCAGGGTGGGACATGCAGTGGGAGGGGGGTCCTATTGACCTACCCTTCCCTACATTTCTCCCCTTTCGTTACTTAAGTAACGAGTACCTTAGCTCCCCAGTCGTTCGCTCTCTTTCTCAGCCAACACTGCCTCCTCGCAGGCTGGTGTTCCTTTTATTGGCATCCAGGCTCTGCACACCCTGCGGAGGCTTTCCCCCCTTCTGGCATACTCATCTGGGGTGCAAGTCATATATATACATCCCATATCTCCCTCCAGGTCCACCCATACCTCTGTGTACCACTCTAGTTCCCGGGGTTCCTTTATCGTGGTATGATATAACCTGTCCACTATATCCCGTTGTAATATTTGGGCACCATTATATATTTGGATTCTGAAGCCTCTCCAGTTTGTACGTGTGCTTCCTGTTGCGCCCGTGCCCTTCCTCTGCCGTTGCCCATCGTCACCATCATCATTGCTCCATTGGGGACTGCATTTGCGCAGCATCGAAGACCCAACTGGCACACACAAAAAATCAACAATAAAAACACAATGAGGGGCATTAGCAATTTCACTGCGAGCCCCATCCAGGAAGGTACCCAGGAAAAAAGGTTGTCGAACCACGTGCTTGGGTCAGTGCCACCTTCTGTCTTCATTCGTTTCCCCAGGTTGTGGACTGCGGCGATGACGTGTAATAGTGTCCCGTTATCAGCATCTTCAGAAGGTACAAAAGTGCAACAGGCACTTCCGATTTTTCCGCAAACACCTCCGTCCATCGCTGTCAACAGGTCTAGGACATACCTGTTTTGCATTGTCATCAGTCTCAGTGCCCTTAGTTCCACTTTGATCACGTTGAATCCTTCTTCAGTGTCATTGGCCAATTGAATCAGCTCCCACCGTGTGATCTGCAGCCATTTTGCATTTGCTTGGGCCTGAATGCTTGGAATGATGGCGGCAAAAAAGCTTCCTGCTGAACTGAATAACCTGTACCTGTCTGGGATCTGTGCCAAGAGTTCTGAGGAGGCCTTTGAGATATAGTTTGATGACCTCTGCTTTCTGGACAGGATTTCGTCGGCGGTTCCCACAGTGGTGGCTCTTCAGTAGGTGAGGCGTTGGTTGTAGCTTGAGTCATTTTCCGGCCCCCCTGGCCGAGGTGGCTCTCCGGTATTACCATTAAAGCTGAGTGCAGTGTCGCCAGGGAACACGTGCCCCTCCATGATGGTGGGAGGTACATGTACACCCGCTTGCCACAGACCCAGTAAGTGTCCATCAGGGCTGCTGTTCCTTTCATTAGGCTCTTGCTGCAGTTCGTGTTTCTTCCCATGTCGATTTTCCCTTCTCCTAGGAAGCAAAGTTCACTTGAGATTTCTTTCTGTAGTTTCAATCCTTTTTCTATAGCGCTCACCCAGGTCAATTTTGCCACAAGTTCTGACTACACCGCGGCACACGTCTTTGCAATCCATTGTAGTTTTTCGGCTGGCAGCCCTCGCAGTGCTTCAGCTTTGCACTTTACCACGTCATCTTTCCATTTGTTTTCTGAAAATAGTGTTCCTTTTATTACTAAAAATGGTTCCTTTAAGCATACCAATCCCTTAGGTCTTGAGTAGCACGTTTTTTCATTCTGCAGCATTTCAAAAGATATCGTGTGTGCCTGGAAGGTGTTCTTAATTCTGCACAGAGTGAGATGGAAGAGACACTAGGCATCTGCAAGAGGCAATTCTTGCGGTATTAAGACTTTAGGTGTGCCTGAGGCATGGGAGATCAGGGAGCACACGTAGCAACTTTCATTAGTTGTTTGTTTGGCTGTGGAGCTCATGTCTGCATACCATTTATTCGACTGGTGTGGGTGCCTGGGATCCTTTATCGTGTCAAGCCCCAGGCCATAGTATTCGTCATAACTCTTTCTACCTATTTCCCTCTTCTTCCTGTTGTTAAGGAATGTTTTAGCATGCCTGGATGCGTGCAACAGGGACTCCCTCTGCCCAGCCCCCTCCTTCTCCCATTCCTCATACAGAGTAATGAATTTGTTAGCCATTTCAATATTTTCCTTCATTCTCTCTGTGGTGTAGTCTTTGTCTCGGGGAGGACTGATTGTCCTTGCGGGTGGGGTAGCAGTGGTGCCATATAACCATGATATAACAGATGGGTGTCAATCATTTAGTTCATGTACGCTAGAATTTGTGGTGTGGCTTTGGGGCTTCAAATGGATGGTTGACTTGTTGTTAGTATCGTTCTGACATTTCACCTTGTCTGGATGCGGGCCATACCCCCATACCAGCTGAAAGCCATCCCATATTAAATAGTTACCTTCCTTAAATGGTTTGCTTATATTTTCCATATTAGTTCCATTACCTCCCCCCTCATTTATCTCAATGTAGATAAATGCTATTAGGTAATATGTTGCCAAGCCAAACATGAGTGTAAAAAATATAATAGCACAGACAGTCAACCCACATTCGTATGAATATGTTCGTAAATCAAAAACATTTCTATTCCTAGTGTCCCTATTTCTAATTGTTGCAGGCTGCCTGTTCGTTGCCATGGTTACTCCTACATGTTGAAACATAGAAAAGGGCGCATTAAGCATGCAGTGCAATTATTTTTGCATTTTCCGCTTTTCAGTATTACTTTAGAGTGAGAGAGAGATAGAGAGATATAGGGATAGAGAGATATAGAGATAGAGAGATAGAGAGATAGAGAGATATAGGGATAGAGAGATATAGAGATAGAGAGATAGAGAGATAGAGTGCAGGGTGAGGAAGGGGAGAGTGAGTGAAATCATTTTATGCTTATTTACACGCTGTCATATACATTATTATAATACAGTTGTCAGTTTAATACATTTTGCAGGCTCTTTTTTTTAATTCATGTACATTTACCCCGTCGGGGCCCTCTGCACCTTCTGCTGACCCCATGCTTTCATATGCTTTTCGGACATCTGTTAAATGTATCCAATATCTCAGGCCCTTCACTTTCACCGCTGTGGGTGTGCAAAAAACCACCTCGTATGGGCCATGAAATCTTGGAGCATTCCACCTACGCACGAAGCTCCTGACGTATATCATCTCCCCTGGTACCAGCTGACCTTTTGGGCTTTCTTTCTCTGGAGTGGGCATTTCATTTTCCCCATCACTTATGAATGGTGGTGCAAGTTGTCTCGCTATCATTCGTGCTGCCTTAGTAAGTTTAGTCAGGTAGTCATTAAATTCTTCTCCCAGTACAGTTGCACTTCTGTGTGCATCTGAATGTCTACGGAGGGGTGAGTGTGCTGTGTGCATTCGTCTCCCTGTCACGATCTCGTGGGGCGACAAATGGTGGTCCTTGCTTGGCTGATTCCTCAGCTCAAAAAGGGCCAAGGGGAGACAGTGCACCCAATTTTTCTTAAGCGTGAAACATAGTTTTGAGAGTCTGCCTTTTAGTAATCTGTTGATCTTTTCTACCACCCCATTACTTTGCGGGTGATAAATCAAGCACAATTTATGCTTTATCCCTAGCATTGATGTCACTTCTTTAAAGAGATCGTTCACAAAATGTGTGCCGCTGTCAGGGCGAATTACGTCGCAAATTCCCCAGCGGGGGAATACTTCCCGCACGAGAAATTTTGCAGCGCACTTCGCATCTGGGCGGGCACAGGGACCTGCCTCTACCCAGCGTGAAAATGGACAAACTACCACTATCATGTACCTCGCTCCGTTGCATCTCTCACCCATATCTGCATAGTCGATATGCAGCTCTCTAAAAGGTCCTATTGGCTTGGGTATCGTTCCTCTTAGTGTTCTCAAAGTCATGCCAGTGTTGTATATTTGACATGTTGTGAATTCCATTGTTAGCTTGGAGAGTTGTTCCTGCAATCCTGGAATAAACCAGTTTTCTTGTATCTCTGCTGTGATGTGCTGCCTTGCATTGTGTGCTGGGACGTGTAGCTGCTGGAATGCTACTTTTAATAGTTTAGTTGGCATCACTACTTTACCTGTGTTGTTTTGCCGCCATAATAAATCAGTTGCCGACTGGCTGCATCCTCTTTTTGTACACAACTCTTTTTCGTCCTCAGGCGCCTCTTCCTGTAGTTCCAGTATTTGAGACACTGGCGTGGCATTGTACCCGTCCGGGATACTTTCCTTCGCTTCTCTTCGCATTAAATACTCACCTGTGTTTTCTTTTCTCAAATATGACGCCTCCTTGGCAGCTGCGTCTGCTGCTGCGTTTCCCAAAGAGACAAAGTCAGTATTATTTGTATGGGCCTGGCATTTCACTATTGCTACCATTGTGGGTTCTTTTAATGCCTCTATCAGTTCCCTTAACAAATCCGCATGTTGTACGGGTGAGCCATCTGCCCTGTTGAACCCCCTTCTTCCCCACCTGGCAAGCCCTCTGTGTACTGTTGTGGCCATATATGCTGAATCCGTGTAAATTGTTACTGTGCATCCTTTTGCTGCTCGTAATGCTTCAATTAAAGCTACTAGTTCTGCTGCTTGTGCTGAGAAATGAGCCGGTAGTCGCCGCTGTATTAGGACCTCGTACTCACCTTCTTCCATTCGCATGACTGCCACCCCAACGTGTTTTTCTCCACTTTCTGAATTTATGGAAGCTGACCCATCTATGAAAAATACCTCTCCTTCCGTCAGTGCATTCTCACTTACCACAGTTGTGCCATTGTCCTCGCCCTGATACGTTGCGCAATCATGTGTCTGGATATCCTCTACAGTGCATGGCTCTGAGATGAATCTTGCGGAATTAACCACCTTGCATCTTACCACATGTATGTTAGCGCTTGATAGTATGACCTCATATGCGGTGGCTCTCTGTGTGGTTTATGTGCTTTTTGATCGCTCGAGTATGGCGAACAATGAATGTTCTACATACAGTGTCAGTGAGCATCCCATTACTATGGTAGCGCTCTTCTCAATTGCGAACGCGGCGGCTGCGAGAGCCTGTTCGCATGCAAAATGACCTTGCATTACAGCGTCCAGTGTCCCACTGTAGTTTGCCAAAGGCTTGTGACCTAGTGACGTTTTCTGTGTTAGGACTGCGGTCATGAGTGCCCCCTTACAGTGTGAGAATAGGTAGAACTTGCGTTCATAATCTGGGGTCGCAAGTACTGGGGCGCTTGAAATGAGTTCTTTGAGTGATGTGAATGCATCGCATGTCTCTGAATCCCACTGTATTTCTGTTTTTTCCTTTTGTGCTTCCTTGAGTGCCTGGAGCAATAGGCGTGTGTATGCAGCATAGTCTAATATCCATGCCCGACAATAGTTGCACATCCTTAGGAATTTTTGCATGTCTTTCACTGTCTTTGGTCTTTGGTCTTCCTACGGCTGAAATAGCCGCTACTCTGTCTGGGATTATTCTTTTACCATCTTTTGATATCAATTGCCCTAAGTACAGCACTTCACGTTGACAGTATTGTCATTTTTCCTTGTCTACTTTGTACCCCTTTTGCGATAGCAATGTTAAAAGGGCCATGGAGTCTTTTCTACACTCTTCCTCGTTTTTGCTGCAGATTAATAAATCATCCACATTCTGTATTATTGTGCTGTCTGCAGTCATGTTTCCAAGATCTTCATGTAATATTCTATTGAATATGCTGGGGTTTTTCGCAATAACCTTGGGGCAATCTGTAGTGTTCATAGCTCCTCCCCCCTAGCGTGAATGCTGTCAGGTATCTACACTCTTCTGCGAGTGGTATTGAGAAAAATGCATTTTTTAAATCCACTACACTGAAGTGAGATGCTTCTTTTGGTATGCTGCATAGGATAGATGCCGGATTTGGGACCAAAGGGAACTCTTTCTGGATGACGTCATTTAGTGGGCTTAAGTCCTGGTTCATCCTCCATGCCCCTCCTTTCGCTTTTTTGATTGGGTAAATACATGTGTTGCACAGGGAGTTCGAGAGTACTATTATCCCCTGTGCGAGTAGAGCATTTATTGTTTCTTTTATACCTTCCTCTGCTTCTCGGGACACGGGGTATTGTTTGACACAGGGCACAATTGCTCCAGGCTTGAGATTTATTTTTACTGGTGTAACCCCGTGCAGTAGCCCTACGTCATGGGGACCCATTGTCCACAACTGCGAGGGCACTGACTGCATGTCGTCATTAAAGAATGAACGTGGGGCGCCTACCACTGCCATCAGCTGTATTGGCACTTGTCTTTGTTGTATCATTATTTCACAAAGGATGGCTATTTCCATTATTATTTCTCCGTCACTCTCCGAATCTGTGAAAAGCTCCTCATCTGGCAGATCTTGGAATGCAATGTCAGCGTTTATGCACAATACCGTGCGCCACTCGCAGCCGTGCATATCCATTGCAATTACAACTATTCTTTTGGCTGTGATTTGTACGGCATGTATGTCCACTGACATCATCGTTCCAGGCATCTCGGGGCTGGCGATTGGGCGAAAGACAAATTCTGCTGGTACTCTCCATTCTAGCTTCTTCAACTCCGGGACCCCCCTAGCTAATGTTTTTAGCCCATGAATGAACATAACTGGGTCCACGGGTATGCCGCGCACCTCTGGGCACGTCGCTCTTGAATATACCACTAGCATGGCGCGCATAGAACACATCCCTGGTGTTGAGCACACAATCCCTCCCCTTTTTGTGAACGAGATTGTCATGTTCAACTTACTGAGGAGATCCCTTCCCAGCAGGTTCACGGGTGATTGTTCATAATACAATAGGGGTGCCCTCACTGTTTTTCCCCCCACTGTGACGTCCAAATCTTCTGTGTAAGGAACTTCGACCACCACCCCAGGGAACCCCAGCGTCTCTAATTTACGATTAAATTGCGGAAACCGGCCCTCGCATATACATGATTTTTCGGCTCCGGAATCTACCATAAAGATGAATTGTCTGTTTTCTATCTCTGCTCCTATCAATGGTTCCTCGCTTGCATTGAAGGTTGTCGATAGGATTGGACACGCAAGTGCTCTCTGTGGGCTGTCCTATGCTGGATGCCTAGTTGTTCCCCCTTGGCTGAAAACGTTACCTGAAACTACCACTACTCCTCCATATGGGGCGGGCGCGCTGTTAGGTGTCGTGGTAAATGGGTTGTTTTGTGTGTATGGTATGTGTTCACTGCTTTGTGGGTGTCGTTGAGTGTGGCGGGCTCTTTCCCTGTACTGTTCTTGCCCTCTTTCTTCTTGCTGGTCTCATCCTCCGTTCCGGGGTAAGCCGTATGGGCTCTCTCGATGGGGGTGCCCGTAATACTGATCATCTTGGTAACTTGGGTTTGGCCTACTCCTGCATTCGCGCGAGAAATGTCCCCACCTCCCACAATTCCAACAATTTCCTTGCCCCCCTCTGGGTCCTGGTCCACCATTTCCTTCATTACCTCCATATCCCTGTCCACCCCCTCTTCGCCCCCTGTACCCACCTCTTCTGTTGTTGGGGTGCCACGCTTGCCACAGCAGTCCTCCGTACTCCTCCTGCCCATTCCACTGCCTTTGCCCGTTGTCTGCCCAGTTTGCAGCCATCCTCCCCTGTATCGCTACTAATCCCCCCTCCTCTTCTTCTGGGTCTCTGTCGTGTGGGAGTACTGCTACAGCTGCTGCGACCTTCACTAGTTTCGTTTGTACTAACTTTGCTTTGTCTGCCAGCCTCTTTTGTGCCACCTCCTTTTCTCGTTCCTTAATTCTTTTGCAATGGTGCACTATTATACTCTGTATCTCGGGCCATCCTTTTGCTTCGATCCCTGCTATTTCGTCAAGCGCTTTTTGCACTTCTTTTGGGAGCCCTCTCTTTATTATGAAGTAAAACAGCGATGTTGATTGGTCATATGGCATATCCATTTCAGCTCTCCACATCTCTTGTACCCAGAAAATGTAATCTGTAACTTCTTCCCCATCATTCATTGTCATGATCTCTGCTTCCAAAAGGTCAGGGTTTTCCCAGCTCCCTTGGAAGCAGATCCATAACCCAGGTTCCGAGTGCCAACCAGTCCCAATTGGGACCTTTTGGACCCAGTCCTGGCGCCAGTGGCACCAGGCTCATAAATATGCCCAGTCCCAGCGCTGGAAGCGCCGGGCTCATAATGCTTGGGTGGACTTACCTGCAGCAGACCATGCTGCTTACTTGCCTGCCAGTTGAGCCTCTGATCCTCTTCTGTTTGGAACTACTTTTCCTGTTGGGTGGGGCAGGAGCCACTCCCTAGATTCAGAACACTGGAACTCTTCTGGAAAGCAGGAACTCTTTTCTTACCTAGGTGTGGCTGTGGAAGGAGACACCTAAGCACTACAGGAGGCTATTTAAACCACACCCGATGGATGAATCTTGCTTTGCGTTATTCTGCATCCTCTGCAGCAGAACGCTCATCGTGTCTTCTGCATCTGATCCTGGGCCTAAGGAAAAAGGCTTACCATCCTGAATCCAGTCTTCAGCAACACCTATAAAGACAAGAAAGAACAGGTTAGCATTACGGTCTTCAGTGACAGTTCTTCACTTACCTGGTCCATCGGCTGTCACCAACGCCTCGCGCTGCATTCCGGCATCTGAAAGACAAAGGCTTACCTACTCTTCGTGCGCTCCGGAGGTCTTCACACTGCATTCCGGCATCTGAAAGACAAAAGCTTACCAACTCTTTGCACGCTCCGGAGGCCTTCGGCGCTGCATCCCGCATCTGAAAGACAAAACAAGGTGCGTTTAAAGACATTGGGGAACTTTAATACTCACGTGCCATTACTCCTTTCCACATCTAACCCAGTGGGTATTCCGGCACCCTGCAGCCGCTCCAAACTTGTACCTGCAAAATAAAAAGACAGTTAGAGCGCATCGTGAAGCAGGCAACAAGCGCTTACTTACGTGCTTCCAGGCGCTTCTATTCATCACACGGGCTCCATCTTCAACTCACTTCAGCCCGTCATCTGCCATCGCCGGAACCCTGCAAAACAAGAAACATCATTACTAAAGACTTTAAAGACATTAGAATTACTCGAAACTTACCGTTCGTGCAGTAAACGATGGACAGCAGTCCTCTGAAGTCAAGAGGCCTGCTCCCCTTATCCAGTGAAGAAACTGGTTACAGCACCCTGCCCCGAGGCAGATGGAGAGCATGGCGTTCACTTACCTAAGGTGAGAGCGTTAACCTTTGGGGTTCTACAGGAGAAGAGAAAGGGAAGAAGAGAGAGACATTCAATAACCCAGTTCCTTAATCCCATATTTTCTATCTGCAGCCATCTTACCCTTCAAGTCAGACATACAGTGCACAGAGGTCCAGCCCAAAGAGCCAGCCGTGTGTTACACATCACCTTTGAAGATACGGTATACGCCCAGTCAAGACCGGCGCCTCTACGGGAATCAGGTGAGCGTTACATTCATAGTGCATTGCATTACTGACTGTAAATCTGGTGTGTCTGGGAATGTTTCCCTCAATGCGTCCCAAACGCGTGCGCGCACCGTATTGAAGGCAGCGCCATCATGTCTGTCACTATCCAACGTTATTCCCGGGAAACCTGCTTTTGTCCACACCATGTCTGATTGGTCCCCCACTGCTGACACGAGTAAACTCTTTACATCTCCAGGCCAGGGGCACCCCTGCAGTGTGTTTCTCAAAGGCATATATCCATTTGCTAGCTCCACCTGATAGCGGGGGCAGCAATTTCAATAAGTTTGCTTTATCCATCTGTGCCCAAGGTATGTAATTCGGTCTCCCCGCCCCCGATGTATTAGTGGGAGTTGTAGCCGCCCCTTGCATCCTCTCCCAATACTCACCTTTGTACCCTTCTTCCCTACCATAGCTACCTTTCCCGTCCTGTTTCTTAACCTCCCTGTCCATTCTTGCTCTAGTGCCCTCCCCGGTGGTGTTTCCTCTAATTCCACTGAACTTCCACCTGCCGCTATTCCCAATCTCCCAGCTTCCTGCTCCTCTTCATCTAGGTCACACCACAGCTCCTCTCTCCCATCACCTTCCACTCCTTCCCCCCCTACACTTTCTCCTATATTATTCGCTCCTAGTTCTACTATCTGTGCGGCCTCCTCTTGTATTCTGAATAGTATCTCCCCTTTCTTCTATCCTTCCTCATTTGACTTATCTAAGGGGTGTGACCCGGACAATCGTTCTGACCGTGTTGTAATTGGCTCACCTTGTTCGCATAGGCTTTGTATCCTTGACAACTCTTCCCTTGCTATTGAGAGTCTGGCATCTAAATCTTCTGTCAATTTACATATGTTTACCGAGGGGGTACTCACCTGCCCATTTGATCGGGGGCATTCGTATGGTGGTGGCGCAGTTGGTCTTGCTGTGGGGGTGGGGGTGCTAGTCGGCACGTATGTGGGATCACTGTAACCTTCAGCGGGTGGGGTTTTTTTTAGAAGTGGGTACAATGGAGTCACTTCTATGACTCCCTCTTTACCCTCGTCCTCCTTGCTACCCTCTGCTCGCGCTGATGGGGTAGCCATGAGGGCGGGTTGATCAAGTGTGGTGTCTATTTTCTTTGGTAGGGGTATTTCCTCAAATAATCGCCATAGATCTAGTATCTCTCTCCTATTGTGAAATTGTTTCTCCTTGTATTTTAGGAATATGCAGATGGCTACTATATCCAGAACACTTTTATCAAATGACCCCCCATGTGGCCAGACCTGGGGGAGACCCTCCCCCTTCAGTTCCGTTACCCATTGGTCATTGTATTTAGTTATTCTTTCTGCATGACCTGGTAAACTCTTACAGATGTGTGCTAGGGGTGTCTCCGCTCCCATGTCTAAGTCGGTGTTACTCTGTTCGTTTGTACTAGTCTGTTCTGTCACTATGTGTGTGTTACTGTGTACATGTGGCTTCAACCCCTTTCACGTTACAATAAACAACTCACTTTGTTCAATGAAAAGATGTTGGTTTGTCAAATCTTACCAGGCCACACTTACAATGACCGTACCCCCCTAGGAAAGTGCTTAAAAACAGTGCAATTATACAGTGTCACGTAATTACAGAAGATCACAACCATACAATGTGCACAACACACAGCAGACATTCATCATACCTCAGCATACACATATAGCATTCACCCTCCCTCTCTTGCCCTTCGCCTTCTACGGCGACCCCCTCTATCCCTCACACAACTTCTTTTCTCTCGCTATATATATATATTTTAGGGGATATTCAAGGGGATATATATATATATATATATATTCTTTTTTTTTTAAGACCTTGTTTCTGCCCCTAATTGAGAGGAATTTAGGGAAGAGTAAGAAGAAAAAAAAAGCTAGTTCTAATGTATTTCCCGTGTCCCTTCACTTAGACACCCTTAGATCATCTTTTCACAGTTTTACTTATTCCCAGCACTAGTCGAGATTGTCCTAATGGCCATATGCAAAGAAAGAGAAAATATTAGAAGTAAGAAAGTTCCCCTTATATCTCCCACTCCCTTTTCCTCGTTTCCCCTTGTTCTTTAAAATTAAAATTTTTCCCCTTTTAAAATCACTCGCACTTAATACTAACGTGCCCGTCTTGATCCGAGACTCTCCGGATTTGGTCCGTCCAAGCAGCACGGCCTCGCACTCAATGGCCCCACCCGGCTCCGGCGAGCGGTACTAAGGGTTTTTTGAAACGGGACCCGTACCCTCTCGCCCTAACTGCATGCGCACGTCTCTGCGTACCAGTTGCTGTAGGTGGGCGGCTCTGTTGAGCCTGCATGCCGTGCGTCTCCACTGCAGCCGGGGTTGTCTCATGCCAAGGGGACAGTTTAAAGTTAACAAAACAAATCACGTCTATGGGGTCACCACTGAATGTAAGTGTCCCCAGAAACGCACCCCCCTTAGTGAGAGGCAATAATGGACACACCCCAGAAGGGGAATGAGGCCGGGACCAAGTGCGGGTAAGATCAAAAGAGCTTTATATAATTCAATATAGGGCATGCAAAGGACTCTGCAAACTCCGAGAGCGCTCTGTCTGACAATAGCAAAGACAGTTAGTTATATTACAAATACACGTCATGCACAAGGTAAGCTATAGGGGCCACCGAGTCTCAGGGATTGGGTGGTGATGGCTAGGTGGTATACATTGTATACAGTTGCTTCTCCAGGATTGGCGGACGTTGGTGCTGCGCCACGTGGGGCGGGAGGTCAGCTGGGCTCATCGGGATGTAGCGCTGGGCCGGACATGCCTTGTAACAACGATTGATAGCTAAACTAACATTTGCCCTTTTGGCCACACATTCCCACCCATTCATCACACTTCATGGGTCCTGTTGAGTTTCAACTCTTGTAAGCGCTGACCTTAGATCAATACATGGCCAGGAACATTGATGTGCGATCTGCAGTGTCTTAATACATCGGTTTGGGAGGCGCCTTAGGTTCAAACAATCAGGTCCCATGGGCGTAGTCAGGGGCATGGGCGGGGGTGCTTAACTAACCCTCCTTGGCAGTTCCGGTGAGGGATGGTATTATGATCTGTTGGTACACGTGTGTGTGCCCCCCTTTCTAGGGTCATTAACTCGGGGTCGACGGAGGTACTACTGACCCGTGGGGGGCATGTGACCGGTGCCTGAAAGGCGGCAGGATTTAGGACCAGGTAGCTCGTAAGTCACGGAGTCAGGCTGTGGCGGCCTCTGACACGGGGGAGGGTGGCAGATGCTTGAAACGGGTCCAGCAGGGTCAGGAGGGAAGGCAAGGATTTGCTGTTGGAACACCTTCTATCTCGAGAGAGCCTGGGCAGTGGGAGGGGGAAATGGCCTTGCAGCTCCGTGCGTGGCATCTTGCCCGAGGCGGTTTTACTGTCATATGGGTGAGGGGTGACTAACAACACATGGGGTTCCTAAAAGCACTCATATGTATTTGTATTTACATGGGATACTAGCTGATGAACATACTTTTTTACATAGCATTTCACATTTACAGTTGACATACGAACATGAGGTAGTGTCAAGCAGGTGTGTGTAAAGAGTGTATTAAGAGACCAGCACAAGTTATTGTTCACAGTTATCAGCTGTCCAGTCTTTGTATATCTCTTCATTACATGTAATATTGGTTGCACAACATTCTCTTTACCCATTCTCCTTTATATTAGCAGCGAACATTAGTCAACAAGGCATATATTACATAAATGGTTTCTGCACGTTGTAAGGGCTTTCTGGGTGGGTATGGGTGCAAGGCGCCACACCGTCTATAGCTTGGGGGCTTGGTACAGGGGTCAGGGCCTGCAGGGTTTGGGCTGATCTCAGTTACATCCTAGTATTCTCTATCATAGCTGGGGCAATGATGTACTGCGGAAGGTCAACAGCTACAGTGTTTTATTTTGTTGTTCACTTGCGTCTGGTGACTAGTGAGAACGAGTCTTCAGCGGATCTGCCATGCAGTGGGAGGTGGGGGAAGTGTGGGCCTCTGTGAGCGCGGTCAAGTGGGGGTCACTCTGCAGCGTTCAGTGTTCCTGCCTTGGGTTAAATATGCATGTTTCTAGCAAGATGGAGATGGCTTAATACAAGATGGTGTCTATTCTCTGGCACATAACGTGATGGTGCAGCCCCACGTGTCGGCCGGCAGCCGCCCTGCCACCTGGGCCCGGGAGGCCGAGGGGCTGCCGACGAGTCATGGGTCTCAACCAGGGTGGGACATGCAGTGAGAGGGGGGTCCTATTGACCTACCCTTCCCTACACTACCTATGACATTGGGACAATGGGGAATGTCGCTGTTGCGGGTGTCAGGAACAGACGTTTATAATTTTCTCCACTACTCTGCGTATTCAGCCAGAGTGAAATGGTTGGTGGTAGTTGCAGACACACTGTAGGACACACTTTTAGCCATTCCTCCATTGCGAAAAATTAAATACATCCAATTTCTTCTACAAATGGTTTCAAGAGACACTATTTTACCTCAGCCTATCCAGGCCTGTCACATGCATTTGTGACATACTGCTGAAGAATATTCAGAGCCCCCCCCCCGCAGTGTTGTGTACAGTGTGCGGTCTGGCTAATGAGTATAGAAAAGTGAGAGAAATCTTATGAAAGTTGCTAATGCACTTTGTTCAGACCCCGACCAGTGTATGTCTATCTTGTGAGGTCTGCGTGACTGTGTAGGAAAGTCAATGATCTCTTATTTGAGCCTTTATGCACCTTTCACAAACCCCCACTACTGTATCCGTTCCTTGTGAAATCACATTACTTGTTTAACTGAGTGATCTATTATGTTTTTTTTTTAATTTAGTTATTACGATTTGTAAAGTGCCCAAGGCCATCGAGGCGCTGTTGCATCACATTGTGTTAGTTACATGAACTTGTCTTAGGTACATAGGCATACTTGGCTCTTGGTTACAGTGATATAATTTCATACAGACCTTATACACAATCAAATCATTTTACCAATCGGAACACACAACAACACAATGTACAAAAGAAAAGCAAATTTAAAGCTTAAACTGTCCTAACAAAGAAACTCCTGCTCACGGCCACCAAGGAAAGAAGTATCTTCTTCTTTCTCTCCATCAAAGAAACATTGGATTATGAAAACCCATTCCATTCAACCATTACAAAAAGCATTGATAAATTGTGTGGTGAAATTGTAAAACAAACTGCCAAATCATAAGTAGGCTAAATGAACATAAGAGTACTTTGCACCTCCTGAAGAGGCACACTTTGTGGTGAAACACGTGCAGAGGACTTTTTCTTGAATAACTAAAGATTGTGTTTTGAGATGATTTTGATGTAGATGTGTTATAATGTTTATTTACAGATTGTACCAAAATTAACATATTTCTGCTTGTTTGCCAGTAGTTGGTATGGGAGTCAAATGTAGCTCCTGCGAACTGTTAAGTGGTAAGCTAGGCAGGCACTTCTCTGCTACAAGTAGCATGTCCATTGCCCCAGCTCCCCTGATTTAGAACCGTCTATTGTATGTTTGCTTATATTTTGGCCCCATTTTTCTGAAGCTTACGTATTTCATACCATTCCAGTTTGTAACACCAAGTACACTTGTTTTTTGTTAAAAAGTGTAGGCTTTGTTAGGCCTCTAGAAAACAAAATCTGTTTGATGGCAATGTACTGTTTGCTATTTAAAAAGTTACTGCATTTACCTACTGAGTATACTATTATCACTTTCTTTACTTGCTCGTCTTTACTCACTGACATGTGGTTTGTTTTACCAAGACCTATTAAAATGGTTCATTTGTACAGAAGTAGTACATGTGTCTTGATCTCATACAATGTTCACTAGGTTTTATCGAGTTCTAAAAATCAAAAGTGATTGCTGAATTACATTGTTCTTATTGATATGTTTCAAGAGGAAAGTGGGTTCTGCTAACGAAAAAACTTGTCACACTATGTACACGTCACTCATTTGGTGCTTCTCTTTATCATGCTGGGTTAGAGGATATGGGATGGAGCCCACCAAGCACTCCGCTCCTGTGATTTCTTGAAGGCCATATGCCAAGTGAGGACATTTCTTGTGATGTCATACGGTGAAAGTTAATGTGAAATAATTTCCTGTGATGTTGTGTACTATCATTTTATTGTGTGAAGTTGATGTGGCATTGTTTCCCGTTAAGCAAAGAACTGTGTAATACAACGGTGTCCATAGCTATGCAGTGCTTAATTAACTACTTCTCTCATGGTAGTTGTTCCAATGATCTTTGATAGTTTTTTGTCACCATTACAATAACAATCCCTTGTGGAGGTTTCCCATGAAAACTAAATGCACATGTGATGTCATCAGTGATGTAATCAATGAGATTTGTGATGGCATCTTTGATGTCATGGGTGTTAGTCCTTGCAGTGCACACTGATGGCACGAGTTATGGTTGCTTAGCTTACCATAGCTTGCACATTTCGGGGGTTTTCTGGTTTTACCTGTAACCATAACATCCCAGTAACAATGTTTGTCCATTGAATTGCATAGGTTTTTGCTAGCACATATATATGAAAAAACGTTGTTAAGGGGACGTTATGGTTAACTTGCACTAATAAAAACCTATGAAATTCAATGAAAAAGCTTTGTTAAAGGGACGTGATGGTTACAAGTAAAACCGAAAAACCCCTGAAATTCGCCAGTTATGGTAAGCTAGTGCCACCACGTGCACTGCTAAGACTAGCACCCAGGACAACAAAGATGACATCACAAATGTCATTGATGACATCACTGATGACATCAGATATATGGGCCACTTGTTTTTGTTCGCTGACATGTATAGGCCAGGTGGTTTTGTTCACTGACAGTCAGAATATTAAAATTGAAAAAGGTTTTATATATCTAGACATTAACCTTATCATATGTTCTTTAAGTACTTTCCTTAGGGTTTGGTCTCAGCTCATGGTGCACATACATGGGGAAATGAGCAGGCCTCAAACACACAATTCATTTGTATACATGAAGATTAACTTTAATGTCATTAACATTTTCTGATGATGCTGTTTCTTTCTTCCTTACTTTAGTTTCCCTGTATGTGTCTCTGATTTGTATGCATTGTGGTTATTCATATGTATTGTTTGTACCAGAACAAGTGTTGTGATTCTTGAATTGTTAGCTAGTTATTACATGTTTAACATTACTCAAAACTCTGATAAGGTAGCATTCATTGTTGTACTATCCAAAATAACAATATTATAAATAGTGTACTTCTATGGTCCATTCTGCAGTCATTGCCTATGTTTATATATGATTAGGTTTCTGTATTAACAACAACTCTCCAATACAATGATATTAGATGAGTAGATTCCTTAATAGATTAAGTACTTCATTATAGGTCTCCCGATCACCCAACAATATAAACACAACTTCTTGTAGGGACTTTTCATCAAAATGTATTTTACATGTGATGTCATCAGTGATGTCATCAATGACATTTGTAATGTCATCTTTTATGTCCTGGGTGTTAGTCTTAGCAGTACACGATGGTGGCGCGAGTCATGGTTGCTTAGCTTACCATAACTGGCAAATTTCGGGGGGGTTTTCGGTTTTACTTGTAACCATAACGTCCCTTTAACAAAGGTTTTTCATTGAATTTCAAAGGTTTTTATTAGTGCAACTTAACCATAACGTCCCCTTAATAAAGTTTTTTCATTGAATTTCATAGGTTTTTATTAGTACAACTTAACCATAATGTCCCTGTAACAAAGTTTTTTCATTGAATTTCATAGGTTTTTATTAGTACAACTTAACCATAAAGTCCCTTTAACGTTTTTTTAAGTGAATTTCATGGGTTTTTACCAGTGCGTGCTATTTTCCTACAATTTACTAATATCATACTTACCCAATATAGCAATATGTGTGTCCAATTTACAAAGTACTATATGGGGTTTGAACCCATGAGTACAGGATGACAAGCGAGAATCTCTTTCAGTTTATTCTAAAAATAATCTTTATTCATTTTAATACAAACAATTCTATATGTTTTAAAACAATTCTCCAAATTAATTTCCCAATTCCTAATACCCATTGACCATCAATCATCTATTCACATTCATAGTACAACTCACACACATACTATTCTCAGTCAATCTTCTATTCCTATATTTTACAATTTAGCAGCAAAAGCTCTTTTCAGTTTACCAGTGACATCGTCAATTTAAGACACTGTTATAATGTTTGTTATACATTTTTTCAACCCTCTCATAAATACAGGTGTTGTTCACTGGTCAATCTCATTTTGAACAGTTTCTTATCGTCGACATATGTTTTGGTCTTTTTGCGGGCACTACATGTGCAGCCCTCAAATACTCGACCTTCTTCAGGACGTTGGACAAAGACCTTATTGTATCTTTGGCATAGACTGATATGAGCCACTCCACCTCCACATATATTATAGGAGATGTAAGATGAGATCATTTGTAATAAATCCTTCCACAGGTCCAGACAGTGATAGGTTCACTTCGGGCCTGGAATTCAGAATGGGTCATGTTCTATAGTTGCTTCTAAGTTGCATGGATTTCAATTATCCAGAAGCACAACAGGTATATCTCCTTCTTGCCTGTACTTCCCAAACTAGGTCCCTTTGTTGTAAATAATTCCCCAAGTACGGGTACATTTTTATAATTCCTCCGATATTCCTTAGATCATTTCTCTGGTATCATCCGTACTCGATCAGTGGTTATTCTATCATCAAAAGGTGTGCCCCTGCTCCGAATCGTGCCTCTATCTCTGCCATTTCCCACCTTCTAGAATAATTTGTAACACTTCTAAATACTTTATGCAACTATTTCAACTAGTTTTGCACCCGTAGATGTCTAGGAACATCTGACTTCATTGCAGACCTTCTGGACAGTGCCACATGACCATAAGCTGGCGCGCGGCATGATGACGTGTCCGAGAACCCGTCCACACTTCATGATAAGATCCGTGCTTCGCAGACAGTTCGGAAATGCATTTTCTACTGATCTAGGAACTTTCAACTTCAAAATTTCCCTTGCACAGCTCCAACACCTATTCCTACTCATTATCCATTAACAATCTAGTACACACTACATACTTTTAGCAAAACGTCTCTTATAGTACATACTTTTAGCAAAACTGCTATTTATCTTAAATGCCATCAGCTAATGACATCCCTCCCCCCCAAGAACCACCACCACTGCTGTAATCAAGGAGCATGAGAAACACTGCCCCCTACCTTAGAAATAACACACGCGCAACATTTTTCCCTGTCCACCTACTCCTCCATATTAGTGTTTGATGCCTCTTCCCTCATTTCCTCCCCACCTTTCGTTCTTAGCTCTCCTGCCAAAAAAAAATACATCCAAAAACAACAACAGAAATGTTCCTTTAGGAACCACCTTTCACAGTTAAAAAAATGTATAGACTCCATCTACTTTATATTTCTCAGTAAAGTACATAGACTCAATAAGATTTTCCAACATTCCCATTTTCATTTTGTGTTACGCTAATGGAAATATTGTGGCGTTCATCCTCCTTTCCAGGGACTGGAACAGTGGATACCGGGTCGGCAGCCCAAGTTACAAGCCCAAGCGAAGCGAGGGTGGATAACGAGGTCTCTGGACCATGATCCCCACATTACAGCCCCTGTAATGGGGGAAGAAAGCCATTAGCACCCTAAGTTCTGTATGGGAGGAAAGGTCTTCATGGCCATCCTCCCCTCCATTCTCACCAAGCATTCAGGCTATGACTCGTCCAGCAGCCACCCATGCGCGTGTGACCAGGGATGCAGGATGACTGCGGGCCGACACATGTGGCTGCAATGCTCATCTGGTAGGATGGTACCAGACTCTATTTTGTGACACACTCAGGCTCCATCTTGAAGATAACTACTTAGGCCTCACTGGCCCAAGCGGCCCGCAGGGCTGCAGCTCTCCCCTCATGATCGCGCACAGCAGGCAAGTTCCTTCCCTCACCCTCCTCCCCTCGGCGGCCCTGCTGCAGGCCTGTTCTCATGAGAGACTAGGCACAAACCAGTTACATAACAAACACTGTATCTTTCACCTTCCGCAGTCCTTTACTGACCTGCAAATGACCGGGCCAAAGCCAGGGTTTGAGAAAAACAAGCTGTCCTGTCCCTTCAACGTATGTTGTAAATAACCCCCAACCCTGTTCCCTGTTTGCAGTGCCAGACACGTATGCCAAACCCATATGCCACCCTGTTTCACCCTTGCAGATAATCCCTCTGAAGGAACTATAAATTCACTTCTGTTGTTATATACCACAAGATTGATTGCAAATAATGAAACAAGGAGACCCTCACCTATCCCCCAACTGCACACAGAGACACCATGAATTGTATGTTTAAGCTCCTCTCCCTCGATCAAATATCACTGGTTGCTGTAGACTGCACAAGACAATGTTTAACACCAATATCTACTCAATGATTTTCTAAACGTATATAGTTTTCTGCATGACCTATGAGCATAGCCATATGCAGGGCCTTTTTATGGTATCTGATACAGTATATATAGAGCAGTTTTCTCAATCATATATATATATATACAGTAAAAAAAACTTTGATATGTCAGTAAAGGATAAAAAGGGAGAGCCAGCCATGTGATGTCATCAGCGATGTCATCAATGACAGTTGTGATGTCATCTTTGATGTCCTGAGTGTTAGTGTTAGCAGTGCACGGTGGCGCGAGTTATGGTTGCTTATGTTACCATAACTGCCGAATTTCAGGGGGTTTTCGGTTTTACTTTGAACCATAACGTCCCTTTAACAAAGTTTTTTCACTGGATTTCATAGGTTTTTAGTAGCGCAACTTAACCATAACGTCCCTTTAACAAAGTTTTTTTACTGAGTTTCATAGGTTCTTAGTAGCGCAACTTAACCATAATATCCCTGACTTCATATACATGTAACATAGAACATACTAACCCCCTCGTAGTGATTTTCATGTCCGCGGACTACCGCTATGTCTGTGGACATATCGAAAATCTGAGCGTGGTGAATGTAAATTTAAATAGTGTGCCCCATTTCCCCTTTGAAGTTGGCTCTGAAAAGAGCCGTGTTTTTTTGTTTTACAGATGCTTGACAGACACCTGTTATTTTGTATTTCGTTTCTTGTTTTTTTTTCTTACTTTACTCCTAAAATCTTCACATAACCTTCTCCAAAGCAACCCTTACATTCCAAAATAGAAAGGCATTTCCCGTAAAAAGTAAAGAAATGCCATCTTCTTTAAAATTAACAGCATTACTGGCATCAATATTCTCATTATTACAAAAGAACATACCAGCTCTAAGCATGAAGGCACACATGCCTCGGTTGATGACATACCTAGCAATGTTTTGCTGAGGACAAAAAAAGGATCTTCATTACGGCTTGAACCAAGCGTTCCAAATCAGCCTACAAAGTAGGGGCACTGACGTTGCCCAAATGGAAAGCACCATAGTGCAAAACTACCACATGCGGACTGTTCATCGTGGCCATATCCTCACAAACTTGTACAATTCCCTGTACATTGCAATCAGGCACAGTGCTCCACACCACCTCCACTCCTTTCACATCAAAGTTCTTTGCAACATGCCTGCATTGAGCGTACTGTTGTAAACCATACACAAACATATCTCCAAGCACCCTGACTTTCTCTACTTCTGCCATCTTCACCACACACAGTCTCTTTCAACACAAATCCACAACCTCGACATCTGATTGGCTGATCCGTACAGTCTTCTTTCCATGTTGGATTTCCTGGGAAAACCCGGATGTAGCACGCCCTGTCCACGAACAGTTGCGGTGTCCGCAGACGGCGTCCACTTTACTCTCTGTTCCATTCCCTCATTGCATACAGCTAAGCATCCACACAATACGAATAACGTCCTCAGAACACCCCCATTTTGTGAATTTTCGAACATTTCAGGACAATTATCATTTCATTATTCAACATATTAACATTACAAATATTATACTTTCATCTTGTACTCTGCACACAATGCTATGTTTCTCCATTAGTAGCTCAGTATACTAGATAGAATCCCATAATACAATGCTATTTATATCAATGCATCGTTCAAAGCACTAATAACGGTATGATATTTATTGCAATATCCTTGAAACTTTTTTCGCAACATTATAATAAAAATCCCTAGTACACAAATTCCATGAAAAGTACATACACATGTGATGTCATCAGTGATTTCATCAATGACATATGCAATGTCATCTTTGATGTCCTGGGTGTTAGTCTTAGCAGTGCACAGTGGTGGCGCGAGTTATTTTTCATAGCTTACCATAACTTGCGATTTTCAGGGGTCTTTCAGCTGTACTTAGAACCATAACGTCCCTTAAACAAACTTTTTTTAATATCATGCAAACAATATACAAACATGGCGTGCAAAAACCAACTTCTACAGATGGCTTTACACAGAATGTTGCAAAGTAAGAATTTATGCTCGTTCACAGTGAAGGTCAGCTGCTTCCATTTTTTTCTCGGGCCCCGGAGAGACTCACGAAGCGGACTATAAGGTTGTATTGTGTTTTGACCTTGACAGACAGAGATTGTGATGAAAGACTTCTCTTGAAGGAGTGTTGCTAAAACGTAAGAGAAGATAAAGATGAAATTTCTGAAACGAAACCACTTTTATATATTATATCACTATGCGAAAGATTGTTCGCACACGCGGAGTCATATTTTGGGACTGCACCACTCGTAGACAATGGAAATTGCAATTGTACTGTAAGTAACCCTTTAGATTATTTTATACCAAATATAATTACAATAGCGTCGCATTAAAGACCGCTCAAGTTGAGCTTGTTCGTTGAAAGTGGCATAAT
Organism: Ambystoma mexicanum; assembly: GCF_040938575.1. NCBI lineage: Eukaryota > Metazoa > Chordata > Amphibia > Caudata > Ambystomatidae > Ambystoma > Ambystoma mexicanum. The sequence goes on from NC_090937.1 coordinate 608,792,985, forward strand.
GTTTTCTACTGCGCACTATCACCGCCGAATTGATCCCCTGTCGTTTAGAGGGCTCTAAAAAAGGCAGACGACACAGGGTCGGTTAATAGAAATAATTTAACCGGTCTATAGGTGGTCAAGCGCTCTACTCGCTGTGCCACTTCACTGTAGCCTGTCAAGTAGCACAGCGAGTACAACGCTCGCTTTGACATCCGTGCACAGCTTGCTAACGCAAGTTTGAATCCCGGCAAGGCCAAACTCAGCCTTTCATCCTTCCGTGGTCGATAAATGAGCACCACACACCGTGGTTAATAATAAGCATCGCTTAGATACCTCACGGTTCTTAGCGCTATATGAATGGGAAAATATTATTATTTTATTATTAACATACTCCGTTGCCCTTTCTTCGATAGCAAATAGTTTCACGCCCTAATAAATAAAATGATGATTTTTAATGAAGATCGGCTGGTGAGACTAATTTATGTTTTTTAAAACAGGTATGTGGCCCCATTTTGCCTATGTCACGATTTACAGACTCCAGCGGATGGGGTCTTCAACTGCCAGGTGCAGGTCCAAATATGCAACTTCATGACCCTCACCCTTTTATGGGACAATCGCCAAGGACCAATATGCCCTTACGCAGTACTAGCGGCTACAAACAACATACCAACCAATAGGATGGTCTAATGGCTCGTTGTTGGAGCAACCTTCCGATTATCAGAGCGACTATTTACTGCTTTTATCATAAACCAACAGCCTATCTACCGCAAAGGAACAACGCGTGGCTCCAAATAAACTTTTGCTGATCGACAGCAGAGACAATAGCAAATCGCTGAATATTCACTAAACATTTCATGTGAAATAAATGTACTTTACAAAATGTACAATCCTGCTGTTTACTTTTAAACCACAGTTTCATATTCCGAATTGTGGCGCACTGAGTTGTAAGATGATCTAACAACCTCTGTACCGCAAAGGAACATTGCGTGCCTCAACATGAACTTTTGCGGATCGACAACAAAGACAAATGCAAATTGCTGAATATTCTCTAAACATTTGGGGGCCGATTCATGGAACAAACGTGCGCCGAAAATCTTCGCGCAAGCAGGCGCAAGCAGGTGCAAGCGGAAAAAAACAGGCGCACGCACACGCGTGCGATTCATGGAAGTCCCTGCGCGTGTTCACCTCGGGATGTGCGCCAAACTCGTGCATGGCGCACAAGTCACTGCAAAATCCCGAAAGGCGTGCGCGACGGGCAGAGTGAAAGCGCACAACCTCGGCGCATACACCAGAAAGTGGGCGGGACACGGGGCGTAAAGCGCGGAATGGGGAACAACGCACGAAAATAAGGGCGTAACTGGGGATGTACTGCAGGGAAGCAGACGGAACGCCCACACGCACTCGAACCACACGTATTCATGGAATCGAATAGGGCAAAGCCACGCACAGCCAAAGACACACACAAGTTGAAACACGTCCGCCACACGAAGGCAGGCGGTAGAGTCCCAGCGCATCACAAAAGTGGCAACATACAGCAATTGGGCCTGTGCGAGCGGGGCACGTGTATTGCGGGGGTGCGCGGGAAGCAACACACGCGATCGAGCGGGGTACGTGTATTTCGGGGGTGCGTGGGAAGTTACACACGCGATTGAGCGGGGTACGTGTATTTCAGGGGTGTGCGGGAAGTTACACACGTGATTGAGCGGGGTACGTGTATTTCGGGGGTGCACGGGAAGTTACACATGCGATTGAGCGGGGTACGTGTATTTCGGGGGTGCGCGGGAAGTTGCACACGCGATTGAGCGGGGTACGTGTATTTCGTGGGTGCGCATGAAGTTGCACACGCGATCACATCAGGGTACGTGTATTTTGGGGGTGCGCGGGAAGTTACACACGCGATTGAGCGGGGTACGTGTATTCCGGGGCTGCGCGGGAAGTTACACACGCGATTGAGCGGGGTACGTGTATTTCGGGGGTGCGCGGGAAGTTACACACGCGATCACATCAGGGTACGTGTTTTTCGGGGGTGCGCGGGTAGTTACACACGCGATCTCATCAGGGTACGTGTATTTCGGGGGTTTGCGGGAAGTTACACACGCAATCTCATCAGGGTACGTGTATTTCGGGGTGCGGGGGAAGTATCCCACGCAACATCAGCAGGGTACGTGTATTCTAGGGGTGCGCGGGAAGTTCCACACGCAATTCCATCAGGGTATGTGTATTACAGGGGTGCGCGGGAAGTTCCACACGCGATCTCATCAGGGTACGTGTATTACAGGGGTGCGCAGGGAGCAGCATACGTGAATTGCACGTGTGGGTCCTCCCAGGTGTTCCCTCTACACCCTCCACGGCCCCTGCAGGTGGCTCACACCACAGGGGCCTACCCTGCACATGTCCTGCAGGCACCCCATCCACCATGGCCATGCCCCCCAGCCAACCCACATGTCAACTTGCACTACTGCCCACCAACGCATGTCCCCCTGCACCCCCAGCCACCAGGGGCACCCTCCACTAGGCCCCCACCCATGTCTCCCACCACCCCCACCCCCCAGCACTGTGGGGCACCTGCCAGCAGGCCCCCACCCATGTCCAACTCATGTTCCCCACCACCCCCACCCCCCAGCCACCAGGGGCAGCCTCCACCAGGCCCCCACCCATGTCTCCCAGCACCCCCACCCCCCAGCAGTGCAGGGGCACCCACCACCAGGCCCCCACCCATGTCTCCCAGCACCCCCACCCCCCAGCCACCAGGGGCACTCACCACCAGGCCCCCACCCATGTCTCCCAGCACCCCCACCCCCCAGCCACCAGGGGCAGCCTCCACCAGGCCCCCACCCATGTCTCCCAGCAGCCCCACCCCCCAGCAGTGCAGGGGCACCCACCACCAGGCCCCCACCCATGTCTCCCAGCACCCCCACCCTCCAGCCACCAGGGGCACCCACCACCAGGCCCCCACCCATGTCTCCCAGCACCCCCACCCCCCAGGGGCAGCCTCCAGCAGGCCCCCACCCATGTCTCCCACCACCCCCACCCCCCCAGCACTGTGGGGCACCCACCACCAGGCCCCCACCCATGTCTCCCAGCACCCCCACCCCCCAGCAGTGCAGGGGCAGCCTCCACCAGGCCCCCACCCATGTCTCCCACCACCCCCACCCCCCAGCCACCAGGGGCACCCACCACCAGGCCCCCACCCATGTCTCCCAGCACCCCCACCCCCAAGCCACCAGGGGCAGCCTCCACCAGGCCCCCAACCATGTCTCCCACCACCCCCACCCCCCAGCCACCAGGGGCACCCACCACCAGGCCCCCACCCATGTCTCCCAGCACCCCCACCCCCCAGCCACCAGGGGCAGCCTCCACCAGGTCCCCACCCATGTCTCCCACCACCCTCACCCCCCAGCAGTGCAGGGGCAGCCTCCACCAGGCCCCCACCCATGTCTCCCACCACCCCCAGCCCCCAGCCACCAGGGGCAGCCTCCACCAGGCCCCCACCCATGTCTCCCACCACCCCCACCCCCCAGCCACCAGGGGCACCCACCACCAGGCCCCCACCCATGTCTCCCAGCACCCCCATCCCCCAGCCACCAGGGGCAGCCTCCACCAGGCCCCCACCCATGTCTCCCACCACCCCCACCCCCCAGCACTGCAGGGGCAGCCTCCACCAGGCCCCCACCCATGTCTCCCAGCACCCCCACCCCCAGCAGTGCAGGGGCACCCACCACCAGGCCCCCACCCATGTCTCCCAGCACCCCCACCCCCCAGCAGTGCAGGGGCAGCCTCCACCAGGCCCCCACCCATGTCTCCCACCACCCCCACCCCCCAGCATTGTGGGGCACCTGCCAGCAGGCCCCCACCCATGTCCAACTCATGTTCCCCACCACCCCCAACCCCCAGCAGTGCAGGGGCAGCCTCCAGCAGACCCCCACCCATGTCTCCCACCACCCCCACACCCCAGCCACCAGGGGCAGCCTCCACCAGGCACCCACCCATGTCTCCCACCACCCCCACCCCCCCAGCACTGTGGGGCACCCACCACCAGGCCCCCACCCATGTCTCACACCACCCCCACCCCCCAGCAGTGCAGGGGCAGCCTCCACCAGGCCCCCACCCATGTCTCCCACCACCCCCACCCCCAGTCACCAGGGGCAGCCTCCACCAGGCACCCACCCATGTCTCCCACCACCCCCACCCCCCAGCCACCAGGGGCAGCCTCCACCAGGCCCCCACCCATGTCTCCCACCACCCCCACCCCCCCAGCAGTGCAGGGGCAGCCTCCACCAGGCTCCCACCCATGTCTCCCACCACCCCCACGCCCCAGCCACCTGGGGCAGCCTACACCAGGCCCCCACCCATATCTCCCACCACCCCCACCCCCCAGCAGTGCAGGGGCAGCCTCCACCAGGCCCCCACCCATGTCTCCCACCACCCCCACCCCCCAGCCACCAGGGGCAGCCTCCACCAGGCCCCCACCCATGTCTCACACCACCCCCACCCCCCATCCACCATGGGCACCCACCACCAGGCCCCCACCCATGTCTCCCAGCACCCCCACCCCCAGCCACCAGGGGCAGCCTCCACCAGGCCCCCACCCATGTCTCCCAGCGCCCCCACCCCCCAGCAGTGCAGGGGCAGCCTCCACCAGGCCCCCACCCATGTCTCCCACCTCCCCCACCCCCCAGCACTGTGGGGCACCTGCCAGCAGGCCCCCACGCATGTCCATCTCGTGTTCCCCACCACCCCCACCCCCCAGCACTGTGGGGCACCTGCCAGCAGGCCCCCACCCATGTGCAACTCATGTTCGCCAGCCAACATGTCATCACAATCTAGATCCCTGGTCCCTATGGTCAGCCTCCAAATGCAAAACACCCACCCGAGTATTGCATCCACCCACTCATAATTTGCAATTACATCACAGAACACCAATTGCAAGTTCCGAAACAAACACATTTCCCTCATATACACTCAATGGGTGTCAGTGAATCTCTAAACACATATCATGAAATGCATGAAACCAATGAGATACCACACATTGAAGTTCACCAAAAAAATATGTATTAAAGGAAACATAAATAGAATCAAAAATGAAGAAACAGAAATGTGAATGTACAAAAATTAAAGAAGCATGTCCGTGAAAAAAAGCAAAACCAAAAATAAAATTCCAAAGTAATGTTGTCCAAAGTCAATGTCCACAAAACAAAATCCAATGGAAAATAAAAAAGAAAGCCATTGCTCCATGGTTAAAATGTGAAAAAAATAAATACAATCCAACAGTGAACTATGTACATGGGAACAAGCCAGGGTCCATTATCCCAACAAAAGAAAGGAAACCTATCTAACTACACTAACTAATAAAATAAACTATATACAAAAATGTGGCCAATGTCCGAAAGGTCCAAATAAAATCAAAACAAAAATGAAACCTAACACTACCTACATAACTATGTACAAGGGCAGCGGGCTAGTTTCACGGCTCACTTGTGGATGTCCCGGGCCAGGGCATCATCGAACTCCTCCTCAATGTCCCGGAGGCGGTCCTCCTCCATGGCCCCGAGGGTCCGCAGGGCCGTCGACGTGTCCACCTCCAAACCCCTGTGGATTGCCTCGAGGCACTCAGCCCGCCTCAGGGCCCTCCGCATGGAGTTCTCCGCCCTGACCATTGTGAGCCGTGCCTCTTCCGCCCGCTGCCGCTCTGCATCTATGGCGTGGCCCAACCGCTGCCATACGGAAGACACTCTCTGTCCTGGGTCCTCCTACCCTCCGGCCGATGCCTGCCCCTCCGATGTTGAAGGCCCCGAGCCTTCATGGCTCCCACCACGTTGCTGCTGCTGCTGTGCCTCTGCCCGTGCACTGCCTCCTGCTGCCTGCACATCCTCCGCCGGCTGGGGTGCAGTCGTAGATGTGGCCACCCCTGCTGGACGTCCGACTCCCGACTGTGGCAGGGATGCCTCCTCCACCAGCCTGGCCGCACCGTCAGAGGCAGCTCCACAGGGCACCCAGGTGACTGATGGGTGGGAAGATGGCACGGAGGACGACTGGCGCGTAGGGGGTCCAGTTGAGGAGGGGGTCGCAGCAAGCCCCATCAGACGGAGGAATCCGGCCTGGGTAACCTGTCCCAGCAGGCTGACATGGTCAACGAGCCATTCGAGATGACGTGCAGTCTCCTCATGAAAAGACTGCAGGTCACCTCGCATGGCCCGTTGACGCAACGCCACACCAGCCAGGACAGGCTCAACCCGGACCCGGATAGCCACGTCCGCAGGCAGAGGAAGGCCAGTTGACGTAAGCTCATCCCCTGCCTGAAAATGGGTCTGGACGTAGGCATCCCTGCTGGTGCAAGATGATGCAGGGACAGGATCAGGGACAGGATTGCACACAGGCACCTCCACGGCGGCCTGTGCTGCCTCCTGTCCCTGGTCCTGCACTGCACCACTAGCACCAGTGGGATCCCCACCTCCAGACCCCGTCTCTGGTGCTTGCTCGGCCTCCTCCTCCACCAAACCCCCCACCAACCTGGATGACTCCGTGCCATCTTCCCCTGTTGGGCCCTGTGGGGTCCCAGCTGCCCCTTCTGCTGCCGAGGAGTCCAACTCCAACCTCCGCCTCTTGGACCTCCCCCCGGCAGCTGCGGCCTGGGACGCGGCACCGGACTCCTCACTCCCCGATGAGATCACAACATGGGAGGAGAGCCGGGCCTTGCGTCTCCGGCTGGCGGTGGGATCCCCGCCGCTGTGCTCCACTGCACCTTCTCCGCCCTCTTCATTAGTTGACGCTGCAGACAGGGAGAAACAAAACACAGGCATCAGGGCACTGTACAATGGACACATACACACATGACAGTTGTACATGAGTGGCATTGGCAAACCTCAGACATGTCATCACAATCCTCAACACACATGTCATTTCAACTTGCACACATGAGCCATACCACAGCCATATCGCAACTGCCAGCATCATCCATACACATACAACAGCATGAGCAGCCAAAGGTGAGCCAGACATCACATGCAACACAGGAAGTGCACCACACATGTACACACACCACCACACTTGCATGCATGTGTACACCTCTGCCAAGTGTCGCAGTGTTCAGACGGGCATCCATGTCACATCTGCCAGTCAGGCTTCCACATACCGCTGTCACATGCATCCATGTTGCATCACTGTTGCACCCTTGTCAAATACACACACATGCACATGTACACAGTGCTGATACATGCAGCCGAAAACAACATACATGCGTGACATCACGGACATGTCTACTTACATACACATTCATCCAAACGTGTGCCCACACAACTGCATTTGGCATGCAAGCCTACACACACAAGCACCATCCATGTCTCACACATACCAGCCCTTGCATGTGTTAGCCCCACGGCCCTGTACACCCCCACCCATACTCGACCCCATACACACAGATGTGCAACCTGCACACTACTGAATAATCACCACACGCACTGCTCACAATCAGGATGCATGTACACTCACCGCTCGACTCCAGACGGGTCTGCCTCTCAAGGACCTGGACGTGGAGCGCTGGGGATATGCGTTCCAGGACCCTCATCTGTTCTTCCGACAAGTGGCCCGGGCGCCCCTTGGCATCCGCTGCCTTCAAGAGGCGCTGGGCCTTGTTCAGGGTCCTGGACCTGAAGTCCTCCCAGCGCTTCTTGACATGTTGTAAGTCGCGGACTCCCACCCCCTCCACGTTGATGGCAGTCACGATGTCAGTCCAGATCCGAGTCCGTCCTTCCTTGTCGGCGCGGGAACTTCCGAAGAGGGCATCATACTGCCCCAGGACTTGCTCCACCAGGACACCAACTTTGGAGGCACTGAAGCTGGTGCCCCTCTGCCTCTCTGGCCGGGGGTTGTCAGTGGTCTCAGATGGTGTTTGCCCCGACATGACAACCCCAAAGGCAGGAGTGGGTGGGCAACTGGGTCCTGGGGCTGGGCTGTGGAGCGATGGAATCCCAGTCGGGAGTCTTCGGTTCCAGCAGGGGTGGTCACAGCAACAGCACCCCTGGCTGATGTACAGGCAGCAAATGGCAGGGCACGTGGGCAGCAGGCAGTCAGGCAGCAGCAGATGGCAGGTGGGAGCGTGCTCGGGGCTCTGGGGGGCAGTAGTTCGGCCTTCTGGGCAGGAGCGTGGTCTTCCGTGTGCTTACGCGTGGCCAGCTTGATACGGAGTGATTTGGCACGTGAAAAATCTGCACGTCAGCGTGTAATTCGAGGAAAGGCCCTTAGCGCATAAGCGCGTCTGCACGCATACGCATTTTCATTGGACAGAAGGCCCCTCAAGCGAAAGCGCCCCTGTGACGTGACGCGTACAGACGTGCATGGGCATTTCAGCGCGCGTGAAAAACTGCACGTCCGCGTATAATACGAGGAAAGGGCCCATGCGTGTAAGCGCGCGTGGAAAACTGCACGTCCGCGTGTAATACGAGGAAAGGCCCTTAGCGCGTATGCACGGCAGCACGCATATGCGATTTCATTGGACCAAAGGCCCTTAGCGCGTGAGCGCGTCTGTGACGCGCGCGGGTGTTTCCCTCATTGCACGTGATGACAGAACACACGTGGATTTCCACCAATCGCGTGTGGAATTTCCCGGCACCCCAGAACACACATACTCAGGCCAATCGCCTGTACGCTCACTCCCCTCCGATCACACGCAATGACACTCGGACCTACAGTCTTACCACGTATCCGAATACGGGAAACCCGCGCACGGCAAAAGACGTGCACAGGCGTCAATGCGTCCGCCCACACGAAGGCAGGCGGAGGCGTCCCCGCGCACAGCATAAAAGTGCGCGCAAACAACAAACGTGTATATACAGCTACGATGAATGCCCCATTTGTCGTTGCACTGATCGTGGGACACCGCAGGAGGAGGAGAATAGCCAGGGCACGCATTTTCGCACCACAGACAAGCCTTTTTGGGATGCCTGACGACCAGATCTACGGCAGGTATAGGTTTCCACCCCATATCATCCTAGACCTGGTCAGGGAGTGGGAAGATGACCTCACATCCCCCACCCTTTGCTCCCAAGCATTGAGCCCCTTGGAGAAGCTGCTCAATGTCATGCATTTTTTGGCCACTGGGTCATTTCAGCGGACCACTGCCATAGTGGGGGGGGTTTCACAGGCCACGCAGTCACGCTGCCTACACCAGGTACTGGCAATCATGACAGCGCGCCCCTCAGTCCGCAGGCACATATACATGCCCAGAACACCCGCAAAAAGGCAGGCCGTTGTCCTGGATTTTTTCAGGGTGGCACACTTCCCCAAAGTGCTCGGTGCCATAGATTGCACCCATGTGGCCCTACGTCCACCTAGGGCCATTGAGCACATCTACCGAAACCGCAAGCACTGGCATTCCATCAATGTACAGGTGGTATGTGATGCAAAGGGAATCATCACCTCTGTCTATGCAAACTATCCTGGCTCCACCCATGACAGTTTCATATACAGAATGTCCGCCCTGAGCCGGGCCCTGGAAGCTGGGCAGCATGGCGACACATGGCTCCTAGGTCAGTACAAATGCCCTTGCACATGCATGCAAGTCACACACAGACAAATATCCAAACCCTAATGATCTCAACTATTATCACCTCCCCAGGGGACAGTGCCTACCCTCTGAGCAACCACATGATGACGCCAATCCGGAACCCCACCACACCACCCCAGGTAAGATACAACGCCGCCCATATTGCAACCAGGGGCATAGTGGAGCGCACATTCGGAGTGCTCAAGTCACGTTTCCGCTCCCTTGACTGCTCTGGTGAGCAACTACTCTATGCACCACCAGTAGTGTACAGGATCATTGTGGCAGCATGTGTCCTGCACAATGTTGCAACACGGCAGGGCGTCCCGGTGGACATGGTGGTGCCCCCACATCCCCAACCACAGGCAGAGGTGCTGCCCATGGGAGGGGACAGGGCACGTGGCGAGGAAGCCCGGACCCAGCTTGTGGCCACATTTTTCACCTAAACTCCCACCCCTGCGGAGTGCACACAGGCCTGGCACATACCAGGTGACAACCGATGATGACAAAGAGACAGTCAACTGTCACAACCCTACCACCCTGAGATAGTTGCCATGGAAGTGCCACATCGTCTGCATCCCTAGCTACTTAAACACAAGCTATCCTGTGTGACCAAAAGGCACACATATGACATATGACATGATATGGGCCATACACAAGTATTTCAAGGCGCAATGAGGCAGGGAGGGGGGAACAAGGGAAGACAGACAACAGTACTACTAGGCCAGGTGTCATTGAGATTGTGCAAGTGCAGGGGTAGGGGGAAGGGACAAGTCCAAGGGTAAGGGTGGGGGGGAGTCCAGTACAGGGGAAGTAGCCCAAAAAAATAATACATAGGTCGGCTGGTGGCAACTGCAAAGGTAAGTTCAGACAAGTGCTGAGAAGGGAGGGCTGTAGGGATAGAGAGACAGTACTGCAGTGCAGGGGTTGCCAGGGAGGCAGTGCAAGTGGAGAGTGGCTGGGCCAGGGACCGAGGTCGGTGAGAGTGGCCCAGTTGCAGCTCCTGTGCAGTTCCAGTGAAGAATTCTGCAAGGGAGAGGCAGAGAGTAAGCAGAAGCAAAGAGGAAGGTCTTGAGGTGCTTCCAGAACTGGAGATGGTTCCCCTCAAGTTCAAGTCAGGCAGGAAGTCTGTTCCAGGGGGAGGGCCCTGCTGCGGAGAGAAATCTACCCCCAGCTAGTTGCTCTGAGAAGCGGATGACCCGGACATGCAAGGTGTGCATCACACACACCTGCAAAACAGGCCATGGCCATCACTGTCATGTCACTCAAACCCTCCCAAACATCAACATGACATGGCAAGCAATACCCATACACCAACACAGTAACGATAAGCTACACATTGCCATGTCCTAAATGTACAGTGGCATCGGACAATGATGCCTGACCCGGAATCAGATGAAATGACAGACCAACAAAATCTCCCACCCAAAATAAGTCATTTCCAAATGCATTACAACAGTCGTAGACGTAACATAACAATGAATGCCTGTCTACATGCACATTATGCATTGCAAAATCAACACTGCAGCTCATGTGTGCAGTGTCCTACTCCTGCATCACACTGCTCAGCGCACAGCACAGTGAACAGCCATTGTGTGTGATGCACACCCTGAGCATCACATCTAAGTGACAGACCACATCAAACATCAAATTAGGCATGTACTGGATCCATAATCGGTCACAGAACATGTGCTGCCGGGACACAGTGGGCACCAGAAGGCAAACAGTGTACACGTGGATATGCAAGGGTGGGAGTACATGTAGTGCATCAGAGTGCAAGTGTGTGGTTCTGCAAGGACATGCACTCCACATATGCATGTGCACTCAAGTGACCATCAGTGTTCCCTACACATCACATGTGAACATCCACCATGTGTACACCCCAGCATGTCAAACCACAACTATCCCCTCGCACCTGAAAGGAAAACACAACACATGAACAGGCATTGATCAGCAGAACACAACATGTACATAGGATACCACCATTACTATGTCAGAGTTCCCATCACACTGCAGGGCAAGGCAACTATCAACAACAACCCCCCCCTCCCTCACAAATGACCATGACCCACTGAACAACTGCACCTGGGTCATGGAGCCCCCAACCCTCAATTCCACCTGGCCACAGGATCACCTTTACCCTTCGTCACCATCTCCCACCTTGTGTGTAAAAAGATGCCTGAACCCTCAGAATCCACACTCATTTCCAAAATCACAAAATCCAAGGCATAAAAACGAACCCGAACACCCTCCAGTAGATGACTTGATGTAGCAGTACCTCACAAAGGCCAAGTACTACCACAATGATGCAACAATCAAGGTAGCACAGCAAAACAATGTCACGACAGGATGTGAGACATGTGTGGTACATGACGTAGGATGATGCACCATGAATGGATGTGTACTGTCACAGGTCCCCTGTATAGGCGCGGGAGTGTCACGAAACAACCACCCCCACCATGTCCCGGGTGCCTGCAAGGTCAAACTCACACAGGCCCCTGAGACCCTGTTGGGGAAGGAGGTTCAGGGATATGCAGTCAGGACAGGTGTTGACACACTGGATGACTGGAATGAGTGGCAGGAGAGGGGAGGAGGAATGACACATGAAACTAGGGAATGCACGGAAATGTACAACCTGCATGAACACATACACAATCCAAACAAACCTGGACATCATTGTCATGGCCTTCTGTAGTCCAGGCTCAGGAGTTGTACGAACCAACCACCCCCTCTAGGGTTTTGGCGCCTGCAAGTTCGGGGCTTACACAGGCATCCACAACCCCAGTGGGGAAAGAGGGTCAGGGAACGTTGCTTGGATAGGTACGGGAAGCAGGAACACCGGGTAGAGGGTACAGGTTTCAAAATTGCATAGGATCACGGGTGATTAGGGAGAAAAAACATACCAAATTGAACCACACATACATCCATGCATCAGTACACTCCCCAGCAAGCCTATGCAGAGCAGTTTGAAAGAAAAACAACAAGACACTTAGCTCTGGTTTTGAGTGATGGCCTCTTGCCTGCGCACTCTCAGGTCCGGTTACAGGAGCACTGCAATGCTGCAAAGAGAGCCACAGTCAACAACCTGTACGTGCCAATTACACAAAAACACAACACCAAACATGCCCCATAGCAACAAACTACTCTACAAACAGACAATCTGTGGTCGATGCTTCGTACCCATATATAACATCACCCTTGTGACGGGTCATACACAGTCAATGCAGTAAGTCAGCCGCTGGTGGGTGCGTGGCAAATGGAACACCAATGTGTCACAATTCACACAACATGCAATGTTCCCTGGGTAAGCAGACAGACCCATATAGCAAGCCATGACTACAGAGCAAGTTGCGTACCACCAGGACCGAAACAAAGTTGGCAGTGCATTTATCATGAAGTACGTGGAAAAGACATGCACTGCACCCGAGTATGTCCCTTGCTGTATGTCCCTGTGAGCTGCCCCTTTCCATGTCTCGGAAGGCTACATGGTTGATACAAGTGCCTCAATGGTCCTTGGTGTACCAGAGGGTATGTGCCACTGCCTCTGCATGTGTCCCAGACAACCCTACTATCAACAGCCATCAGTCCACAAACACATCTGAGCTGCATTGTGTGCTTCAACACCAATATTCGTCTAAGCTCACCCTCAGTGCTGTGACTAAGCCTGCATGTGCAACTCGCCTGGTGCAAGCTTTGCTGTGTCGTGGCCCCCCTGTGATGCTCACCTTGCCTGGAGTTCCTTGGAACATGTCCGCAGTTCTAGGATGTGGGTCTGCAATCACTGTGCCTCTGCTTGTGCACACATGTGCATGTGGGCACCAACAAACGGGTCCAGATTTCCGTCGTCCAATGGGCCATGTCTGCTGGCAAAGGTGCTCTGGAGGCTCATCCCCCTGCAGAAAGGGCATGAAACACATGATTAATGCTTCAAAGTCATCTGTGTGTGTCTCATCAGGCATCTCATTACTTGACCATGTCAGAGAGTCACATCACAAATCACACCATCAGTCCGTCTTTCACCTCCAAAGTGTGGAACACTATCTACAGCATGAATTGCAACAAGCACGTGTACAGGGAAGATATGAAACATACTACACAATGCATAGCAATCAATGTACACATCAATCATGACACACCCCATCTAGCAAAAGCTGAACAGTGTACAATGACACCTAAATCATCCCCACTAGTGGTGTCAACACAAGTCACACAGCACCAGACATGCCACAGATATGACAGTCCAAAGCCCTTGTGTAATATTCTGTAACACCGAACCATCCTTGCGAGCCCATGGATAAGGGAGGTAGGAGTGGCATATGTGAGTCAAGGACCCCAAGCAGCAAACACATACACAAGACAACCATGAAGGGCCCAGCTGGAACAGACAGTGGATGCCTTCAAAAGCCACAAAGCACCGCACCGTCACATGAAAGCACAATAGACTAGCAATTTTAAACTAACTCAACTATTAACTAATTACACTAACAATGGAAAACCTACATTACCTATTTAAACTAACTATCAAACAGAAACTTAACTAACTAAACTAAAAGAAAAATCAAAAATGGCCACATACGACCCGGGGGGGAGGGGAGGCACCCAGGAGGGAGGAGGTACAGGGTGCTGCTCAACATCCTCATGCGATGATGCTGAGCCAAAAAAAAAATCCTCCATGGGCTCAACGCCTGCACAGCCTATGCCTCCCGACCTATGTGGGAGATAGATGGTCGTCCGAGTCTGGCTCATCCTGTAAAGGAGGACGTGGCACAGTAGCCTGGCCACGCCTAGCCGCAGCTTGCCCCTCGTCGGCAGCAAGTCTGCCGGACGGGTGAGCCTGGTTCTGTGTGGCGATGTGACATAGGTCTGCATGCAGAACCTCACGTGATACACGTGCTTCCTCTTGCAAGGTAGCACGTGTAACACGGAGTTCCTCCTGCAAGGCCTGGCTGGACAACCGCTGCACCTCCCGGCAAGCCTGTAGCTCAGCCGAGATGGTACGCTCAAGCTGTGCAGACCTCTCCTCTGCCTGCTGCCTCTGGGACATCATAAGGACACCCAGAGTGGATCTGAGGGAAGCATACTCCTCCCTCAGGGCATCCATGTGCGCCTCTGCGTGAGCAGCAATTGCTTGACGCAGAGACGACATTTCAGCCTGGCGTGCCCTGTCTGAGGCCGCCATGCCCAGCCTGAGCGAGCGGGCCGTGGACCATGCCGCCTGCTGCTGGAGAAGCACCTGCCTAGCAGGGGGGAGCACAGATCGGGCCACACGCTCCATGCTCTCAGCGATGTTCTCCATTGCTGCCCCCTGCCGTTCGGAATTGGCAGTCATGTCTTGCTCCCACTCAGTATACAGCGGTTGCGCGCGGCGACCGCATTGCCGGGCTTGACCCCTGCGGGACCCAAGGACCGGAGGTCCTCGCTGTGTTGGCACCGCCTGCGGCTGCACGACTACATGCCCCCGTCGACGTGATGTCCCAGGCACATCAGTGACTGGTGTGGAGGGTGACCCTGTGTCCCGATCCACCACGGGTGGAGGAACCAAGACTGTCTGATCCCTCAGTGCAGGTGTCGCAGACAGAGGAGTGTCCACATCAGAATCACTCACCCCTGACACATGGACTTGATGCTCATCCAACTCAACATGGACGTCAGAGTCGTCATCAAGGCTGGACTCATAGGCAGCCAGAGACAAGATGGACTGCAGCACCTGGGGGTTTTCGTGGCCTACCACCCCACGACCCCCACTAGTGCCGGGTTGATGTGGTGTTACCAACCCTGTGTCTGGCATGACAACACCATCCTCCGCCTCCATTGCGTCATCACCTGAAAAATAGAGAGAAAAAGGTCACTACACATGTCAGAAGCACACGACACACACACACACCGACAGCAAAGGCATCCGGCAGACATGTGACACACAACATATGACCTGGCATGCATGCTGGGTCTACTTTGAATAGCTTCTGTGATCAGACCTGTTGAAAGGTGGCAGTTTCCATGGAAGTGGGTCTATGCAGTGCAGAAAATGTGTATGCCACTCACTACCTACATGTACAAGCACTCCATGGTGTGTGCCAGGAAATGTGAAGGCAGTGCAATGTCAAATTCGGACATCACGTGCATTGTGCATTCAATGTGTACCATGTCTAGAAGCCAAGCACCCCTCCACCCCAGTACCAAAGCAGGGATGCCTAGCATGGTATCAAAAAGCTGACCATACACCTGTGTATTGACAGGCAGTGTTGACTGGCATCAACAGCTTAATGTGATTCAAATTACAACACTGCAAATGATGCTGGGACAGTGGGCAGGACACATGATGAAAACTCCGGAGGCCGCCCACGTGTGAAGAAGACACAACAAGAGTTGGACAGAGTCATTGGCCATTGAACAGGCTGAGGCCTGTGAGCCACACATATTGTCAGAGCATAAACATGTATGCAACGCAGGACTGAGCCACAGTTGACATGGGGAGGCCGATGAGATGGCAGGCAATATATGTAACCAAGGACTCATATTACAGTGATCATCCAGTCAAGGACACATAGGGGCATGCGTGCAATGCACATGGAGCATGAATGGGCACTCATGTCACTGCGGGACATCTGACCCATGCACAGTACAAGTGGGATACCCTGCATCGAGTACTAAGGCTGTACCACACGGCATATGTCTGGCAGTTTCTACGCTGGAAGTTAGCATCTACACAGGACACATGAACAAGAAACTACACATTGGCAAGATTGAAGCAGACCAGTGCAAAGGTGGAACTGGGGTGCAGAGTGGCGGAGGAGGGGCAAGGGAGCATGCCCACATGGAGTCCCGCATGCAGGCAGAGGAGACATGCATGACGGTAGCATTGCATTACTTACACATCAGAACCATGTACACGTCACATGTAGCAGCAATCATGCACAACACATTCCACAAGTGAAACACACACGTCCTCAACAAACACGCATCAACACTCACTGGACTGGGCATCAAAGTCCAGCATCTCTCCCACTCCTTCGACCAATTCAGGTGGTATGAACTCCGCAACGAGAGCCTCATGCGGAGTGAGTTCTTCCTCCTCTGGTGCAGGCCCACCGCCAGTCACCAGAGTCAAGTTGTAATTTGAGGCACGCTTAGCCTTAGTGCTACGCTTGATGTCATTCCAACGCTTTTTGCACTCCTGCGCCATGCGCACCTCATGGCCGAATGAACTGACATGTTCCGCAACATGCTTCCAGTGGGTGTCACGTTGGGCAGCCGTAGTCTGACTATTGGCACCCACTAGCATGTCACGGCTGTGGCCCCGCACGTAGTCCACGAGGAAGTCCAGTTCCTGCTTACAGAAAGGCTTCTTCCTCGACGTGCAGGAGGTCGTGGCTGTATGTGGGGTCCCAGCCTGTGCTGCAGGTGCAACCTTCCTCCTCTTGGACTGTGGCGCAGACCCTGGCTGGCTAATGCCGCCCTGACCAGTATGGCCAGTGGGTTCGGTGGATTGAGCCAAGGGAGTGGCAGGTGGAGGGATGACCAAAGGCCTGACTTGTGTCAGTGGCAGCTGGATGCCCACTAATGGACCCTGCGCAGCAACATCAGCTGTGGCAGGGTCATTGACCGCAACGGTCCTGGTTGGCAGACTCACAACCGGGGTGCTGTTGGGTGCATCTGCCCCTGCACTTGCCAACACCCGGCTGTTCGGGGCAGCAGATGACATGACTGACCCAGGGACACGTGTCTTGGTCTGAGCAGCCCGGCGTTCCCCTATGGTTTCCCCCCTGGCCTGTGTGAGATCTACCAAGGGTTCTTCAAGTGCCAACGCAGCCTGCGCTGGCAGACCCTGAGCCTGGGTGGCGGTGTCCACAGCTGCACCTGCAGCTACCACTACCCTTGGGCCCGTGGCAGTCGATGGAACGGACTGCCGGGTCATACGGGTGCCAGTGCCAGATGCAGGCGCTGCATCCCCCGGAACCACAGGGGGTAGTGGCATGGCTGCACCGACACATGGCACAACATTGTGCTCAAGTGGCGCACCCCTGCCTCTTCCCCCTCTGTGGCTGCCCTGGACACCCTGGAGTCCCCCTACTCCCTGGTCACCACGGCCACGTCCCCGACCACGCCCGCCACGAGGAGGATGCCCAGCTGAGGCGCCCCTCACCTTTGGTGGCCTCCCAACCATGGCACAGATGTAGTAGTGCTGGCACAGATGGAGTGGTGCCAATGGGAGGTGTACACCACAATTGACCTGGGCAATTGGGGTGAAGGGGGTGGGAAGCAAGATGTTAACAGCCCCCCTGCACCTGCAAGGCTGTATGTGACCCCGGTGATGTGGTGACGGGTCACGCAACGCTCAGGCACCCCAAAACTGCAGTAAAACCGTGCACGCAACCCTGCAGCCTACGTGCGTGGATTCAACCTCTCGCAGTACGCGGTGGCACCCAGTAACACGAATAACGCGTACGCGTGGGACACGCAGGCTACTATGACATCGAAAATGGGTGCGATACACAGGGGCACCCGCAGTGGGAAAAAGAGCGTGTGCGACTCACCGTCTGACTAGCGTGATGCAGAAAAACACGCGTAGCCAATACTCCGCCAAAAGAAGAGATACGTCCTTGATAGCTGTGAAGTTGTGATGGCGCGCGAAACAACAGGAAGCAGCAACACACGTCGGTCTCCACGAAAGGCACGTACAGCGAACTGCTGGGCCCGCTCACCTTTAACCCGTGCTGAGGGAAACGCACGCGCGCGTCACGTCACTTACGTGCATGGGCCCTTTCCTCGTATTACACGCGGACGTGCAGTTTTCCACGCACGCTTACGCGCATGGGCCCTTTCCTCGTATTGCACGTGGACGTGCAGTTTTTCACGCGCACTTACGCGCATGGGCCCTTTCCTCATATTACACGCGGACGTGCAGTTTTCCACGCACGCTGAAATGCCCATGCACGTCTGTACGCGTCACAGGGGCGCTTGCGCTTGAGGGGCCTTCTGTCCAATGAAAATGCGTATGCGTGCAGACGCGCTTACGCGCTAAGGGCCTTTCCTCGAATTACACGCTGACGTGCAGATTTTTCACGTGCCAAATCACTCCGTATCAAGCTGGCCACGCGTAAGCACACGGAAGACCACGCTCCTGCCCAGAAGGCCAAACTACTGCCCCCCAGAGCCCCGAGCACGCTCCCACCTACCATCTGCTGCTGCCTGACTGCCTGCTGCCCACGTGCCCTGCCATTTGCTGCCTGCACATCAGCCAGGGGTGCTGTTGCTGTGACCACCCCTGCTGGAACCGAAGACTCCCGACTGGGATTCCATCGCTCCACAGCCCAGCCCCAGGACCCAGTGGCCCACCCACTCCTGCCTCTGGGGTTGTCATGTCGGGGCAAACACCATCTGAGACCACTGACAACCCCCAGCCAGGGAGGCAGAGGGGCACCAGCTTCAGTGCCACCGAAGTTGGTGTCCTGGTGGAGCAAGTCCTGGGGCAGTATGATGCCCTCTTCGGAAGTTCCCGCACCGACAAGGAAGGACGGACTCGGATCTGGACTGACATCGTGACTGCCATCAACGCGGAGGGGGTGGCAGTCCGCGACTTACAACATGTCAAGAAGCGCTGGGAGGACTTCAGGTCCAGGACCCTGAACAAGGCCCGGCGCCTCTTGAAGGCAGCGGACAAGGGGCGCCGGGGCCACTTGTCGGAAGAACAGATGAGGGTCCTGGAACGCATACCCCCAGCGCTCCACGTCCAGGTCCTTGAGAGGCAGACCCGTCTGGAGTCGAGCGGTGTGTGTACATGCATCCTGATTGTGAGCAGTGCGTGTGGTGATTATTCAGTAGTGTGCAGGTTGCACATCTGTTTGTATGGGGTCGAGTATGGGTGGGGGTGTAAAGGGCCGTGGGGCTAACACATGCGAGGGCTGGTATGTGTGAGACATGGATGGTGCTTGTGTGTGTAGGCTTGCATGCCAAATGCAGTTGTGTGGGCACACATGTTTGGATGAATGTGTATGTAAGTAGACATGTCCGTGATGTCACGCATGTATGTTGTTTTCGGCTGCATGTATCAGCACTGTGTACATGTGCATGTGTGTGTATTTGACAAGAGTGCAACAGTGATGCAACATGGATGCATGTGACAGCGGTATGTGGAAGCCTGATTGGCAGATGTGACATGGATGCCCGTCTGAACACTGTGACACTTGGCAGAGGTGTACACATGCATGCAAGTGTGGTGGTGTGTGTACATGTGTGGTGCACTTCCTGTGTTGCATGTGATGTCTGGCTCACCTTTGGCTGCTCATGCTGTTGTATGTGTATGGATGGTGCTGGCAGTTGCGATATGGCTGTGGTATGGCTCATGTGTGTGAGTTGAAATGACATGTGTGTTGGGGATTGTGATGACATGTCTGAGGTTTGCCAATGCCACTCATATACAACTGTCATGTGTGTATGTGTCCATTGTACAGTGCCCTGATGCCTGTGTTTTGTTTCTCCCTGTCTGCAGCGTCAACTGATGAAGAGGGCGGAGAAGGTGCTGTGGAGCACAGCGGCGGGGATCCCACCGCCAGCCGGAGACACAAGGCCCGGCTCCCCTCCGATGTTGTGATCTCGTCGGGGAGTGAGGAGTCCGGCGTCGTGTCCCAGGCCGCAGCTGCCGGGGGGAGGTCCAAGAGGCGGAGGTTGGAGTTGGACTCCTCAGCAGCAGAAGGGGCAGCTGGGACCCCACAGGGCCCAACAGGGGAAGATGGCACAGAGTCATCCAGGTTGGTGGGGGGTTTGGTGGAGGAGGAGGCCGTGCAAGCACCAGAGACGGGGTCTGGAGGTGGGGATCCCACTGGTGCTAGTGGTGCAGTGCAGGACCAGGGACAGGAGGCAGCACAGGCCGCCGCGGAGGTGCCTGTGTGCAATCCTGTCCCTGATCCTGTCCCTGCATCATCTTGCACCAGCAGGGATGCCTACGTCCAGACCCGTTTTCAGGCAGGGGATGAGCTCACGTCAACTGGCCTTCCTCTGCCTGCGGACGTGGCTATCCGGGTCCGGGTTGAGCATGTCCTGGCAGGTGTGGCGTTGCGTCAACGGCCCATGCGAGGTGAACTGCAGTCTTATCATGAGGAGACTGCACGTCATCTCGAATGGCTTGTTGACCACGTCAGCCTGCTGGGACAGGTCACCCAGGCCGGATTCCTCCGTCTGATGGGGCTTGCTACGACCCCCTCCTCAACTGGACCCCCTACGCGCCAGTCGTCCTCCGTGCCATCTTCCCACCCATCAGTCACCTGGGTGCCCTGCGGAGCTGCCTCTGACGGTGCGGCCAGGCTGGTGGAGGAGGCATCCCTGCCACAGTCGGGAGTCGGACGTCCAGCAGGGGTGGCCACATCTACGACTGCACCCCAGCCGGCGGAGGATGTGCAGGCAGCAGGAGGCAGTGCATGGGCAGAGGCACAGCAGCAGCAGCAACGTGGTGGGAGCCATGAAGGCTCGGGGCCTTCAACATCGGAGGGGCAGGCATCGGCCGGAGGGCAGGAGGACCAAGGACAGAGAGTGGATTCCGTGTGGCAGTGGTTGTGCCACGCCATAGCAGCGGGCGGAAGAGGCACGGCTCAAAATGGTCAGGGCGGAGAACTCCATGCGGAGGGCCCTGAGGCGGGCTGAGTGCCTCGAGGCAATCCGCAGGGGTTTGGAGGTGGACACGTCGACGGCCCTGCGGACCCTCGGGGCCATGGAGGAGGACCGCCTCCGGGACATTGAGGAGGAGTTCGATGATGCCCTGGCCCGGGACATCCACAAGTGAGCCGTGAAACTAGCCCGCTGCTCTTGTACATAGTTATGTACGTAGTGTTAGGTTTCATTTTTGTTTTGATTTTATTTGGACCTTTCGGACATTGGCCACATTTTTGTATATAGTTTATTTTATTAGTTAGTGTACTTAGATAGGTTTCCTTTCTTTTGTTGGGATAATGGATCCTGGCTTGTTCCCATGTACATAGTTCACTGTTGGATTGTATTTATTTTTTCACATTTTAACCATGGAGCAATGGCTTTCTTTTTTATTTCCCATTGGATTTTGTTTTGTGGACATTGACTTTGGACAACATTACTTTGGAATTTTATTTTTGGTTTTGCTTTTTTTCACGGACATGCTTCTTTTAATTTTTGTACATTCACATTTCTGTTTCTTCATTTTTGATTCTATTTATGTTTCCTTTAATACATATTTTTTTTGGTGAACTTCAATGTGTGGTATCTCATTGGTTTCATGCATTTCATGATATGTGTTTTGAGATTCACTGA
This sequence comes from Ambystoma mexicanum, assembly GCF_040938575.1. NCBI lineage: Eukaryota > Metazoa > Chordata > Amphibia > Caudata > Ambystomatidae > Ambystoma > Ambystoma mexicanum. The sequence goes on from NC_090937.1 coordinate 608,814,778, forward strand.
CACCCATTGGGTGTATGTGAGGGAAATGTGTTTGTTTCGGAACTTGCAATTGGTCTTCTGTGATTTAATTGCAAATTATGAGTCGGTGGATGCAATACTCGGGTGGGTGTTTTGCATTTGGAGGCTGACCATAGGGACCAGGGATCTAGATTGTGATGACATGTTGGCTGAGGAACATGAGTTGCACATGGGTGGGGGCCTGCTGGCAGGTGCCCCACAGTGCTGGGGGGTGGGGGTGCTGGGAGACATGGGTGGGGGCCTGGTGGTGGGTGCCCCACAGTGCTGGGGGGGTGGGGGTGGTGGGAGACATGGGTGGGTGCCTGGTGGAGGCTGCCCCTGGTGACTGGGGGCTGGGGGTGGTGGGAGACATGGGTGGGGGCCTGCTGGAGGCTGCCCCTGCACTGCTGGGGGGTGGGGGTGGTGGGGAACATGAGTTGGACATGGGTGGGGGCCTGCTGGCAGGTGCCCACAGTGCTGGGGGGTGGGGGTGGTGGGAGACATGGGTGGGGGCCTGGTGGAGGCTGCCCCTGCACTGCTGGGGGGTGGGGGTGGTGGGAGACATGGGTGGGAGCCTGGTGGAGGCTGCCCCTGCACTGCTGGGGGGTGGGGGTGCTGGGAGACATGGGTGGGGGCCTGGTGGTGGGTGCCCCTGCACTGCTGGGGGGTGGGGGTGCTGGGAGACATGGGTGGGGGCCTGGTGGAGGCTGCCCCTGGTGGCTGGGGGGTGGGGGTGGTGGGAGACATGGGTGGGGGCCTGGTGGAGGCTGCCCCTGCACTGCTGGGGGGTGGGGGTGCTGGGAGACATGGGTGGGGGCCTGGTGGAGGCTGCCCCTGCACTGCTGGGGGGTGGGGGTGCTGGGAGACATGGGTGGCGGCCTGGTGGAGGCTGCCCCTGCACTGCTGGGGGGTGGGGGTGCTGGGAGACATGGGTGGGGGCCTGGTGGTGGGTGCCCCTGCACTGCTGGGGGATGGGGGTGCTGGGAGACATGGGTGGGGGCCTGGTGGTGGGTGCCCCTGGTGGCTGGGGGGTGGGGGTGCTGGGAGACATGGGTGGGGGCCTGGTGGTGGGTGCCCCTGCACTGCTGGGGGTGGGGGTGGTGGGAGACATGGGTGGGGGCCTGGTGTAGGCTGCCCCTGCACTGCTGGGGGGTGGGGTGGTGGGAGACATGGGTGGGGGCCTGGTGGAGGCTGCCCCTGCACTGCTGGGGGGTGGGGGTGCTGGGAGACATGGGTGGGGGCCTGGTGGTGGGTGCCCCTGGTGGCTGGGGGGTGGGGGTGCTGGGGGACATGGGTGGGGGCCTGGTGGTGGGTGCCCCTGCACTGCTGGGGGGTGGGGGTGGTGGGAGACATGGGTGGGGGCCTGGTGGAGGCTGCCCCTGGTGGCTGGGGGGTGGGGGTGCTGGGAGACATGGGTGGGGGCCTGGTGGAGGCTGCCCCTGCACTGCTGGGGGGTGGGGGTGCTGGGAGACATGGGTGGGGGCCTAGTGGAGGCTGCCCCTGCACTGCTGGGGGGTAGGGGTGCTGGGAGACATGGGTGGGGGCCTGGTGGTGGGTGCCCCTGCACTGCTGGGGGATGGGGGTGCTGGGAGACATGGGTGGGGGCCTGGTGGTGGGTGCCCCTGGTGGCTGGGGGGTGGGGGTGCTGGGAGACATGGGTGGGGGCCTGGTGGTGGGTGCCCCTGCACTGCTGGGGGGTGGGGGTGGTGGGAGACATGGGTGGGGGCCTGGTGGAGGCTGCCCCTGCACTGCTGGGGGGTGGGGGTGCTGGGAGACATGGGTGGGGGCCTGGTGGTGGGTGCCCCTGGTGGCTGGGGGGTGGGGGTGCTGGGAGACATTGGTGGGGGCCTGGTGGTGGGTGCCCCTGCACTGCTGGGGGGTGGGGGTGGTGGGAGACATGGGTGGGGGCCTGGTGGAGGCTGCCCCTTGTGGCTGGGGGGTGGGGGTGCTGGGAGACATGGGTGGGGGCCTGGTGGAGGCTGCCCCTGCACTGCTGGGGGGTGGGGGTGCTGGGAGACATGGGTGGGGGCCTGGTGGAGGGTGCCCCTGCACTGCTGGGGGTGGGGGTAGACATGGGTGGGGGCCTGGTGGAGGCTCCCCTGCACTGCTGGGGGGTGAGGATGGTGGGAGACATGGGTGGGGGACTGGTGGAGGCTCCCCCTGCACTGCTGGGGGGTGGGGGTGCTGGGAGACATGGGTGGGGGCCTGGTGGTGGGTGCCCCACAGTGCTGGGGTGGTGGGGGTGGTGGGAGACATGGGTGGGAGCCTGGTGGAGGCTGCCCCTGGTGACTGGGGGTTGGGGTGGTGGGAGACATGGTTGGGGGCCTGGTGGAGGCTGCCCCTGCACTGCTGGGGGGTGGGGTGGCGGGAGACATGGGTGGGGGCCTGGTGGAGGCTGCCCCTGGTGGCTGGGGGGTGGGGGTGCTGGGAGACATGGGTGGGGGCCTGGTGGAGGCTGCCCCTGCACTGCTGGGGGGTGGGGGTGCTGGGAGACATGGGTGGGGGCCTGGTGGTGGGTGCCCCACAGTGCTGGGGGGGTGGGGGTGGTGGGAGACATGGGTGGGGCCCTGGTGGAGGCTGCCCCTGGTGGCTGGGGGGTGGGGGGGGTGGGAGACATGGGTGGGGGCCTGGTGGAGGCTGCCCCTGCACTGGTGGGGGTGGTGGGAGACATGGGTGGGGGCCTGCTGGAGGCTGCCCCTGCACTGCTGGGGGGTGGCGGTGGTGGGGAACATGAGTTGAGTTGGACATGGGTGGGGGCCTGCTGGCAGGTGCCCCACAGTGCTGGGGGGTGGGGGTGGTGGGAGACATGGGTGGGGGCCTGGTGGAGGCTGCCCCTGCACTGCTGGGGGGTGGGGGTGCTGGGAGACATGGGTGGGGGCCTGGTGGAGGCTGCCCCTGCACTGCTGGGGGGTGGGGGTGGTGGGAGATATGGGTGGGGGCCTGGTGGAGGATGCCCCTGCACTGCTGGGGGGTGGGGGTGGTGGGAGACATGGGTGGGGGCCTGGTGGTGGGTGCCCCTGCACTGCTGGGGGGTGGGGGTGCTGGGAGACATGGGTGGGGGCCTGGTGGAGGCTGCTCCTGCACTGCTGGGGGGTGGGGGTGCTGGGAGACATGGGTGGGGGGCTGCTGGAGGGTGCCCCTGCACTGCTGGGGGGTGGGGGTGCTGAGAGACATGTGTGGGGGCCTGGTGGAGGCTGCCCCTGCACTGCTGGGGGGTGGGGGTGCTGGGAGACATGGGTGGGGGCCTGGTGGTGGGTGCTCCTGCACTGCTGGTGGGTGGGGGTGCTGGGAGACATGGGTGGGGGCCTGGTGGAGGCTGCCCCTGGTGGCTGGGGGTGGTGGGAGACATGGGTGGGGGCCTGGTGGAGGCTGCCCCTGCACTGCTGGGGGGTGGGGGTGCTGGGAGACATGGGTGGGGGCCTGGTGGAGGCTGCCCCTGCACTGCTGGGGGGTGGGGGTGGTGGGAGACATGGGTGGGGGCCTGGTGGTGGGTGCCCCTGGTGGCTGGGGGGTGGGGGGGTGGGAGACATGGGTGGGGGCCTGGTGGAGGGTGCCCCTGGTGGCTGGGGGTGCAGGGGGACATGCGTTGGTGGGCAGTAGTGCAAGTTGACATGTGGGTTGGCTGGGGGTCATGGCCATGGTGGATGGTGTGCCTGCAGGACATGTGCAGGGTAGACCCCTGTGGTGTGAGCCACCTGCAGGGGCCGTGGAGGGTGTAGAGGGAACACCTGGGAGGACCCACACGTGCAATTCACGTGTGGTGCTCCCCGCGCTCCCCTGTAATACACGTACCCTGATGGATTCACGTGTGGAACTTCCCGCGCACCCCTAAAATGAGCGTACCCTGCTCGCAAGGGCCCAATCGCGTGTGGAACTTCCCGCGCACCCCTGGAATACACGTACCCTGATGGAATCGCGTGTGGAACTTCCCGCGCACCCCTGGAATACACCTACCCTGCTGATGTCGCGTGTGAAACTTCCCCCGCACCACGAAATACACGTACCCTGATGAGATCGCGTGTGGAACTTCCCGCGCACCCTTGAAATACATGTGCCCTGCTGATGTCGCGTGTGAAACTTCCCCCGCACCCCAAAATACACGTACCATGATGAAATCACGTGTGGAAATTCCCGCGCACCCCTGAAATACATGTGCCCTGCTGATGTCGCGTGTGAAACTTCCCCCGCACCCCAAAATACACATACCATGATGAAATCGCGTGTGGAAATTCCTGCGCACCCCTTAAATACACGCACCCTGCTGCAATCGCATGTGGCACTTCCCGCGCACCCCTGAGATACGCGTACCGTGCTCGCACATGCCCAATCGCATGTGGAATTTCCCGCGCACCCCTGAAATACACATACCCTGCTGAAATCGCGTGTGGCACTTCCCGCGCACCCCTGAGATACGCGTACCGTGCTCGCACGGGCCCAATCGCGTGTGGAATTTCCTGCGCACCCCTGAAATACACGTACCCTGCTGAAATCGCGTGTGGCACTTCCCGCGCACCCCTGAGATATGCGTACCCTGCGGAAATCGCGTGTGGAACTTCCCGCGCACCCCTGAAATACGCGTACCCTGCTTGCAAGGGGCCAATCGCGTGAGGTACTTCCCGTGCACCCCAGTGATACACGTAGCCCGCTTGCCGTGCTGGTACAGGGTTAGTGCAGCCCTTTGCGCTGGATTGGGTATATTGATGGCTTTTCCCTGCGCGAGAGGCGTTCTTGGGGGCGTAACTGGTGCTGCTGCAGGGTCGCTGCGCCACTGTGCGCCAAGGCTGGTTTTGGTGGCTGGAATCCATGAATACGCTGTGCGCGGAAATGGATTTTAGCGCACGCGGCTGGCGCAGGGATTCGCACGCGCACACTGTGCGCCAGCCGCGTGCGCCACTTGTGCGCTGAATTCTATGAATTACCCCCTTGATGTCAAATAAATGTACTTTACAAAATTTACGATCTTGCTGTTTGCTTTTAAATCACTGTTTCATATTCCAAATTGTGGCGCGCTGTGTTGTGACATAATATGTGTTGTCTTCCGGGTTTTGTGTAAAGTCACTTAGGACTGCAGAGAACTGGGTGCGTTTGATGACGCACCCTGTAAAGTCACGGAGAGAGGCGGGGAATATGAATGCTTTGATAATATCAGGCTTAGGGGCGGGAGATATGATTTAGTGTCAAAAAAGCAAGTCAGCCAGGTCAATAGCGCCAGTCATAGGATTATCACATAATGTCGGCGCACATCAGCCGGATTTATCGTTTCTTTAGTGGACAAAAAGTCGGTTGACGCCCATAGGAAATTGTACTATTAGCGGACAAAAGGAGTGGTCTTAAAACACTTTCACCCTGACAACGAACAATACAAACAACGTTCTCAGAACACCCCCATTTTGTGTAATTGCAACCATTTCGGGACACCACGAGTGTTCTTAGAACACATTCAACTAGACAGATTACAATACGGACAGCGTCCTGAGGACACCCCCAGTTTGTGTATTTACGAACAATTAAGTACACCGCGAGTGTTCATAGCTCATTTTTACCTTCCTTGCGAACAAAAATGACACATACTACGTCCTCTAAACACCCCACCATTTAGTTTATTTACAAAATGTCAGAACAGCAGTGTTCTCCGCGGACAAATCGAACGCAACAAAAACGTCTAGCACATAAAAAAACAAAACATTGAACCTATCTCATACTCCCCCACCCCCCCCAAACACTCTTACACACCAACACACGGCACTAAATACAATTTTTTATCCACGTTTCACCGCGCTGTACGCGGTCGACGGCGAATACAAGATGGCGGGCGCCACAGAAAATCTGACGCGCTCCACGCCCCTCGCCGTCCAATCAGCGAACACGTTGCATGTCCGCGGACATGACGCAAGGCCATGGGCCAAGCGGGGTGCTGTCCGCGGAGCGAACAGGGAAATCCGTCCGCGAAGCGAACACAGATATCACTAATTTTTTTGCCTTACATTTTGGTCTTTTTTTTAAAAACTACTGGACGGATTTACACCAAATTTGCAAAAGCACGCTTTCGGGACCAGGCCACCGCTCCTGCGGCAAATTTGGTGTTAAACCGTCCAGCGGTTCAGCTGTAGCCGTGCACAAAGTTTTTTCCCATTCAGTCTATGGGAAAAAAAAAGTTTTGGGACCCCCCCCTATAACTTTTCCCCCCCTGGACGAATCCTCACCAAACTTTGCAAAGTTTGGTGAGGATACGTCCAGGGGGAGCGAAGTTATAAGCCGCCCAAAAAGTGCTCTTCCTATGGAAACAGCAACTTAACCATAACTACACAGCCACTACCGTGGCTGTGTAATATATTTGCTGAAAATTGAACCATGTAACCCATGTAATAAGTGGCGCATTGTACACCCTGTTATTGTATTTACACACAAACTAACCTGTTCCTACCACATTCATATGTTCCAAGTGTGTGTGTGTGTTTCCTGCCCAACTAAACAAGTCACGGGCAGCACGAGTATAGGGCCTCTTCTTCCCTCTGTAGTAGTGCCGCATACCAGCCCCCGCCCTTCTCCCCCCTCTGGCCAGGCTGAGATGTAAAGCCCTTGGGCCTACCGGCGATGCAATGCTATGACTGTAACCCCTCACCTCCCCCTGGAGTCAGCACTAGGTATTCCCCCTCCTGGGACCCCAGGCCCCTCTCATCCCACCGCCTTGCTGATGTGTATCATGTGCCCTCTGACTGGAAAGCAGTCCAGTTCACCCCAACCTTGACTGACCATGATGGCCACGTATTTACTCTTATACTAAAATACTATAAAGATGTCCCTCTGCTCGATCTAACATACAGAAAGTGACAGATGTATTCCTGGAATGTGCCCCCTTACAAGTCACCCAAACCCATGAAAGCTGCTCACCTATTGCTCAACCCGCGTATAGTAATTTGTCTCCAAGACAATGAAATGCTTGCTTCCAAGTTATGTGTTATTTTTCTTGTGATGGTTAGAATAATGATTTGTAGGATTTATTGGGCATAGTGATTTACAATTACCACTCAATGAGTATGTGTGGCCGCAAGGACAAATGTTAGAATAGTCGAGATTTATCAATCAATGATCATCTGACCAGAGCTCCATCCCGATGAGCCCAGCTGACCTGCGAGCATCACCATGACACCTCAAGGAGCCTCACCAATCCTGAAGCTTTGCACCTATGCATCTATAGGCGCCCTTCGCTATTGCCCAATCTCATCGATTCATGTATCCCTTAGCTCCCACATCATAGGTGATGTGGGTTTGTAACAAAATGTGAATGTTTGCTGATGTCTGACAGAGCGCTCTCAGAGTTTGCAGAGTTCTCTGCTTGCCCTATATTGATTTAGATACATTTTTACTTTTTGACTTCACCTGCACTTGGTCTTGGTCTGATTCCCATCTGGGGTGTGTCCATCATTGACTCTCACTGGGGAGTTTTAAATGCCTTTTTGGGGGACGCTCACTTTCAGTTCCCAAAGCGGGAACCCAGGGTGCTAAAAAAAGGATTTTTCTTCCTACATCGGGACGCCTGCAGTATCCCGGTGTAGGAAGGAAAATCCTTTTCCAAGATGGCCAGCATGGAAAGGGATGGCGGGGTTCCATACAGGGCCCCTCTTATCTTTCCATGGAAGCCTGTAGAAGGCGAAAAGAGAACCGTATGACATTATTACCATGAGCACATGTTTCTTCCCTTTCAAATCTATCCCAATTTAGAATATCTTTACCACAAAGGCAGTCCCAGGTGGACATGGCCACTTTAACCCCATGTGTTGTGCCTCGTGGTCATGGTCAGTAGCCAGATTGTCCGGATCATGACCTTATTACATGACCCGGACAATCTGCCCACTGCCCATGGCCACAGGCTACACCTCAGTCAGCAAATATATATCACTATTTTTTGTACCTACATTATGACACTTGTCAAAAAATAAAACACTGGCACATATGCAAAACCATGCTTTCAGGTCCTTGCCAATGCTCCTTACATAAGTTTGCTGGAAAGCCACCCATGTTTTATTTTTTCAAAAGTGTCAAATGTATGCACATACAATCGTCATATAACCTAGCCCCGCCTTGACAAAATCCATTCAGACTTTCCAAAAACATTTATATCTAGATCTATAATCATTTTGCAAACCTTTGTGTAGATGTGTCAAATGGCACCACATTTATAATCCTTTACAATATTTTAGGACCCCCCTCTTTTTTTGCCCCCTCTTGACAGAATCCCACCAAACTTTGCAAACTCATTCGGAACCAGGTCAGGAATATAATTGCAAAATGTCATGCAGTCTCATTGAGTGGTGCCAAAGTTATATGCCATCCAAAAACTGCCCCCAAACATCTTGAGTGCCCCTGAACTTCTCAGGACTGTACGCGAACATACAATCGGTTTGCAGACTTTCGTGTCAAAAAACACCTGTTTTTTTTTGCTTCTTGCAGCCATATCCCATCCCATCCTCATCACCCCTCACCTCCACAGAGATTATTTGATAAGTTTCACAAGTGCAATGTTGTCTTTTTTAATATGTTCTTACCATGGTGTCCGCAGACACCGGCCACTGTCTGTAAATCCAAGATTGCGGGCATTTCCAAAAATCTGACACACTTCACGCTTTTTACCATCCAAACAGTGGGCGCGTCTGATGTCTGCGGACACCACGTTGCTTTCTAAGCCAATCAGACTTCTGTCCCCGGACCGAACAGGGAAGTGTCTCAGCGGAGCGGACATAGATATCACTAATTCTTTGAGACCTACCTTTTGGTCACTTTAAAAAAATTACTGGATGGATTTCCACCAAATGTACAAAAGCACACTTTAGGGACCAAGCTGCCGCTCCTGCTGCAAATTTGAAGAAAATCCATCCAGTGGTTTGGGCTCTAGGCGTGAGCAAAGTTTTTTTCTCCATTCAGTCTACGGGAAAAAAAGAAATTTTGGGACCCCCCTATAACATTGCCCACCCTTGACCAAACCTCACCAGAATTTGCAGAAAAATTCAGAGTGAGCCGTATACGTTTTCTTAGTTTGGTGAGGATTCGTCCACGGGGAGTGAAGTTATAAGCCACCCAAAAAGTGCTCTTCCTATGGGTTTAGCAACTTAACCATAACTACATGGCCGCTACTGCATGTTATGTATGTATACATAACATGCAGTAGCGTACTGCAATGTTATGTATGTATACTACATGGCCATGTAATATACATACATAACATTGATATTGAGATAGGGATGTGGAATCAGAGTGGGAAATAAAAATAGGGGAATTAGGATGTGGTAAATTAGTATGATTGGGTGAAATGGGGTGGTCATTTCATCAGACTGTTTATTATAAAAATGTTCTGCGAAGGATTGGGGTGATTGTTTGGGGAAATGGCCACAGGTACAAGTGGAGCAGTGAAAATCAATATTGAGTATCACATGATTCTTGACATTATTGGATAGTTTTGGTACTTGATTTGTTATATCAGTCATTTGTTTACATAATTTGTTCATTTGATTTTGAAGAGTATCTACTTGGTTATTGTTATTTACAATAGGATTCACATGATTATTCTCCTGGATTTCCTCTTCTTGTACCTTTGTGGAGTTTAAGATATATGAGAAAGATATATTTAAAAAAAACATATGTTTAACTTATTATTTCACTGCATTGTAATATATATGATTGTATTTACCACTAATGCAGTCTTCATCAGTCATAACATCTTTATAGAAGTACTCTTCCAGCCACTCAAGTGTGCTTGCCGTTCCTACGTAAACACATAATGGCCACTTTTAGTTATCCAAAAAGTGTTATACATTTATTACATTTGTATAATGCATTTCTCTATATATAAAAGGGAAATGTGTGGATATGTGTGTGTGTGTCTAACTGAAATGTTCAGCATACTTCCCAACATGCTACAAACCTGAAATGTGGCATGTGGGTAGGTTCTATGGTCTAGACAATGTAACAAGTATAAAATATACCCTTTTCGAAATTCTTTTTTTAAGCAGTCTGCAATGCTTACCCTGTCCATATGGCTCTTCGCTCTGTAGTTTTGCCATAGTACTATGTTCATTGCTCCTAAAGGTCAGCAGTTCATGAAAACTTCAGCAGTTCATTGTTCCTAAACTTTCCACACTATCAGCATTCTTGCTGACATTAGCAGCACTCACTTTTGAAGTCATGTGGGTGATACAATATAGTGCTTTTGTAGTGATGTGGGTCACAGGAAATGGTGCATGTCTCTTCAATAGTGTCCGCAATCACGTAGCCTGTCACATCGTGGCAAATCTCTCATGATAATTAAAGAAACTTCATTTACAACGGATGTTGGTGAATGTATGCCATCTCAACAGTACAAAGCTTACATGCTTCAGCCATCATATTGTATGGGTACATCACTCCAAGCTTACATGCTTCAGCCCTTCATGTACGGCACTTATGTTGAGGTCGCTGCTGCCTTTGCTGTAGACCGGGACACCAATAGTGTTGCTGCGCAATCTCAATGCTCCATATCAAAGTAGCTGGAACCAATTTACAGAATTCATGCTTTTCTCACGGTCAGCTTTATGTGGCTTGCTACACAGTTGGACATAAATACAATTTGTTCACACAAGCTCCTACAGGAAAGACTAGCAATATTGTCTGCAAAGAAATATTGGTTTAGGTCATTAAATAAACTTCAAACTAGGACTGCAGTAGGAATTACTGTGCCAAGTATGGGTACACCTGCTAGTCTTTAAAATAAAACAAAAGATAATGTTTACTTACTAAACTGTGACACAATGTTTTCTTGTGTTGGCTTATTGTTGTTCAGTGCCTAGAAGGCATCAAAGTGTATTCTTTATATAAGGTGTACAGTTATTTTCAGTATTTGTTATAATCCATAATATTGTGTAATGACTGAAAAATCAGATTTTGCAATTGTAGATTTATAATTGTATATAAATGTACAATTGGCTTGTATTATTTGTTTGTATTGTTGTTTTACGTATAATGTTAGTATTACAAGAACAAATATATATATTGTATTGTCAACTACACCTTTGGGTTACATTGATGCCGTCTGGGCGCAGGTATGTACGCAGACAAGCAAAACTGTTTGCGTACTTTGGAGCTAATGCATAGCATTGTAGAATAATTTCAAGATGTGAAGCTTGAAAGGAAAAATAAGGAAGTTGCAGGAAAATAGGGAGCATTGGTAAAAACCTGTGAAATTCAGTGAACAAAACTTTGTTAAAGGGACATTATGGTTAAGTTGCACTGCTATAAAACCTATCAAATTCAGTGAAAAATCATTATTAAAGGGATATTATGGTTACAAGGTCAAACTAAAAAGAAAAATAAATTCGCCAGTTATGGTAAGCTGTGCAACCATAACTCGTGCCATTGCCTTGCACTGCTAAGACTAAAACCCACAACATCAAAGATGACATCACAAATGACATCATAGATGATATCACTTATGATATAACATATCCAGGGTGGTTGTTTTTGTTCAGTGACAGTGACCATTTTATGTAGATGACTTGATGTGGTTATACTGCATTTCAAAACATAATACACATACTCTAAATGTGCTTTTATGTACACCTTAACCATGTGCTCTGTTTTTAAGGTACTTTACTTAGGGTTTGGTCTCAGCTCATGATACACATACATGGGACAATGGGCAAGCCCCAGACAGACAATTTATTTTTTGTACATGATGATAAACTCGAATCTTAGTGTCATTTTCTGATCATGGTGTTTGTTTTCTCCTTACTATAGTTTCCCTGTCTATGTTTCAGATTTGCATGCATTGATGCGTTCCGTATATATTTTTGTACTTAGACATTTGTGTAGCTATTCTTGTTCGTTAGCTCTTAATTTCAAGTTTGACACTGTCAAGATTCTGATACACTTGGACTTATGATTCTACTTATGATTCTACTGGCCAATATAACCAAATTAAAAAGACTCTATTTCTAGGGTCCATAGTGCAGACATTGCCTATGTTTATGTATTATTACTTTGCTGGATTTTGTATTATAATTGTTGTTTTATAATATATGTATTATATTTGTCCATTTTTGTTATTGTGTTTAAATGTACACGTCTTTACATTTTAGACTTTGAGTTGGAATATATTGCAAATATTTGGATACACAAAATGTTCACTGCATTGTGAACCTTTTTATCAAACATTAATAGCATTATCTGCACTTAGTCTTAATTTATTGATTAAAATGGCTGTAATTACGTAGACCAGACTGATGGAAGTCCAGACCACTACCTCTGAAGAAACTACAGACACTTCCACTAACCAAATGGTGAGCCTTACGGATCTGCACAGAATCTGCTATTTAGTGTATTAAATTGGCTTTGATTTGGAAATAATATATTATTTCTATTGACAACTGTCATGAATATATCAATTAATTGAATACAGGATGAAGCTTCATCATTTACAACTATTCTAGAATCAACAGAAAGATCACTTCCCTTTCAAGTAATATTTTTTCAATTTGAAAATTGCATGCAAATATACTATGTATGTCTAAGGACAAGAACAACTTTAAAAAACATGTATCCATATTATTGATTATTCGTTTTTTGCCAATATTTTGAATTTAGAATCCTTTGACACTATTTATTTCTTTTTAATTTATATTGCTATAGCTCTCTGAAAAAATCATAATTGTAAATAACCACATTTTAATGCCTGTTATAATAGGATACCGGTGCTTCTCCAACATACTCCTCTTCATTTGGAACCGGTCAGGCGGAGGGGCTATGACACATGACACATGATACATTATTGAATGATATTCAGTTAAATTGGAACTATTTTATTACAAATAATAAAATGTTTGAGAAATTAATCAAAGTTATCTTGGATTGTGAAAATAATTGAAAGCTCAACATGTTGTTTACAATGAATAACATTTAAAAAAATATGAATCCATGCAATCGTCAATATAGTGACATGCACCTTCCAACATGCAATATTGACAATAATCCCTGCATAAAAGTATGATTGTAGATCAATTTCATGGATTATTTTATTCTGCAAATGCTCTATGTATTGTGACAGGTCAGAAAAAGGACACAGACGCTTATCTTCCATATTCCAACTTATTCTTTATTAAAAAGAAATGAAAAGTACTAACTTCCCCTGATCTAAGACTTTTCCCTACATAACAGAAACTAACTAGGGTGATTGGCATTTGTCAAAGAGCCCAAAAACAAGATCTGTCCACTGTCCAAATAAAACTAACCTAACCCTGTCCCTACCAAAACAACAAAAATGCAGGAAAATGGTTCCCTTTCCCTGTGGACTGGATTTCAGCAAATTCCTTTTTAGAATATTTGTGGATCGTTTTTTTGTGACAACTTTTATTAGTTCGGCCAGTTCAGAAATTGGGCACTTCAACTTTCAGCTCTCTTTCTCATTCTGTTTTCTTATAAACTTATATGTTGGTATCAGGTAATACTAGCCCCACCAATAATATCGCCATATATTTGATCATCGGGAACGGCAAAGGCGATATTATCGGTGGGGATAATTTATGGGGTAAATGGGAGCGGGAGTTGTTCCCCGCAGGGTCCATTGGTTAATATCACTGAAAAAAAATGGCGCCCTTCTTGTATGACGATATTTTTGCGGCGATATTAACACATGGAACCTATATGTTTTGTACTCTCCTTTCCCTTGGAGCTCTGCAGGTTTCCTCTGTGTAATCACAGTTGAAACTTCCTCTTTATTTAATGTCCAATCTTCCTCTTGAGTAGGACGAACAACACTGTGCACATTGCAATTCTCACTCTTCCTGTGTATTTCCAACACTTAGTCTTTATTGAGAATATTAGGAGCATTCCAGCAATGAATCTCATTATCTGCCAACTCTTGGGCTTTACTAGCACGAGTATGACTGCTCAAGTAATGTTTCACACTCTCTTTCAATATGTGTTCTTTACTGCAATGAGCTTACGTACTCCAGTAATGATTCTCACTCTCATTCAATTCAATAATTGTTCTTTACTGGGATAAGTATAAGGACTCCAGCAATGATTCTCACTCTCTTTCAATACTTACTCTTTACTGGCATGACTATGAAGACCCCAATAATGATTTTCACACTCTTTCAATACTTGTTCTTTACTGGGACAAGTATGAGTAGTCAGTTTGTTATTTCTGGTCCCCTCCACGGGTCTCCAACTCTCCCTGTTAACTTTTATGTCTTCTTGTGGATCGCATCACTGGGCCTCCAGTTAGGACAGGGTTCTACGTCAATATCGTCCGGTTGACCTCTCTGTTCTCTGATTTATCTTCTTCTGACATGCTCTGCAGTGCCTTTAGATAAGTGAGTCAGCAACAATGTGATGAGCTCTGGATTGGTAGCGTGTGTTGTTTAAGGAAACTGTAGAGCCTGGGGGGCCTCTGCAACAAGATGAGCGATCTCTGTGCTAGTTCAAAAGATCGCAGAGACCGCTCATCTTGTTGCAGATACCCCACCATCCTGTCCATGTTCCTCAACCAACATGAGCTACTAATCCACAGCTCACCTCATTAATGCTGACTCACTCCTATATACAAGCCTTGGAAAAGACCCAGCAAGGGTCGAAACACGTGTCAGCTGAACTGTGTAATAAAATCACCATGATACAAAACAGCAAGACTCTTCTGAAATTCTTACAGATTTAGAAAAGAATACCCATTTAAAAGTCTTCACTGATAAAGCTTCAGTGTGACAAAGGTTCCTACCTAACCCTGTCAAACCACTTTTCCAGATGGAAGGGCACCGTCTCATAAGAACCTAATCACTGGCAATATGGTCCTCCTTAGATCAGCGCTGTGATCTTCAAATTCTAGTGCTCTGGCAAACCTCGCCTTTAGATAAGTGGTCTTGGCGTCCCACGTACTCTTGGTCACGCCAATACTTTTCCGGACAGGTTTGCTTTTCTTCGCTTCCTTTAGCATGCTCTGCAGTGCCCTCAGGTAAGTGGGCTTGGCATACCACATACATTTGGTGATACCACCACTTCCTTCTCGGTTCCTCCTTGGACCGTACTGTAGTTCTTTGGCTTCTCAGACCTCAGAACTCCAGCAGGACCACCTGCTACTGCTTTCCACTTTCACATGCCAGCTCCATTTTTAATATCGGCAGCTGCATGCCCTGGCTTCTTTCAGCTCGGCTTACCCAGCAGGTTTGAAACTCCCAGGCTTCTCTTCCTCTCATGTCTGTGCCTCTCAGATTTATGACGCATTGCTAGGGCATCCCTGGTGCAAAGTTAAAGTCCTTCCTCTTTGTCTTACTGGTGCTCTGTATTGCTCCAGTGGTTTTCTTTGTCTCAGTACTAGTTAAGTGTTTCCTTTCAGGCCTTCTCGTGGATTCTATATGACAATAACAGATATCAGTTTATTCTTCATAAGGTCTTTTAATAGGTTTTCTTATGATTGAGTTGTATGTGGGGTGATTAGGGAGATCCTCATCAGAACGGAACACCTTGTCCCCAATGAGAGGGAGTCTCTCTCTGTGAGGTCCCGCTTGCCTTTACCCCTAGGGAGAGTATTGCATAGGAGTTTCACCTCCCTAGCATCACAGGGAAATGCTCACCCTGGGGAGAAGTGATTGAATCCTGCTATTCATCACAGAAGGTATTTATATACTTTAGAACTAAAGAGAAAGAAATGAAAATTAACTTTATGATACTTCATATTTTTGGTGTAAATAATAAATTGTATTTAACGGAGATGAATATTGGGCTAATGTCAATTCCCTGTGACACCAGTGAAGTTCAACATGTGTATTTCATAATTAATTATTGTTCAAAATTCTAATTAGTTATAATGGTTGCTTTTCTCTTTATCATATTGTACTTGTCATTTATATAAAACCTTTTACCTTTATTATAGTCTCAATGCGCTGATGGTGGGAATGCCCTCGGCAACCAAAGTACAGAGTGTTGGAGGTCACAGAATGAATTAGAATGTGTGTGTGTGCATTTGGCCAAATAAGGCTTAGCAGGGCTGGCCAGGCTGTGGCAGAGAGCAACCCATGAGGTCAATCATGTCGATGGGTGCTGAGAGGAGTCAGGAGATGGTATGAGTGCTAGGGACTCACTATGTGTTTCAGCGTACCTGGATTTATCATAGGTCTTCACTGCGTACTGATGTCAGAGGTTTTGAGGCGTAGTCTGATGTAAGTAGGCAGAAAATGATGTGACCAGCAGGATTGCATTTTGTCATAGTTATTGATGTATTCTGATGTGTGCGAGTAGCCATGACTGTGGCCGGTGTCCACCAGAGTGGTGGGTTATATGTATCCAAGTAGATTCTGTGCCGATTTGCTCTATGTGTGCCCAATCAGGTAGTGGCTTTGTCTGTTGATTCTTGCAGTTGTCATAAACCGGTTGGCGACGGCAACAGTTTGTGCTTCAACAAAAATACAACTAGAGAAGCATGGGCTATGCTTACAGGATATCATGACGAATCTATCCAGATATCATGCGCATGCTGATCCTTCTCAATTGTTACCTTTACCATGGGCAGCCCACCCTATAGTTCATCCGTGTGCGATACACGCCCATTCATCAAGTCCTTCCAGTGTGATTCCAGTCTAGTTCTTAATAAAAAAAATATGTTTTTTTATTATAACAGTGTGATTCTTTTTTAATATCATTACCTTGTCTTTGGTCTTTGCATCGCTTGTTGTTGAAATTCATCATCCATACAAGGTCACTTATCAAGATGTCATTTTTATTATCAAACAAGTCAACATTAGAACATCCATTTATTATCCAATGTTTATTGCATTTGTTTTTATGTACAAGGAGTGGTCAACCAACATGGAAGAGACACAAGGCCCACAGGTATAAAAATAATAGTGACAGTCATCATTTATCATTCATTTGACATTTAATGGTCCTTTCATTGTGTAAAGTCTTCATCAGAGTGGCATAGTCTACTTGTTGTCATTGTATTTGTTTCTTTCCACTGAAGATATTACTTTTTATTTTCTTATTTGGGTTAAACTCATCTCATTTTCTTTATCATTCTTAGGAGGATGCATTACTGGAATCCGTTCCATCCATTACTCATGAAACTAGTGATGGTCACAAGATTTGTAAATAAATGTTTTGCAATACAATCGTATCCCCAAAGGTAAAAGTATTGAAAGGTATAGCAGAAAGTATCATTGCTACTGAAAAATGTTGTCTGATCCTCACTGTAAATATGTGTGATATAATAGATTCACAGTACATTTATTTGTATAATATATTATACATTCGTAATAGTGAGTTAGAAATGTAGTTGCTTCTTATGGATCAACTGATAAAGCACTTAATTAAAAGGATAAGCAGCGAATGATGGAGGTGTCTGATGTATTTAGCTATGATATATAGATCAAGATTATTCCCAATCTTCCTGATAATATAACAAAGGATCAGCAGTATTATAATAAAATTAAATGTGAGAAATACTAATAAAATGACAAATACTTTGTCATTCAATATTTTTCATGCATTGGAATGTACATGGTTTTAAACACACTTGTAGTAGACTGTCAACTGACAAAAGGAGGAACGGTACAGAGAATTCAATTTACGGCTGTTTGCAACTTATTGTGAATGTTCTGTTACAGATGGGGGATGAACTCAGCACATCCAGATGGACCGTATCAAAAGCACAAGTAAAATCAGGGTAAATCATTATTTGGAACTAACACTTATGGGTGGATACTGAGCATTTTCTTAATTGAGTGTGTACTTGGACCTTTGAATAAATAGCACGATCATAAGAAAACGTGTTTGGTGAACAGCTCCCCTTCTCATATAGCCCTTCAAAAGATTGTGTGCAACAAAATATTTACCAGAGATGTGAAGGGGCTAACTGAATATTGCCATACTGGTGATTTGGAGGTTTTCCCTAATATGTGCCTAAAGTACAAGCCTAAAAGGTTGCATTTCACCACAGACAGTATGGAGGCCCGAACAAGGCTGACTGTACTTGCTCACAATGAGAATGCTGGTAGGGAACGAGCGATAACAGCAGGTGTTTCGAATGTTTTGTTACACCATGGAGTTTACCAAAAGAAAAAAGCAATGGGTGACTACGCCAATATTAGAGAAGATGCAATTTGATTTTGTAAAAGATCTGACTTTGACTGTGTTGGCCATGCAAATGCACGGACTGACAAAATATTATGTTTCGAGGGGACAGACTATGCAGAAGAACATTGGGGAGGATAGTTCAGGGGCAATGGGCTCGCCTTGGAAGCAAGACGACACGGAGCAACACAGGTTTGATCCCTGGGTCCTCCCTTAGAAACCTCTGGGTATTAAGCATGTTATGAATAACCTATCATATCATAGCCAATGTGGTAAGTCCTCCAAAAAGGTGAAATTGTGGAACATTTGACATCAAGGGTCAAATGAAGTGGTGTGGTCCATAAAATGTCTTCCTATTCAGGGTTTAAATCATTCTTTTTGAAATGTGTTATCTTATTAAAAAAAAGAAAACTTGAAACTATATTTTTACTGTTCATATTTTGAAATAATATCTACTTTTTAAAATGTACGGTAATTTTTGGTGACCTAAATGTAACTATTTTTCTTAGGAAATAATTATATGTACGAATATTTACATCTTTTTTCTCAAAAATGCTTTTCAGATTTTTTAAAAATAAATGTGAATGAAAAAGATGTGGTTTCTGTACCTTCTTTGTCACAATAATTATTGAGTAAATTGATTATTAAAATGACGCATACATTTGTATGCTATTTAATTTTAACATTGTAATTGTTGTATTTCAATATTAAAAATTAGAAAAGGCATGCATGCACCAAGGCCAGCAATGACTTTATATATTTCTTTCATAATAGATGTATAAAAAACACCAGAAGATGCATTCCCCACATCACAATAGATATGTACATCTGAAACCATATACACAAAGGAGAACTTGAAATGTTTGGCATGGGGGCTAGTACAATACTCTGAAAGATGGGGCAATGGGACAAGACGGACAGCCTCCATAACAAACTAAATAACAAACTCTACACCACGCTCACATTATGCAGTATATATAATCAATATTATTTACATTTCTTCATTTTTAAACAACATATATTTCAGTAATGATTGTTGTTTTTTTAGAGACCGGGGCCACATGGAATCTCGCCCACATAGCAAAACCAGTACAGATATTTCACCTGGACTTTAGATTAGTAAAAAATGTGAATGCTGATACATGACCTGTCCTGATGTCCCATGTTTATATTTCACAGGAGGCTGAATGTCCTCCCATGTAACTCCATATCATTACATCTTTGCTTATAGACCAATGGAAAGAGGCAGATAAGCTAGAAAATGGATCCATAGAGACTAATCAGGAGGTCTGGCTTCACTCAGAGTCAAACATGTGCAGGAACATAAAAGAACATTCTATTCCTTCCAGTCTCTACACACCACAAGGCAAAAACCAAACCTGCCAATCTGCACATCCACAACATAGGACACTCACTGGTTATCCTGAATCCACGCTAGAATTCATTACATAAATGTTTAATATTCATTTGGTCATTCAAACTAAAAGTTATAAAAACATGGCCCAGGCTAAAATGCAAAAGGCAGACAAACTTAATTTGTTAGTGAGCCTTAGCCAGACAGGGGCAATAAGCATTAGTCGTGGCGTTGCTAGTAATTGTGGGTATGGGTCTACATTTGGATAATACAGGCCCAAGAGGCTGAGGGTATTTGGCTTTTATCATGCAACATAAATGCACTTGATTGTAAAGTATTCTGCAGATTATGGAAGCATAGCTTCGCAAAGTACCAGTTTAATGGAGAGGAATTAGTCTGAAAACCTCTGGGTTTGATCTGATACCACTGACAGTATTACATGGAAATATTTGGAGCTGTATTGTAGGCTTACCTTCTGCTTGGAATCAGCTTATTTTTCACTACATCTAAGAAGAGGTGGTATAAAAATCCAAATTGGCCAGAATGTGTTTGCTGGAATTTATTTATTATTTTTTGTTAAAAAACAGTTTACTATAAGCAAGATTAAATTAACATGGATGGCTCATATTGAAGGTTACAGTACATTATTTGTGGAATGAAGTCACAATTGTGCAAGACATTTCTAAAAAGAAAAGCATGGACAGAGCTATCTTAAAGAATGAAACAGAGAACAAACTAAATGATGTATGGACTGTGACATTATTGGCAAGTAGGAATCATGTATGATGCTGAGGATTGAAAGAGACCAATCGTATATAGGGAACAGTGGTGCAAATATTACCCACAAGGATTGACACTGGGTGCAAAACATGCATCTGGGACATAGCCTCTTCTCCATCCTAATCAGTCAATGTTCCCGCCCATGTGTAAGGGGCAACCAGCTACACCGTCAACATTGCTGAAATTGAGACAAGTGTATCACTCCATCTTCTCAGCAGCCTAGCAAACGATTGAAGCACTATAGATTGACTCTTCCTCCCCTCTTCTTCAATACATCTATGACAACAACCGCTTCCTCTTGTCTTTATATATGGATCTCACTCTATTTTTTATTGTTTAAAGGTAGCTCAAGAGTAGCAGAGCGCTGTACAGGGTGTGAGTAGCCAGCATTTAGGCCGTCATCTTTTAACAGTAGCGCAGAACTGTGAGGTCTGTGCATCGGTATGTGTGTCCATTGGAAGTAGTCCTTGGTCAGGTGTTGTTGAAAGAGCCATGTTTTGAGAGATTTGCAAAATTGGAGAATTGTGGGGGTATTCCGAGCTGACAATGGGATCGAGTTCCTAAGGGTGGGTGCATGACAAAAGAAGGATTGTTTTCAAGTCCTTTCTTTGTGGACAAGTTGTAATTCAAGGCGGTTGGTCGATTTGATGTGCGAGGAGCGTGTGCCACCCTATATGTGGAACTTAGGCTCCAGGTACACTGATGTGCTACTCATGACTGCTTTATAGATGATACATGCAGTCTTGGACAGTATCCTGGCTTGGAGTGGAAGCCAATGTAGTTTGCATAGTATGGGGGTAATTTGTCCAAATATCCATGCTCCCGTAATAAGACATGCTGAAGCATGGTGGACTGCTTTTTTAGGGAAGCCAAGTGAGCAGCTGGGAGCCCTGTCGAAGTCCAAGACCACAAGGACCTGCACTACGGTCTGGAAGTCCTGCAGCGGGATGAAGGGTTTGCTTTTTCAAAGGATAGAGTTTCTGAGCCAGGCTATTTGGGCGCTTGTTCAAAGGATAGAGATTCTGAGTCAGGTTATTTGGGCCTTCTTGGCTATTTGTTTCTGGAAGGAAAGGCTACTGGCTACTGTTAATGGTAAAGCGAAGTATTTTTCTGAGTCGGAGAGTTGTGGATCAAATCCTTCTATATCTATCCATCTCTCTAGATCTATCTATCTCTTTTTCTCCATCTCTAGCTATGCATTTCTATATCTCACTGTATCCATCTCTCCATGGCGACCTGCCTTTGCATCTCTCAATATGAATAGTTCCATCTAGATCCATCCTTCCCTCTTTCTCTATCTCTAGCAATCTTTACATATGTATATGAATTTCTCCATCTATCTCTATTCATCTTTGGCTCTGCATCTCCATGTATCCATACTTCTCCCTCTTTCAATTTCTGTCTACATAAATCCCTATGTGTCTACATGTGTGGCTGGCTGACAAGCCCCATAGCAGACGTGGAGAGGAGGGGAGAGTTGGAGTGCTACAGAATACTGGGACCTTCTATGATCTTCCCCACCTGTCGCCTATCCTGGTGTGGTGCAGTGTGTTGCAGTGCAAATATCACGGAAATGGTGCATCCCAAGACCTTGAAATGTGGTTTGCAAGGTGCAGGACCTTTGAGTGTTGTTCCTCACATCGAGATGCTTAAAATTAGCTTTGTCCGGTCCTTCTATGACAACATTGATGTTTCGCCGATTTCATGCAACCATCTCATATGTGAAGAGGCAGAAATCCGGGGAAAGGGGTGGGGTGTCCAAATGTCAATAGCCAGTAATGTCCGGAGGCTCCTATCAAGAAACAATACACAATGTGGTGCAGATTGGTGGAACAGGGTGGAATTGCAAAAAGAACAAACTAACAGAGTTTATGCTTCAGGTATCACTACTAAACAACACAGACCATTACTGCAAGGTAGAAAACATTGAAAAGAAAAAAAAAGAATATAGATGAAAAAATAGATAGGGGGATGGGTTGCGGTATATATTAAAATGGGGAGTTGTGGGAGTGCTGTGGGGGTCTCCCTCCCATTTAAAATAGCTAAAATGTGTTGTTTTCCTTTCAAGGTTTTCGATCTCACAGTAAAAAATATATATTTTCACGTAGATCCCTCCTTTATATATATTTCTCTGTAAACTTCTACTCTATGCATATCTCTCTGTCTATATCTTTATCCATCTCTCTTTGTGCATCTGTCTATATCTCTAGTCATCTCTCTCTGGATCTGTGCACATTTTTTAAAAACCATATGTTACTCGATAGACCTGTCACCTCACTGTCTATCTGTCGGTCGGTCTCTCTGCCTGTCGGAAGTCCTGTGTCTGATTCTAAATATATCTGTTTGTAGCTCTGTACCCCTTGTACTCTCAAAAAGGCAGTTCTACAGACAGACTTCATAGCACAGCGGTTCATATATGACGCTAGCATGTGTGCTCTGCATCAATCAGGTCCAGATTATAAAGACACCTCTTTGCCCAGTGGGACAAATCTGGACCATTGGTCCCTTCTCCCAGAAGGGAGCCACCCCCTTTGAGGCTAGGGAGGTGAGTCCGCTCCACAAGACCCTCCCTAGGGCCTAGCCAAGTGGGACCTCACTGCGAGTGACTCCCATCTTGGGGACATGGATTACCATTCCGGTAAGGAACTCCCAGTCTAGAGTACATTATCTCCCTACATGGGAATTGGAAAGACTTTTGTTACTTATGTTTTGAATCCACCAAATAGTTAGATTTCCTAAATCGCTTTTGCTTAAGGTAATGCTGGATCCCACCTGAACTCCACAGTCAAAGAGCAACGACACACCCCTTTTGTTTGTGATGACATACATAAAACCACAAGGAACTTGGAACCTGGAATGGACGAGAGAGAATCCTATGCACATCGCTAACCTGACACTGGAAGGTTGGGGTCCTGACCAGCCAAGGAGCCAAGGTTGGTAGAGAGACAGAGATGGTAAAGCAATCGTCTCTCCTGGGGCCTATTAACTGACGCACAGACCAGACTGCAGCAGAGAGATCAGATCCCCGATCCGAGCAGCAGAACGGAAGTCAACGTTCCCAAACAGGTAAGGGACGAACAGTGATAGCAGAGGCTGGAGAAGCCACAATGGTTACGGGGGCCAAGAAAACCCCAATGGACAGACACCCTACCGAGGCCCTTCTAAAGCAAGCCTGTCAGAGGGCCAGAGGGAGTCCTGGAAAAATGAAACATAGTGAACAGAACTGGGAGGAGAGAGAACCTGGAGGGTTCCAGTGTTCAAAAACAAGACAAGGGGCCTCATTACGACCCTGGAGGTAGTCTTGCCGCTATTTGCGGCATGGCTACCCCCATTCCGGGTACCGGGTCTGGGTTCCTGGAATGGGGAAATACCGGGCCATTCCGACCTTGGAGGGTCCGGTATTTCCCCAGGAACCCAGACCCTGTACATCCCCATTCCCATTCAAGCCCCCATAGGGCTCAATGGGAATGGGGAGGATGCAAACAACGGGCCCGTTTATGATTATGACGGGCCCGTTGTTTGCATCCTGGTCTGCGCGCGGGACCAGCTAAGGACACCTGGTTTTACCTGGCGTCCTTACCGGGTTCCGCGAGCAAACCTTGTAATGAGGCGGTAGGGGTTTAACGGGGCCGGCAGCTCTACCGGCCTCATTAAACCCCTACCGCCAGATCGTAATGAGGCCCAAGGATACTGTAAAGCACCAAGTGAAAAAGGGTGGAATTGTGTTAAGAAACCTTTGTCTTTTCTGAGAAAAGGAAACCGTATAACCGTATGGAATACATGTAAAGACTTAAAACTGGGCATACAGCTGAGCAAACCAAGAATAGCTAAAAAGGTTCTGCTCCAGTGGGAAGCCATGGGTGGCCTTGGGGTCCCAGATGTTTTCTGCTATTATTTGTTGATAGTGTGTATCCAAGTGTTGGACCATGCCGAAGCCAAGGGCAGAGGCTATTGCTCCGGCCTCCTTCTTTTTAGTTTGGGCTATTAGGTGTCGCTTGCAACACCTATAAGCCCAAACTATTGCATGGGAGTAAGGAACAGGGGTGGATTGGGAACCAAAAGAGGCCCTGCTCAGAATGACATAGGAGGGACACAGAGCCTGTAGGTGTTGTTTGGTTATGTGCCCACCCATTGTCTGCCCATGCCCATGCTAATCCCTATGGTTATTCCCACCCATTCCTGTCTCTGCCCGCCAAAACACGTCCTATGTGAACTCTTCGAGGTTGCTTTAATCAAGCCCTTCCATCAGACTTTACATTCACAGTGCCTGCCAGTGTTTGTTCAAATCAGTTTTCTGAGAGTTAATGACTTAATTGGAGTTGTAAACACGCTCTCTTGCCAGGCCTGCCTTCAGCCATCGATGTATAAGCACTCTGTTGTGCTTCACTGAAGTCCTATTTAAAACAAGCGTTGGCAAAGCCAACATTTTTGGCTTGTGCATACGTTTTAAGCTTTTGCCAGTGATTGCTACATACCATGTTGGAAACAGCTATGTAGCACACATTGCAAATCTGATACTTGGCACTAGCATCATGAGGAGACAATATACAGTATTTATGTAACTTATGGGGCTTGTACTTGATGCTTCGGGTGCTCTGCAGCAACATGCAGACGAATGCAAAACTGTCTCTTCAAACAGTGGGGTGTTAAGTTATGTTACTGGGGCTTGCTATAGCACTGTGTTTGACATACATGGCATATTTGGTGGAAAATTCAGGGCACTTTTTTTTATTTTAAAGGTGAGATGAGTCAGGACCAAAGTGAGTGAGAGCCTGTGGAGCGGAGTACACGAACTCAGACACGTGCTGGGTTGCACTTGCTTGTCATTATCCAGCTACTGTTTCTTTTGCACTGCATTTGTCATCTGCACATATGCATAAAACGTCAAACCACACACTTCTCACAACCGGCTTCTTAATATTTACCTGAATTCAAGAAAACCAAAACTAAATAAAATAAGTGAACGGTCCAAAGAGGTATATTTCATTTGTATGATGACTTTTTGTTTGCTGTTGAAATGCAAATTTAATCGCATCAGGAATAGCAGCAAAGTGCATCCTCTGGTTTAAGAGTGATTAAAAACTGGGGCTACTCTGCAGACTTCTTTGCAGTGTCTTTAAATCATTTAGTTAGTAGCCAGTTTCCAGTGATCTAAGGTTGCTCCTTTTCAGGCATAAGGTGTTCAGCTTGCCTTGTTTATGAAGTTTACCACACTTTGCATTCTAGTACTTATACTCCTATAAAAGGAAACCACCACTGCAAGTAGATTATCACTGTATTAGACTAGAAACATGTTCTACTGCCAATCAAGTGAATTAATCACTTCGGCTGAGTACACACCTATGTCCTAAAAGAGACTGGTATGTTACTGTGTGTTCCTGTCCTCCCATGTCATTTCCGGAGGTATTGTACAGTCCTTATGCTAATTTGTCCCCCCCACTTATTAGTTTTGGCTACAAGGGGGTGCGTGAGCACCACCTATAAGCAGAAATTATGGCATTGGAATACGAGAGGAGCGAGATGGAATGTGAGAAGGGACACACAGCTTGTGGCCGTGTTTATTTCTTTACTGACCCCAACATGCTGTTTTTGGAAATAAGGCGATCCCTAATACTAAGCACCATATTAAATGAAACAAGTAATTCACAAAGACAATTCAGATCCTAGTTACGAGATTACATTAAGCCTTAGCGTTGTTAACCAGAATGTTTTATTTTTTTACCTATGGTTTTGATGGCATGCAGCACTTCAATTGATTACTTATGTTATTTTTATCTGATTCAGATTAATATCAATAGCCCAGTGTGTCATTCTAAGGATGTTGTTCAGAGGTGCAAGCATTGCTGCAGTCCTGAGAACAATGGGCTGGTGGTGGGGCTCAATGGTAGCTACTAACCTTTTAAAGTGGGGAGGCAGACATATTTTCCCTGAATCCTGTGAGCAAGCAAAGAATGGATCCCTCTACCCAAAAGAGGGTCTGGGAGTGTTTTCAACCATGACGTTTTTTAAAATAAATGTAAGGATAAAAAAGCATTCAGATTTGCAGTCGGTTCTGAGGGGGGATACAATATGTAATCAAAAACTTGAGATGCTGGGTCACTCACATGTGGTACACATGTGGATGCAGTAAATTATGTAAAGATCTATCATGAAATTGTGTGTACAAAAGAAACCAAAGATGCACAGTACAGAAATATATATTTGTGCAACATCACTGACACAGTGCCTGCTACAGTTTTCCACTCCAGGACTTTAAAACGTGTCCATAAGTAGACATTACACCATTTTTAGTTTGGGATATTAGGTGTAGCTTGTTAAGACAAAAATACAGAATTTCGAGATGCATATTTGTATTATATTGTATTGTTTTGTGTTTGTCATTTATATAGCACCTTTTCCCCCATTTGTATGGCTTTAATGCGCTTTGTGGGAGATTCTAAGAGTTATTTTTTAAGATGTGTTTGTGCATTTTGCCAGGTTAGGTGTTAGGTGGATTGGCTAGGCCCACAATTATATGTGGGGGTGGGGTGTTTTGGGTTATAAAAAATATAAGGGGGTACGGGAGGGCTGCAGGGGATCAACCCCCACATATAAGTGTGGGGAAATGTTCAAAGAAAAAAGAGAATCAGTATTTTCATCTCTGAAATTTTATTTACAAAGTGATCACATAGATCCCTATTTGATGCCCAGGTACTCGCACCATTTTGCACCTGGTACCAACAATGTGTAGTTAATACTACTACGACTGGCAAGTGCCTTTCCCATGCCTACACAAAAACCCAAACTGTTGGCATTGTCAATGCTTGTTTTGTTAAGTTTTCCTAAGTGGTAGCGCGGGTTAGTTATTAGGATTTGGACTAAGGATTATGGGGTCTATCAGAAATTGGCCGGTATCCTGGCGGTAAAAAATCTGCCAAAATACCACCCAATGCAAATAGCGTTATTGCAACTTGGTCCGGCATCATTAGCGCCAGATCACAATTTGCGGTGACTGGGTAAGCCCCCATTTTTCTTGGGTCCTTAGGACACAGTGGGGCTTTTTCAGCACAATTACTGCAGTGTCTAATGGCGGTAATTGCGCCGAAAATGTGCAGAAAGTAGGTGGATTTACATCCAGAGCTGGAGGTGAATCCTCAGAGTTTCCCCCAAACTCGGGATTGGGTGGAGCAGTAATGCGACAGTAATAGCATTCTGCTGCATTTTCACCGTTCCGCCCAACCCCTGATGAGGCCTTATTTCTTTTGAACATTGACAAGCACACTTACTTTTGGTTTTGTTAGACAGGGAACCTCCCTCATAGCGGTTGGGCTGGATAGGTGTTTTTCTTATTATTTGAATGAACACATTTGAATATGTCACAACTTAGTCCAACTCCTTCTTCTAGATCGCCCCACCATTTAGTAACTTTCCATTCCTCGCGCCTCCACCCCACATCTGACTCCACTCATCCCCTTTGTTTCTGTCACAATATAAGAGAGTACTTGGTTTTTGCAAATGTAGAGCAAGATGACTCTATTCTGTCAAACGTTACTATTTTATGCAAATAACAGTTCATATTTTATTGGATTATCGTTGTTAGTAAAGGAAACTATTTTATTTGGGTTAAAAACAAGTCAACCATCATTCATTTTACCCCCCAGAAAACCAGTACTAACCTCTTTGCAATGTAAAATTGGCAGACCAGATTGAACACAAAAACACCCTTGCGCGTGTGCATGTAGTCTTGTATGTTTAATTAATAATAATTTAACATGGTTTGATTAAAATGTGTATATTAATAGTAATGTTTGAACTAAATATTATATCATGGTGAGGAGAAAAAATGTTGTCTTATTTTTTATCTAAGGTCTAAATAGAAATAGGAACATAATATTATTCAATTCTGTGGTAAAGGCGAAACAAAAAGGCAAAGGGACCATGGAATTCTTAACACTGAAAGAAGAGCCTCATTGTAAAATGTCCCTGAAATGACCAGAGTAAAAATTCCAAGGATAACATTTAGTAATTTAGCAGAAAGAAAGATAATGAAATTGAAAGAAACACAACGGATGAAATTCAAGTTTCAATTCTGAATAGCTTTCGAAAGAGAACAACATGAATTTTACATTGCAAGAATGGAAACCCAACAATTCATGTAGTTTATGTTTTTGCAATTATTATAATATTTATGTAAATGTGTGCTTGACGCGAAACGATGTACATTTAACTTCAACTTGACACAAAGACAGCACATTTTTATTATTAGAGTATAACTTATACATAAAGTTACGTTTCATTTAAATATAGTTAATAGTGTTACGTCTTTTGACAATGGATACTAACATATTTTGTTTCTTTATCGCATCTTAATAGTTACGTCCTAAATATGTGTGTATGAGCCTCAATATGAATGTGGTGGTCCGGAAACAAGGGTGCCGGTAAGCTTAACGGCATCCTTGCTTCGAGACCGCCACACTATGAGTTTGCCTGCCGGGGCTGTCGCGCCCAGCAGGTCTGACCTACAGGGTGCAGTGGCCCCGGTAGGCAGACTTGTCATGGAAGCACTGGCACCGTTTGCAACGGTGCCGGAGCTTCCGTTTCCCCATCCCATAGAGTCCTTCTGGACTCTATGGGAATGGGGAGTTACAAAATCCGGCGCCTGACTTCCCGCGCCGCCTGGACTTGTAATGTCCCAGTGGCACCGGGAAGTCAGGCGCCAGATTCAGTGTTATGGTGTTGGCGGCAACCTCATAATGAGGCCATATGTCATGGTTACCATTTGCCTGTGGATGGGTTCTTCAACCAAAACTAGAGCATCAATATCACAAATGGAACCGTCATATTAGTATTCTGGGACAATCGTAAAGCTATTGTTTGCCTATTTGCAGTGTCCATCATCAGGACCAACATGGAACGCCATGTGCTTCAAGAGAAAATGGATGGTGAAACTCCATAGACTTATATTTAACTCCACTGAATTTTCACTTGCACAATTAAGTACTGGGATTAAAACATCGAAGAATGGATTCTGAAAGATTGCTTGGAACGTGACCGTCGACCTAAACATGATCACTATGGTTTGGAGTGAACAATGAGTTCTTCCATTGAGTATGTGGGACAAAAGTTGCAATGGATGTATTCAACTGTTTCCATTGCAATAAGAAATATAACAATTTAGTAAATTCCTGACTATGAGCACTTATTGAAAAGTGTAACTTGTTTTCTTTTTTTTCGAAAAGCAAGTAAACATTAACTGTGTGTGTGTGTGCATCTTCCACATTTTGCATTAGGTAACGTGATGGCATAGTTGCTGACAGCGGACATTTGGCTACGCTGTACACCAACATCATAACAAGGGACATAGCATATCAGTTTGACATGGCGATTTCAGCTTGAGGGGCGTGTGTTATGATTTACTGCCACTAGGACGCTTGAATTTAGGGCAATCAATCAACGGATAGGATTATCACAGGATGGCGGTTTCTAACCCGTGCCGTTCATGTTTCTAAATGTGAAAAAATCAAGGTTAAGATCTACTGGAATTATTTGGGGAGAAAATCTAATTATGTTAAACAATGCATGCCCTATCCATTGGGCCAATAACATTCCTGAGAGAACTAATGAATACAGATAATTTTTACAAAGAGTAGCTTATGCTTCATACAAAACATTGCAATTGTGGATTTTCAAGAGAAAACTATTATAAAATATTTCATTGTAAAGGTCTCTGGGACTGGTAAACAGAGAAGAAGTTAGATTCTTTGCCAGGATACAATATAATTTACATTGTAACATTAAGACATTAGCATATATTACCTGTATGTCGTGCAGAGGTTTTGCCTGGTATGAATTCTGGGCAGTCAATCAATTGAGAGAAGTCTGTTCTTGTAACTGATTGTGGTAGGCCAGGAATCGGCCACTTTTCAGGTTCAACTTTTTTCCTTATCTTGCAGTCTACTATTTCTACCACTGTGCTATCCAATAAGGCCTGGATGAGGTAGATAGATATTGTTTGTTCGTATGAGTTAGCATGTGAACAAAAGTTAAAATGAGTTCAGTATTCACATATCAAGGTGACAAATACGGATAAGAGAAGGAGAAAAAGAACACGTACTTAACTTTAACTGTCCTGGTGTTCCTTTGACTATGAGCACACTGCTATCTAAATGCCTGACCAATGGACAGAGGGGCCTACCAGAAACCATGATAACAATCAATCTTCGTTTAAGGAAAGATCAAGTAAAGGCAGGTGAGTTACCCTGTGCAGCCTTTGAGTTTGGATACACCTAATATTATCGTTCATAGTTGACGGCAAGGAATTGTTCAGAGCTCCAGCCTAAACTAACTAGCTACCTTCTCTGGCTAAGATGCCGGTTCCTACTCAAAATCCACACCTTACTGATGATCAGTAAAGGCTGCAAGGCAGAGTCTTGCACGTGAAATACGTCAGCTGATTAAAATGCGACCAAAGAGCACACAGTAAAAAAACCTTGGGTAAGTGACAGTATTTCATGTCTTAATTGCATGAGAAAATGTAGGAGCACACCTGGATCCCAAAGCCTGTATTCTTACTTTGTGGCTAAATCATTTCTCTGGCTCTTTATTATTAGTGAGAAATACACAAGGTTGTTGGAAATTTATATGGATTTACAGGAATACCACACGTGGTTTTACTATAAATCTGCATGCATTCCAGTTAGCATTTTTTTTAAATCAGTTTCCAACCACATCTTGGGCATGGACATGGTTTGTGTGCAGGGCGGACCATTCGTGTCCCAATTTTTATGTTATACAAAATGGTCAATTCTGACACTCTTAATGCAAGCCTTAGGATCTACACACCCCAATAGTTTCAAAATTGTGACCCACGTCACGTCACATCTCAAGCTATCAGTTCCATCCTCAAACCTTGAATCCGAACTAAGGGCAAGACAGAGAGGGTAAGGTAGACTGCAAAATACTGTCGGCACTCCTCGCCAATAGATTGCGCAGAGTGATCCCCCTGCTAATCCACCATGACCAAACAGGTTATGTACCCGGGCGCTCTATCACCGAAAATTTACGTAGGTTGCACCACGTCATATACTGCACCGAGCGAGATACTCAGAAATACGCAGTGGCATCACTCGATGCCACCAAGGCTTTTGATTCGGTTAATTGGGAATGGTTATACGCCACCATGATTAAAATGGGCATTGGACCCATTTTTCTAAAGTGGACCCAATTGCTCTACACCCACCCTGTAGCTAGAGTGCGCACCAACAAGACGTTCTCTGCCAAATGGCCCCTCTGCAGAGGCACACGACAGGGATGTCCCTTATCCCCCATGCTATACATCATCGCTGTAGAGCCAGTAGCCGCGTATATATGGCAGGAATATGGTGGGGGAGGCATCATACTAGATGGAGTGACACACCTCATCTCCATGTACGCAGATGACACCCTTCTCTACTTACATAACCCTGAGCACCTCCTACCCTACATCCTAGAGACACTAGACTGCTTCCAAAAACATACAGGCATCCAGATAAACAAAGACAAGTCGTGTCTCTACCCCCTCGCAGTTCTATACAGCAATGAGTGTGGATCCCTGCCCCCGCTGGCCCTTCAGTGGCAGGTGACTTCCTTCAAATACTTGGGTATCACCATACACCGTAGCCCGGCTACTGAACATATTCTCAACACAATCAGAACAAAGGACGCACTCACTAACTCTATGGCTTTCTGGGGGAAACTCCCTCTCTCTGTGGCTGGGAGGGCGGGACTTCTAAAAATGGTAGCGCTACCACGCCTACTGCATTGCTTTACCAATGTCCCCTACAACATCCCCCCTGCCTTTTTTAGAGACCTAAACAAACTCTGTAGAGGATTTCTGTGGCAGGGAGGCAGGCACAGAGTGGCGCTTGACATCCTTCAGAGGCCCTACGAGAAGGGCAGACTGAAAGTCCCCAATTTCGAACTATATTACCTACCCAGCCAACTGAAGCATGTAACGCATTGGATGGCAGATGAAACCACCACAGACACCAGACTTCTCCAACCGGCTCTACCGCGTCTGCTACTTCGAGACTTGTTGTGGGTCAAGAATGGGGCTCCACAGGGTCACCCATACCTGGCTAAACTAGGAATTCAGATCTGGAAGCGGGCCTGCAAGGCTGTGGGGTTGACAGACCCATACTCCCCACAGATCCCCATCGCCGCAGTCATGGCGAAACCATCCTGGGGGAACACTGAAACACGCTCGGTGTGGGAGCCTTACGGTGTGGCGGTACTGGGCAACCTCATGCATGAACATGAACTTTTGGCATTCCCAGACCTCTGCGAACTGACGGGCCTGCCCACTGGGCAGTTCCTACTCCACAGGGCAGTAACATTGGCCTTAAAAAATAGGTGGCCTGAGACAGACAACCGATTCACCGAGAACTAAACCATCGAAACCCTACTAGACACTGCCGAGGGAGGCCACGAAACCTCCAGAATTTACAAAGCCCTATTGCTGGCCTCGACAAAGAACGAACTAAAATGCAAAAAGAGATGGGAGTGCGAATTGGGCCTTGTATTTGAAGACAACACATGGGAGAAAATAACCCTCTACCATAAAAAGACCTCCAGGAATGCTCGCCTCCAATTAATACAGCTGTACATCACTAACAGAGCCTTCCTTACGCCTGATGCCATATCAAAGTTCAAAGGGGCCTCGCCACAGACCTGTCCCAAGTGCCACGCGCCGCGGGCAAGAATGACCCATATGTTCTGGAGCTGTCCAGAGGTCCTGAGGTTTTGGGCCCGGGTGAAGGAGAGGGTGGCGTCGGCCGGGATTGAAGTGGAAATTCATACTCCTACAGCTTGCATACTGGGGGCATACACGCGGAGCAGTAAGAACAAACCCCTAAATAGACTCCTAGACTTGGTTTACATAACAGCTAAAAGGCGCATAGCCATGGGCTGGAAGAGCGTACGGGGTCCTAGCGAGGCCCTCTGGTGGAACGATCTCAAGAGGTGGATTGCTGCGGAAACGGCGGCTTGGGAAATGGCAATTCAGGTACAAAAACTTGACTCCAGTGCAGATCTTCTTCGCTGGATAGAGCTGACGGAGCCACTTCTCCGTCCAGGGACACCAGACAGCACTCCGAACAGTCCTGCTAGCCCCGGCACGCGAGCCCGTGGAAGACTAGGTGTTAATTGCGGTCTCGGAGGGAGGGGGGTGGGGTGGGTGGGGAGGGTGTGTTAAGTTAATGTTCTGTTATCATACATGCTGCAATGCCTTGCCTATGTGCTGTTTATCACATGTTATCGAAAAACCAATAAAGATTTTCAAAAAAAAAAAAAAAGTAGTTACTCACATGGGCCACCTCATTTAAAGATTTCACGTTATAAGTAACTTAATGAATTCATTGTATTCCTTCTAAAACTTCATAACTTTTTGAAGAATTGGCGTAACAATACAAAAACATCAGCTCATGGATGGAGAAAGATGAAAGAGTGTAAAACATAATTGAACATATTTCTGATGGGTTTTACGTAGTAATCACATATTCTGGTTTGAGAATCAACATGGCACAAGCGGATAGATACCAACACACAGATGTCCAACCAAGATTTCTGAACAGCTCCAGTGGAAAAAAGTGTAGAAGCTGCTATTCTGCACGCTCAGTGCCACTGATAAGTGGACCATTATGCAACAGCATAACAGAAGACATTGCAGGGTACCAACCAGATTTATAGAAATGTTAATGGAACTATTGCCATGTGTCTTGAATAACAATGTTTTCTTGTCAATGATACACTGTTCCAACAAACCAAAGGCATAGCAATGGGTACATGTTTTGACCCATCTACGGCAAACTTGTTTGTGGGGGAATTCAAGAAGAAACATGCATTTGTACATTCCATATTGTCTGAAGAAGTAGTGAACTGGCAAAGGCATATTGATGATATTTTTATCATATGGAATGGGAATGAAGAAGAACTAAATAATTGTAACGCTCACCTGACTCCCACGGAGGCGCTGGCTTGGTTCGCGCTGCTGTGACCTCTTCTAAGGTGATGCGCAGGGTTCGGAAGATGGACTGGACCGGGCCCCCAAATCTGGTTAGTCTGGCTCGCAGAAGTATCCTTCTGTAGGCGAAAATAGGGGATTAACTGTCTGTGGGGTAATGCAATCAGCCTCCCACTTTCCCCTCTCACCCTCCTCGAAACCCTTCTGTGATTCCTCGTAGCGTCTCACCTTAGGGTCTGGAAGGACGATCTCTCCATCCTGCTTCTGATGCAGGGGCGCGTTGGTATCCAGTTACTTCACTGGATTTTCGGATTGGTGAGAACCAAACTTGCTTGGTTTCCAGGTAAGTTTTTTGATAAGAGTTTCCCCTTGTGTCCATGCATTAATGTACTAATGCTAGTGTCTTTTTCCCCATAGGGGCCGGGGTACGGAATGCCGGGGAACAGGCACCGACCCGAGATGAGAGGTGAAATCCTTGTAGAAATCAGGTAAGTCTTTAATGAGCGTTTTTTGGTAATATCTTTTCATTCGCTCATTAACGCTGATGTCTCTTTTTCCCCTTAGGGGCCGGGGCCCGGAAATGCCAGGATGCGGCGCGGACCCGAAATGAAGAGGGAATGAATCAACAGGTAAGTCTTAACATTGAGATTTAGCTTTCCTTATTCCCTTCTCTCTCTCACCTTTTGTTCTGGTCTTTTTCTCCCTAGGCGCTGGGGCGTGATTGTGAATCCGGATGATCGCTGCTGAACATGGAGGCGCCCTGTAAAGGTGAGTGGAATGCGGCTCTGCAGCGATCGACGCGATGAGCTTTTAAATAAAAGTCTTCCTTTTCAGGATTGTCGGCGAGATGTCTCCGGGATGCGGATTTAGCAGGTAAGGACTTTTCCTTCTTCTGTTCTCTTCTTCTCTTCCTTTGCAGGTGATCCAGGATGCTGGCAGGCGTGGCAGAAGTCAGGATGCAGGAGCAGACACGGTGAGCGTCCAGCTGCTAGATGCAGAACAACGCGAAGCACGTGTGGCTGTTCGGGTGGGGTTTAAATAGCCTTGGAAGAAGTTCCAGGTATGTATCCTTCCTCCAATCAGGTATGTATCCTTCCCCGACCACGCCCGGATGGTAAATTAGTCCCACAGGTAAAGTAGTTCCTTTCAGGCCTCAAGGAGGCCGGGATCCTGCAGCATGGTCTGCATCAGGTAAGTGCACCCAAGGACTTCCATAATGAGCCTGGCGCCGTAGGCGCCAGGACACTGTCCAAAGGGCCCCTATATGGGGTTGCTGGGTCCTTCCTTGGGGACTGGATGTCCGCTTTCGGGGATGCAGGGCTTGAACCGGCTCCCCGGGAGCGGGCATCATGACAATAATTTCTGTAATTATCTAAACCATAACACCTTTGGCCTGGAATTCACATTAGAAATGAGTAATACTGAAGTAACCTTCCTTGATCTATACATTAATGTAGAGGATGGTGCTATACAGACTAGGACATTTTGCAAAAAAACAGAAGTCAATGCCACCCTACACACAGACATCTGCCATCTAAAATGCACCATCCAGAATATTCCAATAGGCGAGTTCACCAGAGCCAGGAGAAATTGCAGCAGAGACATAGCATATGACCTAGAATGTGAGCTTATAGAAGAGAGATTCTTGACACGAGGATATCCTATGAACTGTATTACCAAAGCTAGGAGTAAGGTCAATAGCAAACAATGCCTGGAATTGTTAACCCCAAAGCACAAAGTAAAGGATCAGGACAGGGACAAAGTGAGAATGATCACTCAATGTTCTGAAAACCACCAGACAGTTTGGAGTATCTGGACCCAGATTTAAGGGGCTGCATCCCAAAAAGACCAACTATAAGTTACAACAAAGCACCAACACTGAGGACTAGACTGTGCCCCAGCTTTATGGACACACGTAAAAACAAACAACAAACTAGCATCCTCACTGGAAACCTAATCCAGAGATTTTACAAACGCAGCAATTGCAGTATTTGCAGATATGCCCTGAACAACATCCAAAAATATATAGGGTAGGTCGTGCTCAATATTTGTTGTTATCAGGGGCTTCAGGACAGGCGATGAGTAGTGCATTTCTTGAGTAACATCGGGACCAGCCAGAGAGATTACATGAAACGAAGCAGAACGAGCACTGCGGCATTTTAAAGATCGTTTTTTCATTTGAAAAGTTCTACTTGAAAGGGAATACCGGAACCACAATTGCCCAGGGCATTGTTTATGGCCTAAATAGGAATGACAGAACAGTTTTTCCAGCTATTGAGTGCTTAGGTCTGCTAGTCCCCGTTGAAAGTCTGCTCAATAAGACACACTACGCCAAAAAGGTTAAAAGATTACTGAGCCACCTCAATCACTACTCATCACCTGTCCTGAAGATGGCCTTTACAACAACACACGAAGAACCCACTACAGGAGGGGGTTCATTTTGTAGAACAGAGGCCTAAATGCGTAGACACATCATCCTGACATATTACTGTGACGAAATGCCATTTCCTTCTTTGAATAATGAATTGTTGGTATAAATAGTGGCACATTATTTTCTGTTGTCAAGATATGACGATGGCTAACATAAAAATTCAAAAATTAGGAAATCGTAGCAGAGACCACTAAAGAAAAAGGAAAATAGAAATAAAGTTTGGTGTATGTTTTATAATATGTTTTGAATTAACTGTGAAAGACAAATAAATGCAATACATATTTTTCTAAATCTGGGCGTCTGTATGGTCACATAGTTCTTTGAGAAAATTAACAAAAAATGTGAATCAAAGAAGGAGTGTACTAAGATTAAGTACGGGAGACAGGGGTAGCAATTTACATTATTGTATGTGTATGCAACAAAATGTATGTAGGCAGCACAATTTGTGAATTAAGTAGAAGGATTAGGGAGCATCTCTGGAATCTGACATCACCTAAATGCAAACCTGCCTTAGCAGAACACTGGCAGAAGAAGCACTCTAAAGACAAGAAAGAAGACATAACATTTTTGGGTTCAAACACATCAAACCAGACGCAAGACTGGGCGATCAAGAGAAGATCCTCCACGAACAGGAATCATATGTAACTTAAGAACGATCTCAGAAGGTCTGAATACCTATAATGAAATGCACCTTTTCTTGTAATATCATGTAATATCATGCAAATTCAACACTGAAGTATGACAATGATAGCTCTTGACACCGCCTAAGACAATGAACATCTAACACTTCCACACAACAAAGGAGAATGGACTTTAGGCTTTCTGACGGCTGCCAAAAATTATTGAACCATTCAAGTCTCCTAATAAGGAACACTAAATGGACACTGTCTGGATATAACCAGCTGACCACATACTTTTTCAAAATAGCGCAAACGCTCTACTCCAGCGATTATAGGCCTATAGGATCTCCTACCCAGATCTGACTACTACCCCAATATCAGCAACTCTCGACAAGACTATTAGGGACCAAACTGGGAGCATAGATACATGTTTCTAAACTTATGAACATTGCTACAAACCTTTAAGGGATTCTGCTAAACTTTAGCCATACCCATAGACAGCCAGGTCACCAGGCCCATCCATAGGGTGACTAATCATTACTTGCAATTGATTATTTTATTGTAATTAAGATGTATGTTGTTGTTTTATTTCCTATGATTGTTTTTACATGCTGCTGAATGTGTAAAAAGTCAAATGGGCTTGGCTAAATGCACAATAAAAACTTTTTTTTAATTACTTGCAAGAAACTAACGTTAACTATTTCTAGAAAGGACCACTGTAGACCACTAAGCCCAACTAACGATCACGCTCAGAATCCCCTTTGTCATTGACAATACTAACCCACTTGAGGGGTTAGCTCAATTACTGTCAATGTAATCAATGTAATCACATTCTAAAACTAATTGCACTAATTGAAACTTTAAAAAATGTAATTGATCTACAACGAACAAAAAATCACTACACTAAGAATGTTATTTCTCATGGATTATTATTGCGGAATAGCCTATGCTCAAGCAACCTACCATAAACACATCCTTTTTATACCAACCAGAGAAACAAGCATTGGCAAAGCAAGCAGACTGTGTTTATGGATGGATGGATGAGTGTGATTGGTTGGATCGAGGGAGGATCCTGTGTGTGGGATGTGATTGGGAAGATGTGTGGGTGCATTTGGAGAGGAAGGGTGGCAAGATGGATGTCATTCTGTGGATGGATGTGATTGTGTGTCTAACCCCTGGTCGGGGGGATAAAAGAAAGGAACCCGGGCGCATGAAGTCACCCCAGGGATGAAAAAGCAAACAATAGAAAATCGGGTTCCCGACACAAGCCGTGCCGGGGACCCAGAAGAAGGGACGTTCATTAGAGTAAGGGACCCTTGCATGTGAGAATGTGAGGGTTCCATTACTCTAAAAAGAAAAAAAAACAGTGACTGGTGCGAGCAGAGTGCCAATGACAGTTGGAAAAACCCTTCAACAGGGTTGGAGGCGGTCCAGTGAGCGCTGGTGACTGCAGCCCGGGTCTATATATTGGCGCTCCCCTAAGAAGGGGAGCTCCTTCAATATTTTGTTGTACCTCGATGCTGTTGCTTTACTGGGGGCCAAGCTACCTATATTGAATTACTGGTGCTCCCTATAGCTGGGGACCGCCTTAAATGTGTTTTAGCCCTCCTGGGGGCTTAATTTTAAAATTAGGGCCACCTCTCTTACAAGTGCCCCCACAGAACTCCCTGGGCCACAACTGGCAGATGTGGCCCAGGTGGAGTGAGTAGTGTGGGGCCCCCCACGTTGCCTCTGAGTGCTAGGCTGCATCTGATATATGCAGACCAGCCCATACAAAGACTTTCAGGCCCACACACACTGCTGCCTGATGCTGCCTACTGCCAGCCCTACAAAGACTTTGGGGGTCCCCCACACTGGTGCTGCTGTTGCTGGCTGCAGCCTACTGCCACAAGAACCATCACTGAAGAGCACAGGAGGAAAGGAGAACTTGAGACCAGCAGCAAGGACTGTGAGACAACCCTGGCCAGGTTGTCCTGCAAGTAAGGTCATTGTAAATAGTTCCTAATATAGTGCACTGTATAGACTGTATATTTCCTTTAAAGACACTCATATTTTTAAAGGACTCTTTTCATATTTTTGTGTTTTTTAGTAACGCAGCTGCTAGGTTTAGTGTAATCTGTATATAATGTCTTGTGCACTGCCCATTTTGTAAAAAAACTTTAAAAACCCTGCTGGTGTCCTGGAAAAGATTATAAGGAAGCTTAAAACAACTAAAAAGAAGTGTACAACAGCATTCCTTTTGTCCGCCTATCCTTTTATGCTCTGGTTACTCTAAACGTGTGTTTCCTCTTTAGGGGTATTTGGGGAACCTACCTGCCATAACCTCTTGATCTTTTCTACCCTTACCTTCTTCCTATCAAAGTAGTATATTGTGCGCCCGCCTACAACTGTCTCCCTATAAGGTGCGTTGGAAGATCCCCCACTACACTATGATGTGGGAATTGTGGGTTGGACTATGACATCAAAGAGGTGGTCGAGGGTGGTGTGTCAAGATTTGCAGGACCCAATAATTTCAGGATAATGTATGTCCCATTATAGGGGAATAACGTAACTCCACCAATAAGCCTCACATGGAGGACAAACCTAATGTTGCAATGTGGTTTGAAGTATTATAAATGTTCTTGCTTCAGGGCCGTACCTTTGAGAGTGCCTATCATGCAGTTTTGTTCCCCATTCTGTATGAATTTCGCTTTCCCAGCTGTGACTGGACCCAGAATAAATTGTGTTTCTCCTTGCTTGGTGTAAAATCCTTTTTGGATTACTTTTGTAGTTTCTATTGGTTAGATCAGATGCAACCTGCTGTACATTTCTGGTGGCCAGTATGGGGAACTCAGCTTTCCCGACCAAAATTGGGAATTCCAGCCATGCTCCCAGAGGGGTGTGAGACAACAGTTGCAGACCAGTCCTAAGAGCTCTGGGGTCGAGAAGAGTCGAGAATCTCTGAAGAAGGATGCATGAGTGTACCAGTGCATGATCGCGCAGGGAGGGATCATTCTTGTGGTGTATAGGATGCACCGAAATTCTAGATACTAATATAAAGCATTGATAAAAGCTTAAGAATCTCAGATAGGTGCACTCCAGGTACCGATTGACCTAGGCATCTAGACAAGAGGCACTTAAAATTGAGAACTCTGTGTCACCTGTTTATATATCGAGTGGTTTGATCCTATAACAATTGAGACTTGAATAACTCAAAGCTGTCCGTATACTAATTGGTTCACTTGATTTGAGATCTCTCAGTGAGAGCTACTGTCTATTTGTATATTTTGCACAATTGAAGCACATTTTGCACATTGGAATTGTTGTGATGACTACCATCAAGCACTTTATAGCACTGGTCACTTTGTTTAGTTTTATGTGTTGATTTTAACATTTCTATTTATTAAAAACCACCTATTTTATATTAGAATAATGCTCTATGAAGTCAGGTTGTATTTTCCTTGAACTTCTACTTACCTTTGGTTGAATTGTCGTTTGCTAGTGTGTTGATCCTAAGATTTGCCAGCTAATTACATGCCATAAACCTAATTTAGGTGTGGGAGCCTTGTTGTTCTTACTTTACAGAGAACAGAACTGTGTATTACTATCCAGTAGGCCCAAATGCACTCCTAATGGAACAAAAAGTCCCAATGTTAATTCATTGATACTTGGGTAAACATTAGCCTTTAAGGGCTTAAATGTTGTGCATATACATTCAAAGATACTCTTATTAAATATGAATGGTTACCTTGTATGCTTTGTGGCAAATCTTTAAATTAATAGTGTATCTCATTCAATAGATCCAGTACCCCAACACAATTGTTAGAGAATCATTTCCTTTTTAATTCTCTAGTCTTGAACAATATCAAAAATGCAAATTTCAACAAGGTTGTCTTTTGTAGCAATGTATCAAAACATCAACACATCAAACATAAAGTAAACGTGACAATATGAACATAGCTCTTTTGATTTTTGGTACATAGCTTCTTATAGGCAATTGTCTCTTGGGGCGGTTAACACCCTCCAGGGAAACCCTTTAAGAATTTAACAAGTAACCAATGCGTTTCCGATCAAGGATCCATCTTCAGGGTAGGGGCTTCTCTGTTCCTATACATGGTGAACTACAAGAAATAGTTGATTCCTTAATTCTGATTCTGTAGGGAATTCAAAAGGACATTCATTTCAATAATTGCTTATGATTGAGTGAGGCTAATGGTAAGGTAAGGGGAGGCTAATGTTACTAACCTATCCCAGAGGGCTGGAGAGGTCCAGAATTTGACCTATCATAAATAAAAGAGAGAGAGTAACCAAGGTAACTATCTTTAAACTCGTAAATGTACCACTCAAACAGAAGTAGCGTAATGTAATAGTCAGTAACACCCCTGCACTCACCCAGTCTTCTGGTGGCAATCACTGGAGACTGGGAGGCGGCTAAGCACAGTGCGACAGAAACCCTAAAATAGATAAGTAATACTCAGTAATTTAGGTCTAGATTCACCCTCAAGAGGATAAAATTAACTGCATCTCTGTTCAATGGTATACGATCACGATCTGGCAGCGGACAGTAGTCCAATTAGTGTCCGATCGTCATTGTGGGGTCGAGAAGGTAATGTCTCGACATAATTGAGCTCAAAGTGTGGCGCGCACAGAAATTCAACGTGTCCATAGCGCCATCGATCCTACTTTCAATTAGGTTTGGGATCCTCACTCACCAAGTTACGGAGCTTCTCCCTCCGTGCCGACTGCTATACTGCGAGCAGCGCGGCCACGGGTAGCGTTTAACCTTGTCCCGGCAACCCCGCGCAAGTGCACGAGGCGGCTGGGCAGAGACCATCTTGGTGGGGGCACCTGGCCGAAGCATTGGTTGTCATGGGGATAGGGTCTACGTGTAAGTACGCAATTTGTTAATGCACTCGTTTGCGCGTTTGCGCTCGGCCAAACTCAGAGTTAGAAAATCCTTTTGGTAATCCTGGTTCCCCGGGTATACTGTATATCTGTTGTGAAAATAAGAAATGACTGGTGTACATTGGGGCACAACCGCGGTTCAAGAGAATCCGTGGGGTGCCCCCACGTCGCACCAATCGTATTGTTTCTTCTAGATAGGGCTTCTTGAGGGCTGTGCACAGGCCATTATTCAGAGATGTCATGTATACTGGCGTGTTAGACAAAAATGAGACATTGCTCATGTTACTGAATTTCACAATAGTACAGTATCAACATGTGTGTTGTGTCGCTATATTGGCATTTTTTTAGAAGAACAGATGGTACATTTGTAAAAAAATAACACATGGCACTAATTATTATTGTTGAATAACCTTGCATCTTGCATCAAATGCATTACTGGGGAGCTATTTAACAATGGCACCAGTGACCATCTACACGTGTGTTATATACTTCGCTCAGGAGGTACAGAGAGCACAAATTACATAGTGGTGCTGAGCCCATGCAGCCTAACAATGCCTACCACAACCCGGTGTGGTGGCAACAATTATAGAGATAAATATCCAGACGGTAAAAGGCAATATCATCTGAACAGTGTAGCTTCATTCAGGCATCAAACAAGGTCAAGTCAATAATCTGGCCAGTAAATCTAAAGAGCAATGGTTCAAGAGAATATGGTTAAAATCAGTGCGGTCAGCAGCATGAATAAAATTTACATAATGTAGAAGGAACATTACAGATTCACACAAAACACATTAGGTCAAATTCAGTGTTCATGCCTCGAGGGCTTAATGAGTCCAAAAGTTCGATCCATAGGATCTCCCGCTGTGACAGTTTACATTGTGCATCCCCCCCCTCTGCTTCCTGCAGTTACCTGCTCTAAAATGACACATTTTAGCTGCGCAACAGTGTGACGTGCTTCTACAAAATGGACTGATACTGGTGATTTCTGATTTCTGGTGTGGATATTAGACTTATGCTCAGTCCATCTCGTTTTAGCCTTCCTTGTTGTCATTCCAACGTAATAAAGCCCACATGGGCATTTCAATGCGTATATTACGTTCTGGGCATCACAGGTGTTGTTAGCAGTATGGGTTTCCCTGAATGGGGATGTGAAATGGAGTTGCCTTTAATGATGTTGCTGCAATGTTGGCAGTTGTGGCATGGGATCGTGCCTTTGAATTGAATCGATATCCCCGGAGAGGGAATCTCGGCTTTCACTAGGCTCTTACGTAATGATTTACTGTTTCTGTACGCAAACGTTGGAAGATCAGGGAACAAGTGTTGTAGTTGTGGGTCCAACTGTAACATTGGCCAATGCTTCTTT
The DNA here is from genome assembly GCF_040938575.1 of Ambystoma mexicanum. Classification (NCBI taxonomy): domain Eukaryota; kingdom Metazoa; phylum Chordata; class Amphibia; order Caudata; family Ambystomatidae; genus Ambystoma; species Ambystoma mexicanum. The sequence continues at coordinate 608,858,275 of NC_090937.1, forward strand.
ATTGCTCTTTTGATTCTCATACTGAGTATATGGTAACATAAACCAGTTGCTCCCCAGACTTCGGTGGTTTAGGTACCAGCAGGGTCTCCCGGTTTATATTCCTGACTTTTCCTGCTACATTGGTAATCAAGGTTAGATCGTAGCCTCTTGCTGTAAATTTGGTTTCCAGTGTGGACGATTGGCGTTCGTACTCAGTGTTCTCTGAAATGTTTCTTCTGTACCTTAGAAATTGACTGAGTGGTACACTATCTACTGTTCTTTTAGGGTGGAAACTTGTTGCCAATAGTAGGCTGTTTCTGTTGGTCTGTTTAGTGTAGATCCTGGTTTCAAGTTTAGCCTCGGCTGCATATACTTCCACATCCAAAAAGTGGATAATGGTACTGCTTGTCTCCGTAGTAAATTTAATTCGGGGATTCATCTCATTCATCATCCGAAAAAAGTTATCCAATTCGTCATGTGGGCCTGTCCAAATTCCAAAAATGTCATCAATATACCTAACGTATAGTGATAGATGTCTCATTCATCTTTGTGACATGAGGACGTGTTCATGTTCTAAATAATACATGAATGCATTCGCATAACAAGGGTGCATGGCTGCCCCCATTCTGATTCCAGATGTTTGGATAAAAAATCGGTCCTGAAATTTGAAAAAGTTGTTTCTGAGTACCACCTTCAAGAGGGTGAGGACAAAATGTCTGTCACCTTGGAATTTGTCTGATCTTAATATGAGCCATTTGATCGCTTCCAAACCTGCTTTGTGGGCTATGTTCTTGTATAGGGACGTAACATCCATAGTAAACAGTAGGTCTCTTTCTTGTACAAACTGTACGCTGTTCAGTTTCTGCAGGAATTGCATTGTGTCCTTCACGTAAGTAGGTGTTTCTTGGATCAGAGGTTGAAGGATTTTGTCCAAATATTGGGCAAGGGGTTCAAGGATGCTGTCTGTTGCTGCTATAATCAGACGTCCCGGGGGTTTTAACAGTCTCTTGTGGATTTTTGGTAATATGTATATCACTGGCATGATGGGGTGTTTATTCTCAAGGAACCGTCGTGTTTTTTCTGAGATGACCCCATTCTCTTCCTCCTCATCTAGCACTCGTTTGATCAAAGTCTGTACTTTTTCGGTAGGGTTAATCGGAACTTCGAGGAAAGTTTCTTCATCCCTCAGTTGTCGTTCGATTTCCTCAAAGTAATCCTGCTTGTTCATCAGGACGAGGGCACCTCCCTTGTCAGCAGGTTTAAAGATCACTTCCTTGTTGTCCAACAGATTTTTGAGCGTCTGTCGCTCTCTTTTGGAAAAGTTACCTTGGGAGTCAGTTTTGAATTGTATCCTTTTGAAGTCCTGCAAGACCGTTTCCTCGAATGTGGATAAAATATGGTTCTGCACCGGAGGATTAAAAGTGCTTTTGGGACTAAGTTCCAGGAATTTGTGTGGTTCCTTCCCTATATTGTCCTCGTCCAGAGAGTCAAAGAATACTTACGCATCAGCTTGAAGAAGTATATTTTTTCACGAAGTAATGTACTGTTATTTTTGGGAACAAAGGATAAGCCTTTCTTCAGAACTTGTATTTCCATCCTAGAGAGATGATATGATGAAATATGAACAATTAAGTGTTCTTCGTCCCCTTTTTACTCTGGGGATTTCTTCTTTTTTCCTCTTCTGATTGGCTTTTCTCTAAAAAAGCCGCGACACCATTAGTTCCTTGGTCACTGCCGGATGGTTCTGGGGTCGCCTCTGCATTCTGACCTGGTGTGACTTCCAATTCCATGCTCGATGCGTCGGATGAGGTATTCTCAGTTGGTGATTGTCCCGGTTTACGTGGGTTATTAAAATTAGGTTTGTTTGGAAAATGACCGTAATAGGCCTGCCAACTGTAGATTATATCATGCTTATAGTCTTGTGTATCACGTCTGAATTTCCTGATTATTTTTACTTCAAGTTCCTGCTTGTAACTTGCCAATTTTTGATTCGTCTCCTCCAAGATTTGTTGAAGTTGATCGTTGTGTAACCCTTGCTCAATGTGGTGTTCAGTCCCTCAATGTCCTCATTAAGTGTTGTTAAGGAATGTGCTAATTCCTCGATCGTTAGAAGTATTAAGTCGAGAGGGCACTTATTGAGTATTAAGTGCCATCTCTTCACGAAAGCAGGATTTTCTTTGCAAAGCGTTGGTTCTAGGTTCACACGTAATCCCCTTGGTATCCTTTTCGTTGTATAGTATTGGGCAAGTGTGGATGCATGCAGCTTGAGGTTAATTTCTCTTCGAATCTTCCATTCAAGGTGTCGGATCAATGCTTCTGGTTTATCGGTTGTTTGAATTGTCGTTTGCTAGTGTGTTGATCCTAAGATTAGCCAACTAATTACCTGCCATAAACCTAATTTAGGTGTGGGAGCCTTGTTGTTCTTACTTTACACAGGTCAGGTTTGCTCCCCCATAACCTAGTACTATACCTGTTTTCCCCCATTTTTTAGAGAAGTATAGGACGCACCCTCAAGAAGTGGGGGGCGATTGGCCGTAATAGTTGTAGATTTTAGGAACACTTACCCAATAGGGAGTGAGTGGGCGGTGGCACATCTGCGTTAGAGCAGAGGGTTGCGTAGTTAGTGGCGAACGTTATTAGACAAGAGTTGCACGTAGTGCAGGTTGTTGGCATAGTTGCGTCATTCTTTATTTACGGGTGAAGGAATATTGAAGTTGTGAAGAGAAGGAAAAGAAGCATATGCATTGGTGTTTTCTTGAAATAGTAGTGGTTTGTTGTGGTAAAGTGGCGTCATTGTGTTTTCTGTTCATTGTGGCTATGGAAATAGTGGAAGGGCCAGAGCCGAACTAACATGGAAACATTAGATGAGCTGGGTGGTCCATGTAAGGGGCGCAGTTCAATGGAGGGAGGAACAACCGAACCCAAGGGCACATTTATAATAGGGCATAATTATCACGGTGGCAGGCCTGTGGAGAGGGCCACTTTAGTACTAAGTGAAATTAACAGTCGGCCTGTGGAAAAGGTAATTGTGTGTAAGTGTTGTGTAAGGGTTGGCCCTGAGGAGAAGGCCAGTGCGAACGAAATAGGGTAAACGAGTAAGACAGTAAGTATAAGAGTGAGTGAGAGTGAGTGTGAGTGAGCAAGGAGGTAAGAGTGTTTGAGATATAAGTAAAGGGTCCAAGAATAAAAGGGGGGAGAAGGAAAATTGGAAAAGGGCACAATAATTCCATCCTATAATATGGACTCCCCTCTTGATCATATGTGCACAACATTGCCCCAATATCGCTATAAAATAATGAAATATTATTTTCACTGGTTGAATGACACTGTGGGAAAGTGTTTTCAGGAATGGCCCGGAGAGGGACCATTTCAAAAGGATATAATTGACAGTATGTATTCATATCTGTTAGCAACATATAAAGAGACAGGACATATTAGGTATCTGGAAACTTTATGAAGAAACTAAAGTTGAGAAAAAGAAGGAAGAAGGGCAAAAGGAGAAGGCTAGTGCTCCGCCCCTCCCCATGAATTGTTTCCATTGTTAAAAACCGGCTGCAAGATACACGATCCTAAGCAGGCATCTCCAGACAAGGAGAAAACAAAGAAAAATAAGGCAGAGCCAGAACCTCCTTCGGAGGATAAGAAAGAGAAAGAGAATAAGAAAGGGAATAAGAAATACTTAGCAGACATTAAGAAAAGCACACAACAGCAACTGGACTCAATGTTTAGAGAAGCAGAAAAGGTAATGGAAAGGGAGATAGAGAAAAAAGGGAAGGAACAAGGAAAGGGAGAGGACCAACAGGGATGGACAGCAGGGCATATAAAATTCAAAATTGATAATTCGCAACAAGACATAGAAGAGGACGAGCCAGATACGACAGAATGTGATAACACTGCATCAGAGTGGGAAAACAGCAGTGACAATGACAGGAGGGATGACAAGTTCGACCCTTGAGATTTAAAAAGTGGGAGTAGAGGGAGGAGGAGAAAAGAAGGGGAAGAAGAAGAAAGAGAGGAGCAACGAGATAACTGGGGAAATAGGCTTCGAAACAGAAAACTAAGGATGGCAGTAGCAAAAAGACCATGATGGGGGTTAAGCACGGAGCACAAACCCAGTTGCCCCTTCTACAGAAGGCAAAAGGAGAAGGACATTACGTACCCTGCCAGACGATGGACAGGGTTAATTTGGTCTACAGTTTACTGTTACGCTCACCTGGTATCCACAGCGATGCCACCCAGCCCTGGTTGGATGATTTGCACTCTCAAACCCTCTCCCAGTCCCTTTGTAAGGCCTCTGGTTAAAGATGGATCTGCAATATAGGAGAGCTGGATTCAATACCAGATTGTCTTTATGTTTTCCCACCTTCCTTGGCCTCAACTCCTTCCTCCCCCTTGGGCCTTCTCCTCACCTTAATATTGTAACAGGTGGATTCTCCGTCCTGCTCCTCATGGCAGGGGCGCGTGCATGTGAGGGGCGAGCAGCGACCAAGTTACTTCACTGGTGCAAGCCCCCCTGTGGGAATCCAGGCCTGCTGCGACTCTGTAGGTTTGCTGCGTTACAGTCTTTATATGCAGTTCTTATGCTCCTCTTAGTTCGAATAATAATGTCTTGCTTCTTTCCTTTTAGGTATGGAAAGGTATTTTGGTGTTGTCATGCAATTTGAAGATGAGCATGGGCCGGTAGCCAAAAGCGCAGTGTACGCGATGCTGTCCGGTGAGTAATGCGCGATGCGCGGTGCTGTTTCGCCTTTTTATATTGCTAACCTGTGTCTTTTCTCTCCTTGCAGGTTGCAATGTTCCTCGCCGAGCGCCGTAATGTTCCAGCAATGATACTGACCGGGAGATGACTACCCAGGTAAGAATTGTGTGGCTTTCTTCATTCGGGAGGAACGTGAGTAAACGCTTACTAATGCTGTCTTTCTTTCTCCTCTTTCCAGGTTGTGGTATTCCAGGTTGCATGCGGTGCCGGATGATGGAATTCGTACCTTCATGTGAGTGGAACTGAGGTCGGTGATCGATTGAAGACAGGATACTGTTCCAGGTAAGTTTTGTAGTGTTCTTTCTCTCTCTGCAGGTCCTTGGTTTCAGGTAAGCTGGAATCAAAAAACTGGACACGGTGAGCGTTACGCTGCCCACAGCAGAATTAACCAAAGCATGCTCTGCTGTTTGGGTGTGGTTTAAATAGTCTCAGGTAAAGTAGTCCAGGTAAAATAGTCCCAGGCCCCCACACCCAAAGTAGTACAGGTAAAGTAGTGCCAGGCATGCCACACCCAAAAGACTAGACTGCATAGCTCAGTTCCTTGTAACTGAGCTCTGTGTGTGCCTCCATGTTGGCTGAACCCCCCCAAGTTAAGTAGTCCCAATAAATAGTCCCATTCTAATGTTGGTTTTCATGATGGTTATGAGCCTGGCGCCAAAGGCGCCAAAAGCGCCAGAACTGACTCCAAGAGAGACTTGGATGGGGTTTTAAGGCCTTTGACCTGACCCTAAATGGAAGGCTGACTTGCCAGTGAGGGCCAGGGGCAAGGGTCATGACATTTACCTTCACTAATGGCAGGGGCCAACAAGTGCATATATGTATTTGAGAAGGAGACAGCGGGGATCCCACTGGCAACAGGGGACATCAAGAGTTTATTGGCAGTTTTGGTGTGGGAACAGAGTGACAAAATTTGGCAGCAAGCAGGGGACGCGGGGGTAAAATTAAGCAATAACATACATAAAGAAGCACATTTTAACAATTACTGAGCATACGTGTGGAAAGGTCTGACAGAACTGTATCCAGATACGTCAGATAAGGGGATGTATATTAGCACGAAAATTGAAACTAGATGAGGACCCTCCAGAATGCATATGATCAATACAAGAGATATGGACACAAGAAAATACACTGTCTTGGGAAGATAAAATACCCTTATTCTATCGCATTCTAGTGAGGGTGCTCCCCACAGATGTGCAGGCTACCCCAGAAAAACTTGTAGGGATAGAAGCAAAAGGATGGGCCGAGATACACGTGACAATCGTACATTATTTTAAAAGAAAAGAGAAAAAAGACAAGGAGGCAGTAGACAACGCAGTAAAAGCAGAATATACATGTGTACAGAAGAAATTGGCCAAAATAAGCATGGAAGGGGAAGTGCTCACGGGACCAGTTAGCGTTCCGCCTGCCCAACAGGGAGGGCTTCCAGTAACAGCAGTGGTGCAGCAAGGGGGATAGACACAAGCACCATATAACCCACAATGGGGAGTACAAAAGATGCAATAGCAGCCTAGATTTATAAATGCACAGCAACATGGGTTTGCACATACAGGGAGAGTAAACCCGTACATGGGACAGTACCAGACAGGAAAGGGATATTATTCAAGGGGAAGGGCATTAGAATATAGGGGTATGGGACCCCGGTTTGGAGGATGGTGTTTTGTTTGTGGACATTTTGATCACTTTGCCCGAACGTGCCACAGGCAAGACAGCAAGGAGGAGTACAACCACAGCAGCAGTATAGGCAGACATACGCACAACCTCAACAGACCCAAATGGTACCGCAGCAACAGATGCAAATGTAGACTATACAGACACAGGTCATACCAGCACAGGGGCAAGAACCAGACCAAGGTTGTGACCAAGGAGTGATAGCTGGATCGCAGGGTGCCATAAGCGTACTGCAGGCACCAGTGCAGACACATGCACAAGAGAAGGTGACAATATTGGGAGAAAATGAGGTGCCCCATTACATAGGGGTCACAGTTGTGGGTGGAAATCCATTCACATCTTCAATCAATACATTTTGCCAAGACGGGTGTCCACAGGAAGTACGAGTGTGTCCTGTCCTAGCAGTAACTGAAGACCCCAAAGAGGAGCCTGCATTAGCAGTACAAATAGGATGCAAAGAATGTTCATTTCTAATAGATACTGGAGCTACTAGATCCTGTATATAAGAAGGGGGGTTCCCATTATCCAACAAGAAATAGGACATGCAAGGCTTTTCGGGGACCATTCAATAGGTTACTCTAGCAAAAGGTTTACCACTGACAATAGGGACACAACATATTGTAGCGCCATTGTTGTATTCAAAAGATACACTGATTAACATATTGGGAAGAGATTTGTTAAGTAAACTGAACGCCACAATTACATTCTCAGAGAAAGGAATGGTGTGCACCACATCTGGAATGTACCCAGCCAGAGTGGCAGTGCTGATACAAGCGTACTACGCACACAGCAAATTGAGAGGGATACCCACGCACACATGGAGTGCAGGTACTGCTAGTATGGGTCCCAGGGATACAGGGAAAGGTATTTTGACTGTCAAATGAATTTATATTCAGACCTCTGTTCCCCCAACCATCACACCAGGCCCTCCACTGCCATACCTAGAGGAAGTAGCAGTGAGAAAAGAAATAGTTATACTAGTTGCTACAGATGACGACAATATGGAGTGGCGATCAAAACTGTGTATGTATTCCACACTAACAGGAGTAACAGACTGTAAAGAATGGAGGGGGTATCTGTATTTCTGCCCCCTATATGTTAAGGTACAGACACAGAGCACCCCAGCCAAGGTTCTCTACATGGTAGATATGGACAAACAACCAAGGTTTAAGCTCTCAGGAGGTGATGTAGGCTGGTTCTTAAGTACTGTGAGTCCCCAATCCCCCACAAAGGAATGTCCATACACTATGTTATGTGCTAACACAGTTCTTTATATAACAATATGTGTCAGAGCAATATACACAATTCAATACCACACTTTGTACTTTGTTAATTCTAAAATTACAAATATATACAATTTCTAAGTAGTTCCGCACTGAGGCTTTAGATTCCTTTAAAATGCATCAACTGCTGGCAGTTATAATGAAAGAACAAATCCTGGTATCCTCTAGGAACAGTTATACCTCTCTAGGTGATGTTCCGGTACTTATATCTTGAAAAAATAGATATAGTACAATACATAACAAAATTGATCCAAAAATATATGATTTATTATAAATAACTTTTATAAATACATTTTTACAGCCCCTAAACTCACTAAAAAGTTGTTTATGTCCAATACATATAAATCACTATATTTTCATAACATTTCCAAAATTAAATGAATACATAGACACAAAATGGAAACATATTACAACATCACAAAACAAATGTGTCACAAAACTACATATTCCCGACATGTAACATGTTTCAGTTCTCTAGGTCCTTGAATTGCTGAACTTTCTTCAGGGGAAACGATTCTTATTCTTTAAAATTCCTTCAATATTGTGCGGTAGGGGTCCTAGGAACATCCACAAATGGATGTCGTAAAAACCTGTAAAGCAAAGAAACGGCAAACCTTAAGTTCCCAGAGGTACCATTAAGTACACGAGTTACTGCCTTCACCAACTGGAAAGGAAAGAGACCAAAGCAGTGTGAAGGAGCCACCAACCATCACCAAGACAGAAATGATCAAGCGTCTATCAATTCACCCTTGAACTAAAAATCAATTTCAGAAGACGAAGAGCATTAATTGCTACTTCATACAATGTGATCCATAGATTGGTAAATTCGCCTAACCACTTTAATCGAGGTCGTATTAATCTGATTGGTGCATGAGTCACCAGATGAATTTAATACAGTGGAACACACAAACATAACACAATCTAGAAGCCAATCCTTAACTCATACATATCTCAAATGACTGGGTACCTGAGATATCTACAAAGTATGTAGACTCTCAAAATAGTGTAATTCAATTCAGCAATTTTTTCATCATCAATATTTTCATAATACTTATTCACCACCCGGACAATAGTCCGAGATAGACTTATCTGTAGGGAAATGGGCACACCATTGGTCCAAGGCAAATAGTTTCAGTTCACCAGAATAGTTCAATTCAAGTCAATAGGACAGGCCAAAGTCAATGGGCTAGTGTTCTGGATAGGACAGAGCAGTTCTAGTATCAAACTGTAAAGTCTTTGCAAAAGTTCTTAGAAGTAGTTTTGGCGAAAAAGAATCATATGTCGGGTCACAAGCTTATTAGGCCTGCAAGTTGGGGAAGTACCACATACTTTCACCGCGAGAGAGAGGTTTTCTCAATCAAATGGGCATAGTACCTTAGTTTGAAGAAACAAATGCTGCTGAAGTCGTGGTTTCCTGGCAGTTCCTGCAGATCTCACAGTTCCTGAGCCTCAGTCGTGGGGACAAGAGGGAGGATGTTGGGGGACTGTCATGATCTCTGCTTCCAAAAGATCAGGACTTGCCCAACTCCCTTGGAAGCAGACCCATAACCCCGGTTCCGAGTGCCAGCCAGTCCCAATTGGGACCTTTTGGACCCTGTCCTGGCGCCAGTGGCACCAGGCTCATAAAGATGCCCAGTCCCAGCGCTGGAAGCGCCGGGCTCATAATGCTTGGGTGGACTTACCTGCAGCAGACCATGCTGCTTACTTACCTGCCAGTTGAACCCCTGATCCTCTTCTGTTTGGGACTACTTTTCCTGTTGGGTGGGGCAGGAGCCACTCCCTAGGTTCAGAACACTGGAACTCTTCTGGAAAGCAGGAACTCTTTTCTTACCTAGGCGTGGCTGTGGAAGGAGACACCTAAGCACTACAGGAGGCTATTTAAACCACACCCGATGGATGAATCTTGCTTTGCGTTATTCTGCATTCTCTGCAGCAGAACGCTCATCGTGTCTTCTGCTTCTGATCCTGGGCCTAAGGGAACAAAGGCTTACCATCCTGGAATCCAGTCTTCAGCAGCACATGTAAAGACAAAGAAAGAACAGGTTAGCACTACGGTCTTCAGTGGCAGCGCATCTCTTACCTGGTCCATCGGCTGTCACCAACGCCTTGCGCTGCATTCCGGCATCTGAAAGACAAAGGCTTACCTACTCTTCGCATGCTCCGGAGGTCTTCGCACTGCATTCCGGCATCTGAAAGACAAAAGCTTACCAGCTCTTCGCACGCTCCGGAGGCCTTCGGCGCTGCATCCCGCATCTGAAAGACAAAAGAAGGTGCGTTTAAAGACATTGGGCAACTTTATTACTCACGTGCCATTACTCCTTCCCACGCCGAATCCAGTGGGTATTCCAGCACCCTTCAGCTTCTCTAAAGCTCCGAACTTGTACCTGCAAGATAAAAGGGACAGTTAGTGCGCATCGTGAAGCAGGCTACAAGCGCTTACTTACGTGCTTCCAGGCGCTTCTATTCCTCACGCGGGTTCGATCCTCAACTCTCATCAGCCCGCCATCGCCGGAACCCTGCAAAACAAGAGATATCATTACAAAAGACTTTTAAGACATTTGAAGTGCCCAGAACTTACCGTTCGTGCAGTTAACGACGGACAGCAGTCCTCTGAGGTCAAGAGGTCTGCACCCTTATCCAGTGAAGAAACTGGTTACGGCACCCTGCCCCGAGGCAGATGGAGAGCTCGGCGTTCACTTACCTAAGGTGAGGGTGTTAACCTTTGGGGTTCTACAGGAGAAGAGAAAGGGAAGAGGAGAGAGGCACCCAATAACCCCAGTTCATTAATCCCATATTTTCTATCTGCAGACATCTTACTCTTTGAGTCAGACATACAGTGCACAGAGGTCCAGCCCAAAGAGCCAACCGTGTGTTACACATCACCTTTGAAGATACGGCATTCACCCAGTCAAGACCAGCGCCTCTGCGGGAATCAGGTGAGCGTTACAGAACGCAAAGCCTACCGCAAAACTCCCACCCAGGCGCTATGGAAACCTCGGATACCGACCAGCTAGCCCAGTTACTTGGGGAACTAAGAGCAGAAGTGCATGCAGCCCGTCAGGAAACAAATGCTCTAAGAAGGGAACTGATTATGTCCAAGGAGCGAACAGACGATCTCGCTAGACAATTGCTACAGTCACAAGCCGGACAAACTCCGTTACCCGCATCAGGGGCAAATCTTCCTTCAACATCCTCTACGAACCCAGTGCAGATCAACCTACCTGGGAATGTACCTCTGGCTCCGCCCGAACGATTTTCTGGTGACCCAAAGAGGTTTGCAGTATTTATGAATCAGTGCCGGTTGCACTTCTTATGCCGGCCAGCAGCCTTTCCAACTGATCAAGCTAAGGTAGCTTTCGTGCTTTCGTACCTTAGTGGCAATGCGGCAGACTGGTTGATCCCTCTAGTTAATCAAGATGATCCGGTTCTCCATGATTTTCAAGCTTTTCAGCTCAGTATGGAAAAACTGTTTGCAAGACATTCACATGGGCAGGCCTTGGACAATGAGCTCCTTTCATTGCGACAGGGTAATCAAGACCTTTTGGCTTATATTGCGTCTTTCAACAGACTGATAGTGGAAACTCGAAGGCCTGAGGACAAAAGGATTACGCTGTTTTATAGAGGTCTACGTGGAGAGCTCAAAGATGTGTTAGCCCAAGTAGTGAATCCCCCGCAAGACTGTTCGGACTATATTGACTTAGTCGTTCAAATTGACCACAGACTGCAGAACAGGAAGGCCGATCGTTCCAAGTTTGATGCTCGAGTATTTTCCAAACCACCAACTCCTACCAAAGAAGTAGACTCCGGGGAACCCATGCAAATAGGGGGCCTGAAAGGACCACTAACACAAAAGGAGCGGGAAAGGAGAAAACAGCTGCAATTATGCCTCTATAGCGGAAACTCGGGGCACTTTCTTCGAGACTGTCCGGTGAAACCAGCCAAGAAGGCAGTAGGAGCTGCAGTTACCAGGGTCACAAACTCTGAGCAGGGAAACGACCTCGCCCGACAAGAGTAGAGGTCCTCTTGCCGAGCGTTAAAACCAGTTCCGTGACCTCGCATTTCGTGATACCTATGGTCCTCATTAGCCCTGAACATCCGGATCGATTACATGCGATTGAAGCTTACGTCGACAGCGGTGCCATCGGCAATTATGTGGATCATGAAATGGTTTTGAGGATGAATCTGACTCTTTGTCCAAAGGCTGTAAAGGACGTCATTACTACGGTGGATGGTACGGAGATAGCCTCCGGACCAGTAACGCATACCACCCAAGAAGTGACGCTAGTAAGTCAAGATGGACACCATGAGAAGATCGTGTTCGATGTGATCAAGGCCGCTCAGTTCCAGATTATTCTAGGAATTCCTTGGTTAGAGAAGCACAATCCTCAGATCGATTGGCGAGCAAGAACGGTTCAGTTTCCAGAATGTGTCTCTACTTGTCACCCTCGACCTGGTGTTGCACTGGCAGCAATTTCCTCGGAGGCTCCCCAGTTACCTCCTGAATACCTAGAATTCCAAGATGTTTTCCGGAAGGATCAGGCTAACTCTCTACCTCCTCATAGGTCTTATGACTGCCAGATAGACCTGATACCTGGATCTACTCCTCCTTGTAGTAGAATTTATGCCCTCAGCGCGCCTGAGAATCTTCACCTCCGACAATACCTGGATCAATACCTAGCGAATGGGTTTATTCGTCCTTCCAAGTCCCCTGCTTCCTCAGCTTTGTTCTTCGTTCCAAAAAAAGAAGGGGACATTAGAACTTGTATAGATTATCGCGCCCTGAACCAGATCACCGTTAAGAATAGATATCCGTTACCTTTGATCCCTGAACTCCTGGACCAAGTCAGAAAAGCATGCATATATACAAAGCTGGATCTTAGAGGAGCCTACCACTTGGTACGAGTAAAAGAGGGCGATGAATGGAAGACGGCCTTCCGCACCAAGTATGGGCTATTTGAATATCAGGTCATGCCCTTCGGACTTTGCAATGCCCCGGCCGCCTTTCAATATTTTATGAACAATGTCCTCAGAGAGCTCATAGATGTGTGTGTTGTTGTTTACATTGACGACATCCTCGTTTATTCTTCATCGGAAACTGAACATCGGAAACACGTGAAAATGGTCCTCGAGAGATTGCGTCAACACAAACTTTTCGCTAAGTTGGAAAAATGTGTTTTCAACGTGACTGAAGTTGAATTCTTGGGATTCATATTATCACCTAGCGGAGTGCGTATGGATTCAAAGAAGGTCGATGCAATTCTCAAATGGCCATCGCCATCCTCCGTAAAAGGTGTTCAAAGAATGTTAGGCTTCGCTAGCTTTTACCGCAGGTTTATCCCCGAATTCTCTCGAATAGTCCAGCCCATCACCGCCTTGTTAAAGAAAAACAAACGTTTTGAATGGTCTACCGAGGCGGAACAAGCTTTCCAGAATTTGAAGACTAGATTTATCTCTGCACCGATCTTAAAACATCCTTGCCCAGAACTCCCCTACATCGTTGAAACTGATGCTTCGAGCCTTGCCATGGGGGCAGTTCTATCACAAAAGGACCCAGTAACCAATCAGTTGCATCCCGTGGCATTTTGGTCCCGCAAATTCTCGCCTCCTGAAATCAATTACACTATTACTGATAAGGAACTTCTAGCTATCAAGTCCGCCTTTAAGGCTTGGTGGCATTATCTTCTGGGGGCCCGACACACCGTTACTGTGATTACAGATCACCGAAACCTGCAATATTTGAAAACCGCAAAAGCTCAATCCTCTAGGCAACTCCGTTGGGCACTATTCTTTGCCGAGTTTGACTTCATAATTACCTATCGACCTGGTACAAAAAACGGTAAAGCTGATGCCCTTTCTCGGATGGGAGTGGAAGAACATTTGATCAATCCTAAACCTGTACCTATCATTCCCGAACAAAGAATTCTAGGTGTAATCGCCACACAATCCATAGAGGAAGTTAAGGATAAAGCCAGGCTACTGGTAACTCCAGCAGACATACAGAATTGGCATCTGCAGGGAAAGGACTTTACGGTGAAGGACAACCTATTATATTTCCAAGAACGGTTATACCTGCCCAGCACAGATTTACAGAAAAAGGTAATCTCTTGTTATCACGATTCTTTAATGGAAGGACATCCCGGTATGACCAAAACCTCGGAAAAGATCAAGCGCTATTTCTGGTGGCCGTCTTGGAAAAAAGATATCAGAGACTTTATAATGTCCTGTGGAGTATGCGCCCAAAACAAGAGTCAAAAGGAAAAACCAGCCGGCCTCTTACGCCCTATTGACATCCCGCCTTGCCCTTGGCATACGCTTTCTATGGACTTCATCACCGATCTACCTCCATGCTCCGGATACAATACGATCCTAGTAATCGTGGACCTATTCTCCAAGATGGCGCATTTCATTCCACTCAAAGGCTTACCAACAGCAGCAACTCTGGCCCGAGAATTTCTCAAAAACATCGTCCGACTGCACGGTTTTCCTTCAGTTCTAATTTCGGATCGAGGTAGTCAATTTATTTCTCATTTTTGGCGAAGTTGCTGTCGGTCAGCTCAAATTGATGTGAGACTTTCGACCAGCCACCACCCTCAAACCGACGGACAAACCGAGAGGACCAATCAAACTCTGGAACAGTATTTGCGCTGCATGCTACAACAAACTGAAAAAACTTGGAAAGATATCCTTTGGATAGCCGAATATGCCTACAATAACTCTGTCCACTCGGGAACTGGGAAGACCCCGTTTTTTCTTTTATACGGTAGTCACCCTCGCACCTCGGAGTTGGATCCACTCCAAGATCTTGGAACACCAGCAGTAGACCACCTGCATTCTACAATCACCCAAGCCTTTAAGGAAGCCATTTCTCACCTTCAAAGGGCTAAAGAACAATACAAGAAAGGAGCAGACCAACATCGGAAGGAAGCCCCCCAATATCAAGTAGGAGATCAAGTCTGGTTATCCACCAAATATCTACCTCTAAAAGGACCACGCACATTCAACCCAAGATACCTTGGTCCCTATTCCATCACTACCATAGTAAATCCAGTAGCGGTCAAGTTGGACTTGCCCCCTCACATGAAGATACATCCGGTCTTCCACGTCTCTCTATTAAAACCCGTTCAACCTCAAACCCGACTAACTACATCTCCAAAACCTATTCTAGTTGATGGAGAACTCGAGTTTGAAGTCAAAAGCAGCCTGGATTCCAAGATCTCCAAATCTAAACTATTTTACCTGATTGACTGGAAAGGCTACAGTCCCCAAGAAAGATCCTGGGAACCTGCAGAATATGTCCACGCGCCTCGTCTAATCAAAAGATTTCATCGAACAGTTCCTAACAAGCCCAAACCCCCGGAGAAGCCCGGTTTGGGAGGGGCCTTGAGGGGGGGTGCTGTCATGATCTCTGCTTCCAAAAGATCAGGACTTGTCCGACTCCCTTGGAAGCAGACCCATAACCCCGGTTCCGAGTGCCAGCCAGTCCCAATTGGGACCTTTTGGACCCTGTCCTGGCGCCAGTGGCACCAGGCTCATAAAGATGCCCAGTCCCAGCGCTGGAAGCGCCGGGCTCATAATGCTTGGGTGGACTTACCTGCAGCAGACCATGCTGCTTACTTACCTGCCAGTTGAACCCCTGATCCTCTTCTGTTTGGGACTACTTTTCCTGTTGGGTGGGGCAGGAGCCACTCCCTAGGTTCAGAACACTGGAACTCTTCTGGAAAGCAGGAACTCTTTTCTTACCTAGGCGTGGCTGTGGAAGGAGACACCTAAGCACTACAGGAGGCTATTTAAACCACACCCGATGGATGAATCTTGCTTTGCGTTATTCTGCATTCTCTGCAGCAGAACGCTCATCGTGTCTTCTGCTTCTGATCCTGGGCCTAAGGGAACAAAGGCTTACCATCCTGGAATCCAGTCTTCAGCAGCACCTGTAAAGACAAAGAAAGAACAGGTTAGCACTACGGTCTTCAGTGGCAGCGCATCTCTTACCTGGTCCATCGGCTGTCACCAACGCCTCGCGCTGCATTCCGGCATCTGAAAGACAAAGGCTTACCTACTCTTCGCATGCTCCGGAGGTCTTCGCACTGCATTCCGGCATCTGAAAGACAAAAGCTTACCAGCTCTTCGCACGCTCCGGAGGCCTTCGGCGCTGCATCCCGCATCTGAAAGACAAAAGAAGGTGCGTTTAAAGACATTGGGCAACTTTATTACTCACGTGCCATTACTCCTTCCCACGCCGAATCCAGTGGGTATTCCAGCACCCTTCAGCTTCTCTAAAGCTCCGAACTTGTACCTGCAAGATAAAAGGGACAGTTAGTGCGCATCGTGAAGCAGGCTACAAGCGCTTACTTACGTGCTTCCAGGCGCTTCTATTCCTCACGCGGGTTCGATCCTCAACTCTCATCAGCCCGCCATCCGCCATCGCCGGAACCCTGCAAAACAAGAGATATCATTACAAAAGACTTTTAAGACATTTGAAGTGCCCAGAACTTACCGTTTATGCAGTTAACGACGGACAGCAGTCCTCTGAGGTCAAGAGGCCTGCACCCTTATCCAGTGAAGAAACTGGTTACGGCACCCTGCCCCGAGGCAGATGGAGAGCTCGGCGTTCACTTACCTAAGGTGAGGGCGTTATCCTTTGGGGTTCTACAGGAGAAGCGAAAGGGAAGAAGAGAGAGGCACCCAATAACCCCAGTTCATTAATCCCATATTTTCTATCTGCAGACATCTTACTCTTCGAGTCAGACATACAGTGCACAGAGGTCCAGCCCAAAGAGCCAACCGTGTGTTACACATCACCTTTGAAGATACGGCATTCACCCAGTCAAGACCGGCGCCTCTGCGGGAATCAGGTGAGCGTTACAGGGACTCCTGCACTGCATGGGATCGTCGAAGAAAGCAAGCAAGATGGAGTCACTTCAGTTTCCAGTAGCTGTAGATTCAAGAACACTAGCTGGTATCCCTCTCCCTGGTTAATCCTAACCAGCCTTGAGAATGGTATCCAGGTGTCTTACGAGTTGATTGGTCTCACCAACTCAAAGAACCATCTTCGGTTCCGGAGGCACCTCAAAACCTTTCTCTTTGCTTCTGCTTTCTCTCCTCCTCTCCCCTGCTGACCTCCTGGTTGTAACTGGAACTGCACTGATTACCTGGACACCTGCTGAGCGCGGGCCCTGGTCCTTCCTTCTGCCAGTCACACACCTGCACTGCCCGCCTGCCTGGCAACCCCCGCACTTGGGGACTGTTTCTGTATCCCTACAGTCCAGCTACCAGCACTTGACACCTTATGTCTGCACTTACCCTTGCACTTGCCGCCCACTGGCCGTTACTTTTACTTGTTGTTATTATCTACTCCCATGTACTGCACTGTCCCTTTCCCCTTCCCATGCACTTAAGAAATCTGAATGACACCTGGCCTAGTAGGATCGTTGTCTGTCCTCCCTTTGTTCCCTCTCCCTTGCCTCGTCGCACCTTCAAACACTTATATAGGTGTGTTATAAATGTCATATCATATCATATCAAAGGAAGAAGCCGTCCTTGAAGGAGCTTCTCTGTCGAATGGAGCTTTGGCAATTCGGACCTGCAGCAGGGCTTCACCGGGCAAACCAAGGTCGTGGAGTTGCAGCAGCCATCCTCTTCCAGCTCGTCTTTGGTTCTTTCATTCCAGTGGTCGACTCTACCTTCCAGTCCAGGATACGCGCCTTTTAAACAGTTCTCTCCCATTCATTCCAGCCTAGCTGTCACTCACCCAGCAGGGTGGCTGTCCTTGCCAGACAGTCAGCCAGCCAATCCGCCAGAGTGCATTTGGTCCTCCTAGGAGACTAAGCACAGGGAGTTTCGGGCACCTCAATCACTTCCGGCCCACCCCAGACACTCAGACGCCAGAGGCGGTCTTCACTCCTGAAGCCCGCCAAAGGCACACGAACAAAGGGACCAAACCTGGTTTGGCGCGCAGAGACAAACTCTAGAAGGACCTTTCCAAAAAGAATTGGCGAAAAAAGATGACCAGACCCATTTAAACAAAGGGGCTTAAGGCGCTATCTTGAAAAACATGGCTCACGCGATTTGTAGCTACCGGTGTTCGCGGTTGGGAAAAATCATGGTAGTTTGTTGTAAAACAACTACCACCAGCATTTTCAATAGGAAAGTATTGCATTTGACTGCTACATGAGTATTTAGACACAGGGGATACAAGGTAATCCCTCCAGCACTCCATTGTAAGATGGTGTGTGCTGGGTCTATGAATTTGGAAAGACTAGTAAAGTCAATTTCACTTTACATTCTCTGGGAAACAGTAGTTTATCGCACAGAAGGTATTTAAACCTTTGGGAAGTGTCAAAAGACATCCCTTTGTCACTGCACTGAAGGTGCTGTGTAACACACATGAAAAGATGATGCGTATGGAGTTATCTAAAACCCCATATTCAAACAACACAAGTGTAAACCATACATCAAAACACATGAAAGAGTGGGAAAAAAGGCTCACGCTCTTTCCAGGTAAGAAAATCAAGTCCTCAAAATCCAGCAAAGTTGCTGTGGGTCTCTAAGGTGAAGGGAATTAGCAGATTTATGAGCATTCTCCCTAACACACACAGAGCTGTTTGCCACAAAAGATCAAGAGGAGGGGGAGATAGTGTTTCAGCTGAGCATCCCCTGTCCAGCACAGATAAAAGAAAGAGCAGTGCCCCAGATGACACATTTGGTGAAAAAAGAGACAACATACATGCAGGAGGACTTGGAAAAAGTGTGAAAGTATTTATAGTGCACAGCAACCCATGAAGTGGGAATATTGAAAGGGGCGGGAGCAGTTCATTAAGATAAAGGAAGGAGTACTGTTGCCACGAGTAAAGCAATACCCCCTCTCACGAGAAGCGAACAAAGGCATATATGAGACACTGAATGCCTTATGGCAGCAAGGTTTCATACAGGAATCTACATCACTGTGCAATACAGCAATATATCCAATTAAAAATACAAAGGGTGGGGGATGGAGATTCATATAAAATCCCCACCATTTTAACGTCATCGAAGCAGAATTTCCAATAGTTCCAAACCCTGTGACAATTTTCTGCAGCATCCGAGCAGAGGCATGCTACTTCACAGTAGTGGATTTGAAGAATGCTTTCTTCTCCTTCGCCCTGCATCCAGACTCCAGGTATCTCATTTTGTTTACACATCGTGGCACTAGGTTTTAACACACAAGGATGCCTCAAGGGTACTGTGAGGGATCCAGCATATTTAACAGAGTATTACAAATAGATTTTAGCAATTTGCAAGCAGCAAGTATAGTGATACAATACGTGGATCCTCTTTTAGTGTGTAGCACAACAGAGGATGAGTGCAGCGAAGACTCAGTGACACTACTAATGTTGCTGGCTGACTTGGGGTACAAAGTGGACAAAGAAAACTTGCAGTATTGTCAAACAGAGGTGGCTTACCTGGAGCAGATTGTATCAGCAGATGGGAGAAAAATAACACCAGAAAGGATTGAAGTGATACATAAAATACCCCAATCTAAAACAGTGAAAGAGATGTAACAAGTCCTAGGTCTATGCAATTACTGCAGTGCATGGGTCTTTGATTACTTCACATACACCAGGACACTCCTCCTGGCACTCAAAGAAGCTCAGAAAAACAAAAGCAACCTAAAATGGACAGCTGAGATGAATGAAAGTTTTGACGAGCTCAAAAATGAGCTGGCACATGCACCAGTATTGGCCACACCCAATTACAAAGATAAGTTTCATTTGTTTTCTTACTCAGATGGTAAACTAATTGCAGCTGTACTGACACAAAAGAAGGGACAGGGACATAAGCCACTGGCATATTACAGTGGATCACTAGACCCAGTGATGCAAGGACACTTTCCTTGTGAGCAGGCACTTACTGCAGCTGCATTCGCAATTGAAAAGGGGAAAACAATAACAATGGGATGCCCAGTAATTCTGTACATGGAACATGCATTGTTCACAGTACTAGAACGGTCCAAATGAAGTTTGGCAACTCAGAGAGCATCAGGCTATGAAATAATACTGACAAACCCGGCAATAGAAGTTGTAAGATGTAGAAGAGTAAACCCAGCAGAATTTATTGCAGAACCAATAGAGGAGGGAGATTATACACATGATTGTGTAGCGTGCATGGACAGGAATGAAGGGAACACCCCTGGTAAAAGAAGAAGTCATTGAGGGGGGGCATGAACTTCATTGATGGGTGCTCAAGTATTGACTCATAATCAGGACAGAGGCATTCTGGTTTGGCAGTAGTAGGACACAAACATGGAATACACAAGGAAGGGGAATTCATAGTCTTCTCCCAAACACAACTGCCAGCACACTACTGTGCACAAGCGGCAGAATTGGTGCCATTAATTGAGGAACTAAACATGTCAGAAGGACATGCATTAAACATATTTTTGGACTCTGCGTATGTAACATCTACAGTCCATTCAGGGTAAGCAAGATGGGAAAGGAGAGGGTTCAGGAGAAGTGATGGTACACAGGTACAACATGCAGCACCTTTGACTAAATTATTAGAAATGCTGCCACTCCCAGTAGAATTGGCCATAATAAAGTACATAGGCCATAAAGGGGGCAAGATGGTATTTCATTGGGTAATGAAAGAGCAGACAGAGCAGTAAAAGAAGCAGCATATGTGCCAGAGAAAATAGCCTTGATGAAAACTAAAGAACATAATGCACTGTCAGAGGACTTTAATGCAACACTAATAGTGCAGATAATAGAATTATAAGAAGAAACACTGAATAATGAAAAAGAGCTTTGGAAGAAAAGGGGGTGCACTCTGTCTCCAACAGATTTGATTTGGCGGCAAGACAGCCCGGCAAGGTGGTAATGGCAAACAAGTTGTTGACCATGGCCCTGGAAAAGCTTCACTACCCTGCCCACGTATCAAAAGAACATGTGGCTGCAGGGATCAGTGAGGATTGGTTCATGCCAAATTTATATGAATGTGTTTCTGAATTTGTGAACAATTGTATCGTTTGTCCAAAGGTCTTATCTGGTCACACTTTGGTATGTGGAACTGTACCGTGACAAATATGGAGCAGGACACAAACAGTCATAACATGAGACACCCCTACTCCCACAACATCCCGATCATGGAGGATGTGTGTAAAACAGGCGCTGAACTCTCCACTGCAAGAGACTGGGAGGGGCTAGGGCTGTAAACGAGGAGCGATATGTATGAGGAATGGAAATTCCTGGAATTTGAGTCGATATGCGTGCATGAAGGGTTGGCTAAGGGTCGATTCTTGTGGTATCAGAAGATCAATCATGTGTCCAAAGGAAAATGGGACAGTTGGCCGGAAGAGCCGACGGCTTACCCCTTACTGACAGAGATGTACGGATGTATGGGTTGGGGGATGTCTGGAGGCCTGTGTCCAGGATCTATGGTCAGTTGTCTGATAGGGCTAATCCCAGAAGAGCTATCTTGAGAGACAGGTGGGAGAAAGACGTGGGGTAGACTATTACGAACAAGCAGTGGGAGAGGGCCTTAATGCATCCCAAAGAAGTGTCCAGGTTCAGATTAATCCAGCTGAACATCCTATACAGAACCTACATGACCCCACTCAGGGAGGTAAGCTTTAACAGGCTAAATCAACGTGCCTATGGTGTGGCAGGGGAGAAGCGAACTTGATGCACATGTTCTGGGGATGCGGGCAGGTGCAAAGTTTCTGGGCTAAAATAGAGCTAGCCTGCAAGAAAGCAGGACTAAACAGGTATGACTGGTCCCCGAAGGAGTGCCTTTTGGGCACATACCCCAGGTAAAGCTCAATGACCTGGCTTGCATACTAGCAAAACGAGCAATCGCAATGGCGTGGAAATCATCTGGGGGCCCGCAGTTTACTATGTGGGGAAGAGAACTAGAAAGATGGGCTGCGGCAGAATTGGAGGCTTTGGAAGTGGGTACCAATGATGAGACGGGAGAGGCCGGCGTCCCTCTCGAAGCATGGAAAGCATTAATAAGAGACATATTCCGTCCGTCTGACGACAAGTCAACCTGATTCTATCAAGTTGTAATGTAAGATGATTGACAATTTAGATGGTGATTGGTGTAAACCCTCCCCAAAAAACTACAAACCTTGATATGAACAATGAGCTCCCTGATACACAATCCCACATACGAAAAGAGTCTGCTGTGACATTGTTGGCCGAAAGAAGACAGTTACAGTTTTTTCTATTGTTTGTTGTTATTAAATAATATGACTGTGAAACGGATATTAAGACACTTATGCTATGGACTATGCACGGCTGTTTGTATTACAAATGCTAATAAAAATATTTTAAAATAAATGGGAGGAAGACCCCGAAACATGCCGGTGATGTAAGCTGTGCAAGGAGGAATTCTTACCCAACAAAATACTAAACAGCATCAGAAGCCGATTGAGTAACAGCTGTGGTGATCGCATCAGAAACCGTGCAGCCAAAGTGCCGGAATCTGCATTGTTATCTTGCTCCATTGGGCCGCGCGGCAGAAAGGGAAGGCCAAGGAAGAAAAATGGCGTCCATGGTGGCTGCTACGCATCATTGAGAAATAAGCAAGCCCCTCACCAGAAAGACCTGCTCAGCTGAGGCGGCAGGTGCAATTTGAAGATAAGGAAGGAGCTAATGGTTGGCCCGACCCTTCATGGACCAGTGTAGCAGGAACGAGGGAGCCCGAGCCCAGCAGCAGCCTGCCACCCCCTACCCCCTCACCCATCAAGAACAGCGCCGATCGGAGGAGTGCATGCTGGTGCGGGCGGCCCAGATGAGGTAGGTGGACAAAAGCAACAGGAGTGCAGCCCCTCTCCCACCCTTCTCTAGAAATCGGTTGGCAGCTCAATAAGAACCGCGCCCCCGTTGTAGGAACCAATCAGATCCACCCAACTGCGGTAATACGCAGGCAGAGGAGTGCCCCTCCTCCATCCCTCTACCCCAGCCAGGCGGGAGGAAAGTTGCGCCATCGCCCATTTCCAGGGGTATCAGCCTTTACCTCTGTAGTAGTGCTGCCCCCCGACCCCCTGCAAACATATCAACACAGCGGGTGGGACCCCATAAAAGAAGGTTTACATAATACTGCAGAGGCTGAAACACAATTCAACGTACCCACGTCAAATACCATCACTACATACAGAGACAAGACATTCTGCAGAGGGCAAGAGAAAAAGACACAATAGAATTTCGGGGTTCGAAAGTAAGACTTTACCAAAACCTTTCAGCGATGGCCTTGGCAAAAAGAAGAGGATATCGTCCCCTCACGGGTTGGCTCCAGGAGAGGAGGGTGAGGTACTGATGGGGCCACCCTTTCTCCCTGACATTCGAGTTCAACAGAGAGGAATTCAGAATAACCTCAGTGGAGGAGGCAGAGGAAGCCCACCGTCACCTCCAAGGCCCCGCCACAAGTTCAGACACTGACAGCCGAAGAGAGCCAACAGGCCCATGCCGAGAGGCGGCAAATAAGCCTCCGAGACGAGGCCGAGCACTATTGAAGCAGAAATACAAATGGCTGAATACTCCCTAAGGATTCCGCTTTGCTCGCTCAATCTTTGCAATGTTTTGCAGAACCATTCCCTTCTTGGCCTATCACTGCAAATTACTGGTGCAGAACACCAACTGTTGACTATCAAAATGAATCTGAGGTTGTGTTAGCCTTTGGGCATCCACTGCATGCTGTTTTTTTTACACACATGTTTCTTCCTTGCACAAATGTTATGGTTCCAGTTAAAGCCCAGAGAGGGGTCCACCATGGTGGCCCTTTTCGATCTAGGGCGTCTTGTTTTTCTTTTTCAGATGAGAATGCTCCTGCTAGTGGAAGGGGAAGGGGGAGGGAAGATCCACTCATCTATTCAAGACAACCAGTTCGATCCACATTAAGACTGCACACAAACTCCTCAGTATTGCGGCAGGTCTTCCACTTCACTGCAAAGGGAAGGGGACGACCACTGCGCACCTCACAAGGCAAAGGGGCATCAACCGCGACTATCTTCAGTGGGTATGGCTCGCTCTGACAGCATAGTCTTCGGTTCCCTAAACGTGAAAGACCTTAATTCGCAGCAGAAAATGTCAATGCTGGCGCAGCAGTTCAAACAATGTAAACTTGATGTCCTGTTTATACAAGAGTCAAAATACACCAGCGGGGGAGAAAGACAGATCGTGGGTAGAGGGATTGGTGAAACGGTCTGGGCTTCCGGCCCCCAGAAGAAGGGCAGAGTGGGCATTTTGTTGAGAAGGTCCTTGGAGATCCAAATAGAACATGTATATAGGGATACTCAGGGGAGATATGTAGCTCTCAAAGGCAAATTGAGAACACGCCCCATCACACTATGCTCAGCCTACGCACCCAATCAGGGACAGTTCAACTTTTTTGAACCCTTGTTTTATTTTTAGTCTCCAAGGAAATAGATCCCTTAGCCAGCTGAGGGAACACCACCTAATCAACACCTGGCACACAACACATCCGGAAGAAAGGTCTTTTACCTTTTTTTCTCCCCCACACCATATTTTCTCGAGAAATTACTATCTCTTGTTAGGTGCTGAAAATGAAAGTGGCATCCTAGGAACATCAATTGAAGCAGTGGCCTGGTATGACCACGAGTTATGCACTAGACCTAGACTTGGGCCCCCTTCCGGTACCCGATCGTAGGTGGCTATGTAACAATTTTCTGTGCAGAGACCCAGTATTCAAAGATACCCTTTCTGAGGCTATCACAAATTTCTTTGAGATGAATGATACAGTCGGAATGTCGCTGAACACAGCATGGGAAGCAGGGAAAGCCACCATGAGGGGGATCCCAATATCAGAGGGGGCGGCCAAGAAGAGGCTCAGGCTACTCAAGGAAGTAGAGCTAAGAGCGGACATCGCTCGGCTGGAGCAAACCCTGAGGGAACATCCTCCCCACAATGAAGACAAAGTTATCCAAATTAAAAAGATGAGAGAAGAACTAAGGGATATATGGAATGGTAACATGTTAATGCAACTTAAATATCTCAAGCAAAAATTCTTTGAGAGGGGGACAAAGCCCACACGATGTTAGCCAATAGGCTTCAAAAGCAAAGAGCAGACAGAGCAGTATATAAAATCAACGACGAGTCTGGTACCCCCTCACAAGCCCACAAAAATGTGTTAACCGCTTTTCAAGATACTTCTCGAAGCTGTGCACGGCTGAGGGCTGTAGTGACCCCTCAACAATTGAGGAATACTTGGCCACCCTCCCCCGCCCGCCAATTACTGAGGAACACTTGGACATGCTAAATGCACCAATCACCGCAATAGAAGTGCAAGTAGCCATCTCTGCCCTAAAGGCAGGCTCGGCACCAGGGCAAGACGGATATACACTGGCCTTCTATCAAATAAATTCCAGTACTCTCTCCCCCTTTCTCGCCAAACGTTTCAACTCAATTTTAGTGTCAGGTCAGGCCCCCAAGTCCTTCACTGAATCCATAATTATTGTTATCCCTAAGGAAGGCAAAGACTCCTTAGAATGAGCATGGTATTGCCCAATTTCCCTTATAAATGTGGACGCTATGATCTACTCCAGCATCCTAGCCGCCCGCCTAGCATTAGTCCTCCCCAACAAGTCCATTCTGATCAAGCAGGGTATGTGAGAGGTAGGCAGATAACGTAAGGAAAACTTTAGAACTCTTGGCCACACTCCGAGAAGCTGGGGAAGACACTCTCTTACTATCAGTAGATGCCAAAAAGGCATTTGACCGCATAGAATGGACTTTTTTAAGAGCGGTCCTGAAATGGGTAGAGGTGGGAGCCACGTGGATACAAGGAGCAAAAGCGCTTTACCAGTCAGCCCAAGCCAAGGTATTAATGGAGTCTCCTCAAATCTCTTAAATCTCATACGAGGCACGAGGCAGGGCTGCCCGCTCTCACCCCTTATCTACGCCTTAGTGGTGGAGCCCTTTGCCCAAGCCATCCGATCTAATATCACGATCCGAGGCATTCCCCAAGGGGTAAAGAATACAAGTTAGCCATGTTTGCCGACAACATCTTACTGTACCTCACCCAACCATTGGAATCTATCCTGCCTTCTGAGAATCGTCACGCTACGGTGCCCTTTCAGGCTTCCGAGCAAATCTCCAGAAACCATAGCAGTCCCCCTAAAAAAGAATGTCGAACTATTGGAACTCTTCAAAATGAACTGGGACTTTCGAGTACAAACTGACTCCATCAGGTACTTGGGAGTAAATATTACAGTCTGTCTCCCAGATCTCTTCGAGGCCAACTATGTTCCCCTATGGAAGACCATTCAAAAGATGTCAACAGATGGCTCAAACGACCCATGTCATGGGCAGCGTGCTTCACCACCATAAAGATGAACATCCTGCCAAGATTTTTATTTTTGTTCCACTTCCTCTCTGTCATCATTCCAGAACCATTCCTGGCAAAGGTAAAATGCACTTTACTGAAATTCCTATGGGCCGATAAAAAGCCCACGACCCAATATTCCACATTAATTCAGCCCAAAGAGGGGGGAGGTATGGGATACCCAGACCTAGAAGAATATTACAAAGCATCACAACTCCAGATACTCCCAGACCATTTGTGGGAAAATCCCGAAAAACAATGGGTAGCAATAGAAAATGACATTTTCGCACCAGTCACGTTGGGAGAATGGTTGTGGGTTCCATTATCAGCCATGACGCAAAGAATTAAAGAACACCCCGTCCTAAAAGTGTTGTGGTCCCTCTGGTGACCAGCCCGAGCCATGCAGGCGGTAACATCTTGGCCCTCCCCCTTAGCTGTGTTTGGTCCCCCCACCATTTGCGACTTGTTGAGCAAAGTTCAGCGGTTTCAGCCCTGGTACGAAGCAGGGCTTACCCCTGCCGGGCAGCTGTCACCCTAAAAGAATTAAAGGGTGACCTACAAGGTGTAGAGGTGTCCCCCATGTTATTTCTCCAGTTAAGAAGTGGCTTGAATGACGCCCGTTGGAGCAATTCTCTAAGGCACACTCTAAGCATCCCCAGACAACGAAAGGTCTCATTGCGCAAATGTACAAATCATTGATCACCAGAGGCCATCTCCACCACCCATTATCTGAGTCTATGTGGGAAGTGGAGCTGGCACTAGCAATCCAGCCAGAGATATCGAAGGTGATATATAAGGCGGTGTGGGCGTCATCTTTCACTATGAAATATAAAATGCACAATGCACGCCTTTAATGTTGTCCAAAATATTTCCGGGCACATCTCCCTATTGTTGGAGAGGCTGCGGAGAACGCTGTGATTACTGGCACCAATGGTGGAATTGCTGTAAGGTACAGATGTTCTGGAAGGAAGTTCTGGGTTGGATCCAGGCCATAGACGTGATTTCCAAGGTGCTTACACCTGTGCTGGTTCTGTTTGGGGTTGAATCAGATGAGGAAGACTCTAATGAGTCAGTCTCGCACATGCCGCACAACCTGTTACTAGCGGCCAGAGTTTGATTGACCATTAAATGGAAGTCGGCCGCACTCCCCTCAAAAAGAGAATGGTTAATCAAAGCACATGCCATCTACGAAATGGAGCCTTACAGCCGCAGTACACGAATCCCGCAGAAACATACACATGATATGGCTGCCTTTCTTAGAATATTACACAGCATACTGGGAACCTACAGATCAACCAATTAAACCCGTTACTGTAAACATTGAGCAAAGCTAAAGGAGCTGCCCCATAATGCCTGTTAACTTTTAACCCTGTGTAACACATTTACATTGCAAGCTGCAGAGCGGAATGTACTGATGGCAACCGGCGCCGTGTGAAGATCTGACTGTTTTCTTTTTTCTGTTCCTCTTTTTTCTTAGAAATTTGTTGAGTGGGAAATGGCGGGGTTGTGGGGCAGGAGGTGGGTTTAAAGCACAAGTTTCATTCTTATGACTGTTCCATAATTGCCTAGTAATTGTGACCATGTAAAACCATTGATTGGTACTGTGAATCTAACATGTATCAATACTGACTTGTTGAAAAAATCAATAAAATTCATTAAAAAAAATGGGAGGGGGCGGTAATGCAATGTCGTGCTGAAGGGTTGGTGGGATTCAAACAAAATGTGGTGGCCAAAGTAAACGATAGGTGCAAGGCAATTTGGGGTCAATATGTACATGCATTAACTTGGATAGGTGAAACTCATCAACCAGTTTATATAAAGAGCTTTACATGATTCCCTCGGTGTTTCAGGTCCAGTGGGTCCATTAATTTGGGAATTAACACTGGCTGTGCCAAGGTGATGAGGAGTGCGTGACGCAGGGGACAGCTGTCATTATGGACCTGTGGTGGGCATGTGGATCGAAGTGGGGTTTGTGCAATTGTTACACTGCACAGCCCTGCCCTGGTGGTGCCTCAAAGCAACAGCAATATGGGGCTTTCATTAAAGGAGCAGTCAATCGTGCTGCAGCCAAAGTGGTGCAGAAAAGGAAGGAGCAAGCAATGCGTGGAGTACTAAACCAGAAAAGTATAGCAAACAACTAGGGTCCAAGAAGAGTGCAAAATATCTGGCAGCAATTACTGCTGAATTTTGATTGTTTTCCAAGGCAACCACATTTCTTTACTGCTACCAGGAGTGCAAACTGCAGCTAATGCCAAGTGGTTACAGCTCACAAGATACAAGTTACTGCGACTGGCCAATTCAACAGCAAAGGGCCTAAACGTGGTAAAGGAAGAGCTGAGAGCACTACGTTTATTGGCACTGCAGAATAGATATGTTTTGGGCTTTCTCACTGCCATATAAGGAGGAGTTTGCTTCAATGGTCTGCGTGCGTGGCAGCCCAGACCAGCTGTGGCTGAACCACTTTGAAGGTAAGTTTTCTTAACAATGTTTATTGTCCGTATCCTTTTACAATGTCTTTTTCTGTTATTATTCGTCCATAACCTTGGTAATGTCTTTCCTCTCCCCAATAGGTGTGAAGAAGGCCACACAGAGTCACAGTGTTTGGAGCGAGTCCAAATGGGTGCCAGAGGGGTTTACGAGGTTCCCAAATAGAAGGTAAATTGGGGTTTCAAGGTCGAGTGCAAGGATTATGTGTTACGCGACCAAGCGTAGGATATTTAAGTATCTCTAACCTTGTGTGTTCTTTTCTTTAGCAGGGATGGCCTGGTGGCGTCAGACGGGATGTGGCTATCCGAAGACCTGCCAGTGGTTACTGGATGGATGGATCCGTGAGGATGCTGGGCGAGAAGAAGCTCCTGAGTAGTTAGACGCCCAGAACAGGTGAGGATGCGCCTCAACTCCGATGACAATGGGAATCAGATAAGATGCGATGCACTGCAGGTGATGGAATTGCAGGAGTCAGGTAAGATGCGCTTTGGCAATGGTGTTGCTGGTGTCAAGTAAGCTGCACTTCGAGCGATGGTGTTGCTGGAAGCAGATGAGGTGTGCGCTGAAGATGAGGTGCCGGATTCAGGTAAGCTGCGCTTCAAGCGATGGTGTGGCTGGAGTCAGGTAAGGTGAGCGCTGAAGATGTCATACTGGAATCAAATGAGATGTGCACTGAAGAAAATTAACTGGAATCAGGCAAGAGCGCTTCAGGCAGTGGTAAGCGTTATGCTGCAAGAAGCAGACTAATGCGAAGTGCTTGCATGCGGGTGGGGCAGGCTTAAATAGCCTGGTCCCAGCCACACCCCTATGGCTCCGCCTGTGGATGACCTTGCCACTCCCAGAGACTGCTGCATGTGCACCCCACTGTTTCCCTATGGCCACGCCCGGCCTGGAATCACGTGGGGAGCCTGCTGGGGAGAAAGTAACACGTGCCCCAGACAGAAAGTGTGCAGAGCACACTTTCTCATGAGCCTGGCGCCAAAGGCGCCAGCACTGGGTCCGTTTGAACCCTTTAGATGATAAAGATAGTGGCCCTTGCCCTGTTACCCTGACATGGTTAGACACCCTTTTCGCTTGGGTGCCCGCTTGGCTCTCAGGTGTATTTAAAGTGACTTTCCTCACATTGGTCCTCATGCTCGTCACCTTCTGCATTGGCAAAACTATTTTGAGACTCTATACTAACAGAGAGGAAAATGTATGTTGCCCCTGAATGCTGACAGGGTAAATGTTAAAAATACCCATTAACAAAGTAACCAAGGGTGAAAGAATTGATGAGATTGTTGACTGGGTTACAACACAACCCATAGATTTAGAAAACTATGACGCCTATTGGATTTCAGGTGATAAGGATGGGCAAGGGTGTGTGTTGATAGATGATGGAGGTGACATGAGTAGATTAAAAAGAGTATGGATAACTTAAAAGACAGCAGCAGAATGGGGACTTGGGGGAGAAGAAGTGGGGAATAATGTAGTAAAAATGCAAGTTCAGTGCAGTAAAAAGGCGCACACTTATTAGCTGCAGGATTAGCCCACTAAAAGGGGACGGGGCTTCATTTATAGCCAAACAGTGTTATGTACTAGGTTGGAGAATGCCCTAAATAATTTTGTTTGAAGCAAATAACTTATAAGCAATCAAGATTGAGTACAGGTAAGTATACAGGCTTAACATTGGACAGAGGCACTGTAAACAGGCCACAGAGCATGTTTTTGACTAGAGACAAATTCACATTTTATTAACTTTCTTAGTAGTTGCAGAGGCTGGCAGCACATTGCAAATGACACGTTCCCAGGATCATACAGAAATAACTAAACAGCCTTTGATACTTTCGAGGTCAGGAAGCGAAGCTCATTGGTGCCAGGGAAAGTCATTGAATGCACAATCATTTTATAATTCTGCATATTAGTTTATGAAACTGGCCTACTGACGGTTTAAATGTGCCCCTTAGCACATATCAGGCTGCGAAGTGGGTCGAAGAGTTTCTAGGATGCCACATTAAAACAGTAACTTGTCAATGGTGCAAGACTTTTGTAATGTCATGACCGGTTGTTTTCCCATGAGAAATGGATGTAGATGACCGGCGGCAGATGAATAAAGATCCGGTGGTCATCTCAAACGTCTCTATGTTCTGGCATTATGATGTGGGATTTGTGGGTTGGACGGTGACATCAAAGAGGTGGTCGAGGGTGTTGTGGCAAGATTTGCAAGACCCAATCATTTCAGGAGTTTTGTTAGTGGCATGGAAAGGAGGAGTCAGCTCTGGGGAGCCAAAAGAATGAACGCAAGATTCTCAAACCTCTATTCAATTTGCAAAAGGGCTCACACTATAAAATATGTACTCTTCCTCTATAACTGAGAAGCTAATGACACCAGTCCTCTTATCATATTCCTCCAACAGCTCTCTCTTGTCAGGCCTAGCTGGACCTAAAAATGTATACTTCTATACACAGAGTGGGTCTTATGAATTCCAAGGAGAGGACCACTTCCATCTGCACTTAAGTGCAAATATTTCCCACGGTACAATTTAACTTTTCTACCACCTAGTGAAAATGTTGAGTAAAAGAAAGGCAACACAGAATTTAGTCTTTAATTTTCCTCTATGTTTGTGGAAAAGTGAAAAATCCTCAAACAATTATCTGTTGCTGGTGGCATTTACAATGGATTCCTGTGGAATCCATCGTATTATAGCCAGTCTGAAAATACATGACACCATTAATACATCAGCATTTTTTTTAGGCGAGGCGGTATGGCGCACGTGGTATGTCCATCCCGTGCCCAAGCTCAGCTTTTCAATTATTATTAAATCTGGCAGATCGGAAAAAGCGCCAGTAAATAAACACTTTTACCACTACTTTTTCTAATCCTATTCACCCAGAATATGTCCTTCAGACGACATGTCCACCAATGGGTTTGGAGAATGGAACAGCACTATCTCTAAGGATCATTTTCAGTTTTGACTTCAGCCGCCCTGAAATTAATAAGATACTTTAGAGCAAAACCGATCATCAGGTGTAAATGAGGAGTTTGGACCTACCAAAACTCACTTAACTGATGGGAGTCCGCAGCAGGCAAAACATGGAAATCTCCTACTTTCCCACATTAGGGGGTAATTCACTCATGAGATGATTCTGATGGAATATTCTCCTGCAAATCCCAATCGCTGTGGAGCCAAATTGACTTCAGCGGCGTGCACACTAACAGCCCAACTCTTTTGTGTAAAGCTGATCAGACAAGATGTGACTGCAGAGGGGTGCAGCATTGTTGCCTAGGTAGACAGTGGTGCCCGCTGGGCTAAGGCGAGAGGCAGCAGCAAAACACAAGCAGTCTGTCTTGTGTCCAGAAGGTTCAGAGGCACAGTCCTGGTAAACACGTTTGCCTGAGTGGGCAGGCCGGATCATGACATGCATGAATGCTTGTTAAGAAATCCACAGCTGAACTCTCTGGGCGTGGAGAGCTTTTATGTTGTGGTGGATAGGTCACTGTGCCACATGCACTATTGTCTCATTTCAGCAATTTATGTCAGTATTGGGTGTATTATTCGGCCCCCAAATAATCACATTTCTTGCAGAAATGATTTGACCATTGTTAACAACCAAAGTGTATTTGTTTGGTGGGTTGTGGGTGAGGAAATATTGGTGGGGGTGTGGTAGCAGGGGAGTATCCAGCATTGCAAGAGCGAGGGGGGGGGCAGAGGGTACTGCTACTGTCCCCCCAAATGCAGTGCATGCGACTCCATAGGGTATCATTCAGATTCACACCACCGCCTCCCTGTCCTCCCCAATCAACTTTAGTGACAGATGGCATTTTAACACATACACAACACATAACAAACAAAAAAACTGCAGGGCCATTACAGATGCAGCAAACTCATCTATTAGAGCTCTGTGCAGGTGCTCTGTGGCAGAATACATGCAAACCACCTAATTTGCATATGGATGGCACCAACAGAAAAGAACATTAGAAGGAGCAAAGGAGCATCATCAGTCCTTCATACTTGGAGGCACCATGGAAGTTTAGAATAAGTTGCCATAAGTAAGCCAAGAGGCAAATAACTTTGTGGTGCAGAACACCTAAATTGCACTATTATTTATTTATTATTGTGTTTAGTTCATTACGAACTTTTACAATTTCATTTGTTTACAAAAAGAAAAATCAATTGCAATTAATGAATCATAACACAGTATTAAAATTACTTTGTTCACTTAAAAAAAATAGAACTAGGGGCAGTGGCCAGTGAGCAAGCAATGGAGACGTGATTCCCAGTTGCTCCCGTGGCCGCCGAAATATCCTGCTGATATCCTGTGATTTGGGAAGTTGATTCCAGCAAAAAAGATATTTTCGTGCAGCGGAACCCAGTGGCTGTACATGACAGAGATGTGGATCGAAACCGCGGCATGAGGAGAAAGATATCAGCGCCGGAAAATAACAGAGTGAGACCTCCGACGGCAAACAAAATGGCCGCCACGCATGAAGCGCGCTAAAACACAGCGAAGGCCGGGAGGAACCCGCCCATGATCCCAACCTGCTGAACCAGCCCTCGCTCTAAAAACACCTGGCTGGTGATATCGACCGGGGCTACCCACAGACGAGAAGCCTGGACTTGGACGCCTGCTGCGCCGACCCAAGCGTAGGATACACCCCGGGGGCCGGCGACCAGAAAACCCCTGGAGGACAGCCTGCGGCCCGGAGAGGACCCCTGCGCGACGGGCCGTGACTGGTTGGCCGCTGCGAGGGAAGTCCCCCCGCATACCAACGCGGCGGTGGAAACTTCCAGGGAGGAACAAAGTAGCGGGATACCCTCCAGTGACAGGACCCCCTAGACTAGCAGCACAGTCAAAGCGGGTGACCTGAGGTGAGATGACCTGAGATATGTGGCCGGGAAATGACCGAGGCCGATAAATCCGAGCCCCCAACACTGAGCAGGCAGCTCTCTTTCCCCACAGACAATCTTTTATAACAACTGGAACCCCGCGCCGAACTCTGCGCAACAACCACAACTTCTTCCGAGCCCTGGGGAGGCTAAAGCTGCAGTCACGCACACTGCAACACGGAAGTAACACAGCAGGGGCAACGCGGCCACAAGTCCACCTTTGGTCACCTCACTTAACCCCCTGTGAGACTCCATATCATGGGCAAGGAAAGAAACAAGAGAAATACGACGGGAAGCACCATGGATCAATATGCCACAAGCACACAGACAGCACCAAACGTGGAGGATCCGGGGAAGACCCCCCCCTCCAATGGAAGAACCCCTGTCCCTAAAGGACGTGATGACCGCGATCGCCAGTTCGCGCTCCTCAATGGAGCAAAAAATGGACACTATTTCCACCGAGGGGACGTTCCTTCACCACAACCTCCAAAAACTCTCATCCCGAAGGGGAGAAGCGCAGCAGCGAATATCTAGCGTGGAGGACGACCTTGAGCGGTGTGCACCACCAGCGCACGCAAACACTGAACCGCCTGAAAACACTGGAAGCCCGAGTGGAGGAGGGAGAGGGCAGGTCCCGACGCAATAACATTTGCATTTTAGGCCTGCGGAGCGCACAGAGGGCCCCAGCATGGAACTCTTCCTGGAGGAATGGCTGGCAGATCTCTTCGCGCCAAAAACCTTCTCAAACTTTTTCTTGGTGGAATGTGCACATCGTGTGCCCACGGGTCGTCCAACCACGAGGGCGCCCCCAAGGACAGTCATCGCGAACATTCTTAATTACCGCAACAGAGACGCCATCCTACAGATGGCCAGAACACAGGGGACGGTGGTGTATAATGGATCCAGGATTGCCTTCTTCCCGGACTACTCCCGAGAAGTTCAGAAGGCCAGACAGTCCTTTGAACACTTGAAAAGGAAACTTCACTCTATGAATGTGAAATATGGGCTGCTGTTCCCGGCACAGCTGAAGATCCAACATGAGGGCAAAACAGTCCACTTCACTGATCCACAGGAGGCATGGAGATGAGCGGAGACCCACATCAGAGGAGATTGGACTGGGGCCGATCGAGATCGCAGGGGAAGACCGAGACCAAAACCAAGACCAGGGGAGGAAAGACCCGCCCGACAACTGATACTGGAGAATCAATAAGAACCTACTGGAGGCCCCAATCCCTAGCAACAGAGACATTGACTGACCGACTACCTTTCAGGCAGGCACCCGTGACAAACACCTTGTTTGGACTTTTTCCAGAAAGGGGTCACCGCCGCCTACGCATGAAGGACCGAACGCAGTATATGTATCCATAATCAACGCACCATGCCATTGGCGAACGCCACCCCCCCGACTTCAGACACTTGACCCAAGGAGGAGTAGTAAGTCGGTGGGGAGGTAATAACAGTTTATAGCAAGTTGATCTGGCAACATAGTTCTTTAGCGCCAGTAGAGTTCGGGCGACAGATACTTCATGTTGGGGAGGAGTATGGGGAGGGGGGATGGGGAGTTATTATATGTTAGGAATTTTTTCCGGGAAGGTACACAACCCTAATTTTCATCACAAGACCGCGAAACATATCATGCTCAACACCCACGATCCCACCAGGCATGACCACGGTATTCTCACAGTCATATGTATCACACACGCATCTGGCACAACAATTTGAATCCCTAGACAGACATGGCTACACAACAACATAACAGCTTCACAGGGGGAGACGCATATGTCCCAATGGTAGATACGGAACATCACAGATCTCTAAAGATCCTCACATGGAATGTAAATGGCATGGGCTCAAGTATCAAGCGTCGGCTTATAATGCAATTCCTAAACAGGCGTTCCCCTGACATTGCTCTCCTTACGGAGACACACGTAGCGGGCTCGACCTGCCGATTCTTCCGCAGGACTAACTATCGACTAGCTTAGCACGCGGGGTACACGATGGGCTCCCGAGGTGTCCTAATCCTTCTACATAAACGACTCCCCTTTGCACTGATGGCAGTGGAACTAGACCCCAGCGGCCGCTTCGTGCTACTCAGAGGCACACTGTGGGGGGAGGTGGTGGCTATTCTGGCGATATACTCCCCACCGGAGTTGGGGAAGGCTCTCCTGGGGGATATCACAGCATTGATGGCGCAACAACAGCCTGATCTATGGATCCTTGGGGGGGACTTTAATGAAGTTATGTGTAATACACAGGACCAGACCCACATACGGAACCGGAACCCAAATAAACCCACACGGCTAGCGACCTTCGCATCCGCTCTAGGCCTAAGTGACCTATGGAGAGACCTCCACCCCACAGAGCAGGGCTTCTCCTTTCACTCGGGAGCCCACGTGTCCCTGTCCAGGCTGGATTACTTTTTCCTTCCGACTCCCGAAGCGTATAGGGTAAGAGAGGCAGAATTCCTTCCCCGCGGCATATCTGACCATTCTCCCCTGGAGATACTGCTCCAGACAGACAGACCCCTGCTTCCCAAGACTTGGCGGCTAAATAACTATAATTTAGGCCTTCCAGAATTCGTGGAGCACATTACCGAAAAATTCAACAAATTCTTTGAAATTAACACGGGTTCGGTAGAGGATCCGGTGATATTATGGGAAGCCCATAAAACAGTTCTTAGAGGGGAAATAATGGCCTGGACGTGTAATAAAAGCAGGGAACACCATAGGAAAGTTGTGGAAGCAGAGGAAGCCATAAGAGAATGGGAGAACAGATATGTCGCTAACCCCACTCCTGACGCCCACTGCTCCCTCGCGAAGGCCAGAGCAACCCTGCACAACACAGCACTAGATAACGCAAAGCACAGGGAGTCAAGGTCCAGAATCTATGAACCGGCAAACTACTGGCCTGGCTGGAACATCGGGAGGAGGGGCACAGACATGTCAGGCATATCATAGTAGACCCCAGTGGACTAGCCCAAACAGACTCGGAAATAGCGGAGGCCTTTGCTAGTTTCTATGCCGCACTCTACGCTGCCCCAACTTCGCCGGTAGATCCGTCCCTTCTGAACTGATATGGAAGGGCGGGCAGCCTTGAATAGCATTGACCACGTTGCAATGATCCATCTGGGAGGGGGGCATAGGGCTTCCACATCTCAGGTCCTACTACTGGGCCTGTCAACTAAACGTAGTCAATGACCTCCTGCATGGAGAACCCGAACGACCACACATTAGAGCCGAGGAGCCCATAATCCAAGGCACCCCACCACTGGAAACGCCATACCAGACCCTAACCAGACCCCCCGCACAAACGATATCTACCCATATCACGATGATCTGGAGGCAGGCACACACCCACATAGGCTGGGGGAACAGGATCACTATGGCACAACCACTATGGCATAACCATGGATTGAAGGAGGTATGGAAGCTGACTGCATGGACCCGGTGGGTGGAGGCGTTGGATAACCACAATAGGAGACATTATTGAGGATGGTTCCATCCATCCATTCGAAACCCTTCAGCAGAGGTTCGGAATATCTGACACAGAACATCACCACTACCTGCAATTGACTCACGCCATGAATGCACATGGGCAAGAGCTCGACGACATACCAGATTACACACCTCTGGAACGCAACTTACAACCACAACACATCCCAGAAAAAGTCACCACCATTCAATACAAGGCGATTATCGCGTTTGCCACTCCGGATCTGGTCAGTCTTAAAAATAAATGGGAGGGAGACTTGGGGCCCATTGAACCAGAGGACTAGATCCAAATATTGATGCACCCACGCAAAATTGCAATGGACTCCAGAATAAGACTGGTACAATTTAAGATACTTCACAGGGTGTACTACCCCCGAGGGGCCCTATTTGGCTGGGGGAGGGCAGAGGACCCTAATTGTCTGAAATGTCGGAGGGAGGAGGGCACTTTCATCCACCTTCTCTGGGAATGTCCTAAAATCAAATCCTTCTGGGCGCAATGTTGTCAACTGTTAACGAGAACCCTGGGGCGCACAATAATCCCACAACCTGCTATAATGTTACTGGGGGCCCCAGATGAGGATGTTTCGGATAAATCGGAGGGTATCTTTCTCTCCAATGCAATGGGCCTGATAGAACGCGATATAGCACAGAAATGGGGGGCCCCGGAAAGCCCATCAGTGGCCCAATAGTCAAATGAAATGGACATATGTGCAGCGACAGAGCATAGAATCCATACAGCATGGGGATGCCCGGCAAAAGCCAGCAAGATCTGGGGAAAGTGGGAAACCAAGTGGTATAGACCTCGCCGGTAAAATAGGAAAAGAAACTGACATAACAACTATACGGGACATGGTGAGGAATGCAGATTCTGAAAGTAAAGTGCAAAGCGGCAAGACAGGAACGGAGTGATGAACCAACCCGGGAGTTGGGGGGATTTGTTGATGTTCTGTATGTATATTTAAAAAACCAATAAAATGTGTTATAAAAAAAATACAAAATAGAACTAGGATATTGGATAAGAGGATCATTAAGAATAGCAATAGTGTAGAATACTATATCATTACATAAAATTGCTTAACCGTTTAATACAAGCATAACTAAAAGAAAAAAGAAAAAGTTTAGCAACAAGAGCCAGTTAAGGTTTTAGGCCAACAGATGATGCTTGAAGCTAAGACTATCGGCCTAAATGGAGATGTTCAGTGAAGATTCAATCCTAAAACAAATTCTATACATTGATATACATATTTTTAGGTTGTAAGAATTCACACTGCAATACCAAAACATTGAGTCCTCAACAAATGCTATGTCATGAACGTAGTTGTCATAATGCTCACAGTAAAGTACTGACAAAGATGGACAGGCTGTCAGCAGATGACAAGCAGTCCCGGAAACATGTTTTTACACGTCCGACAATATCTTTCGTTAGAGGCCAATTGGCTATAGCATCCTTTGTTGGTCCAAACAGGTAAATTGTCAATCCTCAAGAGGAGAATACAATGTCTGAGTCTACTGGAGGGGCATAAAATCATGTAGTTCTGGGGATTCACTACTGAATTGCACTATTCACTATTGATTGCACATTAGTATATATGGAGCAAATCTATAGTGATTCTGCTTTTAAAAAAAAAATAATATCATGATATATTTTCTTATTGTGGATTGGTTAAATTAGTTAACCTTACACAAATTAACAATGCACATAAGATAAATAGAAACGATGCAAAGATTAAGAATACATGGTTTAAAAATGGAAGTGCATCATCTTAAAACCAGTGACCAGCCATGCAGAATAATTTAAGCACCATTACATTACTATCAATTAAAAACAAGTTAGCTAATTATAAGAAAAGTAATGCATTGCTAACATCAGCTTAAAGAAATAATGGCGCTGAAAAACAGGCGCTTGCGTGCAAAACGCACCCAAGCGCCCTGTTTGTTGATTCATGGAACACATTGCGCGTGGCTTACCGGAGACTTGCGCTGAATCCGCGCGTCTCCAACACATCACTGAGACAACACAAACGTCTTGAGCGAGACACGCAGCCAAGGCGCATACCGTTTAGCGCATTCACCTAAAAAGGGGGCCGAACACGTGGAATGGGGAACAACAAGCGTAAATGTGGGCATTACGTAGGAAGTACGACAGTAAAATACTTGCAACGCCCACACGCGTGCTAACAACACGTATTCATGGAATTGAACAGGGCTCTCCGGTGCATGGAAAAAGACACGCTAATTCGGAAACACGTCCGCCACACAAAAGTAGGCATAGGTGTCACTGCGCAGTAAAAACAATGCATAAAAAGTGCACGCAAAAGCCAACGTGCGTATACAGCTACGATGAATGTACCATTTTTTGCAGCCGTGATCGTGGGACACCGCAGGAGTAGGATAGCCAGGGCATGCATTTTTTACCCAGGACCAGCCTGTCTGGGATGCTTGATGACCAGGTCTATGGCACGTATAAGTTTCCAGCTCATATCATATTAGACCTGGTCACGGAGTGGTAAGATGACCTCACATCACCCATCCTGTGCTCCCAAGCACTGAGCCCCTTGGAAAAGGTGCTCAATGTACTGCTATTTCTGGCCACTGGGTCATTTCAGCTGACAACTGCCATAGTCGGGGGCGTTTCACAGGCCACAAAGTCACGCTTCCTACACCAGGTGTTGGCAATCATGACTGCACGCCCCTCAGTCCGCAGGCACATATACATGCCCAGAACACCCGCAGAAAGGCAGACCGTGGTTCAGGACTTTTATGGGGTGGCGCAATTCCCTAAAGTGCGTGTTGCCATCGATTGCACCGATGTGGCCCTAAGTACACCTAGGGCCACAGAGCACATCTATCGCAATCGCAAGCACTGGCATTCCATCAACGAGGAGGTTGTATGTTATGCCAAGGGAATCATTACCTCTGTATATGCCAACTATCCAGGGTCCACCCATGATACTTTCATATTCAGAATGTCACCCCTACACCAGGCCCTGAAAGCTGGGAGGCAGTGCAGCACATGGCTCATTGGTGAGTACAAATGGCCTGCAAATGCATGCATGGCTCACACAGACAGAACCACACCACTGACAACCCATCTCACCTCCACAGGGGACAGTGCCTACCCTCTGAGCACCTACATGACGACACCAATACGGAACCCCTCCAGACTACCCCAAGTAAGATGGTAAGACAACACAGTCCATATTGCAACTAGGGGCATAGTGAAGCGCACATTCAGAGTGCTAAAGTCACGCTTCCGCTCCCTTGACCACTCTGGTGGTGAGCTACTATATTCACCACCACTGGTGTGCAGGATCATCGTGTCCTGCACAACGTTGCAACACAGCGTGGCACACCTGTGGACATGGTGGTGCCCCGACATCTCCAACCACATGCACGACGGCTGCACATGGAAGGGGAAAGGGCATGTGGCGAGGCTGCCCATAGCCAGCTTGTGGCACAATTTTTCACCTAAAATCCAACCCCTCCATAGTACATTCCAGGTGACAATCGATGATGATGAAGGGACAATCATCTTTCCCAACCTTAACATTCTGAGACTGTGTCCTTGGAAGTGCTAAATTGTGTGCATCCCTTAGTACTAAAAGTATCTCAATCAGCTGTGAACAAAAGGTACACATGGAAGATGGAGTATGTTACTAACACCATGCAAAAGTACACATCCAAATGCCGGTGTGTCACCTAAACCCTCCCACACTTCAATTCACCTGGTTGACACACCAAGCCATGGTATGCAATGTA
Organism: Ambystoma mexicanum; assembly: GCF_040938575.1. Taxonomy (NCBI): domain Eukaryota; kingdom Metazoa; phylum Chordata; class Amphibia; order Caudata; family Ambystomatidae; genus Ambystoma; species Ambystoma mexicanum. The sequence continues at coordinate 608,898,884 of NC_090937.1, forward strand.
CAAACTGAGAAATAAATGGCCAACACATAACACCACTGTCACAACGCGCCCAACAATCAATGGAACAAGTACAGAATGAACTCACTCTCACTCATCAATCTAATAATGTACACAGCAACATTAATTGTCTAGTACAGCATACCAGAAACACAGGACCTAAGAGTGAATCCCTCTGACCATGGCCATAAATAATAGCACATGTGCCTCAATGTGTCGTGACTTGCACATGCCACCCTAGTAAATTTGTGTGGCACTGCTAACCAAAGGGTGCAGGGAAGCGCATACAGCACGAAGGCTAACAATAATAGAGATAATCAAGCCAATACATGAAAACGGAACATGAACAAAGGATGGATCTCAATATACAAACAAAAAGGGATGCTAAACATGCACTGGATAAACAATCATGAATCCCCCTAGGAGTGTATACACAGGTCGGACTTGAGACTGCCCACAGATAGAATGGAAGCCCAATGCCACTGTGTAAGTTACTTTTACACGCTGCACTCCTTGCAAGCCCATGGAAAGGGGAAGCAGGTGTGGCATATATGTCTGGACCCTAAGGCACTAACAAGAAGGGTACAAATGTGAGACAAGCCTGCATGGGTCCAGATGGAATCTACAGTGAATGCCCTCAGTTGCCACACAAAGCAACACATGGTCACATAAATGCACAATAGACAAAACAATTGTAGAAAAGAATCAAAAATGCCCATAGGGTTCCGGGGAGTATGTGGTTGGCCAACACAGGAGGGAGGCGGTGCAGGGTGCATGTCAACACTCACATGTGTGGATGTAAATAAAAAAAACATCCATGAGTTAATGGGCTGTATGGCTAGCAGGATCGGGAGACCTGTCGCTGCTGTCACCACCCTCTGGTGTTGCATCAGAATGTGGTAGTGGTAAGGGAGGATCACCAGGTATAGCCCTGGTCTGGTCCACCATGGCAGTGGCCATGTGGTACTGAGATGCTTGCATCTACAACATGATGGCTCGCAGGTCTCCATTCAACACCTCACGGGATGCACACAGTTCCTCCGTGATGGTACGAGTCATCATTGGCATCTGCTGTTCAGACTATCTACTTCTGGATGCCTCAAGTGTAGTCAGTGTAATCCTGAAGGACCTATACTCTGACCTCGGGACTTCCCTGTGGGCCGGACCCTCTGCAGCCATGGATGCACGCAGAGCCCTCAGTTCTGCCCGTCGGCTCATGTTGCTGGCCACCATGTTCAGCCTGTGTGAGCGGCATCGGGACCGCAATGCCTGCTGCTCGTGCTCCACCTGTCTTGCAGGGGGTATTATAGAATTGGCCACCCTATTCATGCCCTGAGCCAACATCTCATATGAAGAAAACCGTTGTTGTGCAACAGCATACATGGACTGCTCCCACACAGTATTGCCAGCTAACACACGGCCACCGTGCTGGCAGACCCCACGCCTGCCTGGGCCAGGGGTACCTGTCCCTTGATGTGATGACGCTGTCTGTGGCTGCAGGACTGCATCCCTCCCTTGATCAGCTGCCACAGTAACAGGAGTCAATACTGTGGAGCGTGACCGTGCAACCGTAACCACCACAGACGGATGTACTGACACTGACTGGCCCTGTGAGGGGTCGTCACCCCCTCCAGACGTTTGGGATGCAACAGCACCCACAGTCGATGCACTCACCTGCGACAGCACTGAGGTTCCCATATCCGTTTCACCACCAGAGCTAAAGGCTTCCTCTGAGGGTGACTCAGACTGAGTCAGGGCCAGGGTGGCCTTTAGCACCAGTGGATCTTCATGGGCTACCACACCACGTCCTCCACTGGTGGTTGGTGGTGGCTCAGTATCCTGTTCCTCCTCCACCTCCTCCTCTGCATACAGTGTCTCATCACCTGCACATGGACAAAAGAAATACATGAAGAGCCATGTAAACAGCATAGCCCACACACCTAGGCATCACAATGGCATCATGCAACACATCAACCTGCCATGTCACAAACTCCTGCACGTACGCAGTGTCAATGCAAGTGAAGGATAGCATGAAAGCAGCCAAGGACGTGTGTGGACGGTCTTAATACAACATGTAGTGCATGGTGCATAGCACCTGCTACACACATGAGCACCTGACTGGCATAGTTCATACACCAACATCACAGATGCAAAGACACATATGCCACGTAGTATAGCCAAGCCTGAACTGTAATACTGCATGACATGGAACTTTCTGACTTCTGTCCCAGAACCATGTACAATGGATGTGATATGTAAAACACACAAGTGTCACACAGTGCTACGATGCAAGGGTGGTGGAATAGAGTGAAGCCAGACCCACCAACACCAACACCAACCAACACAGCACCAGGCTAGTGTCAATATGGCAGCACAATCCCTTAAAGGAGCACCCCTAAATGCGAGATCCCTCTTGGCCCATGCTATGGATATTGCCGACTTAAAGGCATGGTCTAGTAAAAAATGTTATTTAAAAAATAGATAGGCAACATAAAAAAAAATACTAGCATTCTCTTTTTTAAAACTTCCTATGTAAAATTTTGAGCTATTCAAGCTCATAATTCGCAAAAGCAAGCACATGGGCGCATCCATTTTGTGAAATGGATGCCCTCCTGTGCTGGCTTTTGCTTTTGCGGCACTAATGAAGGAAAAGCCAGCCAGCTGTAGTAAACAAAAGCTACCACTGGGTGGCTTTTCCTTCATTGGTGCTGTACGCGCAGGACGGGGACTGGAGACCAGAGCAGGAAAGCTGCAGCTGAATCTCAGTAAGTGCTATTTATTTTTTTTTTAAAAGAGGAGCCCGGAAAACTTAGAAATAAAACCACAGCTTTTATTTTATTTTTTTTTTATTTATTTGTTGCGGTAGCAAAAATAAATTTGCACCTTTACAAATTATACAAAACACCTATAACACATATAAAATCTTACAAAACCACAGCTTTAAAAACGTTGTATTTATGTTTGCGGTCGCTTTTGAAGTGACCGCAAACATAAATACAACGTTATTGTGTTGGAAAACGCTGCGGTTTTTCGTTCCAAGTTTTTCAGGCTCCTCCGGCTTGGAGGAGCCCGAGAAACTCGGAAAGAAAAACCGCAGCGTTTTCCAACACAACCTTGTTGTGTTTCTGCCTGCTGTGGCTATCACTTTGGGTCTCCGGTGCTCCCAGGGGAGCACCGGAGACCCAAAGTGAAAGCCAAGGCTTGACTGATGGGATGTGGAATCGGGCCATGGGATACCATAAGAAAGTGTCCAGGAATGCTAGATTGCAGCAAATACAGCTATACATTACGCATAGAGCATATATGACCCCGAAGAAAATAGCCAAGTTTGCGAACGCAGGTAGACAAGCATGCCCGAAATGCGATGAAGAAGACGCAGACATGACACATATGTTCTGGTCCTGCCCAGTGATTGAAGGCTTTTGGGGGGAAGTGGCACAGAAATTAGCAGATAAGGGGGTCCTGTTACGCTTTGACACGGCCTGGGCCTGCCTCCTGGGAGGGTTCCCCAGACCACGGAACACCAAACATCTCGGGAAACTGAGAGACCTGGCGTATGTACTTGCTAAGAGGAGGATAGCCATGAGTTGGAAGCAACGCCATGGGCCAAGAATAGAGATATGTTGGCGGGACCTGCAGAAGTGGGCGGAGGCTGAAACAGTGGTATGGCAGGAAGCGTGTAGCAATTGCGGGGAAGAAGATGTGGGCAACCTAGCGGCTTGGAGGATGTTAATTACGGGACTGTTTGGCACGGAAATGGACCCTGCTGCTTCTGAGGGAGGCGACGCCCAGCCACACCAAGTGTACACAGAACTGTAAGGTTGATAAGCTCTTGGGGGGGGGGGGGTTTGAAGTGCAGTAACATGGGATTAACTGATGTTTACGGTTGTACTGTATAATGCTGCAAGTTTGGTTTGTATTGTTTTATTTTGAAAATAAAAAATATTTTAAAAAAAAAAAAAAAGTGAAAGCCAAGGCAGGCAGAAACACAACACGGTTGTGTTTACATGCCGCATAGTATTTCCGCCTACAGCTGATTTCCCATTTGGGGCTCTCGGGCTCCCCACGGGGGGCCCGAGAGCCCCAAATGGGAAATGCTAAATGCTGCGTTGTGTCTGCCTAAATCTGCTTTCCCATTTGGGGCTCTCGGGCTCCCCATGGGGAGCCCGAGAGCCCCAAATGGGAAAGCAGATTCAGGCAGAAACAACGCGGTTGTGTTGGAAAACGCTGCGGTTTTTCTTTCCGAGTTTCTCAGGCTCCTCTGAGCCGGAGGAGCCTGAGAAACTTGGAAAGAAAAACCGCAGCGTTTTCCAACACAATAACTTTGTATTTATGTTTGCGGTCGCTTCAAAAGCGACCGCAAACATAAATACAATGTTTTTAAAGCTGCAGTTTTATTTCTAAGTTTTCCAGGCTCCTCCAGCCCGGAAAACCTAGAAAAAAAACACAGCTAGTGCTTATTTTTTAAAAAAAATAAATAGCACTTACCGAGATTCAGCTGCAGCTTTCCTGCTCTGGTCTCCGGTCCCCGTCCTCCGCGTACAGCACTAATGAAGGGAAAGCCACCCACTGGTAGCTTTTGTTTACTACAGCTGGCTGGCTTTTCCTTCATTAGTGCCGCAAAAGCAAAAACCAGCACAGAAGGGCATCCATTTCACAAAATGGATGCGCCCATGTGCTTGCTTTTGCGAATTTTGAGCTTGAATAGCTCAAAATTTTATATAGGAAGTTTTAAAAAAGAGAATGTTAGTATGTTTTTTTTTATGTTGCCTATCTATTTTTTAAATAACATTTTTTACTAGACCATGGCTTTAATAACCGAAGGAAATTTGGATTTAGTGGTCATAACGGAGTCTTGGCTACATAATGCTGCAGGACCCTCACTTATGCTAGCCATCCCAGAAGGATATACAATATCTAGGCAAGACAGAGACGGAACCCGAGGTTGGCGGAATCACCATCATCTCCAGAGCGAGCCTATCACTGAGACTAGCAATCCCCCCACCCCCCGCAAACGCTGCAATCATGTGAAATCCTTACGGCCAAACTCCCTCTAAACAACTCCCAGTCACTTACTATCCATCTACTGTATGGACCTCCTGGCCCCTTGGGGACCTTTGAAGAGGATATGCATAGCATACTAGCCAACAATCTCAAAACTACCACTCAATTGCTACTACTTGGTGACTACAATCTTGGCTTTAATGATCCAGCGGACAAGTATGCCCTAGAAATAGCCAACATCCTTACCACATTAGGACTATCTCAAAGAGTTAGCAAACCTATCCATATTAAAGGTAGAACTTTGGACTGGGTAGCCGATCACAACTGCACAGGCACCATTACCTCTATCACGCCACAACTGTGGACAGACCACTCACTTGTGTCTTTCACATTATCTACCATTAGGCCTTTAATTAGACCTTTACCCTTAGTCCCACAACTAGCACCACTTTGCTTAACTAGAAATAAAAAGAACATTACAGTGGACAGAGTGATCCCAGCTATTCTCCCGACTCTAAATGCACTGTCCAATAATCTAGACTCCAGTGCCATTGTCGATGAATACAATAAAATTATGCTCACCACACTAGACAAAATTGCCCCTCTCAAACTAAGAGCAAGTAAACCAAAAGCCCACCTAAACAAGTGGTTTACCCCACAATTAAAGGACCTATGCATCATGAAAAGGAAATGTGAAACTGCCTGGAGATTATGCCCCTCCAACGAGAACAAAGGCAAGCTAACTACCATTTCTTTGCATTACAAAAATGAAGTTTGCCTGGCAAAACGGAATTCTTATAATGAACGCATTGCCAAATCTAACTCAAGCATGAAGGAATTGTTCACTATACTAAAAGAATTAGAGTCCCCAATTCCTATACCTGACATATGTATCAAAAATAAAACTTGGTGTTCGGACATTCAACATGCACTAGCTAATAAAATAAATACACTCCAAAATTAAATAAAACAAAAAAAGTGACTGTAAACTCACAGCTATCTGCAAACACCCTTCCGTCCAGTGATATACCCACTGACCAGACCTCCAGATTCAGTTTTACCAAAACTACGATCTTAGAGGTAGAGAAAACTATTTAACTCTCAAACCATCCAATTGAAAAGGTGACATCTGTCCTGCTCAAATTATAAAAGATGCTGCCAGAGATCTGTCACTATTTATTTTCCAATTGATCAATGCATCCTTTGCCTCTGGCACTATTCCGGCCAACCTTAAACAATCCTGGGTACTTTTAAAAAAGCAAACTCTAGACCCGCTCATTCCTACTAATTACCGCCCCATCACAACGGTACCATTTCTACTTAAAATACTTGACAAAGTTGCTTATACCCAGATACAAAAATAGCTGGAACTGCAAAAGTTCTTGGGAGCTAGACAATCTGGTTTTCGCCCATTTCATGGGACGGAAACGCCCCTGATTGACTTAAAAACACAGATTGATAAGCTGAGAGATAATGGAAAGACTGCCCTTCTCCTACTACTAGCTCTCCTAGCTGCATTTGACCTAGTGGATCATAAGATGCTATACAGACACCTGGATTCAGCAGCTCACCTCTCAATAGAGGCTATCAGATGGATAGAATCATTCCTGAGTGAAAGGACCATGAGGGTGTTTTCCCAATCAGCAGCAGATGACCCTACCCCAATCCAGTGTGGCGTACCGCAGGGCTCCTGTGTCTCCCCTACTCTATATGACATATTCACCAAACCCTTGTTCGATGATCTGGACCTTCTGGGTATCACCTACACTAACTATGCAGATGATACACAGATTCTCCTCCCTCTTTCCGGAGATCCTGGCAAGGACTCGGAGTTGGTGAATAGGGTATATCTCATCATTCAGACATGGATGGCCATCCACGGTCTCTGCCTGAATGATGACAAGACAGAGTTGATAATCTTGGACACACATTCTAACCTCCTTAAACTAGGTCAAGAATATTCCTCATTCACCATCGACGGAAACATCATTAGAGTATCTAAGGAGATAAAAATCCTTGGATTTTACCTCGACTCAACTATGTCCTTCGACAAACAAGTAAAATCCTTGGCCTCTAACAAAGCTTACCCCTGCAAGCTTATTAGAGCTGCTTAGCCATTCCTCTCAAACGACAGCTGCATGTTTATGGCCAGAGCACTCATACTCTCTAGGTTGAATTACTGTAATGCTCTTTACAGTAGTGCTAACAAAATCATTATCCAGAGGCTACAAACTCTTCAAAATAACGCCTTAAGAGCTGCACTAGGCATAAATAAAAGAGTACACATTTCCCCCATCAGACGCCAACATAAATGGCTTTCTACCCACAATAAAATACAGCTAAAAATGGTCTCCTTGACCCATAAATCCCTAAATAATGTGGCCCCTAGCTATCTAGTAGACAGACTAATTAGAAGAACTTCCTCTAGACCAACGAGAGCTAGTAATGCCAACTGCCTTGTGGTACCAAGATTTAGACATACTAAGATTGGCGGACACAACTTTCCAGTAAAGGCGGCCAAACTGTGAAATTCCCTGCCCCCTGAGATTAGAGAAATCCAACCCTACCCTACCCACATTTCAGAAAAATGTATATCAACCTGCTCAACACCACTGAACAATAGCCGCATGAGTGCTATTTGCCTCATTGGGATGCCCTAATTTATCTCGCAACCTAGTGAAATGTATAACCTAACGTGTTTAAACTATATATTGTACATTTGTATCTCTACCCATGTTGCCTTGTAATTCTACCTGTAAATATATTGTTGTGTACTGTGAAATATTCTGTAACCTTGTAAGCTTTGCATATTTCTATTGTTGCGCCCTGTTACCCTCGGGTCTGGTGCGCATTAGAAATAAATCAACAAACAAACACCCATCCCATGAGGCCAGGTCACATTGACATCACGCGAGTGAATAGGCATGGTGAAGGTGAGACCTGGAGTTGGAAGTGGGAGTGGGCAGTGCAGTACATGCGAATGGCATACCAATGAAATACAAGCACATAATCAGCTATGAAAATGCAGCGGGCTGGTGTAAGTGTATGTGGAGGCATCAGGTGTCAATTGCTGCTAGAGGGCTGTAGGGATACAGTAAACAGCCACCGAGTGTGGGGGATGGCAAGGTGGCAGTGAATGGGTACAACTGGTGTCTCAGAGGCCCATGTCGGGGATCAGAGTGTGGGCAGGTGACTAGTGCATTCTCTTAGTCATCCAGGACTCCAGCAAGGGAGAGGAGGTAGAGAAAGCACAACACACGAGAAAGCATCAGAAGTGCCTCCAGACCCAGAGAAGGTCCACCTCTGGTTCCATGAGGCAGGGAGGCTGTACCAGAGGTAAGCCCCAGCCAAAGATAGACATTAACCACCAAATAATTGCTATGAGAAGTAACTGACCCTGAGGGGGTAGGAAAGGGATAATCAAAGACCATGAGTAGGAAGCGAATTGGGAAGATGGAGTTGAAGGAACTGCAGTACCAGGACCCATAAGGCCCTGCGGCCAATGCACATCGATTGGAAATGAACAGTCATAGCCACTGGAAGCCAGTGTCATCAACACAGTCCTAAGAAGAGACAATACCTGGCCCAAGACAAAAGGACAATCCCCACGGTCCAGGTCAGGATGAGTTGTAGAGGGAAGAGAGTAGAGACACATAAATCTTGGTAGAGGCCGTTGCAGTACCCCACCATAGGTATGACCAGTCCTCTGGAGACAGTGAGCTACTGGGGGAATGAGAGGAAAGGAAGAATAATCCCGAGGTGGTGCAGCTGGTAGGGTGATCTCTCAGAGACCTCAGAGATGTGCAGAGAGAAGGCGAGTGTGGAGTGCAAGATTCTCACAGGCTATCCGCCATCACAGGTCAGAGCAGGAAGAGGGCCAAGAGAGCCTGGACAGAGTGACATGGAAGGAGTGAGCAGGTGTGGTGATGGGGTTGCCACAGTGTGCAGCACACTGTGCGGATGCAGTCTGCAGGACAACAAGCACATGTCAGTCCACCATGACATGGTTCGCCCATTGCAGTCATGCAAATGCAGCCAGAACTGCCAGACAATCATCACACTTCATCCAAGCAACATACACATGTCCTGGACGCACACGCATCACCACTCACCAGACATTGCCTCATAAATTGGCAGGTCTCCCACGCCTTGGCTCTGCTCCACATCAATCATAGCACCTATGATCTCCCTCAATTGGAGTGAGTTCTTCGTCCTCTCGTGGTGACCCACCTCCAGTCACCAGAGTAGAGGCGTAGTTGGCGCCCATCTTATCTTTGGCTCAGCGCCGTAGGTCATACCAATGCTTCATTGCATCAGAAGCTGAGCGCCTCTCATGGCCCAAGGCGTTAATAAGATCAGTGACACACTGCCAGTGGGCCATACGCTGGGCAGGCGTATCTGTGCTCCCTGCCTGCACAAGCATGTTGTGTTTGTGTTCCTGCACATAGTCCACAAGGACCTGGAGCTCCTCATCACTAAAGCTCCTCTTCCTCGACGTGTGGGTCTCCTGTGCCGTGCCTTGGGACTGAGCCTGTGTGCCTACTGAATGCTTTGCCTTCTTGCAAGGTCGTGCAGACCCCGAGTGGCTGGGACCACTTGGGTCAGTAGGTGTCATGGCCACTGGACAAGGGTCCAGTCCTTCCTCATCCCTAGGGTCAAAATGGACCCAGTACTGGTGCCTCTGCAGCGTAACGCTTACCGCTGTCCTTACTTGTGCATCCACTTGATTCCAGCTGCTCATCTCTGAAGACATCTTACCAGATTTCAGCAAATCCATCGCTGAAGACGCCTTTTACCTGAACCCAGCTACTCCACCGCGGAAGGTGTATCTTACCTGATTCCAGCTACTCCAACGCTGAAGGCGCCTTTTACCTAAACCCAGCTACTCCACTGCTGAAGGGGCCTCTTACCTGAATCTAGCTTCTCCACCGCTCAAGGCGCATCTTACCTGATTCTAGCTACTCCATCGCTGTAGGCGCACCTGACCTACTTCCAGCCGCTCCATCGCTGTGCGCGCCCCTTACCTGCATCCCATCACTATCGGAGTCAGGGCCTGCTTCTCACCTGATCTGGGCAACCAGCTACTTGGAGCTCCACTTCTTTTCTTCTCCTTCGCGGTACCTTCATCCTGCAACTGCAGAGCTGTGCCGAACATCCAGGCTTCGCTCCACCGCCGGCCTTCTCCTGCAAGGAAGAAAGAACACAACAGGTTAGAAATCATATAGATAACAAACGCTTGGCCGCTCCATACTTGAGACTAGACTTCCATCATAAAGGCCAATTTACCAGCTACTTTGGGAGCTCCATCATCCTCAGGGAAATCCCCGGATTTGCTCCACGACTCCGATCTGCATCTTCACACCTATTGGGAAGAGATAAGACATTGCAAGAATTACAATTTATGATCAAGACAAAAGACATTATAATAAACAAACTATAATCATAACCAAAAGACTTACCTTCTAAGTGGATTGGTCGCAGCCGGTCTGGATCAACACTTCCACGGACCAGTGAAGCAATTAGGTCCACTCTACGTGCCCCTGCCATAAGAAGCAGGATGGATAGCTTATCATTACAACACAACAGGTGAGCTTGCATGGGAAAACGCTTGCGCACTTCATTTTGGAACGAGAGGGTCGAGGGAAGTCACGACACCACCACGCCATTCTCATTGCCTCTCATCTTCTCTCAGGGGCAATACCAGCATCCAGAGCAGCAGATTCTGCAGCAACAGGGGGAGAGAGGTGATTCAGGGGAGCCAAGTCGAGGGAGGGCTCCAACCGTGCCCCAACGCCCCTGCAGAGACCAGGTGAGCGTAACAGTAGGGGCTGGAGGACTGGTGGCCTGGGCTGAGGCATCACACACTGATGGTGTGACCTTGCAGGTGGCTGTACCTGGGTGCTGGTGCCACGACGCTGCACAGTATGTCCCTTCCCCTTTGATGCATGGATAGCATCTGCCCCAGCGTCTCCATGGACTGGTGTGGGGAGCAACACAGGCCTGGCTGGGTGATGATGTCTGCAGCTGCCCCTGCAGCTACCTGGCAGTGTCGGGTGTGTACAGCAGGTGACACTGCTGCATCTGGGCCCTGGGTGCCAGGATGTTGCCCAGCATGTCCCTTCCCCTTCGATGCACAGATAGCATCTGCCCCTGCGTCTCTGTGGAACGGAGTGGGGAGCAACTCAGGCCTGTCTGGGTGACCTGGAGGCTGGGTGGTGGTTGCTACAGCTGCCCCTGCAGCTTCCTGACCCTGTTGGGTGGGGGAATAGCTCTCCCTGCACGGGCCCAGACACCTCTGCCATCTCAGCCCCCTCCGTCACCTCGCACACCTCCACCAACTCAGCCACCTCTGCCACCTCGTGCACCTCTGCCACCTCGCACACCTCCGCTACCTTGGGCACCTGCGCCACCTCGGGCACCGCCACCACCTTTGCCTCCCTTCACACTAGTTGCTCTCCCAGTCATGGCACAGATGGATTGGTGAAATGGGAGGTGCAGCTATCGCTTGTCCTCGGCAATTTGAGTGAGGGGGCAGTGTATGTGATGTCAAACGTACCAGTGTAGCCTCAGCAAGGCTCCATGTAACCACTGGGGAAACAAAACAAACGCGTAATGCACAGGTACCCCAAATATGAAATATTAGCGTACGCGACCTCTCGGCAGCCCACGTGTAAAGGAAAAACCTAACGCAGTACACTGTGGCACCCAGCAACACAAAAAATACATACGCGAAGGACATGTAAGCTACAGTGATGTTAAATAAGGGGTTACGTGACACACAGGGGCACCCACAGAATGCAAAATGCGTACGCAACCCACTGTCAGCCTCAAAAGTAAACGCGCATGTGAGCGGAGGCAATGTCCCACCAAAACAAGAGGCTCACACACAGTGAAGAGATTGCATGGAAACGAAGTCCACACGTCTGTACGCTATAACTCGGCAAGCGTGTGATGCTCTCCTACTCACTACTTCATCTCGATCCCAAAGTCCAGTGAGTGTCATGTAACTTATGCACGCATGCCCTTTCCTCTAAATCCACACTAATGCACAGTTTCCGCATGTGCGGAGTCACTTTGTTTCTGGCTGGCCACACAAGTAACACAGAAGACCCACGCTCCTGCCTACCAGCCAATTTACCTGCCTCCAAGTGCCCCGAGCTGCCTCTTACGAGCCATCTGCTGCTGCCTGCCCACTGTGTGTGCCTGCTGCCCACGTGCCCTGCAATTCTGGTGCCTGCTATACAGCCATTGCCAGAGCTCCTGTCATTGGACCTGTGACCACATCTGCTGATCCAGAAGACTCCCGACCTGCCAGACCATCACTCCACAGTCCAGCACCAGGACCACCTTGTCACCCACACCTGCGTTGGGGGTAGCCATGTCTGAAGCAACATCATCGGAGGCAAGTGGCAACCCCCCGGCAGCGCCGGAGAGGGCTGTCAGCTTCTCAGCCAGGGAAGTTGAAATCCTGGTGGAGCAAGTCCTGGTGCATTATGATGCCCTCTTCCACAGACGATCGCAAGTCAGCAAGGAAGGACGGAGGAAGATCTGGGCAGACATCATGGGTGCCATCAATGCAGAGGGGGTGGCACCCCGCGACTACATCCATGTCCACAAGCGCTCTGAGGACTTCAAAGCCAGGAAACGCAACAAGGTTGCCGCTGACATCAAGCGGGTCCTGGAGCGGTTCTACCCGGCATTGTACGCCCAGGGATTTGGAACTCCATCTGGAGTTGACTGGTAAGTGTCCACCATAGTGCATGTGCATGTTGATGTATGGTTGGAGTGTGCACCGTGGCCTTATGTCTGGTATGTCTCTTGTACAGGTGGCTGTGTGCATGTCCCAGATAGTGCTGCACATGAGTCCATTCAAGCATGTGTGACAACAACAGTGTTTGTGTAGCAATGTGTGATGCGCGGCTGCATGTAACGACGTGCACATGGTTGGTTTCATATGTCTGGACTTGGCCATGTGAGAGGTGTCACATGTGTGCTTTTGGCAACATCATGGACATGCATGGTGCACATGTGCATGTGTCTGAAGAGTGTGTGACTGGCCAACACACCGGATGGATGTTGCTTGAGCATTAGATTGTGTGATTGACTCATGCTGCAAAATTGACCTCTAGTGGATTTGGACGTGATAACTCCATGTCCTGCTTCATGTCTGTCAGCTGATGTGTGTGAATGAGATGTGTATGTCCCATGATGCATGTGAGGCGAATGCACAATTTTGAGGTGCTGACAGTGCTTTGTCCAAGGATGTCATTGTCTGTTGAGTATGGCAGACATGATTGTGCACGTGTGTTGATTGCACTAGGCTGTCTGTTGTGGACGGTGATGATGGTTGTGACCTTTGACAGAGCCACTCATGTACATTTGCTTTGTGCAAAACAGACATATGTTCAGTATCCTGATGTTTGTGTTCTGGCCCAGTCAGGCTCCCAGGAAATGTCATCTTCAGGGAGCAAGGGGACTGGTGCTGCGTCCAAGCAGCTGCTGAGGGGAGGCCCAAGAGGGTGAAGTTGGTCAGGGGCTCCTCAGCAGTGGGAGGGACAGGTGAGGTAGCACTGGGGCAATCGGATGCAAAGGATGGTGGGGAGGCATCCAGGTTAGCGGAGGGGGAGCCTGCATCAGCCCCGCCCATGGGGCTTGGTGGGGGTGATGTCATGGGTGTGACTGGTCCAGTCCAGACTCAGGGGCAGGAGCCAGTACAGGTCACCCTGGAGGGGCATGTGACTGATCCTGCCCCTGGGACGGCAACTACATCAGTATGCACCAGCGGGCATGCCTCAGCCAAGACCCATCCGCAGGTGGCGGATGTTTCCACGCAAACGGAAACACCAATAACTGCAGATGTCGCCATTCGGGACAGGGTGGAACCTGTGCTAGCCAGTGTCATGAGGTGGACAGGCACCATCCGTGATGATGTGCAGGCTTCCAATCGGGAATTCACAATTAAGAAATCATGATATGGGGATTCCAAAATGGCTGCCAGGCTAGGGAGATGCGCGTAAAGCTCTCTCCTCCCGGGCCGCCACAAAGAAGCTTCAAAACGATGCCCAGATGAGCCACATAACGAGTAAAAGGGCACCACCACCCTCGTAACCTCTGGTGAAAGCAGCAGTAGGACTCTGACCCCGTGGAACAGTTTGGAACCGTGAGCCCCTCTCCCACCGAAGAACGCGGGGAGTGTAGGCCGGAGGCGGAGCAGAGTGGCTGGGTAGGAAAACGGGCCGCTCCCACGCATATACATAGAGGAGCAAGACGGCAGCGCTTGGGAGGGGCGGACAGCCTCCCCCCGTCCTCCCCTTGTCCTCGGCAGCAGGCGCACCTCCGTGGGAGGACTCCGGCTGCAGTGTTGGTCCCTCACCCCCTGGCCTTGGGCAGCTCCCTGAGGTGGGGAAGAAGGATTGGACGCCCGCGGCCCCTGGGTGAAACCAGAAACGAGGCTCTGACAAGGAGAGAGGACGGCAGCGGACGCCGGGAAGCACAAGGTGAGAGCCCCCTGCCCCCACTGCCAAGTGGGCAAGGGGACTCCTCCCCCCTTGCAGTGCACTGCATACCCCCCCTACCAGAACAGACACCAGGGGCTGGGACGTCACCACCCTGCAACCAGGCACCTCGGTGCGGGGGCAGCGCGTAGGGGGCCAAGAAGGGGGGGCCACCCCTCCCCATCCAAACCTTACTGTGGGGGGCTAAGGAAAGCGACAGCTCACCCAAGAAAGCAGGAAAGGAGAAACAGCCGGGACGGCAGGCACTGCTGCAAGAGGACACTTCATAATTGAACACCCACCCTCAGACTTCAATCCTTTCGCCCCCCACCCCATGCCACCAGCCGGAGGGGAACTGGGGGTGGACAGGGACGCAACGAGACTCCCCACTGGCCACACTATAGACAGCACCACATGCATAAGAATATGTCAAAGGCTAAGGGGAGGGGGACCTTGTTCCAATAAAACTCCCAGACCACCAAGCAGGATGCTAACCTAATACAAATGTGGTCATTAGACAACCCAATACAATCTAGAGGAAGGGTGCAGGAAGATCCTCCAGTAGAAAGCAACCCACATCTCCCACCAGCACCCGCCCTCAAGGGACGACATGCAAGCGTGGTTCACGGAACTCCAGAAGAAGTTCATGTCAACAGTACAAGATCAGTTTGCCACGCTTAGGAATGACATGAAGCAGGTGGTCCACCAGCTGAAGATGGATGTGGCCAAACTGGAGGAGCGAACTGACACACTCGAGAGAATACTCCGAAATACAGAAGAAGAAGCACAACAAATCAGCGAGACACAGGAACACCTGGTGAGGCTAACCCACAATCTAGAGATACAATGTGAGGACCTCGAGAACCACTCACGAAGATCAAACATTTGTATCAAAAACATGCCGGAATCGGTACTTGACAAGGACCTCAAAGTGGCAGTACAGGAGGTGTTCAAGGATATCCTGGAGGCACAGGAGATGGACGCAATTGGGATAGACAGAGTGCAAAGGGTGGGCCCAAAGAGAACTGGAGCTCCAGGGGAAAGACAACAAGACGTGCTAGTGGCCCTCTCCTCATACCCACAAAAATTGCAAATCTTGAGGGGGCAAGAGGTATGGACCACATAAGAATGAATGGGGAGGACATTCAGCTGTACCAAGATCTGGCCCTTGTAACTCTACAGAAAAGAAGACACATGGCCCCATTGGTCAAGGAATTGGTGGTGAGGCAAATTCATTATAAATGGACGTTTACGATTGGATTGCTGTTCACATGGGAGGGCAAACAAAGAAGAGCGACCACCTGGGAGGAAGGCCTCAACATGATGGGGATACAAGCAGACGGAGAGGAGGAAAGAGACACTAAAGCCAGGGGTGAGTGCCAAATAAGAAAGAGGGAATGGGAAACTGTGCAGCAAAGGAAGAAAAATGCAGCCAAAGAGAGCTGCAAGACACCCCTAGTGGAGTAAGGTGGGCAAGGACACACCTGGACATTCCGTGGGGGACAGGACTGGAACACCGTAGGGAGAGAGAGGTGGGAGCAAATACCGGCATCCAGAGAGGCTTCGTAACGGCGGTCCGGCGCGAGCCCCCGGAAGTGGAACGCAGTAAGGAAAGTTGCAGATGCGGGGTTTAGGGTCCCCTGCGAAGTTCACCCCGAGTCCAAGGAGGGCAGGGGGCGATAGGCGCAACACCCTAGCATCCTTAGGAGCCCGAGCCCCACTCGGGATAAACATGTTTGGTTCTAAGTTCATCGTTGGGGAGGGAGTTATCATGAATGGGGGGGACCCGGAAGATGGAAAGGAATATGAGTATGGGGAACTCAGGACATGGGGTGTGGGCTAAGATGCCATGGGGTAACTTCGAATTCTATGATACAACCTAAGGGGCCTTAACTCCCCGGTGAAGAGGAAAAAGCTGGATAGCATGCTTAAGTGAGACAAGGCGGACGTACTGCTACTCCAAGAGATGCACATAAGAGCCCAGGATAAACATAAAGTCCACATCCGGGGATATAAGATCTGGGCCCAATCCAACACAACAAAGAAGAGAGCTGGGGTGGTAGTTGCGGTAAAGGATGGAGGGCACTCCAGACTCAGACAAATTTGTAGACAAGAACGGGAGGTTTGCATTTGTTAACACCACGATAGAGGGATGCCGCCTCACCCTGGCCTCAATCTATGCTCCCAAAGCGGGCAAGATGGTTTTTTGCAGGACACCCTGGGGAAGCTTGAGGTTTTTGCAAAAGGAGAGGTGATACTGGCGGGAGACCTTAACCTGGCATGGCACCCAGAGACAGACAGAAGTAAGGGGGATTCACAAGGCTATGGGGCACCATCCAAGCTTCTCAGGCAAAAGATGGAGCAACTGGCACTTTGCGATGTATGGAGGGAACTGAAGGGCGACCAGAGGGGATATACGTATTTCTGGCATGTACGCAACACTATGTTGAGAATTGACTACTTCTGGGTATCAGTGGGACTAGTGGGCGAAATACAGGGAATAGAAAGCGGGTTTATCTCATTGTCGGATCATGCCCCACTATGGATGGAGGTGAAAACCCCGGGAAGGTGTGGAGGGCTTTGGAGGTGGAGGCTCCCCCAGGACCTTCTCCAGGACCCTGTACTGGGGGAGACGATAAGGGATGTGGTAATCGAATATTTTGTCCAAAACGATACAGGGGACATCCTGCTGGGAACGGTCTGGGAGGACTTCAAAGTGGTGATCTGTGGAAAACTGATGGCTCTGAAGGTCTCCAGGGATAAACAGAGGTACAGTTGGGAGAGAGAGCTGGAAAAAAAAAATTGCAGATAGCCAGGAGAAACTTCTATCACACCCCTCCCGTAGTTTACAAAAGGCATTGAGACACACACACAAGGGCAACTAGAAATGATCTGCACCAAAAAAGCAGAGAGATCACTTTTATATCTCAAACAACGCTACTGCATTAGGGCCAACAAGGCCGACAGATACTTAGCCCGACAACTCTGCAAAAACAGAAGGCAATGACGATTAAGAACATCCGAAACTCATGAGGTGAGACCTTAACGTGCACCTAAGACATGGGAGAGGCATTCAGGGAGTTCTATCAAACCCTATATACCACAGAACTTCCGGATAGTTCTGCCCAAGACGCTTACCTACAGTTCCTCCCCATCCCACAAATACCCGAAGAAGACAGAGCGGCACTTGAGAGCTCAATAAGGGAAGAGGAAGTGAAAAAGGCAATAGCAGACCTCCCAAGTAACAAGGCTCTCGGCCCAGATGGCTTTACTGCCCCTTTTTATAAAAAATATGCAAACAATATAGCCCCATTCCTAACTAGACTGCTGAATTCATTCAAAGAAAGCAGGAATTTGACCCTGACAATGAATGAAGCAAAGGTACTAGTCTTCAATAAAACAGGAAAAGACCCCTGTAACACCGCTACCTATCACCCCATAGCCCTGATAAATTTGGCCTCCAAGATCTACACAAAAGTCCTGGCAGCAAGATTGTCCCCACTCCTACCCAACTTGATTAACCTAGACCAATCGGGATTTATACTGGGTCGACAAACGCACGATAACCTTAGACGGCTTATACATCTAGTGGGAAAGACGGGCATCACTCATTCAGTAGACGCCGAGAAGGCATTCGACCGGGTGGAGTGGTCACTTCTGTTTAAAACGCTAAAACGTGTGGGATTTGGGATCAATACTTAGCCATGATTAGAGCCAACTACAACACTCCATCAATCAGGATAGCCATCAACGGGGAGGTCTCGGAAAGGGTAGACATCTCAATGGGTACTAAACAGGGATATCCTCTCTCCCCCCTCCTATACGCCATCTTTCTGGAACCTTTCCTGATTAAAATCAGAGAAGCCAAACAGATTAAGGGGATAGAAATGGCAGGCAGACAACACAAAGTGATAGCATACGTAGATCATATTCTGATTGCCCTAGAAGATAACAACAGAGACAGTTTGGTGCGCTCCATACAGGAAATGTAATGCTTAATTTTCACAGATTATTCATAGTTTCATTCAATTTCGAAAATTAAATTCTTGCAATTCAATAAAAACATTTCATGGCAATGTTTTTTGTGAAAACTGAAATTCTTGCAATTCAAAATACCATTTCTTGGCAATATTTGTATGAAATCTAGATATCCCCTCGGTATCCCCTCTACAAGTATTTCTCCATCCCTTCGGATGGTTCATCAGGAGGGTTGTAGTGGTCTGATGTATTATTTGTTAATTCTGCAAATTAAGGGAACAAGAGTAATAAGCTTGAATACTTCTTCTACCTTTGGGTCCATTTCACGTTAAAGAGTAATTCTAATGAATAAACAAGTTGACTATGTGATTACTTACTTCAATAGATCCACATTTTCAAATGTTAATTCCATTCTATTTGTTTGTCCTTGTTTCAAGTGTTATGCTGTTAAGCAGGTCTCACATGCCTTTGGCTTTTCTTGGCAATAATTAGCCCACTAGTAAAAAGTAAACAAGAGATTTAGCCAAAGGTTGTTGGTCCCGTTAGGTATAGTGACCCTATTTGCGTTGGAATTGTAGATTAAATCAGAATCCTTTTCTTACCTTTAGTTTGCGCTTTTAAAGATTCCTTTTCCTTGTTTGTAAAGCCGCATGTGGGATCCGATCATTGTGGTCGATGCGGATCATTGAAAATGGCCGGCTATTTATGTACGTCATCACGCAATCGTGTGATGATGTCATTACGTGCCCTATTGTGATTGCGGCGTATGCGTGATGACGTCACGGCATACATCACGCGTGCACTATTGTTTTTAGTGGCTATATTGCAGTTATAAAAGACCCATTGGTAGAAAAGCTAAACATGTAGTCAGAGAATTCTCATTGTGATACTATGGGGAAACGAATTCTGGATTTGTATCTGATTCTGTCCTGTTTTTAATGTGTCTATTTTGTAAAAATATATAACATGTAACATTTCTGATTCAGCATGGTAATCTGTTCGTTTCTATATTTCAAGACATATTTTATAACATTGCTTGTACATCGTGGAGATATTTTCATGTCTCTAGTAATGTCATTAAAGGTTTATAGAAACTTAAATTCAAATCATTGATGTTATTCATAGTGCGCATTTTAACCCAATATAACATGTATCGTTCCATTTTTTGATAGGTCTTCCTAGTCAATCATACATGCGTCATAGAAAATGTCCTAATTCTGTGTCAAAATTCAAACCACTATTACAACAGTTTAAATTATAAATCCAGATAGCTTCCCTCTGGCGTAACATTTTTTCTCTATTCCCACCCCTTGGTGGGGGTCGAACAATTTCCAAGCCAAAGAATCTTATGCCATCTGTGTTGGCCTCAGCATGTTCCATTTCAAAGTGCTTTCCTAAAGGATATCTACTGTCCTGATTTTTGATCGTTCTTAGGTGTTCTGATATCCTCGTTTTCAATGCTCTTATTGTGCTGCCTGCATACATTTTCTTGCAAATGCATTCAATAACATAGATTACATGATTAGAGTTACAATTTATGAAGTCTTTGATTTCATATTTCTTTCCATTTGGTAGAATTATGTTCTTTTTTCCATTCTCTGAGTATTTACAAAAGTTGCACATGCCACATTTATAGTTGCCCTTTAATTTTTCCGTTGACCACATTTTCTGTCTTCCTGTTTGTGCTGATTCTTGTACAAAATGCAAGGGGCAAAGTATCTGTTTTAGATTTTTAGCCTCTTCTGTAGGTAATGCTTGGTTGATCTTCTATGTGGCTCCTCAGATCATTGTCTAGTCTCAATAGATGCCAATTTTTTTTCAAAATTCTTTTCAAGGTCATGTGGTCTGCACTGTACGATGTTATAAATCTCGTATTTTTTATTGTTTCTTTTTTTCTCTGGATTTATTTTTTAACAGCTCATTTCTTGAGAATTTCTTTGTTTTTGAATAAGCTTTGATCAGTTGTGTTCTTTCATAGCCACTTGCTTGGAATTTGTCAATGGCTGTTTCCACATGTTTTATCATTTCTCTCTCCTGAGTACAATTTCTTTCAATCCTTATGAATTCTCCAAAACGTATATTGCGGATGATGTGTTGGGGATGGTTGCTCTTTGCATGTAATATGCTATTTCCTGCTGTGGATTTGGTATAAAGCGTTGATTGTATTTTCTTATTGTCTATGTAGAGTTCCAAATCTAAAAAATGTATTTTGTGTTGGCTTTCTTCCATTGTCAATTGAAGATTATATTCATTCGTATTTAGAAACTTGTGGTATTCTTTCAAAGATTTAGCATCCCCTTCACATATGACCAGAACACCATCTATGTAACATCCCCAAAAAAATATGTTATTGTTTTCAGTGAATGCATGATGGGTCCAAGCATGTTTTAAATCGTAGTACCCCATATATAGGTTCGCATAGGAGGTGGCAAACTTTGCCCCCATGGCAGTTCCTTGCCGTTGCTTATATATGATGTTGTTGAATAGAAAAAAGTTTTTATTAAGTACAAAGTTCCGCATTTCAAGAATCATGTTATTCTGGTCCAGGTATGAAATTGATCTTGCTTTGAGGAAGTAACTTGCTGATTCCATTCCTTTCAAGTGTGAAATACTTGTATACAGTGGGGTAACATCAAAAGTAACCAGTCTGAAGTCATCTTCCCAGTGAATATGTTCGAGCTGCTGTATGATGTGCTTGGTATCTTGTACATATGATGCTAAACTGGCTGGTAGGGGTTGCAAATGTTGTTCTATCTATGCTGATATGGGTTCACTTATTGAACCTATTCCATTGATGATTGGTCTGCTTGACGGAATTGTGCTATATTTTGTACGTATTTTTGGAAGAAAGTATATTGTGGCAAGCGTTGGTTGTTTGTTTCTTACTTAGTCAAACTCATCATCCGTTAATAATCCATTTTCATGCCAGTCTGTGATCATGATGTTCCATTCATTCAGAATACGGGGCAGTGGGTTCTCTACTACTTTTCCGTAACAGGTTGCATTGTTTAGATATGCTTCTGCCATTAGTATGTAGTCTGTTGTTTTCAAAAGGACTATTTTGCCTCCCTTACCCGCCTCTTTCATAGTGATTTCATCATTTGTTTTTAATTGTCTGATTGCTTTTCTTTCTTTGATGCTCAAATTGTACAGATTCCAATCCAGTTGTTTTTTAGATAGATAATTGTTGCTCAGGTCTTGCTGAACAGCTAATACGAATATATCAATTCGATTTTCTGTAGCTAATTGTCGTGTGAATTTAGATATGACTATTAGTTTAGAGCTTTCAATTTGTCCAGTGTCAATATTGAGATCTGATGCAACTGATACTGATGTATGAATATCTTGCATTTCTCCAATATTGAGGAGACTGGCTGTTCAGTATCTAATACTGTTAATTCTGATGGTTGTGTTTTTTCAAGGCTTGATTTCTTTGTAGTTTCAATAAAGGTGGCATAGAATTCCTTCAACTTCAATAGTCTACTAAATTTGAAAAGATCCAGATTCATCTGGAAATAATCACTTTGATTTGTAGGACTAAAGGATAGTCCTTTGTTCAATGCTGTGATCAATTCTGGTGATAGATCTGTGCCCGTTAGGTTGAGAACTAAATTTTGTGATTTATCTGAGTCCATTGAGGTTTGAGTTAGGTTCTCTTTCGTTGTGGATTCTGGGATCTTGTTTGCACCCCCATGTTTGTGTTTTGTCCTGATAGGTCTCTTCTTCCCCTTTCTGCCCCTATTTCTTGGCCACCATTTGTGTTTCCAAATTGAAGCTGTTGGTATCTCAATTGTTGGGTGCTTTGGTACAGTGGGTATGATCTGACCTGTCTGTGCTTTTGATATTCTTCTAAAAAGGAATAGGGTGCCGTGCTGTCAGGTGTCTTTGTGCCATCCTGTTGTATTTCTATTTGATCTTGATTTTAAAATCAGAGAAGCCAAACAAATTAAGGGGATAGAAATGGCAGGCAGACAACACAAAGTGATAGCACACGCAGATGACATGCTGATTGCCCTAGAAGACCCGGGGAGGACACTGGCAGCAATAGTTAGAGAGCTAGAGTCTTTTGGAGATATCTCTGGTCGTAAAATCAATAGGAGAAAATCAGAGATACTGATCCTGACAGGCGATCGAGATGAGGTAGAAAGGGAAGCAGCAGCATTAGACCTCAAAATAGCAGAAAAAGGGATCAAGTACCTGGGAATAACACTGACACACAGGGTAGGGCAACTATCCCCCACTCCTGGAACTCATAAGAAGGGATCTGGAGTGCTGGAACCCCCTGATGGTCTCATGGTGGGGCTGAATACAGTCAGTTAAGATGAATATCCTCCCTAGGCTACTATATTATTTCCAGGCACTCCCAATCAAGGTTCCCAGATCGTTCTTCAAGGCGCTTTCAAAGGCAATCTCATCCTACATCTGGAAAAGGAAGCCCCTGAAGGTCGCTAGGCTGGTCCTCACAGCATCTACTCGAATGGGGGGGGATGGCCCTCCCCCACTTAAAAAAATATTTCCAGGCGGCACAACTAAGGGTGCTGCGGGAATGGCTAGGAGAAGATCCGCAAACAATCTGGGTGACACAGGACAGGGCAGTTGCCATATCCCCACTGAGGGAGCTCCTGTGGAAAGCAAAACAACACAGGCACCCAAATCTTCACCTTAGCGTAGTTATGAGAGTCACCCTGGAGGCCTGGGATGAGCAAACGTGAAGGGGTGCCATGACCACGGTGGAAGCCCCCTTCACACCCATCTGTCGGAACCCACAATTCCCGCCTGGTATGGAGCGGGGGCCATCGAGAAATGGGAAGCCGCAGGGTCTACGAAAACTGGGGAAATGTACCTGGACAAAGTACTAAGAATGTTTCAGGCATGTAAAACCCTAATGAATCTCACAGAAGGAGAGAGGTACAAGTACGACCAGCTCAAGCATTGGCTGGCAACACCGGAAGTCAAAAGGGCGGCAACAAGAGACCTCACCCCATTCGAACAGTATGTTATAACCAACTGGGGGTCTAGGAAGCTGGTCTCGACACTATACACCTTTATAAACTCCCAGGACGAGGAAGTTAAGTGGGCTTACATGGTCAAGTGGGGGAAGACACTGGGGGAGGATATCCCAAAGCATCTATGGTTGGACCTGTGGATAAACATTCCAAAACTGACCCGATCTGCTCAAACGAGGGAGATGTGGGTAAAAGTAGTAACCCAATGGCATTACACGCCTGAGAGACTACACGCAATGTACCCTCAATCTTCTAACCTATGCAGGAGGGGGTGCGCTACGGTGGGAACGTGGAAACACATATGGTGGGAGTGCAAGGGGATCAAGGGCTTCCGGTCTGTTATAAAATCGGAAATGGGGAAAATGTTTCAGGAAGCAGAACAGTTGGGGAAAAAGGTGTGGCTATGTGGAATGATAGACAAGGCAGCCAGGAAATACACAAAGTCACATTGGAGGAGCTTCATGGGGCTGGTCATAGCGGCATGGGCAGCAATAGCCCAAAATTGGAAAAAGCGAGACCCGCCATTGGTCTAGACTTGGCTCCAGAAGGTCTGGTTCCAAATTGCAATGGAAAAGTTAAAGCATACAATTCAAGGGACGGGAGGAACTTTCACAAAGGAATGGGGAGTGATCCAAGACTACTTGCAGTCAGACTATATGGAACAATGGTGCCCCCATAATATTAAAATAACAGATATTTTCAGTGCATAAGACGTACCCATACAGAAAGACTTCAAGAAGCTCTTCCGGAGGTGGGAGGGGAGGGAGTTGGGGGGAACAGTGTTTGATTTCAGGTTTATGGTTGCATTTGAAAACAATAAATATACTTTAAAAAAAAGAAATCATGATATACTGCATTTCTGGTACTTATATGAACAATGGTTGCCATCAGTTTAACAGGGACGTCGCTAATGGTTCTTATATAGAACCTAAATGCTATGTTAGCTTACATAATGTTCCAGCACTGGGCACCATCATTATTTTGTGTGCAGCTGTACATATGGTCAGTATCAAAAAATGACAAATAGCATGAGATAAAATACAAATTAAAGTGTCCAGCACTGTGAAAAGTACAGTGCATTCCAGAAACCGGACACGAAGCAATGGCTTTTCGTTTGGGCTAATATTGCCACTAAGGCTCACAAGCTGGGGACCGTATATATGAGAAGGGCTGGAGTTCATTTTTAATCATCCCATGCTGTGTTTTAGTTTGTAAGATTGATCCATGGAGTGAACTGTTTGGCTAAACATTTGTTTTATAATGGTGTTTAATATATATAATTCTGCATGTGACCATTATGGGGCCAATTCAACAAAACATTTTTGGTGCAAGTGATGAGATGTGCTCTAGCATTTCATGACTTGCTGCAAAACATGTTTGCCCTTTTCATCTGAATCTGTGCATTATAGATTGTCCACCCTTGTGCTTCCACTCACGTCATAATACTGGGCCGGAGGAGGGGAAGTGGGGAGGATACCATGGCCAGCCCCATCAGGCCCTTAACGGAGACAGAGACTCACCACAGAAGGTCACCATGTGGTAATGCCATCAGGGTATGTCTTCATATAACTCATTAATAATAGGAGCCCAGCAGCAGCGAAAAGGCACCTTATTGTGGTGCTGGCCCTTTGGGGGCACGCATGCGACGGGTTGACGTTCACTCCGTCGCGTGCACAGTATAAATAAACAGGGCGTTCCCGGCAGCCTCAGAGCCACCGGGGAGCCCGTACGAACTGCATCACGTCTCTGTATCTGGTGTGTATGCGCGTGGAGGGTCTCACGGTCATGCAGTCGGGGTGACTGCTAACAGTGCCGACGAACGATCAGATCCAACCCCGGGACAGGCGGTGGTCTTTGCAGAATGCGCGGATGATCTGACGTGAGCGCATTTTGCAAAATATGCTGCGGAGAGGGGAGTGAGACACGCGGTCGGTGGCCATCTTGTTAAACAGGCCCTGGGAGGTCACGGCTTCATAACGAAGCGCCAGTGAGCCATCAATGCCCAATTTGTGGACGATCCAGTGGCAGATAGCCACTAGAAGCAGCACATGTCATTTTTATAGTGACCTATTTACAGTTTCACTGTTTTTCACCGACTACTTGGGTGGGGCACCAAGGAAGGCCTGCTGGGTACACACTTTGGGGCCCACCCTGCTCAATTTTTGGATCCTCCACATCTGCCTGGTTGCCTGATCTACACATCGTGGAATTGCCTATGCCTGGCTGCACCTGAGGAACATTGGCATCCGTGGGCTGCATGTGGCGACATTTAAGGGCCATCCACTGCAGAGGAACACTGTCTTGTGTGGTGGTGAGTTGCGGCCCCATTACTTTTACATCCCTCGGGTGCCTGTGCGCTTACCATCATGAGCCAAGCTGCAGCGGCTGTGGCTGCCGCCCAACAACAGGCTACTCCTGCACAACAGCCACCACCCATCCTGCCACCAAGACCTTTGCCCAAGCCACCTGGTGCCCTACAACAAATGCCCGAGTTTGATGTCTCAGGCACGCCATGAAGTCTGGGACCAAGGTGGAAGATGTGGATGGACAAACTTGAGATGTACTTCAGGGCCACAATGGAGACTAGTGATGACAGTAAGTTGGCCACCCTCCTATACTGTGCAGGCCCTGCGGTACATGAGATATTCCTGTCCCTGCATTGAGCAGATGGGTCATATGCGGCGGCGAAGGATGCGCTCCACAACCATTTTCTGCCGATGGCAAATGCAGATTATGAACGTTTCCTCATGGGGGCTGCGCGACAAACGGATGATGAGACTCTTGATATTTTCTGTGGGAGGTTGCGCAGACTGGCGGTGCTGTGTGCATACGACCCAGACCCCATGATTCTTAACCAACTCATACAAGGGTGTGTGTCTGGCAATCTGCGGCGCCAAATCCTGCGAGAGCCTGGCATCACCCTTCCCCGCATCCTAGAACTTGGCAGGTGCCATGAGGTATCCGAACTGCGGGCAACCAGAATGGAGGCCGGAGTGGGCCCTAGCAAGGCGGATGAAATCTGCGCAGTTGGCAGAGGCCGTGGGTCGAGATGCCCGGCGAGTAACCAAGGACCAAGAGCACAAGCAGGGAACAACTCATGCCTGAAATGCGGATACGATCTCCTGCACCCGGCAGATT
Source organism: Ambystoma mexicanum (assembly GCF_040938575.1). Lineage (NCBI taxonomy): Eukaryota > Metazoa > Chordata > Amphibia > Caudata > Ambystomatidae > Ambystoma > Ambystoma mexicanum. The sequence continues at coordinate 608,925,501 of NC_090937.1, forward strand.
GCCCAGCCATGGGTAAAACGTGTGACCGGTGTGGGGGAGCTGACCAGAGAGAGATTTAGCCAAAGGTTGTTGGTCCCGTTAGGTATAGTGACCCTATTTGCGTTGGAATTGTAGATTAAATCAGAATCCTTTTCTTACCTTTAGTTTGTGCTTTTAAAGATTCCTTTTCCTTGTTTGTAAAGCCGCATGTGGGATCCGATCATTGTGGTCGATGCGGATCATTGAAAATGGCCGGCTATTTATGTACGTCATCACGCAATCGTGTGATGATGTCATTACGTGCCCTATTGTGATTGCGGCGTATGCGTGATGACGTCACGGCATACATCACGCGTGCACTATTGTTTTTAGTGGCTATATTGCAGTTATAAAAGACCCATTGGTAGAAAAGCTAAACATGTAGTCAGAGAATTCTCATTGTGATACTATGGGGAAACGAATTCTGGATTTGTATCTGATTCTGTCCTGTTTTTAATGTGTCTATTTTGTAAAAATATATAACATGTAACATTTCTGATTCAGCATGGTAATCTGTTCGTTTCTATATTTCAAGACATATTTTATAACATTGCTTGTACATCGTGGAGATATTTTCATGTCTCTAGTAATGTCATTAAAGGTTTATAGAAACTTAAATTCAAATCATTGATGTTATTCATAGTGCGCATTTTAACCCAATATAACATGTATCGTTCCATTTTTTGATAGGTCTTCCTAGTCAATCATACATGCGTCATAGAAAATGTCCTAATTCTGTGTCAAAATTCAAACCACTATTACAACAGTTTAAATTATAAATCCAGATAGCTTCCCTCTGGCGTAACATTTTTTCTCTATTCCCACCTCTTGGTGGGGGTTGAACAATTTCCAAGCCAAAGAATCTTATGCCATCTGTGTTGGCCTCAGCATGTTCCATTTCAAAGTGCTTTCCTAAAGGATATCTACTGTCCTGATTTTTGATCGTTCTTAGGTGTTCTGATATCCTCGTTTTCAATGCTCTTATTGTGCTGCCTGCATACATTTTCTTGCAAATGCATTCAATAACATAGATTACATGATTAGAGTTACAATTTATGAAGTCTTTGATTTCATATTTCTTTCCATTTGGTAGAATTATGTTCTTTTTTCCATTCTCTGAGTATTTACAAAAGTTGCACATGCCACATTTATAGTTGCCCTTTAATTTTTCCGTTGACCACATTTTCTGTCTTCCTGTTTGTGCTGATTCTTGTACAAAATGCAAGGGGCAAAGTATCTGTTTTAGATTTTTAGCCTCTTCTGTAGGTAATGCTTGGTTGATCTTCTATGTGGCTCCTCAGATCATTGTCTAGTCTCAATAGATGCCAATTTTTTTTCAAAATTCTTTTCAAGGTCATGTGGTCTGCACTGTACGATGTTATAAATCTCGTATTTTTCATTGTTTCTTTTTTTCTCTGGATTTATTTTTTAACAGCTCATTTCTTGAGAATTTCTTTGTTTTTGAATAAGCTTTGATCAGTTGTGTTCTTTCATAGCCACTTGCTTGGAATTTGTCAATGGCTGTTTCCACATGTTTTATCATTTCTCTCTCCTGAGTACAATTTCTTTCAATCCTTATGAATTCTCCAAAACGTATATTGCGGATGATGTGTTGGGGATGGTTGCTCTTTGCATGTAATATGCTATTTCCTGCTGTGGATTTGGTATAAAGCGTTGATTGTATTTTCTTATTGTCTATGTAGAGTTCCAAATCTAAAAAATGTATTTTGTGTTGGCTTTCTTCCATTGTCAATTGAAGATTATATTCATTCGTATTTAGAAACTTGTGGTATTCTTTCAAAGATTTAGCATCCCCTTTCCATATGACCAGAACATCATCTATGTAACATGCCCAAAAAAATATGTTATTGTTTTCAGTGAATGCATGATGGGTCCAAGCATGTTTTAAATCGTAGTACCCCATATATAGGTTCGCATAGGAGGTGGCAAACTTTGCCCCCATGGCAGTTCCTTGCCGTTGCTTATATATGATGTTGTTGAATAGAAAAAAGTTTTTATTAAGTACAAAGTTCCGCATTTCAAGAATCATGTTATTCTGGTCCAGGTATGAAATTGATCTTGCTTTGAGGAAGTAACTTGCTGATTCCATTCCTTTCAAGTGTGAAATACTTGTATACAGTGGGGTAACATCAAAAGTAACCAGTCTGAAGTCATCTTCCCAGTGAATATGTTCGAGCTGCTGTATGATGTGCTTGGTATCTTGTACATATGATGCTAAACTGGCTGGTAGGGGTTGCAAATGTTGTTCTATCTATGCTGATATGGGTTCACTTATTGAACCTATTCCATTGATGATTGGTCTGCTTGACGGAATTGTGCTATATTTTGTACGTATTTTTGGAAGAAAGTATATTGTGGCAAGCGTTGGTTGTTTGTTTCTTACTTAGTCAAACTCATCATCCGTTAATAATCCATTTTCATGCCAGTCTGTGATCATGATGTTCCATTCATTCAGAATACGGGGCAGTGGGTTCTCTACTACTTTTCCGTAACAGGTTGCATTGTTTAGATATGCTTCTGCCATTAGTATGTAGTCTGTTGTTTTCAAAAGGACTATTTTGCCTCCCTTACCCGCCTCTTTCATAGTGATTTCATCATTTGTTTTTAATTGTCTGATTGCTTTTCTTTCTTTGATGCTCAAATTGTACAGATTCCAATCCAGTTGTTTTTTAGATAGATAATTGTTGCTCAGGTCTTGCTGAACAGCTAATACGAATATATCAATTCGATTTTCTGTAGCTAATTGTCGTGTGAATTTAGATATGACTATTAGTTTAGAGCTTTCAATTTGTCCAGTGTCAATATTGAGATCTGATGCAACTGATACTGATGTATGAATATCTTGCATTTCTCCAATATTGAGGAGACTGGCTGTTCAGTATCTAATACTGTTGATTCTGATGGTTGTGTTTTTTCAAGGCTTGATTTCTTTGTAGTTTCAATAAAGGTGGCATAGAATTCCTTCAACTTCAATAGTCTACTAAATTTGAAAAGATCCAGATTCATCTGGAAATAATCACTTTGATTTGTAGGACTAAAGGATAGTCCTTTGTTCAATGCTGTGATCAATTCTGGTGATAGATCTGTGCCCGTTAGGTTGAGAACTAAATTTTGTGATTTATCTGAGTCCATTGAGGTTTGAGTTAGGTTCTCTTTCGTTGTGGATTCTGGGATCTTGTTTGCACCCCCATGTTTGTGTTTTGTCCTGATAGGTCTCTTCTTCCCCTTTCTGCCCCTATTTCTTGGCCACCATTTGTGTTTCCAAATTGAGGCTGTTGGTATCTCAATTGTTGGGTGCTTTGGTACAGTGGGTATGATCTGACCTGTCTGTGCTTTTGATATTCTTCTAAAAAGGAATAGGGTGCCGTGCTGTCAGGTGTCTTTGTGCCATCCTGTTGTATTTCTATTTGATCTTGATTTTAAAATCAGAGAAGCCAAACAAATTAAGGGGATAGAAATGGCAGGCAGACAACACAAAGTGATAGCACACGCAGATGACATGCTGATTGCCCTAGAAGACCCGGGGAGGACACTGGCAGCAATAGTTAGAGAGCTAGAGTCTTTTGGAGATATCTCTGGTCGTAAAATCAATAGGAGAAAATCAGAGATACTGATCCTGACAGGCGATCGAGATGAGGTAGAAAGGGAAGCAGCAGCATTAGACCTCAAAATAGCAGAAAAAGGGATCAAGTACCTGGGAATAACACTGACACACAGGGTAGGGCAACTATCCCCCACTCCTGGAACTCATAAGAAGGGATCTGGAGTGCTGGAACCCCCTGATGGTCTCATGGTGGGGCTGAATACAGTCAGTTAAGATGAATATCCTCCCTAGGCTACTATATTATTTCCAGGCACTCCCAATCAAGGTTCCCAGATCGTTCTTCAAGGCGCTTTCAAAGGCAATCTCATCCTACATCTGGAAAAGGAAGCCCCTGAAGGTCGCTAGGCTGGTCCTCACAGCATCTACTCGAATGGGGGGGGATGGCCCTCCCCCACTTAAAAAAATATTTCCAGGCGGCACAACTAAGGGTGCTGCGGGAATGGCTGGGAGAAGATCCGCAAACAATCTGGGTGACACAGGACAGGGCAGTTGCCATATCCCCACTGAGGGAGCTCCTGTGGAAAGCAAAACAACACAGGCACCCAAATCTTCACCTTAGCGTAGTTATGAGAGTCACCCTGGAGGCCTGGGATGAGCAAACGTGAAGGGGTGTCATGACCACGGTGGAAGCCCCCTTCACACCCATCTGTCGGAACCCACAATTCCCGCCTGGTATGGAGCGGGGGGCCATCGAGAAATGGGAAGCCGCAGGGTCTACGAAAACTGGGGAAATGTACCTGGACAAAGTACTAAGAATGTTTCAGGCATGTAAAACCCTAATGAATCTCACAGAAGGAGAGAGGTACAAGTACGACCAGCTCAAGCATTGGCTGGCAACACCGGAAGTCAAAAGGGCGGCAACAAGAGACCTCACCCCATTCGAACAGTATGTTATAACCAACTGGGGGTCTAGGAAGCTGGTCTCGACACTATACACCTTTATAAACTCCCAGGACGAGGAAGTTAAGTGGGCTTACATGGTCAAGTGGGGGAAGACACTGGGGGAGGATATCCCAAAGCATCTATGGTTGGACCTGTGGATAAACATTCCAAAACTGACCCGATCTGCTCAAACGAGGGAGATGTGGGTAAAAGTAGTAACCCAATGGCATTACACGCCTGAGAGACTACACGCAATGTACCCTCAATCTTCTAACCTATGCAGGAGGGGGTGCGCTACGGTGGGAACGTGGAAACACATATGGTGGGAGTGCAAGGGGATCAAGGGCTTCCGGTCTGTTATAAAATCGGAAATGGGGAAAATGTTTCAGGAAGCAGAACAGTTGGGGTAAAAGGTGTGGCTATGTGGAATGATAGACAAGGCAGCCAGGAAATACACAAAGTCACATTGGAGGAGCTTCATGGGGCTGGTCATAGCGGCATGGGCAGCAATAGCCCAAAATTGGAAAAAGCGAGACCCGCCATTGGTCTAGACTTGGCTCCAGAAGGTCTGGTTCCAAATTGCAATGGAAAAGTTAAAGCATACAATTCAAGGGACAGGAGGAACTTTCACAAAGGAATGGGGAGTGATCCAAGACTACTTGCAGTCAGACTATATGGAACAATGGTGCCCCCATAATATTAAAATAACAGATATTTTCAGTGCATAAGACGTACCCATACAGAAAGACTTCAAGAAGCTCTTCCGGAGGTGGGAGGGGAGGGAGTTGGGGGGAACAGTGTTTGATTTCAGGTTTATGGTTGCATTTGAAAACAATAAATATACTTTAAAAAAAAGAAATCATGATATACTGCATTTCTGGTACTTATATGAACAATGGTTGCCATCAGTTTAACAGGGACGTCGCTAATGGTTTGTATATAGAACCTGAATGCTATGTTAGCTTACATAATGTTCCAGCACTGGGCACCATCATTATTTTGTGTGCAGCTGTACATATGGTCAGTATCAAAAAATGACAAATAGCATGAGATAAAATACAAATTAAAGTGTCCAGCACTGTGAAAAGTACAGTGCATTCCAGAAACCGGACACAAAGCAATGGCTTTTCGTTTGGGCTAATATTGCCACTAAGGCTCACAAGCTGGGGACCGTATATATGAGAAGGGCTGGAGTTCATTTTTAATCATCCCATGCTGTGTTTTAGTTTGTAAGATTGATCCATGGAGTGAACTGTTTGGCTAAACATTTGTTTTATAATGGTGTTTAATATATATAATTCTGCATGTGACCATTATGGGGCCAATTCAACAAAACATTTTTGGTGCAAGTGATGAGATGTGCTCTAGCATTTCATGACTTGCTGCAAAACATGTTTGCCCTTTTCATCTGAATCTGTGCATTATAGATTGTCCACCCTTGTGCTTCCACTCACGTCATAATACTGGGCCGGAGGAGGGGAAGTGGGGAGGATACCATGGCCAGCCCCATCAGGCCCTTAACGGAGACAGAGACTCACCACAGAAGGTCACCATGTGGTAATGCCATCAGGGTATGTCTTCATATAACTCATTAATAATAGGAGCCCAGCAGCAGCGAAAAGGCACCTTATTGTGGTGCTGGCCCTTTGGGGGCACGCACGCGACGGGTTGACGTTCACTCCGTCGCGTGCACAGTATAAATAAACAGGGCGTTCCCGGCAGCCTCAGAGCCACCGGGGAGCCCGTACGAACTGCATCACGTCTCTGTATCTGGTGTGTATGCGCGTGGAGGGTCTCACGGTCATGCAGTCAGGGTGACTGCTAACAGTGCCGACGAACGATCAGATCCAACCCCGGGACAGGCGGTGGTCTTTGCAGAATGCGCGGATGATCTGACGTGAGCGCATTTTGCAAAATATGCTGCGGAGAGGGGAGTGAGACACGCGGTCGGTGGCCATCTTGTTAAACAGGCCCTGGGAGGTCACGGCTTCATAACGAAGCGCCAGTGAGCCATCAATGCCCAATTTGTGGACGATCCAGTGGCAGATAGCCACTAGAAGCAGCACATGTCATTTTTATAGTGACCTATTTACAGTTTCACTGTTTTTCACCGACTACTTGGGTGGGGCACCAAGGAAGGCCTGCTGGGTACACACTTTGGGGCCCACCCTGCTCAATTTTTGGATCCTCCACATCTGCCTGGTTGCCTGATCTACACATCGTGGAATTGCCTATGCCTGGCTGCACCTGAGGAACATTGGCATCCGTGGGCTGCATGTGGCGACATTTAAGGGCCATCCACTGCAGAGGAACACTGTCTTGTGTGGTGGTGAGTTGCGGCCCCATTACTTTTACATCCCTCGGGTGCCTGTGCGCTTACCATCATGAGCCAAGCTGCAGCGGCTGTGGCTGCCGCCCAACAACAGGCTACTCCTGCACAACAGCCACCACCCATCCTGCCACCAAGACCTTTGCCCAAGCCACCTGGTGCCCTACAACAAATGCCCGAGTTTGATGTCTCAGGCACGCCATGAAGTCTGGGACCAAGGTGGAAGATGTGGATGGACAAACTTGAGATGTACTTCAGGGCCACAATGGAGACTAGTGATGACAGTAAGTTGGCCACCCTCCTATACTGTGCAGGCCCTGCGGTACATGAGATATTCCTGTCCCTGCATTGAGCAGATGGGTCATATGCGGCGGCGAAGGATGCGCTCCACAACCATTTTCTGCCGATGGCAAATGCAGATTATGAACGTTTCCTCATGGGGGCTGCGCGACAAACGGATGATGAGACTCTTGATATTTTCTGTGGGAGGTTGCGCAGACTGGCGGTGCTGTGTGCATACGACCCAGACACCATGATTCTTAACCAACTCATACAAGGGTGTGTGTCTGGCAAGCTGCGGCGCCAAATCCTGCGAGAGCCTGGCATCACCCTTCCCCGCATCCTAGAACTTGGCAGGTGCCATGAGGTATCCGAACTGCGGGCAACCAGAATGGAGGCCGGAGTGGGCCCTAGCAAGGCGGATGAAATCTGCGCAGTTGGCAGAGGCCGTGGGTCGAGATGCCCGGCGAGTAATCAAGGACCAAGAGCACAAGCAGGGAACAACTCATGCCTGAAATGCGGATACGATCTCCTGCACCCGGCAGATTGCCCAGCCATGGGTAAAACGTGTGACCGGTGTGGGGGAGCTGACCATTACGCCAGAATGTGTAGGGCCACAGCTCCAACTGTGATTCCCAGAGGACCCGTCCGGGCTAATTTCCGCCCCCAGAGGTCATCTAATGTCACCTAGGTGGACCAGGGTGATGATGGTGCCCCTCAGGAGGGTGACGAGGAGGAGGAGGATGAAGAAATTGTGTTCTTTGTGTCCAGCGTTGCCGTCCTGAAGAACAACTCCAGGAGACAGCCCAGGTGTAACGTGTTGGTCAATGGGGACTCAATACCGATGCTAGTGGACACTGGTGCATCAGTCAGTGTGATGGCCAGAGAACACTACGGCTCTATCCAATCCCCGCCAGCTCTGGCGGCGCCAAAGGCATGTTTCTTCACTTTTGGGGGCGACCAGCCAATTCCCCTAGATGGCGTGTTCGTGGCAAGGGTCAAGTACGGCAACACATCAGTCCGAGCCAGGTTCTACGTTACACCGGTGAGCAACAGCACCCTGCTATGCTGTGTGGTGGCAGAGGCCCTTGGTATTGTGACATTTGCATACTCGGTATACCTGGACGACATACAGGTACTGCTGGGCAAGCACGCTTCCCTGTTTGAAGGAATAGGACAGACGGTGGTTGAACCTGTAAGGCTACATATAGACGAGTCAATTCAACCAGTGACGCTCAAACATCGCCGAGTACCCTTCCACCTTAGAGACCTGGTGGACCAGGAGTTGGACAACCTTGTCGGCCTAGGCATCATTGAAAAGGTGTAAGGCCCCACCCCCCGTGGGTGTCCCCCATTGTAATTGCCCGCAAGCCCAAACAACCCGACGCGGTGAGGATCTGTGTGGATATGCGCCTCCCCAACAAGGCCATAAAGAGGGAGCAGCATCTAACCCCCACCATTGATGACATTGTAACGGAACTGCAAGGGGCTAAATTCTTCTCTAAGTTGGATCTAAGAGCAGGGTATCATCAGGTGGTCCTGCACCCTGAGTCCCGCTATATAACAACATTCACCACTCATCGGGGGTTGTACAGATATAAAAGGCTGAGCTTTGGGGTCCCATCGGCAGTGGAGGTGTTTCAAAACATCATCAGAGGGGCATTGGCAGACCTGGATGGAGTTCTTAGTATCAGCGATGACATCCTGGTGCAAACAAAGTCAGAGGCGGAACACCTGGCACGCCTGGCCAAGACATTTGAGCGCCTTCGCTCACTGGGACTCTGCACAGAGAAAAATGCGAGTTTCTCAAAACTACCATTGAGTTTTTCGGGTTTGTCTTCAAGGCGAATGGTGTGTCACCTGATCCCTGCAAGGTGAGGGACATAAAGGAGGCCAGACCACCGGAGAATGTAGCTGATGTGAGGAGTTTTCTGGGCATGGTCACGTATTGTGGCCGCTTCATCTGGAACTTGGCATCCCGCTCGGAGCCATTGAGGACACTAACGAAGAAAGACACCGTGTGGCAGTGGGGGCCCTTGAACAGGCAGCTTTCGATGACTTCAAAAGCGCCCTTGCAGCAGAGGACACCTTGGCGTTTTTCGATCCAAGCCTACTGACTGAGATCCTCGTAGATGCTAGCCCCTATGGTCTGGGGGCAGTTCTCACACAGGTCGGGAGTGATCAGGAAGTCCGCCCCGATAACATACGCCAGCAAGGCACTCTCCGACACCGACCAACGGTATTCGCAAATCGAGCGAGAGGCCCTGACAGTGCTGTGGGGCTGCAGAAATTTTCGCCTATACATCTTGGGGCGACAGTTGACTGTGATCAGGGACCACAAGCCTCTGTTGCCCATCATGGCTGGCTCCTCGTCCAAGCCACCAGTGAGGATAGAGCGCTGGATGCTTGCGCTCCTCGAGTATGGAGTTTCGCTGATCTATCGTCCGGAAAGTAATAACGCTGCTGACTACCTCTCCAGACATCCGAGAGGGGGCTCCCAGTCGTCCACGTCGGCAGAGGAGGCGGATGAACACGTTCGGCTGGTCAGAGAAACAGCGAGCCCAAACTCAATGCAGGTGGAGGAGCTAGAGCACACGTCAAAGAACGATGAGTGCTTTGGAATATGCCCATGGAACAAGGTGCCTGGAAGACTGTATTGGAAGCTTTGGGCCGAAGAACAAATGAGGCCAACGGGGCACTTGAACAACTCTGGCAGGCGCACGAAGAATTGACATTCTCGGATTCTGGGCTCCTGCTGAGAGGAGACAGGATTGTGGTCCCCCAGGCCAAGGTTCAGCAAATTATCTCCCTGGCGCACCAGGTCACCAAGGCGCCCCCAAGACAAAGGCTTGTCTCCGTCAAAGGTGTGGTTCCCAGAGCTGGAAAGGAGAGTGGAGGAGTTTGTGGGATCATGCGTGTGGTGCCAGGCTGCCTCACTGGCCCAGCGCGAACCATCCATCGAAATAATGCCCCGAGGGACAGTGGTTCATGCTGACTTTGGCTCCACAACCAGGGGCACCCACTTCCTAGTGGTGGTGGACGAATGGTCTTGGTACCCCGAGGTCGAGTTTGTGGAGTCGGTGGCGTTCGACAAGGTGGTGATAGCACTGGAAAAGGTCTTTGCCACCCATGGCCTACCCACTGTCTTGTGCTCCGACAATGGGGCGCCCTTTCCAGGAGACAGCTTCACAGACCTCATGAAGAACTATGGCATCCATCATAGAAAGGTCACTCCACTCTGGCCTCGGGCAAATGGGGAAGCAGAGCGCATGATGCGGACACTAAACAAAGTGTTTAGGATTGCTCAAGGAAAGGGCGAGTGCCTGCAAAGGGCACAGTATTTGTTCCTACGGGGATACCGGACGACACCCCACTCCTCCACGGGTGTGGCACCAGCAGAGGCACTGTTCCAGCGATGCCCGAGAGACATTATACCTGAGGTGGGGGAGCAAGAGCCGGTTGTCATCAACAATGACCAGGTGGAAGAGGTGAGAAGGGCAATGACTGAAATGAAAAACAACAGAAGAGGTCTTAGACCCCCAAGGATTGTCCCGGGAGACAAAGTACTAGTGAGGAATCGTCACCCACAGGGAAAAATGTCTCTCACGTATGAACCGGCCCCATTGGACGTGGTGGTGGTCAAGGGATCCATGGTGACTGCATCCGATGGAACAGCATCAGTGACTAGGAATGCCAGCTTCTTTAAGAGGCTGGGTGAGCCGAGGGTGGAAGCCATGGAGGACAGGGACATTGAAGATGCACCGGACGAAGGAGGGGGTCGAGCCCCCACAGTGGAATATCCAGCCCGTCGGGGGCTAGGTGAAGGGACACCGGCCAGAGAGGCAGGCAGGAGGTAACCCCTGAGAACAGGGCGTGGGAAACCTGCCCGTTTTACAGACTATGTGACAGACTGAGATGGTAAGGCTGGTTGGTAGAGACACAGGCCCTTGGGCAAGATGCCATCGGGGGATCCAGGGTGGCTGCCAATAAACGGGGGACTGTTGGGTTTTCTCATGTGTGCTATTAAATGTGTGGTAGTTTAGATCCTCTCTTTTCAAGTTTTGTTGTTATGGAAAAGGAGGAGTGTGGCGCTGGCCCTTTAAGGGCGCACATGTGACGGGTGACGTTCACTCCGTCGCGTGCGCAGTATAAATAAACGGGGCGTTCCTGGTGGCCTCAGAGCCACCGGGGAGCACGCACGAACTGTATCACATCTCTGTGCCTGGTGTGTATGTGCGTGGGGGGGCTCACGGTCATGCAGTCTGGGTGACTGCTAACACTAATCTAAGTGTAGCAGACTATTCTTAAGATCCATTGGTACATGCTGTAAATTCCTCTCACTTGCAATGTGAATACAAGAGAGAGCGGGTCCATAAGGCTTGTAACTTTAGTGGGCTCAACATTCTTCTTGCATGGGCGAAGAATGAAACCAAGATGGCAGCCCAGGCCTTAATAAGCTTGCACCACAGACAATTGCAGAAAGAAAGCGGATGGGGCCCAGAACGCACTCAGACAACCAATCTTATTGCAAATATCCTGAGCAAGCACACATGAAAGCTGTATGGTGTGGGAAGGCCATAGAAGCGAGATTGGGCTCTTTGTAAGAACGGGGCCACAGCAGAAGCAAGTGGGAAACAGTATTAGCACTACGGAAAAGTTTGTCCTATTTTTAAAAACATTGCAACACATTAGAAAACCATTGAACCTCGACAAGTGCAGTTTGGTATATTAAAAAATCACCAGCTCAAACATTGCTCTAGTGCAAAAAAAGATGCACTTTCACTACATTTTGGACCATGGCAAAGTTTGCCCTAATGCTAATACGGAATGGTATTAACCCCAGGCCATCAAAAATGTATCTTTTTAGCACAAGGGACATTTTGGCCCTGGTGCTTTTAATATGCCAAACTGCACTTGTCGAGGTGCAATGGTTTTTTAATGCATCACAGCGTTTTTTAAAAATAGGGCAAACTTTTCCGTAGTGCTAATACTGTTTCCCACTTGCTTCTGCTGTGGCCCCGTTCTTACAAAGAGCCCAAAGTTTCTCTAATTTGCCCCCTGGTGTTTTACCTTTTGTGGGAACCACTCGGATCCGTGACACTATGCTTGCCTCATAATGTGCATGTTAGCAAGTCCTTTCATTCATTCAAATCCAAAAGGTCTGTATTGTATGTTTGGCCACTGGATACCAGTCCCATGACCATTCTGTTCTGCAGAAACTGCCTTTATCAGAACAATTATATAATTTAAAAAACAACTAATGCCAATAGACTCGACAGTAAGTAATGCCATATTCTATGTGACAGGCAATGCACAAAACCTAAGAGTGGTTGATTTTCTAATGACTTTCTTTTTTGTGTGTATGTTTTGTTATGTTTATAGCTCAAACGAGCTTTATCATAATTCAAAAAGACAATAAATACATTTAAATTCATTTAAACGGTACAAAAGTCAATTAATCACATGTAAGATGCATGCCAAAGTTCTCCAATTTCGGTCTACATATTTTGACTAAGCAGTTCAGTAGGGTAGTAATGACAACACCAAGTGTGGATATAATTAGGTATCATCTGGTACCTCACATTCAAACCCTCAAACCTCTCATAGTTTAGCTCACTTTCGCCACCTTTCCCAGCTTATATATTGCACTCTAGATGTTAACGAGCGTAATATGTACCAATTTATTTCCCATATTAAGGCAGTACTGTGAAAAAGCCTCACTCTTGATGCTGTCGTAATGAAATATGTATGGGGCCAGCAACTTCATATAGAGTGGGCCACGTTCGCGGCACTTCGTCAAAACATGCTGAGCGGTCTCTAATATTCCAGATAGCCCACTGTCCCATGACCATTCTGTTCTCCAGAAACTGCCTTTATCAGAACAATTATACAATTTAAAATCCAACTAATGCCAGTAGATTTGACTGTAAGTAATGCCATATTCTACATGACAAGCAAAGCAAAAATCCTAAGAGTGGGTGTTTTTACTTTCAAACAGGCTTACAGCTTATTCTCTGAATACTTTTAATGGCCAGTTCATATGCCAATTACTACCTCAAACAGTTCACCTTAACTCATGTCCCATGAGTACACAGAAGCCTTCCTTCTTAATCCTCCATCAGTAAAGGTACAGTAATCTACCTAATGGGAATGACAAACACATCACGTGTGTCTTAGGATAAAGTGGTGGTGCCTGTTTTACAGACGGGTTACCAAGACCATTCTTCAATAAAACTCTACTTGAATATTATTTGGTAACAACATTCCATATGTGGTTGCCATAACTCACCAAGAAATGCGATTATACGTACCTCGAGTACAAAAATTCAGATAAGTGAGAATTTGTTGCATGTTTATTTAACATGCTCTTTAGCAACATCAATATTAATATCTCTGGTTCCTCTTACTCCACCATTAAATTAAGTCTCAACATATTCTCATATTCTGGGGACCTGCCTAGCATTTATCTGTGTACATTTGTATATATGTTCACAATAATGACAGGGATCAATAACCAAATCAAGATGGAAATACCAGGTAAACCACAATTCTTTGATTGGGGAATAGTACCACACAGTGGGCAAAAACAACAAACAGGGCAATGAAACCTAACTCAGGAACTAAGTGAGCCTTCTTGTGGCTTGGAAAGCACAATGTCCAAGCTTAAAGGGATTGCCTTGTAATCTTAGGTCAGGCTTAAAGGTTAACCACACCCTTCTTCGCAGGGTCTTCTTATGGTATCTTCACACTCTGGATTCTTAGTTTTTAAGAATTCACACTCCCTTCTTCTCTGGTCTTCTCTCTGCTTCTTCTTCTTTGGTCTCAGTATCGGGCTTAAAGGGACTGCAACACCCTTCTTCTCTGGCTTTTCTAGGGGTTTTACACCATTGATCTCTTTGGGGTCTTCTTCTCCGATTCCCCCTTTGGCTATTGAGGCAATAGTCTTTTCCCTTCCTTGAGGTTCAGAAGGCAGGGTGTAGGAGGCTCTCCATCATCTCTCTGCTCTATGGTTATACCTTTTGCCCTCTTTACCACCTCACTATTCCCGTTCTGGTCCTACTCCTCCTTGCCGCCACACAATGTCCACATAACTGCTCTCACTGTGGACTTGGCCTCTTTAAAACAGAGTCTCACAGGTACTCCCTGCCTTGGGCCAAACTTGCCCCCACAGACTGACTGAGTGACTGACTAGATTCTCTCTCCTGTCCACTCGAGTTTCTTAGCCAACCTCATTCTGACATCCTACTATCCCCCCTCAAATTCAGCTCCTTCCCTCACCTCCCCTAGTATGCACCTCCAAACACCTGCTGAGTTCCTCCTTCCACCTCGTAAAGATAGGGTCATTTCTCAGCCAAAACCCATTAAAGCCATTCATTTTTCAAGACAACAGGATAGTTCAAGCTGGTAAGAAAAGTCTCAAGATTCTTCTGCATCCAGCATACATGTATAGAAAGACAACATTTGACACACCAATTCTGTTGTAACATGAACCTTAGAGAATAATTGGTCAGGTTTCTATGAGCAAAATGTACTGCCCTTTCTTATTTGACACAAATGCTTCCTGGAATATATCATTATTTTCTATTTCAATGACTCATACACTTCTGTTCATCATAAAACTTGTTTTCCTCATTTTTAATGAATCACAGAACATATTGTTGCAACTTAAGAACTGGGTGAAAGCGGTTCTGAGATGACACAGGTTTGCTGTCAGATCCTCATTGGCTAATTTCTCTACCTTATATATTTCTAACTTTTCTGCAAAGTCCATTTATCAGAAACTCTTGGGACGCCCAATTCAGAGATCATGTTTGCTCCTATTTGTTTCTGTTTTATACATGACCTTTTGCCAACAAAGTCCTCTTCACCCAAGCCTATGAGCAGGGATAAAGGCCCTAACAGTCATAAAAAAGGCTTAGGGGACCCAGCCAGATGCCCAATTGCTACAAACTGAAAGAAAAAAACAACAATCTTCTTTATGTACTACCATCCTTGTGTCCCCAATTATAACAATGTCCCCTTGATTGTGTATACGGCTCATGAAGATAGAGTGTTCCAAAGCATGGCCCTTATGTGAACTAAGGGGCCCCTGAGTCTGTTGAAATGCAGCAGGAGAAATAAGTAATACAATTGTCACAATGTATTTGTCAAAACACAATATGCCGTCGAATGACAGCAAAACTTGTTATGTACTTACCAAAATCTAGTCTACCTGACTAGGTTGCGCTCACTTGTATCATCTACTTTGTGAAACAAATTCTGTATATCTTTGGGTGCTCTATCCCCACCTTTTCTTATAAAAAACATGAATTAAATACACAGAATCAAAAACAGTTTCCGTGATTGATTCTCCTTTTTTCCAACATGATAGATATGCTACCATGAAACAAATATGAAATAAATGTGCGAGCTTTCACCCCGATTATTTTCTTTACCTATACGCCCACCCGGGCTTTTCAGGGCTTCACCAGGTGCCCTTACATATTTTACATACTTGTGAAATCCCTTCATAAACAACACATAGTGACCTTCATGCATAAATTTTACAATTTCAAAGACACAAATGTGGGAAATATTGTTGTCGCAAATATAAAATAAAAGGGAAATACTACACCAAATGCCGCTTTGGTTTCCGTAGACCAGTTTCAGCAACAGGTCAAGTAGACTACTTCATGCCTTCAGTCAGACATAGTGTCAAAGGTAAATCACCTAAGAACACATATTACATAAAAAGAACAGAAGAATCAAAATACATCAATGATTACAATGCAATCATTGCCCTCCTATGGAATGCAAACATAGACGTGCAGTACATTGCAGACAATTCCACTGCAGTTGCACGATATGTCACAGCCTACTTAACCAAAGCAGATAAAACAGAACTTCAGGACCTCTGGGATGACATATCATCTGACAAAACACTATCACTGAAATTGTACAGTTTAGGCATGAAAATGCTCTCTCATAGGGAATGTGGCTGCTATGAAGCTGCAGACCATTTAACCGGTACTGCCTTGTATGGAAAATCTGACCACAATATAGTATGGCTAAGTCTTGGTCCTGCTAAATCTAGAAAAAGAGTTCTCAAATCATATGAGGGCATACAAACAATAGCCAAAAATTATCCCAACGGCCAAGACATTTTGAAAAGCAATTTACTAGACACATACTACCCAAAGAGGAGTACCACTTTGGAAACCATGTGTCTCTACCACGTAGCCCAAAACTTCACATACAAAAATAATATTAAACCAGATGAAAAGAAAGGTAGATACAGAGTTGTAAATTGTGAAGGCAGCTTAGTGAAAGTTACCAAAGGCAGCTTAATTAATCATATCAAACTGTCATTAAAAACTCCTCAACATAAAGAACTGTACTACATGTCCCTGCTACAACTTTGTAAACCATGGAGAAAAGAAGAAGAGTTGCTGGATACATATGACTCCTATGAAGATGCTTTCAAAGCAAATGAAAGCACTATAACTGACGTAAACTTTACACAGTGCCAAACAATGTTGCACAATGAACGGCAACACGAAGAAGAACTCCAGGCCCAACTAGAAGTGGACACTCCCGACTGTAGTCAACCTTCTGTAACAGGAAGCCAAGAACCACTTGGACAGCCATTAATAGCAAATGAGGCAGAATTAGCCATGACAGAAGTAGAAAACACCATGTGTCAGTATGAACAAGCTACAGAAGACTTCGCTGTACAGAAATCACAACTGAACAATGAGCAGCGTAGCATTTTCCAAGAAATAACAAAACAAATTGAACATGGTGTGCAACATGAACATTAAAACTGTACCTGCCAAGACTACAAACCTATACTGCTATATGTGAGAGGTGAAGCTGATTCAGGCAAAACATTCTTAATCAAAACCATCAGCAAGTTCCTCCAACAATTAACAAACAACAAACTGTCAGCTGTTGTAACTGCCCCACAGGTTTAGCTGCCTACAACATAGGCAGTGTCACTTTACACCGATTACTACTCCTTCTAGTAGAACACCAAAACAAATGAGACTATTAAAAACTTTCCACAGAAGCTGCAATGGAACTAGGCAGAGTTTTCAAACAAATGAAAATGCTGCTAATAGATGAGGTGAGCATGGCCTCCAACCTAATGTTGGCTTTGATTCACCTCAGATTACAAGAGGTCCTCAAAACAGACTATGAAGAGCTTTTTGGAGGAAAACACATTATTGTTTTCAGAGATCTTCAATTGACACCAGTGAAAGGTGAACCTATTTTTAAAACCTTAGGGTACAAACTGTGCCGTAAAACTCTTGGCAGCATAAGAAAATGTCAACCTTTAGCAACATTTCCAATATAGAGAATTAACAGAAAACATGTGCCAGTCTGCAGACCTCACATACACCAACATTTTAAAAAGTATTAGAGTTGGTGTACTATCTCAAGAAGCACAATCAATATTAAAATCCAGGTCCATGCACTCTATGGCCATAACTCATGTGCTACTGATGTAATGGAATGGAACAATTAGCACACAAAAATGTAAATTGTATGTCCTTGATGCCAACTCTTGCAAGCTGTTCAAAATTCAATGAAACAATGTTGAAAAAAGAAATGCAACCAATAATTGAAATTTGCTCCACAGATAAACTGGACATACATGGTATGACACTACCCATGTGTCAACAAGCCACAACAAGACTAAACACCTTAGAAAACTCTATCTCCAACACAGCTGGTTTGGAGAAAATATTAAAATTATCTTTAAACTGTAGAGTAATGCTTAAACGTAACCTTGACATGGAGCAAGGACTAGTTAATGGAGCAATTGGTACAGTTGTTGGCTTTCAAACATGCCCACGTGACAACAACATTCAATTTGTCAATATTCTCTTTGACAAACTATCAGAAGTTAAAAGGATAGGACCCGCAACAGCCCGCTTCCTTCTTTTCAAATACATGTATGTACACAGAGAACAATGTTCACTAACTCTAGCATACGCAGTTACCATTCACAAATCACAAGGTCTTACCCTAGATAAACCATTGATAGATATTGGTAGCACAGTCTTTAAAGAAGGCATGAGCTATGCAGCACTATCACGCTTACATACACTTGATGGGCTATTTCTAATCAACTTTGATGCAAGTAAAGTAAATACTGGTATTCCTTGCATTCTAGAATTCAATAGACTGCATTCACTCTACACCCCCATCTAAAAACCTATCCTGTTCTGCAAAAATCAAAACGTCCTAAAAGAAAACGACTTCAAACTGAAACGATACAGGATCTCATTGCAATTCCTCCAAAGAAAAAAAAAGAAACTAATACTTCATCAAGTACCCCAACCAAAGAAGAATATACTGGTCAAAGTACTCAACTACTTCTTCAAAGATGCAACACACACTCCGAACAAATGACTTTGACACAGAACTGTCAGATACATTCAAATTTTCAAATACAACTTGTGTAAATTGCTACACAAATGTAGCAATAAATATTCTATTCCAATTGCCACAAATTGTTGACAACATTTACTTACACATTACAGACCAATTGTGTTTGCAAATGTTAGTCCTTCATAGAAATGCAACCACCAATCCTGACAACACTTACAGTATTCCTGGAATAAGAAAATAATTGGACTACTGTGCTGGAATGGTCAAATTCACTATAAACTCACAAGAAGATCCACAAGAATTTCTAATGTACTTACTACAAGTACCGGAAAACAAAAACATACCTATGAATGCAATCTTCCAGATTTCATACATGTGGAAACATACATGCACTCTCTGCAGCTTTGTGGCACAGGAACAAGTCCTTAATGAACGCTTCATGTATGTATCCATACCTAACTGTGAATCCATTCCATTTCAGCAATTTGTAAAAAATGCAAACCATGGCAGATTATCTACTGCCTGCAATTCAGATAATCGAGCCACCTTACAAATACAGACACATAGTAAATACGTAATAGTAATGCTTTTTCGTTGCAATGCAGATGGTACCAAAAACATGGTCAAGTATCACTTGGTAATGAAACCTTCACAACAATAGGTATAATCTACTACGCAGGAGCCACAACCAATGCAGGTCACTACACTGCATATATAAAAGAGAATTGTGGATGGTTGGAATGTAATGATAGTACCATTACTCTAAAGCAGATATTACCAGCAAATCTTGTAAACGCTTACTTAATATTCTTAAAACCAAAATTTAATACGTAATCTGTGCACGAACATAAGCAAAACTTCAACTTCAAAACTGTGCACAATTAGAATACGCCAACATGTATCTAACTGCCCCAAGATTCTGCAACAAGCAAACAGATAAATAAATACCACTAAAATGAAACAAGAAATATACAGTTAGAATACGCCAACAGGTATCTAACTGCCCCAAAAAATCTGCAACAACCCAAAATATAAATGAATAGCATAAAAGTAGAAATAAACAATTAGAATACGCCAACAGGTATCTAATTGCCGCAAAAATCTGCAACAAGCCAACAGATAGAAGGTTAGCAAGAAACAAGAAATAAACAGTAAAACAATGAAAGAAATATATTGTACCACAACATAGAAGGTTTTTTTTAATCCAGCATGGATTTATTTTTCCACAGGCACAATGATTTAGATAACAAACACGGAAACTGAACAAATTGCACAGTACACTGGTTTGAACTATAGTACTCACAAAGTACTAAATATGAGGGTAAAAGAAATACAGAAATGTCTATTATGCAGTGCAATAACTCATTATGAACTGCCTACTTCAACATATGGGCCCTCATTACGACCCAGGCGTTGGACCATGGTGCTAATAGCACCATGGTCCATGCCGGTAACTTACCGACTCCGCTATGGCGGAATGGGGAATTACCGCCCCATTCCGAGGTTGGTGGGGTGGTAATTCCCCATGCCGCCATGGCCCTTCCCCATTCCCATTTTTGCCCCATAGGGCCCAATGGGAATGGGGAAGGTGCTAAGTACGGTGCCGTAAATTGCGGCACCGTACTTAGCACCAAGGTCCCTTTGCGGGTTGGTTTTTTAAAGCCTGCTAAAAGCAGGTGTTAAAGTGCCACCCGCAAAAGGACCTCGTAACCCGGCGTTAAGGGTTTAAAGGTGCTGCAACCTTTTACGGCGCCGTTAACCCCTTAACGCCTGGGTTGTAATGAGGGCCAAGATCTTTTCTTTTATCACAGAGATCGAAAAAGTATGTCTGGTCCAATTACCCATGTCATGAAAAAACTGCATACAACCACAAAAAACTCAACCAGTAAGTATAAAATAAATGGACTCACAAAGACCGCTGCATAACACACCCATTTAAGCAAACATCTAACCATACACTGCAATCCAAAATGTTTACTTCCATGGGTATCTTATGACGCAGTCCTTGTCACAAACTCTGCAATCTTAACTGCATAGCCTAGCCAAAACTTCAAATACAAACTCTAGTACACACACTTTTGGGTTGTGGATATTTGATGGGTGTTTGATTCTATGGCTGTGTTATGCTGCGGTGGTTGTAGCCAGGGCCTAGAGGTTTGGGTGCATGACTGAAGGCCTATGGCCTTATAGGGGATATTAATTACAATCAATGCTCTGCTAACAACCCAAAACCAACATCATATTAAAGTAAAATAGCTAGTAGTGCATTTATGATGTCCATGGACAGCCGCGAAGACCGCGGACATGGCGAACACATCAGGGGCACCTGCCACCTAAACAAATACAGTATTTGACCCATCTATTACTCCCCAACCCTCCCCAAGCACTCCTGCACACAAACACACTCCCCAAAATTGCATTTTGCCTTTGTTTGCCCACGCGCTCTCCACAGATGTCCGCGGATCCAAACCATGTGACCCACCTCACACCTCACTCCAGCCAATCAAGTCGATTAGCCAATCAGTGTCTTGTCCACGGAGCGAACAGGGAAGTGTGTCCGCAGAGCGGACATAGATATCACTAATTTCTTTGCCTTATGTTTTGGTCATTTAAAAAAAAACTACTGGATGGATTTACACCAAATTAACACGCTTTCGAGACTAAGCCGCCACTCCTGCCGCAAAGTTGGTGGAAATCCGTCCAGCAGTTTGAGCTGTAGGCGTGAGTAAAGTTTTTCCCATTATGTCTATGGGAAAAAAAGAATTTTGGGACCCCCCTATAACTTTGCCCCCCATGGACCAAACCTCACCAAAATTCAGAGTGGGCCATATACTTTTTTTCCAAAGTTTGTTGAGGATTCGTCCTGGGGGAGCGAAGTTATAAGCCGCCCGAAAAGGGCTCTTCCTATGGGATTAGCAATTTAACCATAACTGCATGGCCGCTACTGCAGGCCATGTAATATATATATTATGGTTAAATTGCTAATCCCACAGGAAAACCACTTTTTGGGTGGCTCATAACTTTGTGATCCCTGGACGAATCCGCAGCAAAAGTATATGGCCCACTCTGAATATTTTTGCAAAGTTTGGTGAGGTTTGGTCCAGGGGGGGCAAAGTTATGGGGGGGTCCCAAAATGTATTTTTTTCCCAAAGTCTGAATGGGGAAAAAATTTGCCCACGGCTACAGCTCAAACGGCTGGATGGATTTTCAAGAAATTTGCGACAGGAGCAGCGGTTTGGTCCCGAAAGCGTGCTTTTATAAATTTGGTGAAAATCCATCCAGTAGTTTTTTTAAAAATGATCAAAAAGTAGGTCAAAAAAATTAGTGATATCTATGTCCGCTCCGCGGACATACTTCCTGGTTCGCTCTGCGGACAGGACACCGATTGGCTAATCGGTCGCGTCATGTCCGTGGACATGTGACGCGTTCGCTCATTGGATGGTGAAGAGTGTGAAGTGCGTCAGATTGTTCCGATGCGCCCGCCACCTTTGAACCGTGTTTTGGTGTCCACAGACATCACTGCAAAAACATATAAAAAAACACAACATTGCACTTGTTAAACTTATCAAATACTGTCTGGGGAGGTGAGGGTTTATGTGGATGGGATGGGATGTGGCAGCAGTAAGCAAAAAAGTCATATGGTATTTTTGGAGGTGTTCCTCAATATAATGTGCGTAAAGTACAGGCGAAGGACTAATGTGTCTGTGTTACAATGTATTTAAAATAATATTGGAGTCAGACTGGCACCCCCTAGAGTCTGGCATCTGAGGCAGCCACCTGCAGTGTTTGATGGTAACAGCAGCCCTGCACGTATTTGGGAGTACGAGTTCTCATGAATGCGTTGAGCCATGTTGTTGCAAAGTGAGAATGTATTTAGATTCTGAGTGAATGTCACCAGCTTTGTTTTTTTGGTTGCGAGCTAAGGAAGCCCACGCTTGGTACACAAAGTATAAGGTTCAATTGTTTTTTGATCTTGAGAGAAAGGGAATATTTCATAAGGAATGCAGTGAGAGGAGGTTTGCAATAATGAACATTTGATAAGGTTATACATTCCAAAAGTATGTAAAGAACATGTAAAATCAGTTCATGAAGATTCTTTGGTGCATGCGCAGTGAGCATTACGGTCTGAGTTACGCCAAGAAAATGGAAATGGTGACTATCATGTAAGAAGCCCACGCTTGGTACACAAAGTATAAGGTTCAATTGTTTTTTGATCTTGAGAGAAAGGGAATATTTCATAAGGAATGCAGTGAGAGGAGGTTTGCAATAATGAACATTTGATAAGGTTATACATTCCAAAAGTATGTAAAGAACATGTAAAATCAGTTCATGAAGATTCTTTGGTGCATGCGCAGTGAGCATTACGGTCTGAGTTACGCCAAGAAAATGGAAATGGTGACTATCATGTAAGTTTGATTTTGACGACTGTACACCGGAACAAGCTTTAACATATCAATATCTGAAGATTAATTTTGGCAATGTAACTCAAGTACTATCTTTCTGTGTGGTTGTCTTTTTTATGTGGTTATGGGGAGTGCAGAATCTAGGTGCATGTAGACTGTCACTAGATTCACCCAGGTTCAATGCTAATATTTCTTTAAAATGTCATGTATGAACATATCGAATTGTGTATCAGTTTCCAGGTTGTTTTTGTCTTTTTTGAGATTGTTTGATGTGTGTGCTAATTGGTAGTTTAAACTCTATGCTGAATTAAGAAATCAATAGATATATTGTAATAAAGATCGGGTATTGATACATATTTTCTGTTATGTTTTCCAAATAGCTACATGCTGCCTTACTGCGATTGCCATAGATTCCAGATGCCAACTGATGGCTTCTTCAATCTGCAGGTGCACGAAGTCGTGAACGGCTGGATCACCGTGACTGTTTTTTGGGACGATCGCCCAGGGTCCATGTGCCCGTACGCTGCACTAGCGATTAGGAGTAACATAACATCTTTTATGTTGGTCTAGGCCCAAGTTGATGCAGAAGCCCTGGAATTCACTGTGCGACCCAAGCGGTTCCTTTATCGAAAACGAACACATTGTGCATGGAAAAAGAAAAACGTGTGCCTCACGATTAACATTTTGGATCACGAGCGAAGAAACAAATTTTCAATTTGATTGAATATGGGAATAGTTGGATGTTCTCAGAGAGTTTATTGTGAAATAAAAGTACTTTACAAATTGTACAGTGTTACTGTTTTCTTTTAAAGACCAATTTAAGATTTCAAATTGTGACGTGCTATGTCGTTAGTCGATGTGTGTTGATTTTTGGGTTCTGCGTCACGTCACGTAGGTGATTATGGGCGCGTTTGGCTACGCTGAAGAGGAACGTCACCGAGAAAGGTGTTGAATATCACTAGGGTTGGTGATGTGAGGGTCAGGGGCGGGGCATATGATTCAGTGATGTCAGGCCAGTTTACCTTAGGCAGATGCAGCAATGAATTACAATAGCACAAGATGGACGCGCCCTGCTGCCACATTTCATATGTTTGTAAAAGAGGAAAAATGAGGTAAGATGAATTGGAAATGTTTGCGATAGATCAACGTATGTACAAAAATACATGGTCGAACCCTCGGGACAATAATATTTTCTGAGCATTGCAGTTGTGAAACTTATGAAATAATGTTTGGGGAGGTGAGGGGTGATGATGATGATGGGTGGAATATTTCTGACGTTATTTCAAATGAGTTTACAAAGTTTGTTGGGATTTTGTGCACAGCTTATATGACGAATCATTTGTGCATTCATTTGACAGTTTTGAAAAAATAAAACGTGGGTGGATTTCCAGCAAATTTGCGTAAGGCTCATTGGCAAGGATCGAAAAGCATGGTTTTGCAAATGTGGCAGTGTTTTCTAAGAAAAATAGCGGTATAGCTTTAGTGACTGAGGGGCAGGTTGTAGCCATGGGCAGTGGCCAGAATGTCGGGGTCATGGTATAGGGTCATGATTTTATTAACATTACAATAAGAATCCCTTGTACAGACTTTTCATGAAAGGTAAATGCACATGTGATGTCATCAGTGATGTCATCAATGACATTTGTGATGTCATCTTTGATGTCCTGGGTGTTAGTCTTAGCAGTGCACTGTGGTGGCGCGAGTTATGGTTGCTTAGCTTACCATAACTAGCGAATTTCAGGGGGTTTTCGGTTTTACTTGTAACCATAAAGTCCCTTTAACAAAGGTTTTTCATTGAATTTCAAAGGTTTTTATTAGTGCAACTTAACCATAATGTCCCTGTAACAAAGTTTTTTCATTGAATTTCATAGGTTTTTATTAGTCCAACTTAACCATAACGTCCCTTTAACGTTTTTTTAAGTGAATTTCATGGGTTTTTACCAGTGCGTGCTATTTTCCTACAATTTACTATCATACTTACCCAATATAGCAATATTTGTGTCCAATTTACAAAGTACTATATGGGGTTTGAACCCATGAGTACAGGATGACAAGCGAGAATCTCTTTCAGTTTATTCTAAAAATAATCTTTATTCATTTTAATACAAACAATTCTATATGTTTTAAAATAATTCTCCAAATTCATTTCCCAATTTCTAATACCCATTGACCATCAATCATCTATTGACATTCATAACGTCCCTTTAACAAAGTTTTTTCACTGAATATATATATACATATATATATATATTGTCAATTCTACCATCAGGTAGCCAAGTCGAGCTGCACTCTTCATAAAGCCATGCTTGCCCAATTTCCACCAAACAGCAAACGAAAAGGGGGGGGGGGGGGGAAATAAAGCTCCACACCAACCGTTTTCCGTTTTGTTAATTTTCTTCTTTTATTGATCCACACGGGAAAAAAATATTTAAAAATCATGGAAATCCATTTCAGAAAATAGAGAGTATGACCCCAGTGTGGGTCCTCCCAAGTGCAACACTCGAGGCGTGACGCGTTTCGCGGCCAACTCGCCGCTTTTTCACAACAAAAAACCTCTCCACCATACACCACTTTAAAACATGAGACTAGGAGGAGGAGAGAGGGAAAGGAGGGGGTGGGCAGGCAGGCAGCTTAGAAATCAAAGAAGGCCCCATTTAGTGATCTGCATTCCGTACCAAAACCATGGCAGACATCTTTGCCTAGTGAGTTTGCCTAACAGGCATACAATCATGCGAATGAGCATTTTGTTCCTAGAGGTAAATTTAAAGTGCATTGTGCATTAGCAGCTAAGGTAAAATGAAATATCTGTGTCCTAAATGACATTCATTCAATCCATTGACTCTGATTGCCTCTTTGTCTTTTACGTCAAACATATATTGATCATACTGGGCAAAGAGAGAGAAAGAAAAAAGGGGGGGTATGGAGTATTCACCGCCCAAGTTTTTTACTTTTTTTCTTTCCGATTTTAAAGTGACTAGTGCATAATTAAAAACATCTATACCTACCTTAGTAGGATATAAATGAATATCTAAAACCCCGAAACATGGATCTCTGTAGCTCACCCTTAATCTGTTAGGTCTTATAGTCACTATAATGGTAGTGTCCAGGATATAATCATTTATAATATTAGATCTCTGCTTGGTCACTTGTTTATCTATTTATTTAATGAAGTACTTAGTGCAAGGGAAATCCCAATTCCAGCATAATAATTGAAATCGAGATAACATACTAGATATATACTAGATATATCTAACCATAAATGGAAGATTATCCCCAAATAGACAACAACATTAGTGAATCGATATCCAGTTTGCAGACTATATTTTTCTAGTTAAATCTACTTCCCAATTAGCCTCTCCTTGCTCTTCTTCTCCCCTTCTCTACTCCCCCATTACCATATGTATAGAAAAAATAGTGCAGAGCAACAAATGTGCTCCAAAGCAAACACACCATTACCGACACCATAAGAAATTATTTAAAATACAGAAACTTTAAAACCAACTATTTGATCTCGTATATCGTTACGGAGCACTTATTCATTATTTGGGAATCATGAAGGGAATATAAATACTAATTTTGCATAGCATAAGGTAAGCAGAATGAACATATAGTTGCTCTTTCAATGTAGATGTGCAAAAAAATATGCATGTGCTGACACAGACAGCCATACTCAGAATAGGGCAAGCAATAGTAATGGGAAGGAGCACTATATATATATACTATACTTTACCTACACCTTCTACACTCTACTTAGGAGAAATGCAATCTGTTTGAAACCACTGTATCCCTCACTATCTTTCACTTGTACTCACCTGTGTCCTCTTTATTTTAATAATAATCAATGAGAATATTTACACACTCCCTGTGCCCACAGGTACCTACATTTTCGTTCTCTGTTCATCTCCCTCTTTCATCCACTAGTTCTTACCCTTTCCTATGATGTTCCTTCCAACTGTATTACTATACTATACTCCACTAAGGCCATATATAAATTCCTCTTGCGTTGCAAAAAATGACTATGTTTTCATTTATAACATAAATCAATATTTTTACTCACACATATATGCAAAATAATGTTCTTGTTACTCTCATATGTCGTTCCGTGTAGTGATAGGAGTTCTCTCATTACGATTTTCCTCACAGCCCCTCATTCCTGACCCTGACAGTTGCATGTGACAGTGTGTCATTTTATTTCCTGTAGTCCCTCCTCTATACTTTTAAAAATGCTCAGAATATACTACATATATGACATGCACTCTATGTTCTCTTATGTTGTGATAGCAGGACATGGGATTACTTTTGCTTACGTTGGTGCTATGCTTGCATTGTGGGAATATTGTCTATTATTGTGGTGGGCACTGAACATAAGTGTGTGTATTGCCCCCTTCTTTGCGACCATAACGTGATAAAACCATAAAGTGATATCCCTATGTTTTTCCAAATCTTGTGCATGATGCCCTCCCGTTCGACATCTTTAAGTTTCCTTCTCCTAACCCCTTCTAATAAACCAATCATCATAGGTACTGCTGATCCACAACATTCTCAGTATTTGTGCCATATCCTCCTTGTTTCGATTTGCAATGTTTAACTGCTAAATGAATTTACATTTAAACAAGTCTTTGCCAAATTAATCTATCTGTGTTTTCGACCAAAAGCTGTCACTGCCCTTCAGTTGTATTGCCTCACTCTTGCAGCTCCTAGCTTGCTTATACTCATTGGCCCTTCTTTCTCTCCATGGGTACTTTTTATCTAAATAAAAACTCTGTGGGCCATCTTTACAAACTGCCCTTTATTTTGTAAACAACGCTAGTAATCTAACAACACACAACTTTATGTTTTCTGGCCTTAAAAAGCTAATATTAAGTATTGTGTATTTACATAATTAATCCCTATAGTAATGCTTGTTATCCCCTGGTCAGTTACTCAAATCTCTCCCGAATATGTCTAAGGACATCATGCAAAAAATACAATAATGATATAGAAAGAGCATGCTCCCTTATCCTATGGTCTGTGTAAATCTTGTGCTGGTGAAAGTGCTCCTTCCCATTACTATTGCTTGCCCTATTCTGAGTATGGCTGTCTGTGTCAGCACATGCATATTCCATGATGCTACTGTGTTTTGCTGCTAAAAGTGCTTATGATTGTGTTTGTTCCTGCTGTGCTTGTGTATGGGGTTGTCATGCACTAACTAGTGCTACTTGCTGTTGTATTAGCCCTCCCTGTTGTGTAATTTGCCTTTATAGCTGTACTTTTTATTCAAGGTGCATGTCTGGCAGTATGTGTGATCTTGGGCATAACATTCCAATGGTTCTGTATTATGTATTGGGGATATGCTGCCCCCCCTCTTTCTGTCCTCAGTTACCTCTCAAACCAGTGTCCTCACTGTCTGTTTACCTGCAGCACTCTCATGTGCTTTGACTAATGTCCCTGTCTCACCCTTACTCTCTTCCTCCATTTACTAATCCTTGCCTTCTATGCCTGTTTCTTTCTCACCACCGTCTCTCTTCTTTTCACACATTGGGGGTTATTTTGTGACTGCAAGAGGGCTTGGTCAGGGTAGGGCACTGAAATTTAGACGATATGTGGATATTTTCATAGGTGAAAAATAGGGTTGGCGGTCCATTTCAATGTCTGCAGACGTCATTTGATTTGGGAGGTTCAGGGCGAGTTGTGGTGTGGTGGTTGTGGCCAGTGGCCAGATTCTTTGGTGCATGGCTGTGTTATGCTGTGGTGGTTGTGGGCAGATTCTTGGGTTCATGGCTAGGCCATGCGCCCAAAAATCTGCCCACTGGCCACAATCGTTATAATAATATGTCTACAGAAATTGAATCTGGCCACTGGATACAATAATTTCAGTAATATGTGTATAGTAATTACAGACAGTGTGCGGGCAGTATACAATATTTGCAACATGGTGACATAATGCAATTGAAGTGCAACTTATGATTGATGTATGGTTGAGTTTGTTGTACATGGTCCTGAAGGAGAAATATGTGCTTCTTTCTCTGTGAAACAAACAAAGTATAATATGTTAGGCAGGATAGTGTACAATGGGGGTCATTACAAGGTTGGAGGTAGCCATGGCGCTATTAGTGGCATGGCTACCCCCTTACTGGGTACCGGGTCCGGGTTCCTTAAATGAGGAATTACCGGACCATTCCAACCTTGGAGAACCCGGTAATTCCTCATTTAAGGAACCCGGACCCGGTACCTCCCCATTCCCATTCGAGCCCCCATAAGGCTCAATGGGAATGGGGAGGGTGCTAACAACGGGCCCGTTAATAACTGGTCCGTTGTTAGCACCCTGGTCTGCTGGCGGGACCCGCTGAGGGTGCCTGGTAAAACCCCTATTCTACCATGACGTAGAGCGTGTGCCAATGCTACACCAGAGAATAGAGCCGCTGAACTGATCGCTTCCTCCATGGTGGATGCTTTCAAGGACGTGTTACACAAGGCCATAGCAACACCATTTGAGCATGGTCCGTATGTTTGCCTGAGACCCTTCTCTGGGGAGAAACAAACCACAAGAGATGAAGAGGAATACCAACTTTGGGCAGACCAGACCAACCAGATGATACACTACTGGAGAGCTGCAGACCGTGAGAAGAGGCATCATGTCACTGAGAGTCTGCACAGTCCTGCATGGACAGACATCTAGGCGCTCCGTACAACGCATCCAGACCCCACAGCGAAGGACATCATGTACACACTGGATGGAGTGTTTGGAGCCACCGAGTCCAGTGCAGAGCTGATGGTGAAGTACTACGCTACCGCCTCCAGGAGGGTGAACATCTCTCAGAATATCTGGCCAGAAACAAGACGATTCTTCAGCTGGCTTTGCAATGGAAGGGGATTGAGCCAAACAACCTGAACCTGGTCAGGCTGCAACAGGTCATGCGGGGAGCCAAATCCCTGCTGCTATTACTTCTGCAACTACAACTCAGAGAACTGACCCAGAGACCACCACCCTTTGATGAACTGGTCCAAGGGGTGCGTACTCTGGAGGGCGAGATGGAGTACAGATGGAGAACACACTGTACAGTTTACTGAGTCAACTGGTGTCTCCATACGCTGGCCCGGAGTATGATCTGCAACATCAAGTAGAAGAGTTGTGCCAATCCATCCAGGTAATGCAGCTGCAGAGCGTGCAGGCCAAGCCACTGCCTGTAATGACATCCGGCCCACCAGAGCGCAGGAGAGGCTCTACACCACATCCCAAGAGAGCGAAGACCTGCTCTTCTGGTGCACTCAGGAGCCAAGGGGGCCTGAGTGAAACCAACGGCGTACTGCACCGCTCCAGCCTTGGCAGTTCTACCATAGGTGTGGACAGGAAGGCCACACTTTCCGTATGTGCACAAATCCACCGATTACAACCAAGTCGCAGGAAGGTTCCAGGCCTTGAATAGTCCAACACATGCGATGATGGGCAACACCAGCAAGGACCAAGAAGCGGAGCACCTGAATCCTCAATACTACTATGCTCCACCCGAGTAGAGGTGGAAACCAACAAGTCTGCGCCACCAGACGGGCCCAAGGCTGCAGTGACACCACCGGTGCACAAGTCATCTGGGAAACAACATCCACCCAGTTTGGCTAGTCCACCCAAGAGGAAGATCACCAGCAAGTGCAAGCACCCGAACATCATGAGCAATACCAGCTGCGCTCGTAGGATCATCTGCCACTGTGAAAATTGCTATCACTGGTCAACAGGCACAAGCTCTTCTGGATAGCGGCTCACAGGTGACCATCGTTTATGAGCCATTCTACAGAAAACACCAGGCGCATAGCCCATCTTCTCGGCCTGGGAGACAAGCCTTGCAAATATCTAGGCTACATCCGGGTCATACCAGCACGTTGTCCATGCACCCCATGTGCCAACAGGCGTACTTGCAGAGAGGGATCTGGTCCAGAGCTCGAACTAAAGGACTCAATAGAGATGTGCGCACCACCTGGTTTGGGCGGATCACAATCCTGGCACATGCTACTGTGATGAATCCTGACAGAGTGTGACTGAGCGGGGAGCAACGACCAAGACCAAGACGTCTGGTGATGGAGACACCAGAACGTGGAGAGCTCCCAGGGAGTTTACTGGTACAGCGGACCCTGGTGACAATGGATGGAACAGACCTGAAGACAATCAAGGTACCGGTCATTAATGTGACCAATAGGACCATCTGTGTACCAGGATGCACCGTCATCGCACAGTTCCACCTGACAGCATCTGTAGCCCCAGCGAGTGTCGCCACCAGCTCATACGAGACAGCGATGGATCCAAAGACCTTGGAATTTGGAAACTCCCCGATCTCTGAGAGGGACAAGGACCACCTGAGGGAGAAGTGTGCCCTGTGCAGTGAGGCATTCTCCACAAGCCCCTGGGAAATGGGCAAAGCCCATGAAGTGGAACATCAGATCTGGGTGTCTGATGACACTCTCTTCAGGTAGCGATCCCAACGCATGGCTCAGGTGACTTGGAGGATGTACGCCGCCATCTGGATGGTCTTCTCCAGGAAGGGATCATCCAGGATTCCAGGAGCCCCTACACTTCTCCCATTGTCATCGCCTGAAAGAAAAATGGGCATGTCCAGATGTGCATCGACTACTGCTGTCTCAACACCCGCACTATTCCGGGCCAGTACACCACACCCCAGGTGGACGAGGCACTGGATTGCCTGACTGGGAGTATGTGGTTTTCAGTCCTGGACTTGCAGCATGGCTACTACCAGATCCTGATGCATCCGGCGGATTGTGAGAAGACTGCTTTCATCTGTCCCTTGAGTTTTTACAAGTTCGTTAGGATGCCTCAGGGGATCTCTGTTGCACCAGTGACTTTCCAACACCTATTGGAGAAGACCACTGGTGACATGAACCTCCTGGAGGTACTGATGTACATAGATGACATCATTGTGTTCGGGAGGACTCTGGAGGAACATAACAAGGGGCTCATGAAGGTGCTGGATCGCCTGCGGGAGCAAGGGCTAAAGGCCAGTGTGAACAAGTGGCAGTTTTGCGACACAAGTGTCAAGTACATCGGGCAAATCGTCTCCCCAGATGGCATCACTGTGGATTCAGAAAAGATGGATGCCCTATTCACCTGGCCAAGATCTCAAACCCTCAAGGAGTTACAGAGTTTCCTGGGATTCTGTAATTACTACAGGAGGTTCGTCGCAGGATACATCAGCATCGCCCAACCACTTGTGGACCTCACCAAAGGGTACCCACATACCCAGAGGAGCTGGAAGAACACTGCCAAATCTGTGGACCATTTATATCATCCACGGGAGCCCTATGATGAACGTCGAACTGATTTATGCCAGCAGGCCTTTGAGGAGCTCAAGCGGACCCTCACCACAACATCAACAAGACAGGTCACTTTCACCAGCCGAGGCCTGCATGCAGCGGAGAGGAAATACCTAATCCACAAGTTGGAATTCTTGGCATTGAAGTTGCCCGTTACATAGATGTTCCAGGATTACCTCTACCCCGACACCTTCATGGTGAGAACGGACAACAACCTCCTTACGTATGTGTTGAAATCATCAAAGTTGGATGATACCGGACACTGTTGGCTCACCGCACTGGTCCACATACAACTTCAGTCTATTGGGCATACAACCATCGATGCCCTCTCTCGGAGGCCTCATGCTCAGCCGGATGAAACGGCTATATCCAACTTGAGTAAGGAATTGTCTTCAGCAAGCATTAGAGCTATCTGCCAGACAGCAAGTCAGCAAGAGCCAGACAGAGCCAGCAGTGTGGATTGCTTGGGATCCTCAGCTGAGGCGGTACCTGCCATCTATTGCAATATAACCAATGTGGAGGAACATGAGCTACCACGTCTGACATGAGATGAGATCCGTATGTCACAGCTAGCAGATCCTGGCATTGCTCCATTCCTGAAAGCCAAGACAGCAGCAGCGGATGTTTCCAGAGACGTTCTTCATGACCCCGAGCAAGCTGCAATGCTAAAGGAGTGCAAGACGCTTGTGCAGAAGGGTGGAATCGTGTACAAGGAAAGCAAAGTTGGAGACCGGCTACTACATTGCCTGGTTTTGCCACAGAGATTCTGCCAAGCTGTATTGTATACACTCCACGACCAGCACAGACATCTTGGCAGTGACAAAACCTTCCAGTTGGTCCACGCAAGGTTTTTCTGGCCCAGAATAGTGGCAGATGTCGAGTATTATTGACAGCACTGCGCCAGGTGTTTCACCAGGAAGATCGCAACTCGTCCTGCAGCCTATCTTCACCATCTGCAGAGTTCCGGGCCCATAGATATCATCTGAATCGACCTCCTCAAGCTGGAGATGGACAGGTGAGGTGTGCAGAACATCCTTTTGGTGACAGACCAGTGCACTCAGTACGCGCAGGTGTTTCCCACCAAAGATCAGCGTGCCATCACCATTGCCCGCGTGTTGTGTGAGAAATACTTAGTGCACTATGGCTGGCCGACCAGATTCATTCTGACCAGGGACCAGACTTTGAATCAACACTCATCAAGCAGATGCTGGAGTTGGTTGACATCAAGAAGACCTGTACAACTCCATATCACCCTCAGGGGGATGCACAAGTGGAGAGGTTTAATCATACCCTCTTGGCCATGCTGAACACCCTGAGGCCAGAGGAGAAGAACAGATGGAGTCAGCATGTGGCCTCCCTGACCCATGCGTACAGCTGTATGAAGAAAATGCCACCGCGTCTACACCATATTTCTTGATGTTTAGAAGGGGCACCCAGCTGCCTGTAGACCTGTGTTTTGGAGTTTCTGCAGACGGAACAGGCAGCGAGAACAAATGGATAGGCGGACAAAAGGAATGCTGGTGTATGGTTCTTTTAGTTGTTTTAAGCTTTCTTATATACTTTTCCAGTACACTAGCATGGTTTTGTGAGTTTTTTTTCCAAAAGGGGCAGAGCACAAGCCACTACATACAACTCAAATTACTGCTAAGCAGCTGTGTTACTAATGGAACACAAAACATACTATACAAATATAAAATGTATTTAAACATATATACAAAGTCTATACAGTGCACTGTACTAAAAAAACGATTTAAAAAGACCTTACTTGCAAGACAACCTGGCCAAGGCTGTCTCAAGGTCCTTGCTGCTGCTTCCGGGTTCTCCTTTCCTCCTGCGCTCTTCAGTGATGGTTCTTAGGGCTGGCAGTAGGCAGCGTCAGGCAGCATCAGGGTGTATGGGTCTCAAAGTCTTTGTATGGACTCGCAGTAGGCAGCATCAGGCAGCCGCAGTGTGTGTGGGCTAAGCTGCGTATGCTACATGCAGCCCAGTACTCAGAGGAGCCATGGGCACCCACACTGCTCACTCCACCTGGGCCATGTCTGTCAGGTGTGGCCCAGGGAGTTCTGGTGGGCCACCCTTAGGGGAGGTGGCCCTTATCATTAAACTTAGCCCCTGGAGGGTTAGAACACATGTAAGGTGCTCCCCAAATATGGGGAGCGCCAGACATTAAATATATGTTTCCTGGGCCCCAGCAGAGCAACAGCAGCGAGAGGGCAGCAAAAATATTCAAAGCGCTCCTCTAATAATGGGAGCACCAGCATAGAGGCCCGGGCTGCGGCAGTCACACTGGACCTGAGCGGAGCACCTATCAGCGCGTTTAAGTGTTTCTCCAACTGTCACTGGCGCTCCGGTCACGCCGGTGACTGTTTATTTTTCTTTTCAGAGTAAAAGGGACCCTCGTTTGCACATGCAGAAGGGTCTCTTACTCTAATTATCTTTTTATCTCCGAGCCACGGTACGGCTCTTGCGCCGGGGATCTAATTATTTTCTTTTTATTATCCGGATCCCTGGAGCGGCTTCATATGCCGGAGATCTTTTCTTTGATTCCCCCCGACCGGGAGTTACATGATCCACCCTTTGAACTATCCTCAGACCTGAGGATAGCTTTGGCCTGGTCAATGAACATGTCAAGCCATGATTTAGGACAGGCTACTGGTTGTCTCCCAGTACCTTGAATCTCAGGCATTTCCTACAGTAGCCCAGAACTCCTAGGAGCCTGCTCTAGAGAAGGGCGGACGGACAACTGAGAGGAACTGACTGGAACCTCACACTGGATCCCTGGTCTATCATATGGTAATTTCACAACATGTCTGCTCTCCCTGGAGGTACGACAGTGAGCAGCCAGGGCCTCAGGTAGGTTTTCCCCCAGACTTGACGGAATGCTCTGCACCAAGTCAGGGACCCTATCTTCCAGTGGAGAAATCGGTAAGGGTTCCTCTACCATGTCCAGCATGGCTGGGGTGACAGGAGCAGGATTGGGAACAACCTCTGAAGGAATACACTGAGAATGGGGTTCAGGTTCCCTAGGAGTGGGATCTGGATCAATGGGTGTAGGGACCCACACTAGTGTCTGATCTATCTCTTGATCTGGATAGATAGACGCCAAATTGATCCTCCTCAGCATCAGCATCTTCACTGGCGTCTGGCTGACCTTCTGATATATCTGCCTCAGTAGCTGGAGAAGCTTCCGGGAATTGAGCCTTCCAAGGATCTTCTTCTGGCCTTTCAGCGCAGAGTGGCAGCCTCGTCATCGGCCCCTTGGCTGGCTCTTCATCTGTCACCTCCGGTGTCAGCTCAACCTCATTCTCAACTGGGAGGAGGTGGTTACAGAGCAAGGTCTGGATATTCCTTGCCCGTCCTTCCACTCGCAGTCAGTAGACAGAGAGCTCTCCCAGCTGGTGCTCCATGATGAAAGGCTGAGACTCCCACTTGTCGCCTAGCTTGTTGCGTCCTCTCTTTCCCAGGCTGCAGATCGACACACAATCGCCAGGTTGAAGAGCGAGAAACCTGACTTTGGCATCGCAGCAGCGTTTGTTCCCTTCTGCCATCTTTTCTGCGGCAGCCTGGCAAGCTGAACTGATTGCTGTTTAACATAGCTGGTTGTGCTCCAGTTACTCTAACCTTGTGTTTTCTCCTTAGGGGTATTTGGGGAACCCACCTGCCCTAATCTCTTGTCCTTTCCTACCCTTACCTTCCTCCTACTATTGAAGTACACAGGGTGATCTCGAACCCAGGAGAGCGGAGTTTGGAGACAGGTAAGAGGTAAGTCAAGTTATAAGTGTCAAGTTAAGCTGTATATTGTGTGCCCTCCTACATCTGTCTCCCTATAAATTGCGTTGGAAGATCACCCCGCTACAAACAGCACACTTGGGGTGCGGGGTCAACTCTTAGAACTTTGATTCAATGTTGAAAGCTTCACAGGGTTTGAAAGAACCCCCGAGGGGCACATAGCAGGCTCTGGGAGGAACCCTTGTAGCAAATTCACCACATAATCACAGCTTCCCATGAATCCGCATGTCCCTCACTTCCAGTGGACAATGTACCTTCTCCTAGACCATTGCCTCATCTTGACCTCAAAGATGGTGACTATTTTAGAGACATTGTAGCTTTGCATCAACTCAGAAATAGAGGCATTAGAGACCAGGAGAGAAAACAATGCAACTGAGATGCGTATAACAGACATTTTGGTTTTCAGCTTGCAGATGCTGCAGCCGGCTTGCAGTGGGTGACATGGACCCACATCGGGTGTCCCTACACTTTAACAGTCAGGTTTCATGCCAACAAAACCTGATGCAGACCCTTCTGACATGGAGACAAAGCAGACTACCTCTGATGTATGTTCAGCAGGACACAATCTCCTGGTTGTAGAGAGTGTCAGGGCACAAGTGGTTCTCTACTCAGCACTGGTTTGGTATGGCAAAACTGACAGAGAAAATTAAGGATTTCACATATGCGTGTCTGTGCTCCAGAATGTGAGGGAGTGTCTTGTGTATCAGGCGTTCTGATATACTTCCACAGATCCCCCTGGGGCTTTGATTGCACAGCAAACAGAAGTTTTGCGCTCTACGTTCCTGATAAGGATTGATTGCCCAGCATGGTCTTAATCAGCAAATCGATGTTCTATTGATGTCGCCTGGGAACTACAAGGACCGGGAAATGGGCTATCAGAGTTCACGCCCATGCTCTGGAGTGGGAGGGAGTGTCTTGTGTGTCGGGCGTTCTGATATACTTCCACGGTTCCCCCCTGGGGCTTTGATTGCATGGCAAAGAGAGGTTTTGCGCTCTACGCTCCTGATAAGGATTGATTGTCCAGCCTGGTCTTAATCAGCGAATTGACATCATATTGTCGTCACCTGGCAACTACAAGTACCAGGAAATGGTGTGTCAGCACGCGCGTCTATGTTCTGGAGTTTGAGGGAGTGTCTTGTGTCTGGTGCTCTGGTGTGAAGGTGGACAGGATATTCAGGTAAGACAGTGCATAGTTAAATCTGCCTGCCTTTACTGATCTACCATTTGATAATGCGGAAAGCATCGTTGCCTGGCGCAAAGCCATTTAAAGGAAAATGATGTGAATAAATCGGATGCTTTGGAAAATGCAGTCATCATCATTAAGGACACAAAAACAGAAGACTCACGTGGCAAGGATAATAATAATGTGTTGTTAAAACTGGTTGTTGGACTGCAGAGAGCTTCTTTGGGGGTTGAGAGGGAGCTATCGCTGAATGATGAGGCGTGGATATTTTGGATTTAAATCTCTCTTTCTCACCGGACCTCACTGCATTGTTATTCATATCTGATGACCCTTAAACCTCGATCTGAACTTCCTCTGATGAGGATGAAAATAATAAAGAGGAAATCGTACTGAAAAATAATGTAGCCTGTACCAAGAATGATTTCGACCGGTTGCTCGTGAAAATTGATGTGTTAGCACTATTGTCAGCGAACATAGCCAGGGAACAAATGCTAATTACCACAACTTTGAATAAGCTCATGAAAGCCACTGAAAGAAAGACGATGGAAATGGAAATAGTAACTATGGTACCAAAATAACATCATCTTCAATAAAGGCAAAATAAATATCTTTAATCCCCACTAATCCGGAAAAGGATCTGGCTCGTCCGTATATACATGCCTCTGAGGAGGCAGCTGACCAGCTGACCAAGAAAAATGGGGTTATGAGGAAGTATTTATCCCACCTCCATTATCATCAATTGATAAGGAAATACCTATGAAAATGGGCACAAGGAAGCAAAAAAAAGTTAAACCTGCTATTTCTAATTAGATTAAGGAAAGAGGGACCATGGCTATTAAGCCTGAGCCCAAACTGTCAATTCAGCCTGCCAATAATGGTCAAGGGAGAGTAAAAGCTAAGCTGGTCACAAAAACCTGGTTTGATGGGACTATTAGGCAAGCCTGTCTTAAAGGCCTGCAAAGCAATAATCACAAAAATAAGGCAGCTCCAGAGAAGCAGCCCAACAGACCAATTACAGTCAGTGGACTGCCAAATTCAACAACAGCCTTTTGCTGCCTAAATTCTGATTCCTGCTTTTGGGCAAAAAATAACATCTCTACTAAACATTCTGAGGAACTCACATTGAGAAGCTCATCAAAAAACCCTCAACATAATGTACTGCACCCCAATGCTGGGGTAATTTTAATCAAGGATTTGTCCAAGAAGATCCTTGATGAATTGAGTCGATGTGTAATATTGGCGGAAACTAATCTTCAGGAAAATAGCCCATTTTTAAATCGTTCCTATCTACTGAATATATTAAGACTTTTACTGAACATGAGCCTTATAAATTCCTCGGACATCCTTCGTATTGAATTACCTAGCATTGGAAGCTGGATAAACTGGGTCTTGACTGAACTTTCTTCATCCCTATCAGTGGCATTACTCAGGACAAACGTGGCTACGCTTGCAGAACTGGGTCTTGCGCTGAGCATATGCTGCAAAGCTAACAAGCTTGGGTCTTACTACTCACGCGACAAGACAATAGTAAGATCCCCGGTCTGTAATACTACTAAAGAGGATCTATATTCTATATTGAAGTTGAAGATGACCACTTATGGACACCGGAATGTATCAAACAGGGTGCAAATTGATGGTCGACCAGAAAGGATAAGATAAATATAATAGCGTGGAATACTCGAAGATACTCAAAGATATCGTTCTTTTCTGGTCCATCATATTGTGTTAAATCTATACACTGATCAGACGTCTTCTTTCTTCAAGAGACTTGGTGTACTGATCCATTTTACATCGATAGTTTCCATATTATCTACAAGCGTGCTTTACCATCTGCTAGGCCATAAAGACCACATATCGAAACTAAGGCACAATAACCATAAACTATAGTGACACGTCAGAGACGAGGTTCGATTTCCAAACAAGTCTGGTTTATTTCAAAGTATTCTCAGTCGGCCGACTGGGTCTCAACACCTCACAACGTGTGTTCCCAGACCTCGTGAGATGCGAGAGAGCGAGCAACGCTCAAGCAGCAATATATATACATTACATATAATCTTTACTAAGGCAATTCGATCCACCCACAAACATGTAATTCAGGCTAGGGTTCGGTGATTGACAATCATGAAAATCATGACACGTTATGAGAAGTCTTCATTCAGTCTAAACATAGTTATTCAAGCAATGGCAGCAGAGACAGCTTTCTGTTATGGGGAACATAGAGCTCTTAGCTCAGCAAAGATAACATGTTCTCAGCAGAGAAACATTCCTTTGTACGTTATCTGTGTGTCTCGGTTCATGAGCTAAGGATCAGACAGTTCTGAAGCAGAAAATACCACTCTCCGTGAAGGAGCACCGCTAGGAGAATATAATTAATGGTTTAACTACCTTTTACTACAGCGCTTGCAAGACAGGCCGGCACCTGGACTACTGATTAGATGCAGCTTCTGCTCGGCTTCAAGGGCTCAGTGAGAGAGAAAAACAATGTATTTCTGCATAGTTTGCCATTCCTGTCTGTGTTAGTATTTCAGCATTCAGGCCGTGGCCTCGCACTGTGTGTGAGCTTGAAGCATAGAATACATTTGCAAAGCATTTTGACAGAAAAGAAAAAAGCAAATGGCCGACATTTCACAAAATGGACGCCCTCTGGTTACAATGACGATTCTAGGATTGCGATGTTTGTCACATGATGGGATTGGTTTCTGGCCAACATACTATACATACTATGGGGTTGTTCTGGTCTAACACATCTGCTAGGGGGAGGGCTAGTGGGGGCTTGGCAATTGGGGCAAGACTGATGTTTGATTTATGCCAATTTGGATATATTAACGTATCCCCTTAAGTTGTTGCAACAATATTGACAATTAAAGAGAAGTCTGGCATGCAGATCCATATAATACATTTTATATGGAGGTAGCTTCACAAAATCGATCCAAACCGAGATTGAGGACATGATTCTCAAATAGCACGAAAAATCTCCTCAGGGTCTGATAATGATAGCTGCCAATTTCAATACTGCTACCCTTAGCAATGTGATGACTCGGGATCTGGTTTCTATGCATTTCCACATTACCAATAAGGGCCAAAATGTTGTGACCTGGACACATGGAGTAGATAAATCACAAATAGACCATGTTCAAAGCTCCCAGATTGTGTCTCTTAAGTGTATACCCATTAAGACAGAGCTTAAAACCTCACGTGGCCATGCTATCCTTAGTAGGGAATTGTACTGTGATGACATCTTTATAAACATGCATCATGAAATTGATATTAAAGCAAATAATAAAGGTAATCGGCTTATCTGGACAGAAAGGGCCATTTAAGATATAAATGACCAACTAAAACAGCCAAACTTTGATATTGTCGGAGGATTGAAAGACTCAAATGGGCCCTAGATATTATGATTAAAAATAAAACGAAACTTAGACAAATTAATTATAAAAACAGGATATTTAGAAATGATACGAGAAAGGGGATACTGTTTGATCCAGTTATTGCCAAACGAAAGAGTTTGCACCATAAAATCTGTAGTAAAAAAAAGAGGGATAAAAAACATAAGCCTGGGGGAAAAAGTGGCAATCATAAAGAGGGCAAACAGAGTATAGAAATTGGATGAAGTGTCATAAAAGTGTCATAAACACCATCAATTGGGCCAGGCTATTCAAATGGATTGCTGCTAATACTACTAGAACGTTTTGGTCCCAATTTAATGCATATAAAATGAGCTTACTCCGAATTGAAATTAATCCTATAACGGAAACTGTTTGGTGTAAATTCATTGAGACCGTGCATTATGAAGAACGGGAGAGAGAAGAAAATAACATCCAACTACAGCATTACCTAAATATAGCTAAATGGCACATTGATAGGTATAGCTTGAAAGTACTATATCTAATTTGAAGAGCTCAAGAGCACCAGGCCCCGATGGAATCCTGAATGTTGTACTCAATGCAGACCCACATGTCTGGGCAAAAATACTTAATAGCTTATTTGTACAAATACTGAGCATGGGTATTTTGCCGGCCAGCTGGTGTCGATCTGTCTTGGTCCCTATTTTTAAAAAGGGAGCTAGGTTTAGACCCGAGTAATTACCGGCTATTGGCTATGAATGTTTGGAGCCAAAAGATCGTTGTAGCGATCATATAGAAAAAACAAACTAGATGGGTATACAAAAATGACCTATTAAGTCCCTTGATGGGATTCCGGAAAGGATACAATACCATTACTACTGTATCTATATTGCAGTACCTCATTGCCCAAACAAAACATGACCTTACGTCAAAACTATATTGCTGCTACATAGATTTTAGCAAGGCCTTTGATTTGGTCTCACAACCTAAACTCTGGAAAAATCTGGTCGTTATGTGCATAGATAAGACTCTATTGTATTGTATCCAACAATTATATACTCACACATCCATCACAATACAGTTAAATATATTGGGGACATGTTCTAAATAATACCAAACAAATAGGGGCTTTAAACAGGGGTGTGGACCGGCTCCACTACTGTATAATTTGTATACAGTGGACTTGAAACAAGAGTTCTTGAAAGTAGTAGTTTCCCCCCCTAAAATCAATGGATTCCCTACACCGTGGTTAGTTTATTCTGACAACATTATTTTGTTTGATCAAACAGAGATTGGTCTTTACCATAACGTGAAGGAAATGATGACATATGCTAAAAAATAACAAGATGGTGATTAATACAATTAAAACTAAAACCATGTGCCTGGGGAAAAATGTGACCAGGAAGACTATGAAGGTATTGAAACATAATGACCAGGTACTGGAAAATGTTTGTGAGTATTTGTATTTGGGATTTCCCATCACTATCAACCTCCTCCCCCCCCAGGTCATACTATGGTGACTATGTACTAAGCAAAACATGGAACAACTGGCTGGCAGCAAGGCAGTATGTCATACATAGAGGGGGGTATAATATACAAGGTGTACTCGAAATATATCGTACCGCCATTATACTGGTCATATTATATGGCATAGTTGTCCTTCCAGAGGGTCAGGTGAACTGGCTCAACCATATTGAAGCTAAAATACTACGTACAGTTATTAATACACCGCAAGCGGTGCCTGTCAAGGCACTCCGTCTAGAGTTTGGTCAGAGCTCGATTATGTCAAAATGGCATGCACAGAGAGCCTTATTACACGCAAAAATCATGCAAAATAACTTGGACTCCAATATGTTAAATCTTCTCGGCTCTAACCTGAATGAACAGGAAACTAAATTTGTACTCAAGCTGAAACATAGTACTACATCAATTATTAGGGCTTTGAGGCTGGATGATGATATATTGAAGGTTGGTCCCAACAATGAAAGTAACATTAAAAAGAAGGTTAAATTATGGGATAGGTTCTGTAATGTAGATATACTACATACTAGGAAAAGATATCTGGAATATTCCCATCAGAGTTTTGGTATTAATAAACCATGCAGCTACCTGTTGAAACTGTGTTCATTAGAACTTAAAGGTTTTATTTTTTATCTACGTTTCAATATCCTACCTACTAGGGAATATATGAATAAAAGGAATAAAGGGGAAAAGTTGCATGCTGTATGTGTCAAAATAATATAGAGACATGTCATCATTTGCTCACAACTTGCCCAGCTTTACTAAAGCAATATATAAAAGGGTATGCAGGCTTTGTTACAAATATAGAGAACATTATTGGTGACCCATTTTACGCAACA
Organism: Ambystoma mexicanum; assembly: GCF_040938575.1. Lineage (NCBI taxonomy): Eukaryota > Metazoa > Chordata > Amphibia > Caudata > Ambystomatidae > Ambystoma > Ambystoma mexicanum. Next base: position 608,968,389 of record NC_090937.1, read on the forward strand.
CTCTATGAGACGGAATCTATTATTATAATATCAGCAGTATTCATGATATGGAAGGAGATTTTAAGCCATAGTGCTATCAATATGGCATAGAACTGTGCCTTCAAAGTAGATTATGTACTTATTGGATTTGACATTTTTTGACTGATATGTAGTAGGAGGACTATTTTTCCCTTTGGAAAATGAAATCTCATAATTATTTCAGTTTTAATCATGTTTTTGATAATGTTTATATTTTTATTGTTTAATATGCATTGTAAATTATGTTATATTCTGTATGTTTAATTATGATCATTTACTGTAAATGTGTGTTTCTATGGTGTTAAATGTTTATAATTAACTAATGCACTTTAATAAAATAGAATCCAATAACTGATCATCACTCATATGCAGGTTATCATCAATAGATTTTACAGGGGGCATAAGGGTAGCCTTATAGGTCACCCAAATATACTATTTTAGGGGCTGAACCTTTTCCTGCTAGGAGTGCTTCACATACTGAGCAAGACTAGGGAAGGGTGTAAGACCACTTCAGCCCAGTTGTATGGCATATCTTTACTAAATTGTTCATTAAAACATCATAGCGCATCTCGGCTTCACCTGCTGATTGAGAATGGTGTGGGCATTTTAAGTTGTGTTGCACATTCAAGGAAGTCAGGAGTGTTCACATCACAATATTCATGAACATTATTCATGAAATGAGACCTTTGGTCGCCGTCAATACTAACATGAACAACAAACATGGATGCAAAATCTCTGGAAAGTATCTTAACAACTGTTTATAGCATCTTCCCATCAACAGGCATACGCCTTCACCCACCCAGAGAACACATTCAGAATAAAAAGAAGATACTGCCAATTATTGCAAATAGGAAGCTGGAGAAAATCTATCTGAAGACCTACAAATGGGCCATAAGGAGGAGGGTGTGCTCCGTGGGTGACGTGTACAGTTTTTCGTATATTTTTATGTAGACAGATGGTGCAACGCCTGCAGTATTTATGAGCTATTTTAAAGAATTTGGAGGCAACTTGGGACTTATTCAACAGCATCATCATCAATACTTCGTGTCCCACATGTGTCTGCCCATTGTACATCCTAACAAGATGTGGCAATAATGTCTTTGGTGCCACTAATCGACCTAGGTCATCTCACCACAGAGAACTGTCATGTAATCGACATCCTTTTCACTGGATGGGGCGTTATCTTGCATCTGCACCAAATCTTCCAGGGTCTTACATGAGGAGGGGATCAGGACTGATTTTAACAGGGAAATTGCATTCATCTTCCGATTCAGATGCAGCAGTCAATTTTGCGGTTTTGTCTGCGAGATCATTGCCACAACTAATTTTGGCATCTAGGGGCTGATGAGCAGCACACTTGGTCAGGAACACTCTTCTGCTTCCAGAGTTGAGTAAAGTAATGGGCTACCCCAAAGGCATATCTTGAATTAGTATAGATGTTAACAGATTCTTAAGCACACCAGCTCTGCAACCTTTGCAGAAGTGACCTGAGGTAGCTTTCCACTTTCCACCACCTCCCCAGGCTCACACAGCATGCATCCAATGGTGGCTAGTGAATATTATTATTGGAAGGACATACTTATTTTCTATGAATGTGCACAACCAAACTGAGCAAGGGAGTCCTGGCCAACTAGCAGTGGCTTTGAAGGGGCAATGGCACTTTTTAAAAGAATGGGCTAAAACGGTGCCTTTTAATCACACATGTTGTCGATACAGTTAAAAAGTCATACAATTTAAATCTCTTTTATAAGGTAGCACATATAAAAATGTCAGTTGGTGCCAGGTCACAAACAGTGCACGTGAGCATTTTCATGATCCCTTTGCCAGCAATTTATGCTAGTATAAGAATGCTTTTTCATGACCTAGCTCTAAGAGGGGTCTCTGTGCCTCAAAACAATCTAGTGAATAAGTCAGGGTGTTAAATGAAACATCAGCCACAACCGTTTCCAAAATAATTTCCCTGACCCTAACACTAATAACTGAAAACTAAAGTGCAGGGATATACTCTTCTCCTTAAGTGATGGTTAAAGTTTTTCACCAACAGAAAGTTCTAGATAATCCTGGTTATAAAAATTGACAAAGCCCCTTTCCCCTGGATTTCATCTGGTTCCACTTTAAGAAGCTACCAGACTGTTTACTATTTCCAGCCTCTCCACAATACATGACCGGAGTTCCTTTAGCTGAGGGATGTGTCCCTGTCCATTCTAAGGTATCCCAAAAGTTCAGAACAAAATATCTTTAAAGTTACTGTTAATCCCTTTCTCTGATTCACAGACGGTGGATAGGTCTGGTTCATTCTCCTGCCAAACACTATCCAGGAAATTACTTCTGACAGTCTCTAAGTATGTCTTCCTTTTATCTTGGTGGGTACCAGACCCGGTATGGTTCTCAAATACAGTTCGCCTTTTCTGTAGCTCTCATATGGGTGTGAGTCCCAGGCTTGCAATGCAATGTGTTGGTAGCTTGGTTTACTCTCCTGCCAAGCCTCTGTCTCTCTCTGTTCTTTCTCCTCAGCTCTTAGGGTCCCAGACCCTCTTATCCTTACCGCCTTACTACGAGGTCCCCTTGCGGGCTGGGGGATTTAATGCCTGCTTTTTGCAGGCGTTAAAAACCAACCCGCAAAGGGACCCAGGGAGCTAATTACGGTACTCTATGGGGCAAAAATGGGAATGGGGAAGGGCAATGGTGGAAGGGGGAATTACCGCCCCGCCAACCTTGGAATGGGGCGGTAATTCCCCTTTGCGCCAAGGTGGTGCCGGTATTTTACGGGCATGAACCATGGCGCTAATAGCGCCATGGTTCTCCGCAATCCGTGTAATGAGGCCCACAGTAAAGTATCTTAGAGGTCTCTAATAGGGAGGAAGAAGAATTTGTACTTTGTCAAGAGGAGGGGTGTGGAAGAGAAGGGCTATACCCCATTCTCTGGGAAAGGTTGTCCCTAATCCCATAAGGAGCTTCCCCTCCCATGGGATCCACCCCCTCTGCACCACCCCCAGGGGTCTATTGTACTGTGGACACACCACCCTGGCCCCATGGGAAATGTCTCCCCACAGGGGAGAAGGGGCGGCATCCTCAGATTTGTCACAATTTGGAATCACTGACTTATGACCAAACCTCATCTGCAACTGTAATTAAGTAAATGTCTGTTTGGTGCAGGTAATAAAACATGAAGATAACATGTTTGACTTTACTTTTTAATCTACAGATATGGTAGCATCCCATGAGCTGCAGTCTCCCTGCGTACCCAGTTTTGACATAACACGAATGCTTCTAAATGGCTGTTATGGCATGTGGAGAGAAAAACTTGAGGGAACCATAGAGAGACATGTATCAAGCTCAGATTCCAAAAGATTCATTTGTCAAAATGCCTCATGCAGACCAACCTCAACAAGACATCAAATGTACTATATTTCTGTCTGCTTCTTTTTTGGCATCATTTCTGCTTCTGTTACAATTTCCTGATAACACTGGATATTTTACATTTCTATACAAAGATGCTATTTCTAGATGCTGGTTTATTGTACAATGTTAGGCGCTATTGTGGGATGTATTGACCCAGTCCGCTATATTATGCGGCATCACTCTGATAGTTATGTTGCAAGAAACAGCAACAATGGCGGCAAAACTCTGGTGCGTGCCAAAAACCTCCAAAGCGCGTGTTTAAACGCACAAAAAGAAGGATGCACAACCTGCCACCCATGGTGCATATGTGGTGGGATAGAGCACACACTGCAGAAAATGTGCCAATGGGATCCATGACTAGCAAATAGAGTGCAGAGAGAGAAGCAGCGCTTTGCAAATGAAACTCCAAAATGTGCCTATAAATGACATTTGCTTTGTTGCTAAAAACTCCAAAATGCCTATACACAACACTTCTCAACATTCAAAATCTTGCTTGGTGCTAAAATTCATGTAATCTAATGAAGCATGGCAAATTAACAAAGTCCTAAAGTGTAAAGAGCAAAACATTTCCTCAGACAAACTGGATTGTCTGTAAACTGACAGCTCCTGTCAAAATCTGTGTGCAGTACCCTGGGCTACTTGTGGATGACAGCTCTGTCAGATGAACTCCTGATGAACTTCAAAGTATTTAAACTGAAAGTCTGCCGGATTAGCAAACATAATAGGAGTATTGCTAAAAGGAATACAGATTTCAGTTGTGTTTTTGATCCCACAGATTTAAAGCTAAGAAAGTAATGTATTTATGTTTCATGCAACACGTTTGGTTTTTGCTGGATTTAAGAAGTTAAGAATAAATTAGCCTGGCTGAGCTGCAAGAAGTGGAAGAACAGGTTTCTCCCAAGGGGAGGGAAATCTTCTCAGCAGAAACTCACTGACAGATGATACTTGTGGGTTAGGCCAGACTCTTGTCTACAGAAAGAGAATAAGAGAATGAGCAATGGCAGATCCTTCAGCCCAGGAAACGGACGTGTGAAAGGGTCGTAAACTGCTCCTGGAAGGAATTCCCCAAAGGAGGGGGCCACTCCAGGACTCCAGGGAGAGACAAAGGGGCGGACCATTTGCTGTTAAGAATGAACAATGAACCATTTTTAGAGACTCATAACTTGTTAGTGAAAGTGGTGAAAAATATAAAAATATAAGGACAGAGTTGTTAGTCTAATTTTTGGCTGCACGTTTTAAGAGGCGGTAGAACTGTGTAACATATTCTGGACAGGAATGGCAATATATGTGGTTTTATGTGAACTGTATTAATACTAGAATTGTGAAAGTTTACACACACATCCCTATGTTAAACACACACATTTGTGAAAATTTGCAGAAGGTTTGGAAATTGTGTTCATGGCGAAAAGGACAAAATTATGTAGAAAGGTGAAACAAGATCCCACAGCTGTGGGATTTTGATGAACAGATGCTACATAAAATATGGAATCTTTGTGTGTGATTTGTGTAGAGGTGACCATTGTAGAAATATGTATTTAGGATAAAATCCGATTTTGACACTAGTGGCTGAGGGGAGATTTCTAAGGACTGTAAAGCTAAACCATAAATGTGACATCTTCCGTCCTTGATCCAATCACTCAGATGCAAGGCGGAGATGAGGTCCTGATCCAATCCCAGCTCACCGGCACAAGATTAGCTAAGCTGGCCCATACAACCATTTTGTGATGTCATTTGAAAGGATAAATAGAGACAGCTGACAACACATAGAGACTCACTGATTCACTCACTTTCCTGATTCCGGCGAAGCACTTTGTTCCAGCATTCACCATCCAGCTTTAACATCCTTCCATATCCAGATGCCAAGACTCTTGCCAAGCAGTAGAGAACTATTGACTTTCAGCAAGGCCTAAATCCTCAAACTTATTCTCGCAACCCAGTGGAGCGCTGTGGTGTGGGAAGGCCTTCTGAACTAGTATCCTGAAACTGTCTGGCTTGCTACCTCAAGGCTTGCCTGAGGAACTCGCTATCCTGCTGATTTGAAATACTCCGAAACAAGAAGGGCAGATCCTGTGCAAATTCGGTGACCGGGCTAGCTGATCCAGTCCCACGCCTGATGTGATGTCCTTCCTTGAGAGACCCAATCCATGACCAGAACTGACGGTCTAATTTAATTAGTTATTCTGTAGGTATTAATAGGAAGAACAGTGACCCATAATATATCTGCATTGTATGATCCCAATCTCAAACCCATCCCATCTTTAATTCAGAACCATAGTATTTTTAGAACTATCCTTGCGCTGACTTTTCTCTCATCTGTGTACTAAACCCTAACTTCTTATTGATTTGATTAAGAAAAGTAATTCCCAAACCAAATGGAAACTAGAGTATCACACATGAATAGTTATGAGCGGCCGTGAATAACTGATTCCTGTGTGGCATTCTCTTTTTTGTAGTCCTTAACATAGTATAAGAAAACCTATCTGTAGTTTTAAAACTGAATTTCTGTTTTCCATTCTCGTGACTATTTTGCAAAAACGTCTCTTACTAAAATCCTCCATCTTATAGCCTTGCAGTGATTGTACCCAAATACAAGAAGGGAAATAGGAAGAGCCCTCTTTACTATCGTCCTATCTCCCTTCTTGATTGGGAAAGTAAGATCTTTGCAGGTTTGGTACTGGGCGAACTGGAGTGTTGGGCATCTTCCGCCGGCTGTCTGCATAAATACCAAACTGGCTTTTGGAGAGGCACCGGGATGTACCTGAATGGTTTTGTGGTCAATGGCTTGAAAGAGGACTCAATGGGGGTTGGCAGTTTGCCAGTATACATTGCAGTGATTGATTACTCTCAGGGATTTTAATTCATAAACTGTAACCTACTGTGGCAAAAGTTGAGGGATTGTCCTGCTATTCTTTCTATTTCACCTGCGTGATTCCACTCTTTTACAGTTGCGATTGAACGGGTAGGGTGCTCTGACGGAGCGTATCTCATCTAATAGGGCACTCTGCCAGGGCTGCGCTTTGGCACCCTGCCTGTTCAACCTCTGCCTGTCAGACGTGGGTGAATTCCTGGCAAGATCCTTTTTTGCTCAACCAAGGATATCTACGCTGACTTTACTCTATCTCACTTATGCTGAGGATGTGCTCTTCTTGGATAGAGCACCCGTGGGCTTGCAGAAACAGCTTGATTTGATTAGAGACTATTCCCTTAAAAATGAACTCAGCATTAATGAGAAGAAACCAGTATCCTCAGGTTTCACTATAATGTCAACATACAAATGGTTGGTTTATGCGGCACTCAGAAATAGACCCTTCTCGAGGTGTCATCTGTTTGAGCTTCGGTTTAGACACAGAAGATAATGTTGATATTTTAACCTCATATACAATGACCAAGGCAATGCAATAAGATCAACTCTAGGTTCTGTCACTTTTTGATGTGTCCTCTATTGAACTATTGTAAGATGATGGTCATACCAAAACTCCTATGTGGTATGGCTCTGGGTTCCATAACTAGGACTTTGAATTACAACAGGGTAGAGTCTGGGGTGTGACAATGAGGCTTGAATCTACCTGTATGTCGATCGCAGCCCTACTGTTCTGGTTGGGTCTAACGTCCTTGGGTTCTCAATTTCAGTGGAGGATCTTGGCGCTATATAGAAAGCTGTTGGCATCTCAAGGAGGGTCTTTATATATTGATCTTGCCGAGGTTATGAGGTGCTCAACATCTGGCCCGTTGATGAACTTTAAGAAACGAGTGGATCAGGTATTGGGCAGTTGTGATCTATCGGTGGATGACCTTATTTCAAATCCGATGTTCGTTATAAAATGCTTGTTCAACTGGAATTGGATGGTCACAATATTTAAAATGAGATCATCAAAATGAAACAAGAGTTTGAGTCCTCTAGATAAGCCTTTGCCGGAAATTCCAAGGTACTTAAAGAAGTTCCCTAATGATTACTGGTGCCAACAGTTCCTAAAATGTAGATTAAACCTGCTACCCGTGAGTGAAATCTAGTCAATCTGGTCGTCACTCACTGGGGATACAGGTGGATGTCACTTATGTAACTACAACGGGGTGGCACAGACTAGACTAGGGAACACATTTTGGTGGCTTGTTCTTCACTGCAGACTCCGCAAACGCTTTGGTTAGGCCAACTAGCCCAAAATATGGATAATTTAGTAGCAGGGGACTTCTTTAGTCGAGTCTCTAGTGGGGAACAAACTGTAGTAACTATCGCTATGGTCATTGCGCAGGATTGATTCGAATAAGGTGGTGATAATGATGCAACTGCACTGGTATGGATTTCAAATGAAATAATGTTGATTTGTTGAGGATGTTGTTAATGAATTTTACTGAATTCTTTGGTTTCTTTTTTTTTCTTTTCCTTTTCTTATGTAATTGAAGGTTGGGATTGTTTTAATCACTCAGGATTGTAATTATTGAATGTTATTGTTTTAATTAAGAACTATAATTGTAAACGTTTTTGTATTTTGTGTAAGGTTTGGTATTAACACCCACAATTACAATTTAAAAAAAGAAATCTTACTTACCTAGTGCTTGTAATCTCAAACCAGAACCCTTACTTCACATTGACTAGGTCATGGATCCTTACATCGTTACTTCACACTAGAGGCCTGTTAACTGTTGCAGTTATCAGGTTTCTATATTTTTTTCGTGCTGATTCACCATTGTTTGGAGAGATTTTCAAGATAGCAAATGAGGAGGGATCCTACAGCCAGTTCAGCTCCAGTGGAGCCCGGGCACAGTCACAAGGTGGGGACATGCCCCTGATAGAAGTTATAGCCCTCCGCGATACAACTACAAATTTAATTTGCTTGATAAACGGCACTGAACTTTCAAAGTGTTTATAACTGACAGGAGCACTGCTATGTGTTGCACTCTTTGCACACCGCCTCAGGCAGTGGGGCCAGATCTCACGCCCTGCTGGTATCTTAAGTAAAACATTTACACTATCTGCATGTAGCCCTTCAGGCTCCGTACAGAATCAAACAAAAATGTATGTGCCGAGGGAAGCATCTCAGTGCAGGCCACCACCAGGCTTAACCAGGACATCGTCCAGCTGCGACTGTCTGTTTGCAGCAAATTGCGTTCGGTGAAAGATGTACATTTTGAATCGGAACGTACATCTTTCAGCTAGCGCAAAAAAAGCGGGTCTGTGCCCTAACTCCCATGCACACCAGCTGCCAGTGCGTGTGTCCCACATTCCAGTTTCCTATTCTGCCCTTGGTAGCCCGACCCATCAACTAAGTAGATTAAGCCTGCCTCCGGGAGTGAAACAACAGTTAAATCAGTTCAGGGAGTCAATGAGAAATCGGGAACAGCTACACAGTCCTGGGGTTCAGAATCATGCAGTTCACCAACCTGGGGAGTGGGGAGCAGGCATGTTGGGTTCAGTACCGGGTACTTGGTCAAAGTAACATTGCAGGAGTTCAAAAGAAGGTTTTCATATTTGCTAGCCTGGGGTACAGAGATGCACTGTGTTTTGGTTTTCAGAAAAAAAGGCAGCCAAATATGAGTGTGGTACTGCAACCTCCAAGAGAGATCCCAATATAATATTCTGAGATTGTTTAACAATTTCGGCATAGCATAAAACTCATGTCGCCAACACCCGACTATACCTAAAAAATACATTTCTCCTCTGTGTGACAAATCGGGGTTTTGACATTTTGGGTACTGCTTCTTTTCAGGAGGTAACTATTCACTAGAGACCCTTAATAATGCTTTGACCCAAATAGAGAACTTTCTGCCTACGTAACTGTATGCCTTGTGTCCTTTCTTAGCTAGGGCAGTCAGCAAGATCTTTGTGTCTTGCTTTTATGCTTCATAGGATGGTGAGCATATCAATAAGTCATCCATGTACTGGACTAACACGGTTCATAGACATAATTTCGAATACAAAATATTCGAAAGTCAAAAAGTCGAAAAAAAAACGTCGAAAAAAAAATGTCGAATTTTTTTTTAATGACGTTTTTTTTTCGAAATGGGGGGGTTCCCCCCCAACCCCCCTTTTTTTTTATTTTTACCTATTTTTTTCACAGAAACTAGAGCCCAAAAAAAAATATCGAAAAAAAAAACAATTCGACATTTTTTTTTTCGACATTTTTGATTCGACTTTTTTGACTTTCGAAATTATGTTTTCGAAATTATGACTGGACACCGACTAACACTGATATTCCAGGGGAATTTTATATAATCTAAACCTTTCTTTAGTTGTTGGGAGAAATATGTAGGGGACTCTGTATACCCCTGGGTTAATCTTGTCCAGGTGTACTGGATACCTCTGTATGAAAATCCAAATATATTCTGGCTATCCTTATGTATGGGGACACAGAGGAATGCTGAACATAGGTCTACTACCGTGAAATGAGTAGCTACCGGAGGAATAGATGAGAGTATTGTTGACAGATTTAGCACTAATGGGAACAAAGGAACTACCACAGCATTAACAGCTCTCAAATCTTGGATACAATTATAAATGGTCTTCCCTGGCTTCTTGACAGACAATACTGGAGTGTTGCATGGACTGGTGGTTTTTACAATTACACCTTGGTTCAGGAGTGACTCACTGACGGCTCTGCCTCTGGCTTTAAGTCATACTGTATGGACTGTGTGATAGTTTCTTAAAACGGTCAACCTTATTTCTAACAGGTTCAGTTGTGTGAATGTATCCTACCTCATTATCATGGGTAGACCACAAAGAAGCAGGTAGGGAGTTAATCAATGCCTTCAAATCATTTGACACCTCTCCCCTCTGAATTATCGTAAAGAACATTTAAGATCTCTGCTTAGCAAATCAACTTGTGCTGAAATGTTTAGAAGAAAAGCATGTGTGTCAGTGACAGGTCCTAACATGGTCATAAGGGGGTTGGTAACCAAGTCTATTACAGAGGTATTGGATATTCCTACTGCTTTCAAGGTATCAGTGGACACTGGTACATCAGGTAAACTGTCCATATGCAGGGATGACTTACTGGCCCCTGTGGCCACTAGGCCACGTACAGATCGTCCTCCAATGCTACACTGTACATACAGTCCATCTTCATCTATCAGGATTAGGAGATCCATCGGAACCTCACTCCATCTTTAGTCGGTTCTACGTTATTTTGCCGCGGTATTTTTCATCGCGGGTTTTTTCATCGCCGAAAACGGCGATGAAAAAACTTGCGATGAAAAATACCGCAGTGAAATGCGTGTATACCCTTTAGTCAGCCTTGATCACTTTGAGGGAGGTGGGAGGGCCCAGGGCCAAATGCTGGGGCACCTAGGTTCGGGAAGAGTGTTGCTGCTCTCTGGTTTGCATCTGTAAAGAGGATTGGACTGTCTACAGGGGCAGCTGTGGTTTTGTTGTGCCTCCGATTGCCCTTAAAATAATGTCTCTGTGGTCCATATTGACATTCGTTCTTCCAATGCCCCACTTGCTTAAAGTAATTACACACTAGCGGTTTGTCTGTGATCTCCACAGGCCCTGTGTTTCCCATTGTCTTTGCTGGTCCTGCTGACCCTACTGTCTCTGTTGGATCTGTTCTCCCCACTGTCTTTGTGGGTCTTGTTGACCTGAGTAGCCGCCCACCTGCCTTTCTGGTCCCATTTGCCCAAGGGGTGGACCTCATCATTCAACCAATACCTGGCAACTCTTGCCTACTGCATTTCCATTTTCTTCTCAAACTTCCAGTGCTTTGCTCATGACACCCAACTCATTTTCAGGCTTCCCTCAGGCACCTCTTCTCCTTCCCTCATCGCCGACTGCCTAATCGCCATTCAAAATTGGTGTGCTGCCAACGATCTTTGTCTAAATGCAAACAAGACAGAGATCCTCCTCATTGGTACACCTCCACCATCCTTTCCCCTCACTCTCTGGCTGGCCTCCCTTTGCCCTCCTCCCACCCCTACCTGCGAGGCCAAGAATCTCTGGGTCATCTTTAACACATCACTTTCCTTCTCCGCACACATCTCTGATGTCTCTAAAACGTTAAACTTCTTACTGCACCTCCTTAGAGGTACTCTGCCTTTCCTCTCCTTCCCCCAGAAGCTCACTGTCTCCCAAGCTCTGGTTATCTCTAGGTTGGACTACTGTAACAGCCCCTTTACAACTAATCCAAAACAGGACTGCAAGACTTGTCCTTTGCCATAAGCCCTGGGATCGTATCTCTCCAGCTCTGAAATCCCTTCATTGGCTCCCAATGGATGCAAGGATTACATTTGAAACCCTCTGAATTGTCCACAAGTCTTTCTGGGGCCTGGGTCCAAAATACCTTCAACTATCCCTCCATAAATACCTCCCCTCTCGAGCTCTTCGCTCCTCTACCTCTAACTCCCTCAGGGTCGTCGTTTTTCAAAGAAATGAGCTGGGGGCAGATCTCTGTCTTCGGCTGGGGCTTCCCTTTGGAACAGCCTCCCAGCCACCTTGAAACTTGAGGAGAACCATCTCCGGTTCCGGAAGCACCTCAAGACCTTCCTCTTCGCTTCTGCCTTTGCCCCTCTTCTCTCCTGCTCATCTGCTTCTCTCTCTTGGCACTGTGCACCCTCTGTCCCTCGGGTCCAGATACCTGCACACCCTGCTTGCCTCCTGCACTGCCTCCGGGCCACCCCTGGCACTGGGATCTGTATCCATACCCATACAGTTCCCCACTCTTCTCCTGTACTTATCAGATATACCCCATCTGGCTAATCATGCACTTGCCACTTGCTGGCTGCACTTCCATTTTTCACTGCATTTATTTATTTATTTCACTTACTTATTTCTGTTCTCTCCTCTGTTCCGCACTTTCCACTTCTCCTTCTTTCATGCACTTTCCCCCTTTTCCCTTTTCCATGTACTTGTGCGTTCTTAATGTCACTGGGCCTAGTAAGATCATTATTATTGTTCTCTCCTGTTCCCCTCCCTTTGCTTGGTCATGCTCTGAAACACTTGTGTATGAGCACAATATAAATAAAATATATCATATATCTTCCCCTTTTCCGTGGCTTGCCCCCATCCTCCAATTGGGGCATTATTCTGGTTGTTCTATAGCTGTCCCTGTAAGTTTTGCATTTGGAGGGACATTCCTTTATTTCCAAAGGTCTCTTTCTTTAGACCCTGACATGGTATGCAATGATTCACAACCGCACAAGCTCCACTAGAGGTTTGGTCTGCCACCCAATGCACACATTCTTTAACTGTGCTTGCACCTTGGGTAGTAGATCGGCTACAAAGGAGTTGGCTATAGCCTCCAGTGCAGTCCCATCTGACCTAGTGATACCTGAATGATGGGCAAAAACTACCTTGAGTCGAGTGACAAAGTTAAGGGACAACCTGTCCTGATCAATGCGCTATATAGCTTCTGTTATATCCCAACAGGTGTCGCATGAAACTTGAGTGGAGCATGGACACTTCCTAGTGTGTCAAATTACTGAAAATAAACATGAAATAATCAAGTTTCAGATGCACTCACTCAATTTTTAGTGTGGAGGGCATGCAAATAAAAAGCCTGGAAAGCATTAGTTTTACAAGCACTCAGCTTATTTAATAGTCACATCATATAACTCATAAAGGTAATATGCACAAGTAAAATTCCAAGGACTGATAGGCTTCTTATACATTGATTTGTATAAACACGGAGCAGACATGTGTTTCAAGAAAACCTTTCAATCTTCAGGGCTCTCAAAGTGCATACATCACTTCTTGCTCAACAAACAACAATATTTGGAATGAGTGTTATTAGTACTGTGCACAATCTGTAGTACCTAATAATACTTCTTTCTATAGACTGTCCATTATCTACTGTGAGATGGAGCTCCCAGCCCTTTAAGATGAGGTAGCAATATCCTTTAGATGGATGGGGATGAAGAAATTATTCAAACATCAATAATTGAAACGACTCAAGTAGTTGGCAAAAAGATAACTGTTTTAATATCAATTATCTAAAACAGGGAGTACAACTGACGTCTCAGCGTAAGTTCTCTCTCAATGCATTTTTTTAAAGATAGGTTGCTTTTATAACAAAAAATTGTTATAGGTGACGTCAACCTACGTATTACTAACGTCATCCTGCGTGGCAAACTACAAAAACCTAGTGGCAAGTGTGATTGGGTCTTAAGGAATATCTAAGTATACAATCCATATTCGTCTAAAGCAGTGGAAGAAAATTATTTGTTTCTTAACATCAGGTGGGGCAACTAAGTCTTTCCCTTAAACAGGTCACTATGAACGTCACTAAATACACAACGTCCCATTGGCTAGACAACTATAGGACCCCTAATCATGCAGCCCCCTATCACTGGTTGGCTTCTAACCTCCGTCAGTACTTTTCCACCTACGCTAGCAGCACACAGGCCGAGCTTCCAGGTGCTGGTGAGCTAGTCGTAACCATAGCTTCCCAACAATTAGCATAATCATCCATCATCACCTAGTGGTCTGCTGTCAATTACGATATGATATGATATGATATGGCATTTATAACGCGCCTATAAACAAGTCTTTCAAGGCGCGACGAGGCAAGGGGGGACAAAGGGAGGACAGACAACGATCCTACTAGGCCAGGTGTCATTCAGATCGCGCAAGTGCATGGGAAGGGGGGAAAGGAAAAGTGCGAGGGGGGGAAGGGAGAGGGGAAAGTGCAGTACATGGGAAGTGGAATACATAAGATAAATAAAACACATAAAACAGCCAGCAGGTGGCAAGTGCAAGGAAGTGCAGACATAAGTGCTGGAAAGGGGACTGAAGGGATACAGAAAAACGGTCCCCAAGTGCAGAGGTTGCCAGGGAGGCAGTGCAGGTGGGCAGTTGGCGGGGCCTGGGCCGGAGATCAGAAAAGGGTGGCCAGGTAACAAGTGCAATTTCAGTCAGGAATTCAGCAAGGGAGGGGAGGAGAGAAAGCAGAAGCAAAGAGGAAGGTTTTGAGGTGTTTCCGGAGCCAGAGATGGTTCTCCTCGAGTTTCATAGAGGCAGGAATGCTGTTCCAGAGAGAGGCCCCTGCCGAAGAGAGTGATCTGCCACCAACTCGTTGCTTGGAGAAGCAACTGACCCTGAGGGAGTTGGAGGCAGATGAGCGAAGAGCTCGAGAAGGAAGATATTTAGGAAGAGAGAGTTGTAGGTATTGCGGCCCCAGACCCCAGAAGGCCTTGTGTACAATGCAGAGGGTTTTGAATGTAATCCTTGCAGCCACTGGGAGCCAGTGCAGAGATTTCAGTCCTGGAGAGATACGATCCCTGGGCTCGAGGCCAAGGACAAGTCTCGCAGTCCTGTTCTGGATAAGTTGCAGAGGGCGGAGAGTGGAGGCAGGAAGATTTAAATAGAGGCTGTTACAGTAGTCCAGCTTGGAGAGGACCAGGGCTCTGGAGACAGCAAGCTTCTGGGGGAAGGATAGGAAAGGAAGAATACCTCTAATTAGGGCTTTGAACTTGTCCTTGGGAGTGTTCACTTGCTCTGGAGAATTCAGGGGAGTGAAGGTACACTCTGCCCTCATGTGTAGGTGTGACCATCATGCTCGTCCAACTTCATCCTTCCACGTGACTGAAGAGCACAAAATCGAGCTTTTAGTGTGTTAAAATACTATTTCCTACTAGACCTCTGACGTCTTCCTTGTTTTTGTCCAAGCCTCCTGAACATGAGTTTTGTTCTTTCACAAGATATATATCCAATGTCTGCTCACTCCAGCCTTTTATGGCCTTGTCTTCTTGGCTCACCCAGCCTCGCCTTTCTAAGATTCACTTTTAATTCACTTGTTTTCTTACTTCGACACACTGGAAAAGAGGCCTTCCATCTCCATCTTTAGCCCAACTCTGCTATAACACGTAGTGGAAACATCCATTCTTTACTGAGTTCAACATAAATGTACATGTTGGCGCATGCCGCAATCTATTCACTATAAGCTAGCCTAAAGAATACTTCATCTGCTTGTGTTTCTTTGCATATGTACACGTGTAAAATGACTTGATATCTTCATCCATTTTGTAGCATAAGTTTCTTAATTTTGATCCCAAAATGTCACCTTACTTCGATACTTCCTTGATGCCTTATAGAATATCTGCATTCTCTAGTCACTGCATCTCTTCTGTGTACATCAGCTCTGCTCTGCATGATGTCACCATTCAACTTCATCATTCAACCGTCCTGTTTCTTCCGGGATTTCATTCAAATGGCCATCGTACTGTCTCGTATGCAAGTATGGTTTTCTCAATGGGAACCTTGCTTCCAGGATTCTCCTTGGTATCAGTATTTTCACTGGTACCGCACGTGTCTCGCACTCTGGCTCCCAACCTATAGGCAATATGGGCGAAGTGGTTGAGGTGGGGGTACTTAGATGCTCCTTCTCCTCAACTGTCTATCGCAAAGTTACATATCATATGATTGTCTTGTAGCTAGGCTTCAAAATTGCAGATTAAAAGCTTCACTTTCAATGGTGGTCTTCAACCGGAGTATATACTCCTATGACTGAAATAGAATCTCAAGACTTGGTAACAATGAGAAGTTGATAGCCAAAATAAAACAAAACTCTATCTTGAATCTCTGCCCAGTGGCATTTCAAGGAATAATCACAAGATGAACCTGAGTTACCAGGATGGTAGTAGCTTGTGCGCCTGATAACGTGGACCTTCGTTATCATCTGGCTGGTGTCCCAGCATAGTTGCTGATCAAGCGTGTGTAGGGACTACCTAGAGTCGGTCTAAATAATCTATTGAAAAGATGGGGTAATACTGGAATTAGGGCCCTCCTGCACTATGTTCACATAATCAAGAAAACATGGCATTAGAGTGAACCACTAGTGTGATTAACACTTCTTAACTATAATAACGTTGTTTTCAATCTAGCATGTGGATGGTTGCTAAGATCCCTGGTTGACATTCCATGTTTCAGCCTTTTCACAGCATGCAGAATGAATAATGTGTCCTACAGTGATTCTAAATATGGCCTTCATGAGGACAAACATTTATATTTTATAACCCTGACTGGATCCCCTTCTCAGTAATGTATTTATTCATTAAAATCTACAAGGAGCAAATACAAATTCTTAGTACATGCTATTACAGTGATCTTCGGCCACCACATGCCAAGTTTACAGGTACTAACATGTCACAATGCTGAAGCCGTGATTTCATTTAGTTAGCGCTATTCATGAGGTGCTCTTTCAAATGTATGACTCCTACAAGTGCAAATAATGGATGGCATTAAATAGTAATACCATATACAGGGATTGCTCCTTATTCATGTCCAGCATAGCAGAGTCCCAATGACAATATACTCCCTGGCACACCCATTAATTTTCATGTACTCCAATTCTAAAATGACTAAATTCTTGTGCCTCAACCCGATATCAATCCTGGCGCGAATTAAGCCCACTGGTTCTACCACTAGTTTGAATACAACTTTGTATAAAATCTAACATTATACTTGATACTTCATTGACAGTGATGCTATAGTTTACAATATGTCATTTTGTACCTCAATGTCACCGCATTCACCTGTTTATTCAGCACATCTGTAATAGTGGCGCGTTCATCGTTGAGCCGTCTCAACCATAGCACTTCGGCACATTGAGCTGTCTGAACCTTAAGATCGTAGGAGCATAACACTCACTTCTATCGTGTCCGCTATGGGTACCAGGTTAGTGGGTCTTTTCAAATATTGCTTATCTTACACTTGTGCAAGGGACATACCAAAGGACCCCTACAGTGGCACATGGTTTTGTCATCAATAAAATGAAATTTCGGTTACCTTACGATACACAACTACATGTTGTAAAGTATATCTTCATTGTCAATTAAGTATTTTTTCTTGATCTAAACAGTGATTCTCCGTTGTTTTGCTTACAGTTACCTATCTTTGCTTAATCAGTCCTTCGGCGGCAAATCTCAGTAACAGCAGCGATTATTCTCTCCGTAATTTGCACAAGGTCATACCTTGTTCTTGGATCTACGCTGAGCAAAGTAGCATGTTCAATAAACAGCTGTCGCACTTCAGATGAGCTCACCAATCTCATGAGCTGGTTCATGTCTGCCCAAGTGGAGTAATAGCACTGAATCACTGTCTGCAGCTCTTGTATGAACCGCTCTGGATCCACTCTGCTGATTCATAATTCCTTAGCCAGGCTCCGCAAATTGCATTGTGTCCATGGAACATGTACAGTAACAGGTTTGGGCTGTTGCTGCTCCTCCTCCACGTTCTCTGCCCGCATCTGCCTAAGGGGTGCTTTAAGACCCTGGAGTCTCTCCCATACACTGTGCCTCCTCTTGCTTCCTACGGGCTGTGAGAGGAAGGTGCATCAGGTAACAGAGGCCGCCTTTGGGCACCCAGTTTGCTTGGTCCGGGCAGCACTGGTGCAGACGGTTTAGCGTGTTAGGACGGACTGCAGCGGGGAGCTGGACAGCTGCCGGTGCTTGCGCTCACTGCCCCGCCCGCTGCTAGCCTCCTCTCGCTGCAGTGTGCACATTGATGGAAACATCTATAATGTCTTCTGCCATTTCATTGTCCGGATATTCCTGTTCCATATCTGTCTTTCCCTCCACGATATGGGGGCACAGGTACGTTGATTTCTCTGACAAAACTCAGACCCTCAGCAATTTTATCAGACCCAGCAGGCTGTAATTAACCTCTCTCAGTTCCCTAATCTTATGGTCATTGAGTCTGTCTGGCTGTCACTTCCTCTAACCAAGTCACAAACGGTCCTTACTAGCGGGGCTTATTTTATCCTTATGTTTCTCTAAAGCTCATCTAAGCTCTCTCAATGTGTCCCAAAAAATATTCCCTCTATGGGGAATTGGATGTATTTGTAAAGTTGCGTCAGATAATACGAGGAGTCTAAAAAGTTACAAGTAGTACTGTTAAAGTTGGTGGACATATAATGGGCAGACAATCTGTTAGGAGGGGCTTCCACATGTTTTGACTGTCGTTTGCCCATATTCTGTCCTTGGATTATCTTCAGGTGCCCCATCCTCACTCACTCCTGTAACATACACTTTTTGACTCCACTCCGTTGGAGTTGTAAGAAGTGGAGGGAAATTTACAAGAGATCTGTGGAGTGGTCCTAAAAGGGCTAAAGAACAATACATCTGCAAGCATCCATCCCTTCCTTTTTAAATGTCGTGCGTTACACTCCCACAAGATCCTGTTTTTTCCCGTTTCCATTTTTCCCCCATCTAAAACAGAAGTACAGATAACAGAGAGGCCTCCCAGTATTTTGCTAGATATATTTCAGTGTACAAGAAGTACACAATCACCAAGACCTCTGCAATAAAACAGAAAAAAAGCAATGATTAGTTTATTCTACCCAGCATAAACCTTCCCGCCCATGTTCGAATATTCCCTAAACAGACCCTCCTTTACTTATTCATATTAATAAAAACCCTTGGCTCCCCTGAGTAGCTATGCATGCACAGCTGTTAGGACACTACTTACCTGTAGGCAGCCCCCGAGGGGTTCCCCAGGTCATGCCCGACACTGGAGGCTCTACCCCCGCTATCTCTGGGGGGGCCCAGGGGTGCCTCGTGCACCGCCTCGCGCGGGTGCATTTTCGCCATGTCCAAGGCTCTGCGCAGGCGCAGCTTGGCGGCGGCGTAAAGCTTGCGTTGCAAGCCTCGCTTTCATGCCGGAGGCCCACGCGAGGAGGCGTTGCGTTCCTGGCCTCGTTCTCACGGGGACTTCCTTATAGTGCGGTCGGGTCAGGAACTAGTCGCGTCTCAACGCGGCTTGGTTCCTGACCCTCCGCATCGCTCCTGTGATTTCCTGACCCGCTCTGTTGTTCCTGTTTTGCTTCCCTGCCCTGTTGGGCAGGGCTCCTGTTCCACGCTTCCGTCCTGCCTGGTTTGGGGGTTGGATTCCAGCCCTGTCTGCTCTTGCCTTGGGGTACTGCCTCTCTCTGCTCCTTGTCCTTTCCTCCTTGCCTTCAGCCCCTGGTGCCTGGTTTCCCTTGCCTTGGGGGTCCCCATTTAGTTGTCCCTCCTCTGCCTGATCCTGTCTGCCTCTTGCCTCCGGCTTTGGACATTTTCTCAAGTGTGAGACCAGCATCATTCAACACCTTACTACTTCGTCCGGACCTGACATCTACCAGCCCAGTACAACGCTGGAACGGCCTTCCCTGTCAGTGCTTGCACTGTTCTGGTGCCACATTAAGATCCAAGGAAGTGTCTGAATTGTGGCGTCAGGAGTTGGTTCCCCTTCAGCCCTGTGCCAGTAGGGCAGGAGTGAGGCTGACTTCTGGCGTCACCATTCTTTGTACCATCAACCGACCGACAGACTGGCATCACCTCAACGTGCATCTCCTGGAAGCTCAGGTACGCAACATCCCAGGGACGTATATCTTAACAACAGCGCAATCTTACCTGGGCATCTTCCTCCCGAAAAACCCTTGGAAATTTGAACTAGGGCTCCTACCTTTTCTGTTCCTGCACTTGCCATCTTCGGGAGGAGACCAACCAATTGTCTGAGATTTCAGGTGATGATTAAACAACAGGATTTATTAGTTTGCTTGCAAGACCAAACCGACAGCATCCCAGCTGTAAACCCATATCCAACCAAATAACCTGCCACGCCCTCCACATCAGCTATTCTCAGACATTCTGGGGCTTGAACCCCAAAACTTTGAGAGGCACCTTTTCAGGCTTTCTGCCTGCTATTTCCTCTTCTGCCATAACACAATATCCCTCATTGTTAACACACCGTAGCCCATCCTTTGTATTCATGCAGATAGATGCTATGTGGTGTTGCAGTTCTGGGTAAACATGGTCCCTCGCTCGCACTTCTGATATCAGTCTCCTCAGGCGAGGGGCATAGACCTCCACCCCCAGGATGACTTCTTTTGTTGATGAGACGTCTATTGTGTCTGCCAGTCTGAACCGGTGTGATCTATTGGCTTTAGTTCAACGGCCACAAAATTTATAGTCATCGATTTAGGTGCACGTGTGGAGTCCAGGTCATGATAAACAAGCATTGGCTAAGGCAAATACAGGCAGAAGGCCTCCCTAACCAAAGTCTGCTACACGTTCAAATTAAAATAATAAACACTAGGGTTAGGCCCACAGCTTTAAGGTTCCCCAATACTGTTTTTCCGGCAGGAGCAGATGCTTAGTCTTCCAGACCCTATAATCTGGTTTCTTCAGCTGTTTGACCTTTACTACAATTACTGGCCTGGCCAGGCCAAGGGGAAAGGGTAAGTGGATAAAACAACAAACGGTCAGGCCTCGTTGAACAATCTTCAGCACCAGGACCTCAAAGTCTCTTTTGGATAACCTGCATCTAAAACATCAAGGTTAATCATCTAAATACTTCTAAAACTCTTTCCTTTATAATAAACTCTAGTTTCCAACCTTACCTGACTACCTGCGCCCCAAGCTTGGAGGCTCTCTTGAGTAAGGAATTGATTGCACCTCTGCTCACTCTCTGCTGTAGTATTTAGTTCATGAGTGATCTTTACTTGTCACTCTTCACACAGAAGACTAGCAGTTCTTTTCTAAAAATGCTCACTGTTTAACTGGATATTCAGTTCCTGATCAAAAGTCTTTTTACACTGTTACTTTAAAACAGCTTTCTTTTTCTTTTCCTCTTTTTTCTTTATATTACTAATAGATAGTCTTTTAAACTTGAACACTCTCAAAAGTGGCAGATAACTGCAATACTGCCTTGAACCACACTTTAAAATGTCTTTCTTTTTCTTTTCCTCTTTTTTATTTGTATAACTAAAAGATAGGCTTTTAAACTTGAAAACTCTCAAAAGTGGCAGATAACTGCAATACTGACTTGAACCTTCTTTCAAAAACTTGGATCTGCATCGTACTGTGAAACTGACAGTTCTTTTCTGTCTAAGGCTTTCCTAAGCAAACAAGCTTTTCATTCACCCAGAGCTGCGGCGTGCTGTGTGATTAACTGAATTTCATTCAGTGACAATCCTCTAAAGATCAACCGCGCCCATGAACACGGAGCTGCAGTGCGCCGTGAAATTGACTAAATTTCATACAGTTACGATCCTCTGAAGATCTGCCGGGCATTCACTGTTGCGTGGTTACAGATAGAGGCTGGAGCTCTTATGCGATAGAAATCTAGCCTCAGCGGATGCATGGCACGGCTTTAGGTTCCTTACTCTAACCCGACTGGAGCTTCGCACACGCACACAAAGAAAGACCCTTCAGCTTAACAGTCTTTCCAAATAAACAAATGAAACTATTTACACTCTCAGTGTTCTCAGTGGGAAAAGGGGGGTCACTAGGACTAGTGACCAACAGGCAGTGTCAGAATAGGTTCTTTAGTAGCAAAAGTCAGAGTTCCTTAGGAAAACTGGGCAAACAGGTAAGTACTGTATGTTAGAGTTAGAAGAGGGTCCAGGGGCGTCAGAGAAGATACCCTAGCAGGATTCTAGCAGTGGGGCTGGGTGCACTGGATGAGAGGCCTCCCCATCACAGAAAACAACCCACTGCCACACAGAAATCCTAACAGGCTTATGGTAAGTACATACCCAAGCCAACACAGTACCTCAGCATTGAAAAAGATTTTGCAGCAGGAGAACTTCAGGGTCTGCAGCCAAATACCCGGTCAATGGATTCCTTGTCGTGGAGACTGAAAACAAGACATCAGAAGGGACTTTGCAGCAGGGATCGATGAAGAAGGCTCTAGGCAAGGTTTCCCTCATGGCAGAATGTGGTTCTGCGAATTTGGTGCCTTTTCAAGGGGCACAGAAGAAGAATGAAAATCGCGGTTGAATTGTCGTCGTTTTGTAAAGGTCCAGCACTCTGGTGAGGGAACGTTTTGGACTCGATTCGTGTCTCTGGAGATCCACCAGGATGCCCATGAAGTTTCAGCGAGATTCAGAATTCGGAAGACCGTGCACCGCACAATGGCTTGAAGTCCCAGGGTGTTAGGCTAAAATCCATTTCCGCGCACAGCGTATTCATGGATTTCCGCTACCAAAAACAGCCGTGGCGTACAGTGGCGCAGCGACCTTGCAGCAGCGCCAGTTACGCCCCGAAGAACGCCCCTCGTGCAGGGAAAAGCCATCAAAATCCCCAATCCAGCGCAAAGGGCTGCGCTAACCCTGTACCAGCACGGCAAGCAGGGAACGTGTATTACTGGGGATCGCGGGAAGTTTCACACACGACTGGCCCTGTGCGAGCGGGGTACGTGTATTACTGGGGTACATGGGAAGTTTCACACGCGATTTCAGCAGGGTACATGTATTACTGGGGTGCGCGGGAAGTTTCCCACGCAATTTCATCAGGGTACGTGTATTTCAGGGGTGCGCGGGAAGTTTCACACGCAATTTCAGCAGGGTACGTGTATTACTGGCGATCGCGGAAAGTTTCACACGCGATTGGCCCTGTGTGAGCGGGGTACGTGTATTACTGGGGTGCGCAGGAAGTTTCACACGTGATTTCAGCAGGGTACATGTATTACTGAGGTGCGCAGGAAGTTTCACACGCGATTGACCCTGTGCGAGCGGGGTACGTGTATTACTGGGGTGCGCGGGAAGTTTCACACGCAATTTCAGCAGGGTACGTGTATTACTGGGGATCGCGGGAAGTTTCACACGCGATTGGCCCTGTGCGAGCGGGGTACGTGTATTACTGGGGTGCGCGGGAAGTTTCACACGTGATTTCAGCAGGGTACATGTATTACTGGGGTGCGCGGGAAGTTTCACACGTGATTGGCCCTGTGCGAGCGGGGTACGTGTATTACTGGGGTGCGCGGGAAGTTTCACACGCGATATCAGCAGGGTACGTGTATTACTGGGGTGCACGGGAAGTTTCACATGCGATTGGCCCTGTGCAAGCGGGGTACGTGTATTACTGGGGTGCGCGGGAAGTTTCACACGCGATTTCAGCAGGGTACGTGTATAACTGGGGTGCGCGGGAAGTTTCACACGCGATTGGCCCTGTGCGAGCGGGGTACGTGTATTACTGGAGTGCGCGGGAAGTTTCACACGCGATTTCAGCAGGGTACGTGTATTACTGGGGTGCGCGGGAAGTTTCACACGCGATTGGCCCTGTGCGAGCGGGGTACGTGTATTACTGGGGTGCGCGGGAAGTTTCACATGCGATTTCAGCAGGGTACGTGTATTACTGGGGTGCGCGGGAAGTTTCACACGCGATTGGCCCTGTGCGAGCGGGGTACGTGTATTACTAGGGTGCGCGGGAAGTTTCACATGTGATTTCAGCAGGGTACGTGTATTACTGGGGTGCGCGGGAAGTTTCACACGCGATATCCGCAGGGTACTTGTATTACTGGGGTGCGCGGGAAGCTTCACACGCGATTGGCCCTGTGCAAGCGGGGTACGTGTATTACTGGGGTGCGCAGGAAGTTTCACACGCAATTTCAGCAGGGTACGTGTATAACTGGGGTGCGCAGGAAGTTTCACACGCGATTGGCCCTGTGCGAGCGGGGTACATGTATTACTGGGGTGCGCGGGACGTTTCACACGCGATTTCAGCAGGGTACGTGTATTAATGGGGTGCGCGGGAAGTTTCACACGCGATTGGCCCTGTGCGAGTGGGGTACGTGTATTACTGGGGTGCGCGGGAAGATTCACAGGCGATTTCAGCAGGGTACGTGTATTACTTGGGTGCGCCGGAAGTTTCACACGCGATTGGCACTGTGCGAGCGGGGTACGTGTATTACTGGGGTGCGCGGGAAGTTTCACACGCAATTTCAGCAGGGTACGTGTATTACTGGGGTGCGCAGGAAGTTTCACACGCGATTTCAGCATGGTACATGTATTTCGGGGGTGCCGGGGAGTCCTACACGTGATTTGGCAGTGTGGGTCCTCCCAGGTGTTCCCTGTACACCCTCCACGGCCCCGGCAGGCAGCCCACACCACAGGGGACTACCCTACACCCCTGGTCATGTCCCGCAAGCAGCCCACCCAACATGGGCATGCCCCCCCAGCAAAGGCACATGTCTCCTTGCACTACTGATCACCAACTCATGTCCCCTTGCACCCCCACCCCCCAGCAGTGCGGGGCACCTGCCAGCAGGCCCCCACTCATGTCCCACTCATGTCCCTCTGCACCCCCACCCGCCAGCAGTGCGGGGCACCTGCCCGCAGGCCCCCACTCATGTCCCCCTCATGTCCCCCTGCACACCCACCCCCCAACAGTGCGGGGCACCTGCCCGCAGGCCCCCACTCATGTCCCCCTCATGTCCCCCTGCACCCCCACCACCCAGCAGTGCAGGGCACCTGCCCGCAGGCCCCCACTCATGTCCTACTCATGTCCCCCTGCACCCCCACCCCCCAGCAGTGCGGGGCACCTGCCAGCAGGCCCCCACTCATGTCCCACTCATGTCCCCTTGCACCCCCACCCCCCAGCAGTGCGGGACACCTGCCCGCAGGCCCCCACTCATGTCCTACTCATGTCCCCCTGCACCCCCACCCCCCAGCATTGCGGGGCACCTGCCAGAAGGCCCCCACTTATGTCCCACTCATGTCCCCCTGCACCCCCACCCCCCAGCAGTGCGGAACACCTGCCAGCAGGCCCCCACTCATGTCCCATTCATGTCCCCCTCCACCCCCACCCCCCAGCAGTGCGGGGCACCTGCCTGCAGGCCCCCACTCATGTCCCCCTCATGTCCCCCTGCACACCCACCCCCAGCAGTGCGGGGAACCTCCCCGCAGGCCCCCACTCATGTCCCCCTCATGTTCCCTTGCACCCCCACCCCCCAGCAGTGCAGGGCACCTGCCCGCAGGCCCCCACTCATGTCCCACTCATGTCCCCCTGCACCCCCACCCCCCAGCAGTGCGGGGCACCTGCCAGCAGGCCCCCACTCATGTCCCACTCATGTTCCCCTGCACCCCCACCCCCCAGCAGTGCGGGGTACCTGCCAGCAGGCCCCCACTCATATCCCCTTGCACCCCCACCCCCCAGCATTGCGGGGCACCTGCCAGCAGGCCCCCACTCATGTCCCACTCATGTCCCCCTGCACCCCCACCCCCCAGCATTGCGGGGCACCTGCCAGCAGGCCCCCACTCATGTCCCACTCATGTCCCCCTGCACCCCCACCCCCCAGCATTGCGGGGCACCTGCCAGCAGGCCCCCACTAATGTCCCACTCATGTCCCCCTGCACCCCCACATCCCAGCATTGCGGGGCACCTGCCCGCAGGCCCCCACTCATGTCCCCCTCATGTCCCCCTGCACCCCCACCCCCCAGCAGTGCGGGGCACCTGCCCGCAGGCCCCCACTCATGTCCTACTCACGTCCCCCTGCACCCCCACCCTCCAGCAGTGCGGGGCACCTGCCAGCAGGCCCCCACTCATGTCCCCTTGCACCCCCACCCCCCAGCATTGCGGGGCACCTGCCAGCAGGCCCCCACTCATGTCCCACTCATGTCCCCCTGCACCCCCACCCCCCAGCATTGCGGGGCACCTGCCAGCAGGCCCCCACTCATGTCCCACTCATGTCCCCCTGCACCCCCACCCCCTGCAGTGCGGGGCACCTGCCCGCAAGCCCCGACACATGTCCCCCAGCCAACACGTCATCACAATCTAGATCCCTGGCCCTTATGGGCAGCCTCCACATGCCAAACACCCACCCAAGTATTGCATCCACCCACTTAGAAAGGCCAATTACATGATACAACCCCAATGGCAAGTATGTAAATGAACACATGTCCCTCACATACACACAATGGGTGTAAGTGAATGTCAAAACCCATATCATGACATGCATGAAACCAATGAGATGATACTACACATTGAAGTTTGATGAAAAAAATGTTTTAAAAGCAACATAAATGGAATTAAAAATAAACAAACGACAAAGGGAATTAAAAACCAAAAGCAGCATGTCCGTAAAATAATGAAAAACCACAAATCATAATCCAAAGGAAAGGTGTCCAAAGTCAAAGTTCAAAAAAGTAAATCCAAGGGAAAAACAAAACCGAAAACCATTGCTCCATGGGTAAATCCCAAAAAAAAAAATGTAATCCAACAGTCAACTATATACAGATAAACAATCCAGGGTCCATGATCCCAACTGAAGAAATGAAACCTATCTAAAAATACTATCTAATAAAAAAACTATATACAAAAATGTGGTCCATTGTCCAAAAGGTCCAAAATAAATAAAAAAGCAAATGAAACCTAACACTAACTACATAACTATTTATAAGGGCAGCGGGCTAGTCCGACGGCTCACTGGTTGATGTCATGGGCCATCATCGAACTCCTGTTCAATGGCTTGGAGGCGGGCATGTTCCCTGGCCCCAAGGTCTCGCAGGGATAATGCAGTGTCCAGCTCCAACTCCCTGCGAATACCCTCGAGGCACTCAGCCCGCCTCAGCGCCCTCCGCATGGAGTTATCCGCCCTGACCATTGTGAGCCGTTCCTCCTCTGCCCGCTGCCGCTCCGCACCTATCTGCTGGCCCAAACACTCCCACACGGAAGACACTCCCATTCCAGGGTTCTCTTGCCCTTCCGGCCGATGCCTGCCCCCCTGATGTTGAATGCCCCGAGCCATGATGCCTCCCACGTCGAGCCTGCCGCTGCTTCTGACGCAACTGCCTGTGCCAGCACGACGGCATCCAGGCTGATGGAATCCACCGACGCCGTCGTGCACATGCCCTGCCCGATGATGCCGTCACATACTACATCTGCTGGGGTCCAGTTGCTGGTGTGTCCACCCCTGCTGGACCTCCAACTCCCGACTGTGGCAGGGATGGGATCCCCACCGAGTTGGCTGCGTTGGTCGGGGCAGGTCCACAGGGGGCCCTGGCGGCATTTGGGCCGGAAGACGGCATGGAGAACGACTGGCGGATAGCCTCCACAGAGGAGGAGAGGGTCGCCAGAGTGGCCGACACATGTACGAAACCCCCGACCACGGCCGCTCCCAACTGGGCCACGTTGGCACAGTGCTCTTCGTGATGACGTGCGTGCTCCCCCCGGGAAGCACGCACGTCATCACGAATGACACCCGTGCACAACGCAACACCAATCAGGACCTTCTCCATACGGCCAGGGGTCCCCTCGTCCGCAGGTGGAGGGGAGTCAGATGACATGGACATCCCCCCTATCTGTGGATGGGCCTGGGATGGGGCATCCCTGCTGGTGCATTGTGGTGCAGTCACAGTGTCAGGGACAGTGACATGCACAGGCCCCTCCACGGCGACCTGTGCTGCCTCCTGCCCTGCCCCTGGACTGCAACACTTGTACCAGCAGGGATGACCCCACCAGGCCCCATGTGCGGCTCAGTAGCGGCCTCCTCCTCCTCTGTGGAAACCACCAACCTGGATGGCTCCACCCCATCTTCCGCCGTTGCAAGCCCCTGTGGGGCTCACCCACCCCTTCCGCTGCAGCCGTGGGGGCATCCCCGCCGCTTTGCTCCACAGCGCCGTCTGTGCCCTCTTCTTCACTTTGCGCTGTGTAGAGGGAGACATAGAACACAAGCATCAGGGTACTGTACAATGATCCCCTAGACAGGAAGCAATAGCAGATGAGTGGCACTGTCAAAAATCACTTCCATCATGTCCCTCCACAACACATGGGTCAGTGCAGGCAAAACACATGCAGTAACAGGCATGGTGCATGCTATGGACATTAGCAAACATGTCCAAGGGACTCTTGCAACATGCAATGTTGTTTTGGAACTCACATGCATCATGAGTCATGCCTATCACATGCACACACTTCACCATAGTTTCATCCATCTGGACTCGTACACCCCAGACACAGTGGATGCAAGGATAACTAGGCTGCATCAGTGATTCTGAACATTGTCACAGACATGTGTCATGCATCCATGGCATTCACAAGTCACAGACACGCAGGTCAGACACACAGACATGGACACCATACATGTACATGGCATCAGCACCCATCCCTCACCCCCATCCATGTCCAGGAACAGAGACTGGCATGCTCTCATGTGTCCATTCCGCATAGGGCTCCCCATGTTGCATTTAAACACATACACCAACTGTGTGCTTCACAAATTACTGGTCTCACATGCATGACCATGATGTCCCTGCAAACACACATGCGTACATGGCCTATGTCACACATACAGGCAAGTATCAGACAACCAGCACACTGCAACATGCCCTGTCTCACACAGCAATGCTTGGCCACTTACCGCTCGACTCCAGGCGGGTCTGCCTCTCAAGGATCTGGGCATGGAGTGCTGGGCGTACGCGTTCCAGGACCCTCATCTGGATGGTACTCATGCTGCCCCGGCCCCCCTCCACGAGGCGCCGGGCCTTTATGAGGGTCCTGGACCTCAAGTCCTCCCAGCGCTTCTTGACTTGCTTGATGTTGCGGGTTGCCACCCCCTCCGCGTTGATGGCAACCACAAAGTCGTCCCAGATCCTGTCCCGTCCTTCCTTGTCGGCGCGTGATGATCCGAAGAGGGCATCATAATGCCCCAGGACAAGCTCCACCAGGACACCAACTTCCTTCTGACTGAAGCTGGTGGCCCTCTGCCCCTCTGGCTGGGGGTCGTCAGTGGTCTCAGATGGTGTTTGCCCCGACATGGCGACCCCCGAGGCAGGCGTGGGTGGGCAACTGGGTCCTGGGGCTGGGCTGTGGAGCGATGGTATCCCAGTCGGGAGTCTTCTGTTCCAGCAGGGGTGGACACAGCAACTGGACCCCTGCAGATGGCTGATGTGCAGGCACCAAATGGCAGAGCACGAGGGCAGCAGGCAGTCAGGCAGCAGCAGATGGCAGGTGGGAGCGTGCTCGGGGCTCTGGGGGGCAGTGATTCGGCCTTTTGGGCAGGAGCATGGTCTTCCATGTGTTTTCGCGTGGCCAGCTTGATACGGAGTGATTTGGCACGTGAAAAAATTGCACGTCAGCGTGTAATTCGAGGAAAGGCCCTTAGCGCGTCTGCACGCATACGCGATTTCATTGGACCAAAGGCCCTTCAAGCGTAAGCGCCTCTGTGACGTGACGCGCGCAGGCGTGAACGGGCACTTCAGCGCGCATGAAAAACTGCACGTCTGCATGGGAATGCGTGTAATCCGAGGAAAAGGCCCATGCGCGTAAGTGACGTGACGCGTGCGGGCGTTTCCCTCAGCACGGGTTAAAGGTGAGCGGGGGTAGCAGTTCGCTGTACGTGCCTTTCGTGGAGACCGACATGTGTTGCTGCTTCCTGTTGTTTCGCGCGCCATCACAACTTCACAGCTATCAAGGACGTATCTCTTCTTTTGGCGGGGGTATTGGCTATGTGTGTTTTTCTGCATCGCGCTAGTCAGACGTGAGTCGCACACGCTATTTTTCCCACTGCGGGTGCCCCTGTGTATCGCACCCATTTTCGAGGTCGTAGTAGCCTGCGTGTCCCACGCGTACGCGTTATTCGTGTTACTGGGTGCCACCGCATACTGCGGGAGGTTGATTCCACACACGTAGGCTGCAGGGTTGCGTGCACGGTTTTACTGCAGTTTTGGGTTGCCTGAGTGTTGCATGACCCGTCACTACATCACCGGGGTCACATACAGCCTTGCAGTTGCAGGGGGGCTGTTAACATCTTGCTTCCCACCCCCTTCACCCCAATTGCCCAGGTCAATTGTGGTGTACACCTCCCATTGGCACTACTCCATCTGTGCCGGCACTACTACATCTGTGCCATGGTTGGGAGGCCACCAAAGGTGAGGGGCGCCTCAGCTGGGCATACTCCTCGTGGAGGGCGTGGTTGGGGATGTGGCCGTGGTGACCAGGGAGTAGGGGGACTCCAGGGTGTCCAGGGCGGCCACAGAGGGGGAAGAGACAGGGGTGCGCCACTTGAGCACAATGTTGTGCCATGTGTTGGTGCAGTCATGCCACCACCCCCTGTGGTTCCGGGGGATGCAGCTTCTGCATCTGGCACTGGCGCCTGTGTGACCCGGTAGTCCGTTCCATCGACTGCCACGGGCCCAAGGGTAGTGGTAGCTGCAGGTGCAGCTGTGGACACCGCCACCCAGGCTCAGGGTCTGCCAGCGCAGGCTGCATTGGCACTTGAGGAGCCCTTGGTAGATTTCCAACAGGCCAGGAGGGAAACCATAGGGGCATGCAGGGCTGCTCTGACCAAGACACGTGTCCCTGGGGCAGTTATGTCATCTGCTGCCCCGAACAGCCGGGTGTTGGCAAGTGCAGGGGCAGATGCACCCAACAACACCCCGGTTGTGAGTCTGCCAACCAGGACCGCTGCGGTCAATGACCCTGCCACAGCGGATATTGCTGCGCAGGGTCCATTAGGGGGCACCCAGATGCCACTGACACAAGACAGGCCTTTGGTCGTCCCTCCACCTGCCACTCCCTTGGCTCAATCCACCGAACCCACTGGCCATACTGGTCAGGGCGGCATTAGCCAGCCAGGGTCTGCGCCACAGTCCAAGAGGAGGAAGGTTGCACCTGCAGCACAGGCTGGGACCCCACACACAGCCACGACCTCCTGCACGTCGAGGAAGAAGCCTTTCTGCAAGCAGGAACTGGACTTCCTCGTGGACTACGTGCGGGGCCACAGCCGTGACATGGTAGTGGGTGCCAATAGTCAGACTACGGCTTCCCACCGTGACACCCACTGGAAGCATGTTGCGGAACATGTCAGTTCATTTGGCCATGAGGTGCGCACAGCGCAAGAGTGCAAAAAGCGTTGGAATGACCTTAAACGCAGCGCTAAGGCTAAGCGTGCCTCAAATTACAACTTGACTCTTGTGACTGGCGGTGGGCCTGCACCAGAGGAGGAAGAGCTCACTCCGCATGAGTCACTCGTTGCGGAGTTCATACCACCTGAATTGGTCGAAGGAGTGGGAGAGATGCTGGACTTTGATTCCCAGTCCAGTGAGTGTTGATGCGTGTTTGTTGAGGACGTGTGCGTTTTACTTGTGGGATGTGTTGTGCATGATTGCCACTACATGTGACGTGTACATGGTTCTGATGTGTAAGTAATGCAATGCTTCCGTGATGCATGTCTGCTCTGCTGGATGCTGGACATGTGGAGCAGACGGGGACTGTCCTCATCACCACTATTGCACCCTACTCACATGCCGGTTACAAGTATACCCCTCCGGTCCATGTTCCAGCTCACTGGCCCTTCTGCATGTGGCGTGGGGTGACCTTCCTCTCAGCCCAGGCACAATATCATTGCATGACTGACGTGCATGTGTCCTCTGCCTGCATACGGGTACTCCATGTAGGCATGCTCCCTTTCCCCTCCTCCGCCACTCTACACCCCAGTTCCACCTTTGCACTGGTCTGCTTCAATCTTGCCATTGTGTACTTTCCTGTTCATGCGTCCTGTGTACCTGCTAACTTCCAGCGTACAATCTGCCAGACATATGCTGTGTGGTACAGCCTTAGTACTTGATGCAGGGTATCTCACTTGTACTGTGCATAGGTGAGATGTCCCGCAGGGACATGAGTGCCCATTAATGCTCCATGTGCATTGCACGCATGCCCCTATGTGTCCTTGACTGGATGATCACTGTAATACAAGTCCTGGGTGACATACATTGCATGGCATCTCATCAGCCTTCCCATGTCAACTGTGGCTCAGTACTGCGTTGCACACATGTTTAGGGTCTGACAATCTCTGTGGGTCACAGGCCTCAGCCTGTTTAATGGCCAATGACTCTGTCCGACTGTTGTAGTGTCTTCTTCACACGTGGGCGGCCTACAGAGTTTTCATCATGTGTCCTGCTTACTGTCCCATCATCATTTGCAGTGTTGTCACTTGAATCACATTAAGCTGTTGATGCCAGTCAACACAGGCCTGTCAATACACAGGTCTATGGTCAGCCTTTTGATACCATGCTAGTCATCCCTGCTTTTGTACTTGGGTGGAGGGGTGCTTTGCTTGTAGACATGCTACCCATTGAATGCACAGTGCACGTGATGCCTGAATTTGACCTTGCACTGCCTTCACATTTCCTGACACACACCATGGAGTCCTTGTACATGTAGGTAGTGAGTGACATACACATTTTCTGCACTGCATAGACCAACTTCTATGCAAACTGCCACCTTTCAACAGGTCTGATCACAGAAGCAATTCAAAGTTGACCCAGCGTGCATGCCAGGTTCTATTTTGTGTGTCACATGTCTGCCTGATGTATTTGTTGTCGGTGTGTGTGTGTGTTGTGTGCTTCTGACATGTGTAGTGACCTTTTTTCTCTCTATTTTTCAGGTGATGACGCAATGGAGGCGGAGGATGGTGTTGTCATGCCAGACACAGGGTTGTTACCACTACATCAACCCGGCACAAGTGGGGGTGGTGGGGTGGTAGGCCACGAAAACCCCCAAGTGCTACATTCCATCTTGTCTCTGGCTGCCTATGAGTCCAGCCCTGATGACGACTCTGACGTCCATGTCGAGTTGGATGAGCATCAAGTCCATGTGTCAGGGGTGAGTGATTCTGATGTGGACACTCCTCTGTCCGCGACACCTGCACTGAGGGATCAGACAGTCTTGGTTCCTCCGCCCGTGGTGGATCGGGATGCAGGGTCACCCTCCACACCAGTCACTGATGTGCCTGGGACATCACGTCGATGGGGGCATGTAGTCGTGCAGCCGTGGGCGGTGCCAACACAGCGAGGACACCCAGTCCTTGGGTCCCGCAGGGGTCAAGCCCAGCAACGCGGTCACCGCGCGCAACCGCAGTATACTGAGTGGGAGTAAGACATGACTGCCAATTCAGAACGGCAGGGGGCAGCAATGGAGAACATCGCTGAGAGCATGGAGCGTGTGGCCCGATCTGTGCTCCCCACTGCTAGGCAGGTGCTTCTCCAGCAGCAGGCGGCACGGTCCACGGCCCGCTCGCTCAGGCTGGGCATGGCGGCCTCAGACAGGGCACGCCAGGCTGAAATGTCGACTCTGCGTAAAGCAATTGCTGCTCACGCAGAGGCGCACATGGATGCCCTGAGGGAGGAGTATGCTTCCCTCAAATCCACTCTGGGTGTCCTTATGATGTCCCAGAGGCAGCGGGCAGAGGAGAGGTTTGCACAGCTTGAGCGTACCATCTCGGCTGAGCTACAAGCTTGCCGGGAGGTGCAGCAGTTGTCCAGCCAGGCCTTGCAGGAGGAACTCCGTGTTACACGTGCTACCTTGCAAGAGGAAGCACGTGTATCACGTGAGGTTCTGCATGCAGACCTAGGTCACATCGACACACAGAACCAGGCTCACCCATCCGGCAGACTTGCTGCCATCGAGGGGCAAGCTGC
Organism: Ambystoma mexicanum; assembly: GCF_040938575.1. Classification (NCBI taxonomy): domain Eukaryota; kingdom Metazoa; phylum Chordata; class Amphibia; order Caudata; family Ambystomatidae; genus Ambystoma; species Ambystoma mexicanum. The sequence continues at coordinate 609,001,910 of NC_090937.1, forward strand.
GGCTAGGCGTGGCCAGGCTACTGTGCCACGTCCTCTTTTCCAGGATGAGCCAGACTCGGACGACCATCTATCTCCCACATAGGTCGGGCAGTGCGGGCGTTGAGCCCATGGAGGTTTTTTTTTTGGCTTAGCATCATCGCATGTGGGTGTTGAGCAGCACCCTGTACCTCCCCCCTCCTGGGTGCCTCCCGTCCCCCCCGGGTCGTATGTGGCCATTTTTGATTTTTCTTTTAGTTTAGTTAGTTAAATTTCTGTTTGATAGTTAGTTTAATTAGGTAATGTAGGTTTTTCATAGTTAGTGTAATTAGTTAATATAGTTTAAAATTGCTTGTCTATTGTGCTTTCATGTGACGGTGCGGTGCTTTGTGGCTTTTGAAAGCATCCACTGTCTGTTCCAGCTGGGCCCTTCAGGCTTGTCTTGTGTATGTGTTTGCTGCTTGGGGTCCTTGACTCACATATGCCACTCCTGCCTCCCTTATCCATGGGCTCGCAAGGATGGTTCGGTGTAACAGCCTATTACACAAGGGCTTTGGACTGTCATATCTGTGGCATATCTGGTGCTGTGTAACTTGTGTTAACACCCCTAGTGGGGATGATTGTGGTGTTATTGACCACTGTTCTGCTTTTGCTAGATGGGGTGTTTCATGATTAATGTGTACAATCATTGCTATGCATTGTGTAGTATGTTTCTTATCTTTACTGTACACGTGCTTGTTGCAATTCATGCCGTAGATAGTATGTTCCACACTTTGGATGTGAAAGACGGACTGATGGTGTGATTTCTGATGTACGTCTCTGACATGGTCCAGTAATGAGATGCCTTAAGAGACACACACAGATGACTTTAAAGCATTAATCATGTGTTTCATGACCTTTCTGCAGGGGGATGAGCCTCCAGACCACCTTTGCCAGCAGACATGGCCCATTGGACGTCTGGAATCTGGACACGTTTGTTGGTGCCCACATGCACATGTGTGCGCAAGCAGAGGCACAGGGATTGCAGACATACATCCTAGAACTGCTGACGTGTTCCAAGGAACTCCAGGCAAGGTGAGCAGCACAGGGGGGCCACAACACAGCAAAGCTTCCACCAGGCCAGTTGCACATGCAGGCTTAGTAGCAGCACTGAGGGTGAGCTTGGACGAATATTGGTGTTGAAGCACACAGTACAGCTCAGATGTGTTGGTGGACTGATGGCTGTTGATTGTAAGGTTGTCTGGGGCACCTGCAGGGGCAGTGGCACATACCCTCCGGTACACCAAGGTCCATTGAGGCACTTGTATCACCCATGTAGCCTTCCGAGACATGGAAAGGAGCAGCTCACAGGGACATACAACAAGGGACATACTCGGGTGCAGTGCATTTCATTTCCATGTACATTTTGAAACATGCACTGCCTACTTTGTTTCGGTCATGGTGGAACACGACTTGTTCTGAAGTCATGCCTTGCTATATGGGTCTGTCTGCTTACCCAGGGAACATTACATGTTGTGTGAATTGTGACACATTGGTGTTCCATTTGCCACGCACCCACCGGCGGCTGACTTACTGCATTGACTGTGTATGACCCATCACTGGGGTAATGTTACATATGGGTAGGAAGCATCCACACCAGATTGTCTGTTTGTAGAGTAGTTTGTTGCTATGGGGCATATTTGGTGGTGTGTTTTTGTGTTATGGGCACGCACAGATTATTAACTGTGGCTCTCTTTGCAGCATTGAAGTGCTCCTGTAACCGGACCTGAGAGTGCGCAGGCAGGAGGCCAGCACTCAAAACCAGAGCTAAGTGTCTTGTTGTTTTTCTTTCAAACTGCTCTGCATAGGCTTGCTGGGGGGTGCACTAATGCATGGATGAATGTGTAATTCAATTTGGTATGTTTTTTTTCCCTAATAACCCGGAGTCCTATCCAATTCTAAACCCTGTACCCTCTACCCGGTGTTCCTGCTTCCTGTACCTATCCAAATGTCAACAAGAAGAAATTGTCCCCTCTCCCATGTATCTAATTCTTAGAAGCCCTCCTCTTCTATGGGGGGGCATAAACCTGTTCCTACCTTGTCATGTATAAATTAACCATTAGTTGTCAGGCAAGGGGACTACAGAGGGACTCATCACATGACTCTGCATGTAGTTGTGGTCATTATCTTAACCTGTAATGACCCTAGAGGTCGTTATTCCAAAACAAGGGGGCTTTGTATTTGCAGACAGGAAGAAAGACCATATGCGAACAATTCTAATGAAAAAAAAGAAATTTATGTGGTAAAAAGAACCAAATTATATAAAACAGGTGTGCATTAAACATTTTATAGTGACACATGTATATAAAGGTAAAGCAAAAGTGAGATAACGTATAACCATGTTGCACTTTAAATCCTCAGTGCTAAACATCTGGTGTGCAGTAAAAATATATTTTGTGTGACATAACATCAAGCAATACAATTACTGAATATGTGTAAGTTGTCACATGAATTGTGAGGCTCAGTTGCCTCCAGAATCATTACATTAGAGCAAAGTGTTCATAGTCATTCACACAACTTCAGTGCTCTTGATTGACTTTCTTGGGTCTATACAGTTTGGACTTGAAGGATATCTCTATGTTCAGCCCTGTACCCATCCAACCAACGTTCCCTAACCCTCTTTCCCCGCTGGGGTTGCGGATGCCTGTGTAAGCCCCAAGCTTGCAGGCGCCGAAACGCTAGAGGGGGTGGTTGGTTCGTGCCACTCCTAAGCCTGGACTCCTCCAGAAGGCCCTGACAATGATGTACAAGTTTGTTAGGATTGTGTATGTGTTCATGCAGGTAGTACATTTTCGTGCATTCCCTACTTTCACGTGTCATTCCTCCTCCCCTCTCCTGCCACTCATTCCAGTTATCCAGTGTGCCAACGCCTGTCCCGACTGCATATCCCTGATCCTCCTTCCCCACCAGGGTCTCAGAGGCCTGTGTGAGTTTGACCTTGCAGGCACCCAGGCCACGGTGGGGGTGGTTGGTTCGTGCCACTCCTGCGCCTGTACACGGGAGCTGTGACAGTACACATCCGTTCGTGGTGCATCATTCTATGTTATGTACCACACATGGTTCACATCCTGTTGTGACATTGTTTTACTGTGCTACCTTGGTTGTTACATCATTGTGGTAGTACTTGGCCTTTGTGAGGTACTGCTACTTCAAGTCATCTACTGGAGGCTGTTCTGGTTCGTTTTTCTGCCTTGGATTTTGTGTTTTTGCAAATGAAGGTGGACTCTGAGGGTGCAGGCAACTTTTTACACACAAGGTGGGAGATGGTGACGAAGGGGAAGGGTGATCCTGTGGCCAGGTGAAATTGAGGGTTGAAGGCTCCATGACCCAGGTGCAGTTGTTCAGTGGGTCATGGTGATTTGTGAGGGAGGGGGGGTGTTGTGTTGTTGATAGTTGCCTTGCCCTGCAGTGTGATGGGACCCCTGACATTGTAATTGTGGTATCCTATGTACATGATGTGTTCTGCTGATCAATGCCTGTTCATGTCTTGTGTATACCTTTCAGGTGTGAGGGGATAGTTGTGGTTTGACATGCTGGGGTGTACACATGGTGAATGTTCACATGTGATGTGTAGAGGACACTGATGGTCACTTGATTGCACATGCATATGTTGAGTGCATGTCCTTACTGACCCACACACTCGCACTATGATGCACTACATGTACAACCACCCTTGGACATCCACGTGTACACTCTGTTTGCCTTCTGGTGCCCACTGTGTCCCTGCAGCACATGTTCTGTGACCAATTATGGATCCTGTACATGCCTAATTTGCTTTTTGATGTGGTTTGTCGCTTAGATGTGATGCTCAGGGTGTGCATCACACACAATAGCTGTTCACTGTGCTGTGCGCTGAGCAGTGTGTTGCAGGAGTTGGACACAGCACACAGAAGCTGCAGTGTTGATTTTGCAATGCACAATGTGCATGTAGACAGGCATTCATTGTTATGTTACGGCTACAACTTTTGTAATGCATTTGGGAATGACTTATTTTGGGTGGGAGGTTGCTGGTCAGTCATTTCATCTGATTCCATGTCAGGCATCATTGTCTGATGCCAATGTACATTTTTAACATGGCAATGTGTATCTTATTGGTACTGTGTTGGTGTATGGCTATTGCTTGCCATGTCATGTTGTGGTTTGGGAGGGTTTGAGTGACATAACAGTGATGGTCATGGCCTGTTTCGCAGGTGTGTGTGATTCACACCTTGCATGTCAGGGTCAGCCGCTTCTCGAAGCAACGAGCTGGGGGTAGATCTCTCTCCGCGGCAGGGGCCTCCCTCTGGAACAGCCTTCCTGCCTCCCTGGAACTTGAGGAGAACCATCTCCGGTTCCGGAAGCACCTCAAAACCTTCCTCTTTGCTTCTGCTTTCTCTCTCCCTCTCCCTTGCTAAATTCTTCACTGAAACTGCACTGAATCTGCAACTGGGCCACTCTCACCAACCTCGGTCCCTGGCCCAGCCACTCTCCACTTGCACTGCCTCCCTGGCAACCCCTGCACTGCGGGACTATCTCTCTATCCCTACAGCCCCCCCCCTTCCCAGCACTTGTCTGCACTTACCTTTGCAGTTGCCACCAGCTGGCCTATTTATTTGTTTTTTATTGTACTTACCCTGTACTGCACTCCCCCCCTTCCCCTTGCACTTTTCCCTTCCCCCAACCCCTGCACTTGCGCAATCTAAATGACACCTGGCCTAGTAGGATCATTGTCTGTCTTCCCTTGTTCCCCCCTCCCTGCCTCGTTGCACCTTGAAACACTTGTGTATTGGCACGTTACAAATGCCATATCAAATCATATGTCATATGTGTGCCTTTTGGTCACACAGGATAGCTTGTGTTTAAGTAGCTAGGGATGCAGACAATGTGGCACTTCCATGGCAACAATCTCAGGGTGGTAAGGTTGTGACAGTTGACTGTCTCTTTGTCATCAGCGATTGTCAACTGGTATGTGCCAGGCCTGTGTGCACTCCGCAGGGGTGGGAGCTTAGGTGAAAAATGTGGCCACAAGCTGGGTCCGGGCTTCCTCGCCACATGCCCTGTCCCCTCCCATGGGCAGCGCCTGTGCCTGTGGTTGGGGATGTGGGGGCACCACCATGTCCACCGGTATGCCCTGCCGTGTTGCAACATTGTGCAGGACACATGCTGCCACAATGATCCTGCACACTACTGGGGGTGCATAGAGTAGCTGCCCGCCAGAGCGGTCAAGGGAGCGGAAACGTGACTTGAGCACTCCGAATGTGCGCTCCACTATGGCCCTGGTTGCAATATGAGCGGCGTTGTATCTTACCTGGGGTGGTGTGGTGGGGTTCCGGATTGGCGTCATCATGTGGTTGCTCAGAGGGTAGGCATTGTCCCCTGGGGAGGTGTAAATGGTTGTGATTACTGGGGTTTGTGTATTTGTGTGTGTGACATGCATGCATGTGCAAGGGCATTTGAACTCACCTAGGAGCCATGTGTCGCCATGCTGCCCAGCTTCCAGGGCCCGGCTCAGGGCGGACATTCTGTATATGAAACTGTCATGGGTGGAGCCAGGGTAGTTTGCATAGACAGAGGTGATGATTCCCTTTGCATCGCATACCACCTGTACATTGATGGAATGCCAGTGCTTGCGGTTTCGGTAGATGTGCTCAGTGGCCCTAGGTGGACGTAGGGCCACATGGGTGCAATCTATGGCACCGAGCACTTTGGGGAAGTGTGCCACCCTGTAAAAATCCAGGACAACGGCCTGCCTTTCTGCGGGTGTTCTGGGCATGTATATGTGCCTGCGGACTGAGGGGCACGCTGTCATGATTGCCAAGACCTGGTGTAGGCAGCGTGACTGTGTGGCCTGTGAGACCCCCCCCCCACTATGGCAGTAGTCCGCTGAAATGACCCAGTGGCCAAGAAATGCAGGACATTGAGCACCTTCTCCAAGGGGCTCAATGCTTGGGAGCAAAGGGTGGGGGATGTAAGGTCATCTTCCCACTCCCTGACCAGGTCTAAGATGATATGGGGTGGAAAGCTATACCTGCCGTAGACCTGGTCGTCAGGCATCCCAAAAAGGCTTGTCCATGGTGCGAAAATGCATGCCCTGGCTATTCTCCTCCTCCTGCGGTGTCCCACGATCAGTGCTGCGACAAATGGGGCATTCATCGTAGCTGTATATACGTGTTTGTTGTTTGCGCGCACTTTTATACTGTGCGCGGGGACGCTTCCGCCTGCCTTTGTGTGGCGGATGCGTTGACGCCTGTGTGCGTCTTTTGCCGTGCGCGGGTTTCCCGTATTCGAATCCATGAATACGGGTTGTTCGCGTGCGTGTGGGCGTTCCGTGTAGTTCCCTGCAGTACTTCCCCAGTTACGCCTTTTTTTTCACACGTTATTCCCCATTCCGCGTGTTACGCCCACTGTTCCGCCCACTTTGGTTGTGTGCGCCGCGGCTATGTGCGCTTTTGCTGTGCGCGTAGCGCACGCCGTTTGGTGGAGTGTGTGCCCGCGTGTGCCATGCAAGGATTTGGCGCGTGGACAGCGGGAAACGCGCGCAGCGTCTTCCTTGAATCGCACACGTGCACGTGCGCTGGGTTTCTCACGCTTGCGCCACCTTGCGCCTGCTTGCACTGGGATTTTCCGCGCACGTTTGTTCCATGAATCGACCCCTTAAGGTAGAATTGATTTGAAAGACACGCCTTTGAATAGCCCACAAGGAGAGCTATTTTGTGATGGCTCATGTTTTAAACTTCCGAATGGTACATCAACGGCTGCTTATGCCGTCACTACTTTAAGTACGATTGTAGAAACCAAAAGAATTATGCATAATTCCGCGCAGGCAGCAGAAATTATAGCATTAACTCGGGCTTGTGAACTTTCTGAAGGGCTTACAGTAAATATATATACCGACAGTCAGTATGCCTTTGGGGTAGTTCACAACTTCGGTAGACTTTGGAAAGAACAAGGTTTCTTGACCTCACATGGCACAAAAATACAGCATGGCACTTCAATAGTGCAATTACTTTCAGCGCTCGCTTTCCCTGTTCAGTTAGCTATTATAAAATGTACAGCACATCAAAAGGTTACAGATGATATAGGAAAAGGGAATGCTTTCGCTGATCAGATAGCTAAGCAAACTGCCACTGATTTTAGTTCAGAAATGTATGCTGTAAGAGAAACTGTAAATGTTTGCACTTTTGGTGAAAGTATCGATTCTGTAAAAGACATTCAAGCAGATGCTACTATAGAGGAGACCAAGAAATGGGTCGAGGGTGCAGGAAGATTGGATGATGATGGGTGTTGGGTGGACAATGTTGTAGGAAATGGTTACTCCCTGACGCCTATATTACAATGATGGTCATTATGGCTCATGGTCCGACCCATGTCTGCGCGCGTAAATTGACTAAAATGTTACACAGTGTATGGGCCAATGACAAAATTTTCCTAGAGGAGGTTTCGCTCCACCTTCTGTTCCGTTTGAGGTTATCCACTTTGATTTTATTGAAATGGAACGTTGCAACAATCTTAAATATGTGTTGGTTGTCATTTGTGCATTTAGTAAGTGGGTTGAGGCCTTCCCTGTTAGAGATGCAACGGCGTTGAAAGAGTTTTTTTCCTAGGTTTGGGCTGCCGAGAGTCATCTGGTCGGATAATGGGCCACACTTTATCGCTGCTGTAATCCTACAAATATGTGAAGGATTACAGATTGATAAACGGTTCCATTCGGCCAGACATGCCCAAAGTGCCGGATTAGTGGAAAGGCATAACAGCATTATAAAGAACAATCTCACTAAGACGTGTGCTGGCACCAAGTTAAAATGGCCGGACGCCTTACCGATTGTGTTGCTGTCGATGAGAACAACCCCTCAAACTAAGACTGGGCTCTCTCCCTTTGAGGTGGTAACGGGGAGGCCTGCTAATATTTGGAGTATGCCAAAAATGTGCTTGTTGCGGGATATGCCTGGGGTTAAGAGGACGTGTTGTGGCGAGAGGACGTGTTGTGGCGAGAGGACGTGTTGTGGCGAGAGGACGTGTTGTGGCGAGAGGACGTGTGTGGCGAGAGGACGTGTGGAGGGCCGACGAATGTGCAGAACGAACGAATTGCTTAACTGCATGACGTCCATATTATACCTAGAATGCATGGATCCTTTAAAAGATCATACCTCATATCACACCCCACGCTTACTCTCTCCTTACACCACCACCCAACTAGAACACAGAGATACTATGACACCATTCGGTATAACTGTTCTCATATCAACATCTGACGCCGCTCACTCCACATCACTCTATGTAATCACTGCTGGTCTCGCACCCCCAGCCAGGCGTTCTCCTCAGGCCTTACGCTGCCACTCTCGGTCTGGATAATTCCTGCCAGATTCGAACACATACTCCTGACCTCTCAGCCACCACACCTACCGCTATGAAGCAGCTTCCACAGGAATTTTCGCACCAGCTGCACACATACCAGATGCGCACTCGCACCTTTTGGACCCTCTCTCCTCCCTCTACTGACAAGAACTTCGGTTCCCAAGGGCGTTCAACCTACCAGCGCCTTCAGACCATACCAATGGTATATAAGGCGCTATATAAGTGCAAAATAACATAACATAACATAACATATAGAGAATGTGCTTCTTTCAGATTACTGTAACCAGTTGACTAAAAATCTATTTTCAATTTATCACCAGGTGCGAGAGGCATTACCTGTACGGTACGAGGGTCCTGGTCACAATCTACGACCGGGGGACTGGATCCTCACGAAAGTTTTTGAGAGGTCGTCTTGCCTTGCACCTTGGTGGAGGGGTCCCTACCAGGTCCTGCTAGCACCCAGACTGCTGTGCGGGTAGCAGGGCAAAAGAACTGGATCCATGCGACACACACCAAACGGATCCCGCAGCCCGTGCCATACGATACAGAAGACACAGAATCCTTTTCCACTGCTGTAACCAACGTGCCTGAAACAGCAACAACCGACAAGAGAGTATCGGAGACCGTTCCAGAATTCGTAAGGCCAGACAAAACGGCCATTTTGTCTCCACACTCTCCAACAGTGGTACTTCCGGATCAATCATTTTCTGATCCCATTTCCGTTCACTCGCCACCTCCAGTGGGAAGTGACGACATACTGTTATCCGATCCTTCGGCACCGGAAATTGTGAAACATAATTTACATCCAAGAAAATAGACGTACAGCACGGTTTGACTGTGCGATTGAGGAAATCATTTGAGGGCCTGCCTTTTGGCCCGACTGTACGAAAGGATTCTGTTGGCTAAGGGTTGTGGGAAAGACATTAAGAAGACGCGCGACCGAAGTCGCCAGCAAATGAACAATTGTTGTTTTTTCGATTGAAGACTACAATGCCTGCACCCGCTACCGCTCATACCAAACTTTAGATAAATATGTGACTAGCAGAGACAATGATCAAGCATGTAATGGGACCCCGAAAGTGTATTGTTGTCTTTTTGTAATAATAACTGGGTTTTTAGTAACTATTGGTTTTGGGTTATGGTATCTGGAGGAAGCATACCCGCCAGAGGACTTTTTACCTGTTGAAAATGTATCTGTTTTCCCCACTCCTTCCGTGCAATTGCACACCTTGTCGCCTAAAGATTCTTTGCATAGACGGAACTATCCAAAGAATCTTACTCTTTTGTTAATATAATATATCCAAAGAATAATACTCTTTTGTTAATAATGAATGCCACTCATGCAATTTTGAATAGGACCAACTGCTGGATCTGCTCGCATCTACCGCAACATGGGGATAAGGGGCTAGGTTGGTAAATTCATCCATTACCTTTGACAACTGCTTGTTATGCTTCTCTTAGAGCACTATTCTTTGGCCGATGGAATGACAGCATCTCAGGGAACTTTGATGGTACAAATTTGAATAGTTTTGAAAAACGTGTTTTGATGCCCCTGGGATGCTCGCTTTTTGCAAATAGGAGTGAGCCAAACGTTGCTTCTGTTAGGCCCTCTGATAGAATGTCTCATCCTTTTCAGTCTTTGATCTCTTTCAAAATGGCTCCTATAGGCAATAAGGATGCCACACTTCCATCTTATTCTGTTAACCATAGCCCTGATTCAGTATCCTTCTGCATACAGAGGAATGGAACACGGTCAATGGGTAATTTTAGAAAATGTGCCAACGTTGCGAATTTGACTAGTGAGAACAGACCTCTGTACGTAGGTGAACCTGTCTATTTCGTTTGCGGTAATGTGGCATTTCCATGGTTGCCCAGGGATTGGCAAGGAACTTGCTATTTAGGGATTCTATTACCTGGGGTATTTATTGCCAGTACTGCAGAAATTTTGAAGGCTCGTCCACGACGAGATGTGAAGGGGGATACTCCAGAGCAAACTCTAGGAGACATCATGAAATCCTTTGTGCCATTTTTTGGGCAAATTTCGAATTCAGAAGATATCAGGGGACTAGCGAGAGTATTGGAGAGAACCATCAACCGGACCACTGACATACTCTATAATATGACGTTAGAACAGAAAGCAATAAGATTAGTGGCTTTTCAGAACCGGATCGCATTAGATGTCATTTTGGCTGAGCGTGGAGGAGTATGTAAATTAGTGGGGTCCGCTTGCTGCGTTTACGTACCAGACTCCTCTCCAACAATCTTTAGGGCGATCCAAAATCTACATGTTCCTAGTTCGAAAGTACATGTACCTGAGGGAAATTGGGAACTTAGTGCATGGTTTTGGGACCTCCTACGGTCGTGGGGATAGAAGTTTTTTTCGCCCCGGCTGATTATCTTGGGTATTTTTCTGTTCCTTTGTTGTTGTATACAGTGTCTACCTGGCATATGTTCAGTATTAGGGAGGTGTTGCGCGCAAGCAACAAGTGTATTAGGGCATAAAATATACGCCCGAGATAAGGTTTCCGAGGAGTATGTATTGAAAGAAACTCTAGTGTCTGATCTAATGGAAATAGATATGTCTGACAATAATTCGGGGTATATAGACTTTGAAATGTGGAGTTAGTCGCAAAGTGATTGAAGGTAGTTTAGCGCTTGGCATAGGCCAAAAGGAGGGTTTGTTAAAACTGATATAATATTGTTTCGCCTTCATTGTATATGTTGGCCTATGCCCAGTCGCTTTGCGAGGAAATCCGGATTGCAAGGTTGCGACCTTAAGTGAATCAAGCCTCCATTTTAGGTTAAAGCCGCCATTTTAGTTTATCGTGCAAAGTCACCCTGTGGCCTAAAATGGCCAACCTGTGTTCTCTTGTTCTTACTTTAACCTCTCCAACCTCTGTAGGAGAGTTAATGTCCAACCTGCCTGCAGGCTACATGTTAGGGTCATGTAGACCTTGTCCTTTGTTGACCTCGGGATCAGGGGATAACTTGAATCGGCGATGTTAACCTACAAGTATATAAGAACAATAACGCTATTTAAACATGTCATGCGAAACATCTGTTTGACCTGTATTAAAACAAATGTGTAAAGAGTGTAAAGTTAAACCCAGAGAATAATAGTGTTTGTTAGCAAATGTATTAAAAAGTAAACCGCATGCATGAGATATGTAAATTAGGAATGAACCTGGCGCGACCCTAGCCCAGTACATGATTAACTTGTAGGAGGCTGGACATCGTTATGAAGAAACTGTATAAATACGCTGATGTCCAGCTAGCAATTCCTGTTCACTGCTCATATTGAACCCTGCTGGTGGTCTCTGTGATGTATTGACGGCCAAATAGCTATTTGTGTACTTTGTTTTGTAAACTGTACAGTATTGCCATAAAGATTCTGGGAATCTTTACAAGCCCGTGTTGGTGTATTTCTCCTTGCATGGTGTAAAAGCCTTAATATTGTATTTTCTGATTCCACAACAGGAGGGCAAATTCTGTCCCTCTAAGGGAACGAAAGCCTACCTGGTGAGAGCCCAAGTTGTTAGATGTATTCATAAAATCCCTGCGACATTAGCAGCCATCCTCTAATGTTGGCTAGAAAGGGAAGGATGCAATTTGGAAGGGGTGAAGGGATAAGGTGGGGGGGCCACAAGAACCTGTTCTATATCAGCAGGTACTATCCCTAGTTCAAAGGACTTATTGATGATAGCAGAAACGAGTCTACTGGTGGTCCTTAATCAATTCAGGTGGACTGGGATCAAGATAAGTCACTCATAAAATGGAGAACAATGGTTTACAACTTCTCGCAAGGGAAGATGGGGAACACTTTGAAAGAAGATTGCTCTGATAAGCAGTCACCTTACAGTCAAGATAGAACAGTCAGGGGAGACAATGAGGAGGCACAAGGTGTGATGTTATTGCAGATAGATGAGAGCCTTTTATTCATTTTAATAACTGTGTGAGGGTGAGTGAAGTTTGCAGGGACATATTAACTAAAATTGGACCCAAATCCAAAAGTGTGCAAACCTTTAGTTGATCACATCTAAAGATACTGGAGCCAAGAGGGGTGGGGGAGGGGGGGTGTTCTTTTATTACGTAGATGAACTATATCAAGAATGCTACAAATGTTACTGTGGATTTATCGATTCAGGGTCAAACCTTATTGGTCAGCATCTATTAGATTTGGCAAGACTAGCGAGGGGTAGACCGTTTGCTAACACTTTAAAATCAATTCTAGTGTCATAATTTAGGATTGCGATTGGCCTGTATGCTGCCCAATCGTCAGGATCCTTTCCTGGCTTAAGCAGAAGAGTAAGCAACAAGCCTGACATTGGGGATGTAACTGCACCAGTAGTGAGGAAGCCATTAAAGAGTTGTGTGAGAGGATCAAGCAGTTGGGGGGAACATTTTTTAAAAAAGGCTATAGAAAAAACATTTGGACTAGGGACCCTGCTTGACGGGAGTGCTTTAATTGCGTGTTGTAGTTCAGTATTCCCCGTCCATACTGTCAAAAGCCTTGATTGCATCTAAAGTGAGTAGAGCCGGGGGATTTTTCTTTTCTTATAGAGAGGAACTATTTCAAGCATGCTACAAATGTTATTGTGGGTCTGTCTTTTCAGGATAAAACCTGATTGTTCGGCATCTACTAGAATCGGCAAAGGTGGGGCTAGACGGTTCGATAGCACTTTAAAATAAATTCAAATGTCATAATTTAGGATTGCGATTGGCCTGTGTGCCGCACAATCTTCATGATGCTTTCCCTGTTTAAGCAGAAAAGTAAGAACTGAGCCTAGGAATGTAAATGCGCCGGTAGTGAGGAAGTCATTACAGAGTCTTGTGAGAGGATCTGGCAGTTGGTAGGAACATTTTTATAAAAGACTATACAAAGACCATATGGACCAGGGACCCTGCAGCACTTCTTCTGTGTCAATCGGATTCTCGAGAACAGCCCTGCCCGCTTCTGTTATGTTATGTAATGTGATGTTAAGTACATTTCTAAAGCGCACGTTCACCCAAAGGTATCTTGGCGCTAAGGTAGGCAGAGAGGTGCAGCAGCAAAGAACTAGAACAGATGGGTCTTGAGGTCACAGCGGAAGACTAGCTGGTTTTCACTGGCACAGAGATGAAAGGGAAGGGGCTGTTCCAGGTTATAGCGGCCATCACAGAAAAAGAGCGACCGCCCATCCGGGACAGCCTAACTCGAGGAACAGCGATCAGTGGAGCCGACTGAAAGCGCAGAGGGCAGGATGGCACATAACAGGAACATTTTTCCTGTATGTATTCGGCACCTTCATTATAGAAAGCGCTGTGGACCAGGCACAAATATTTAAAGAGAGTGCACTTCACTGCGCTTTGCAAGTTTGCTTTGGAAAGGTTGCTGTTACCGCTGCGAGACGCTTCGCTACTGGATTTATTGGACTCACCGACGAAGTGACGAAGTGTGATTGACCGTTGCCTGCACCAAGACGTGCGGCGGTGAAATCCCGCCCCCAGCTAACAGGAAACTATTTACTGCAAATGCACGCGCTTTGCAAGTTTGCTTTGGAAAGGTTGCTGTTACCGCTGTTAGAGCGGGTATAGCGGATTGTGGACTGTGGAGTAAGACCTTTTCATTGATATCCAATTTGTTGCATTGTTAACCATTTGTTTGTTAAACGTGCCGAATGAAAGGTATTACATATACGCTGACGTCTGGGATGCCAGCAAACATTGTAATAACAAGAGCCTCTGTGAACCTTAAGCCTGCAACCCCTAAAGCCTCCCCCATTACTATTCTTAAAAAAAGAAAATTAGGAGGTTCACCTATTGTGACTCCCGTGAGAAAGAACTCTACTAGTGATATACGAGGATTTTGCACGCTAAGGGGTGATTCAGATCTATTTATTCCCACGTGTGTTGAAAATCAACCTTCGAGCCCGGTAAATATGGGAGGAGGGAAAATTGCACCGTACGTGGTTTCTGTGAATTCAAATGTGTCGATTTCGGACACTATTATTGTAAATGAGATATGCTCAACACAACGTGACTCCGAGAGAACTGAGCAGTGCCCTCTAATCGATTTAACTACACAAAATCCTGTACTATCATGTAAAAACAACCTAAATTATATTAATGATGAAGCGGCTAATGAGGGCGAGAATAAAGATATCCACGAGGAGATGGAAAATATAACTGTTACAAACAAATCTAATCTGGACGATTCTATTAATAATGTTGCGGCAGATGACCCTGCTTTGTCTGAATCCCCAATTATCAATGATAGAACTAAGGGTAATGATGGCAGTTTATATGGCTCTCCAAGCCTTTTTGATCACCATACACAATGCCCTAGAAACTTGACATCTTCCTTTGTCTATCCTACACCACGTGCACCACACAAAAAGATTGTTCCGAGTGTGGGAATCACAGATGGTAATGGTGGACAAATTGTACATGGCTCACTGGTGGAAATAACGCTGAATGCAATAAATATCTCGATTATGTCCCTTTTTAAATTGTTTGAGACCTTGGATGCTAAGATAAGCCGACAAGCTGTTCAGATTGAACTGATTACCCAGACAAAATGTCTAGGTACATTGACATGGGTGATAACAAGCCACCAAAGACAACGAAAGATATTAAAAATAGAGACTCTGCACAAATGACATCCGATGTAAAGGAGAAGAGTGAGGTTGAGAATGTTGTATTGATTTTACCTGTTTTTGAGGCTATTATATGCCCTGTCACATCCAGTGATGATAAAGTGCACTGTAGCCCCTCTAGTAGCGAGATGGTGACAGTGGAAAGTTGTACCTCTGTTAAGGTGAATGCAGATAAAACTCTTGTAGATAACCGAGGGAATGACTTTGGTGTGTATAATATGTTTGACTCAAGAACCAATGTAAGATCCAAAGCTAACACAATAACTAAAAAGAAAACTAAGAATCAGAAGCAGGCCCTGCGACCAACAAAGGTCGCTACTAATCAGTTCCTAAAACGATTGCAAATTACCTCCAAAAGTAAAGCGGTTGTGGGAGGAGGATTAAAAGTTAATTATACTAACTTAAGACAGTCTAGAGAACCGGTAGCTAGTCAATCTGTGAATGTTGTATCCCACAACGACTTTGTTCCACTACATGATCTAGTGGCTCTGCTTGCAAAAAAAGGTTCTGAGGATCAACTGCGGCTGCAACGAGCTGCTGTTAACATCACAACCCATGAAACACCTTGCATCCCATTGGCTAGTACCGTTGTGACAAACCATCCAAAGAATGATGTTATAACAAATACTACAAGCGCGAACCCTCCTCTAGCGAGAGAACCTTCACTGGACATACTAAAAGACATTAGAGAGACCATACAGAACTCGTTTGATGAGTATCTAAGATGGAAACAAGATCAGACCCTCGCGACAAACACTGTAGTGGAGAGAGGCAAAGTGTCATCTAACAGTAAAACTACAGTGTATTCATCTGATACAATACAAAATATTGAGAGAAATTCGGAACCAAACCAACGATCTGAGATGGAACGGTTGGGTGGGGGTACAGGAAAGAAATTAAAACATGCCCTAGATCCGAAACTATATCACAGATTTATTCTGAAATGCCGCCCTGCTCCCCATATATCCTATGACCTAAATAGAGCAAGTGTGCTGATGATATTTGAAGATATTGAAGAGTTAAGAGATATCTCTTCAACTGATATTCAACAAGTCGAATTCTTAAATGAGGAGAGGCTTGACGTTGTCCGATTGTGGATTTCATCCAACCTTGTCAGAAATATTATATGGCAAGCTAGGATGGAATTGTTCACAATGGGTTTTTTGCTAGCAGTTGATCCTACAATTTTACCAACTAATATGAACTATGAACAATTACAGGACCCAAATGATAACGTGACTGCTAGATCCCTAAACATATATCATAAAAAAAACTTACTAGATCAAAATAAGATAGTAGGAGATTTGGGGAAAAATGAATACAGACCGAGTGATAAAAGATCATAATACAAGGAGTGGCGGGATGACACACTGACCTTGGTGAGTTGGAATACCTGTGGTCATGGCCATCTCTCTGTAAAAGATAGCAATGATCTTAACAACTATGATGTAGTTGCCCTACAAGAGACGTGGGATCATAATACAAGGAGTGGCGGGATGACACACTGACCTTGGTGAGTTGGAATACCTGTGGTCATGGCCATCTCTCTGTAAAAGATAGCAATGATCTTAACAACTATGATGTAGTTGCCCTACAAGAGAAGTGGCTGGTGGATTGCCCGGTATGGAATAATCATGAAATAGCATTTCTGGCAGCCAGATCAAATAAGAAAGGACGTCCATCCTCTGGGTTACTAATTGCCACCAAAATGGGGAGGGGCTTGTCAATTAGGCCTTGGGCAGCCCCGAATATATTCATGCAATTAGTTAAAATTCTCTACCCTGGAGGATGTTTGGCTCTAATTAATATCTACCGTAACCCGATGGCTATTTCAGATAAAATTTTCATTAAAGAACTGGAGAATTTCTTCAACATCATTCTTATGACCCCCGAAATAACGAATGTTATTCTTGTGGGAGATCTGAATATGCAATGTCTGAAAGACAAAAAAACGCAAAAGGGCCGCATAAATGAAATATGGGCGGATGTGATGTGTGATCGTAATATGCTGATGCTTAACGGTGCGATACCTGGTGACACACCCGCTAGTGAGACGTGGCGTAGAGGACCTAGTAGCTCTACAATTGGTTATATTTATACGGACAAAGCAATGTTCCAAAACATTGCTTCATTTAAAGTGATACCACAGACTGCGAGCGATCATCATATGCTAACCTTGAAATGGAACTGTTATAAAGAACCACAAAATCTAGAAAAAGAGCGGTACGCCACCAATTTGATAACAAATAACTCAAGAATAAGGTTTAGGTGGAATGAATCTACCCTGAATGAGTTGAATGAAGAGTTGCTGGGTGAACAGACAGGGAACGGTGGGGTAGAAGAACCTTACAACGTCACACTCCAAATGTTCAAACTGCACTCTTCAACACGAACTCATGTGTACTTTGCACCCAGACACAGTGCTGACGATCAGGTTCAAAAACGTAAAACCTTACTGAGACGAGAAAAGAGAATGGCATTATCATTGCCGGTGAATATCAGGTTTGAGGTCATTCGTTCTCTTCAACGTGCATATACGGCTTGGATCCGTACTCGTAGATGTATTCTATACCAGTCTGATGGTGAAGAAATGCTCAAAGTGATTATGTCAAAAAACACAGCCCAAATTTGGGCTTTGCTTAATGCTGCCATTTGGAACAGGGCCCGGTCCAGATAAACGGTGTAACTGAAACACTATGGATCGACTATTATACGGAACTATATGCTGACCCTGAAGTCAGACAAAATAGCCCTGTGATAATATGTAACAGCATGGAACTATTACAAATATCTAGAGAAGATATACTAGGATATATCCACAGAGCGTCTAACTCAAGGGCCCCAGGACCTGATGGGTTAACCAACTATATGATGAAGCAGCATCCGGAACAATGGGCTCTGATTCTGTATAACATATTTACCCATGTCCTACAATCCAACAGTATCCCAAAATCTTGGAAATCCTCTGTGGTAGTGCCCATCTTTAAAAAAGGTGACAGGTCTAAACCGGCGAATTATAGACCGATCGCGCTCTTGGATATACCTGGGAAAATCTTTTGCAGGTTCATCTTACGGGACATTAACAATTGGGTAAGAACTTGTGACAAGCAAGATCTGCATCAAACAGGGTTTATGCCTGGCATGGGAACTTCTATAAATCTGTTATCAATAACAGCTTTAATACAGCATCATAACCTCCTGAAACAACCATTATTTTTTGTGTTCGTCAATTTTAGAGCGGCGTTTGACTCAGTGGTTAGATCAATATTATTTGACAAATTAGCCCGAGAAAAGTGCCCTACATACTTAATTAATTTGATAAGTATGTTACACTCAGAGACCAGCATAGGAGTGAGGCTAAATCTACAAGGCTTACTAACCACGAATATTCCAACTTATAGAGGTCTCAGACAAGGCTGCATACTTGCGGCAACCTTGTTTAATTTTTTCATCGCCGATATATGCAAAGCCTTCAAAGAGGTTATTTCTGATGCACCGAAATTAGCAGGCAAAGCACTTGCTGCTGTGCTATATGCTGACGATTTGGTACTGATTTCGAAAACTCCCCGTGGCCTTCAAAACCTGCTTGATGCACTTGCCAGATATGTCACTGAGAATAAGTTAACCGTGAATATGAACAAAACAAAGATAATGGTCTGTAACCCAAATCCAAGTGGTACCCTAAACAAGAAACAAAAAGCATTAAGGTGGTGTTTACAAGAGCATACACTAGAGATAGTTCCACAATATACTTATTTAGGAGCTATTATTGATGGAGCAAGTAATAAAGCATTCCTACTAAGCCTCAACCAGAAGCTGAATATGATGATCTCACAAGCTTTAATTATCCAAGCCAAATATGGTAAATTCACTATTACACCTGCCATAGCATACTTCAAACAGAAAGTGGTCCCGGTACTACTCTATGGAGCGGAAACAAAACCATGTATAATGGGAAATACATGGTTACGTTTCGAGAGTAAATTTTGGAAACGCATCCTGGGTTTACCAAAATGTGTACCTATGGCTTGGGTTAGGTATGAATTGGGGTTAATATCATTGCATGCACGCTACATCTGGCAAATGATATCATTGTACAGAAAATGTATTTTGGCTTCTGGTAGGCATAAACTGATTAATATCCTTGCTGATTACGTGTTCACAACTAATGATCAAGATATGGTGAAATGGCGGCACACTATAATTGAAGCTTTGGCTGAAGCGGATCTTTCCCTTGATGACCTCCTTACAAATCCGGATAGAGCCAAAACTAAGATATTTCAGCATGACTGGTTACGTACGAGGGAGATAAGTTTGAAGTATCATGATTTCCCCAAAAATGCATACCTGCATAAAAGGCATAGTATAGTGGAACCATATCTACTTAGATCACCTTCAACTGATCATAGAAGACAATTTTTAAGAATACGGTTTAACTTATGTGAGACGAGGGATCTGAAAGCTAAAAGGAAAATGATAATGAAGGAAGATAACTTATGCCGCTTCTGTAAGATGAACGATCAACCTGAAACTTTACGGCATCTCCTTACAGAATGTCAAACCCTTAAACAGAAACAGGAGCTCTACTTTAAACCACTGTTATATGAAAACACCCAAATTACAACAGAATCTCTTTGGTGGTTGATTTATTGCGGGCATACCACCCCTCTAAGGCTTGCTACCATTGCTCTTGTGAAGGATTTGAGATTGGATATTGATTAAGAACTGACAGAACCCAAGATATAACCATTATGGTAACCATTAGTGAGGGATATTGAGAGAAGAGTAAGATTAGATGAGTCTTAGTTAACATAGTACAACATGGATAAGCAAATACGTACAAATACTGAGATAAAAGAGTGCACTTATTGATACTGATGAATGCCTAGTCAGTTTTTATATATAGCTGAAATGCTAAGTACATATATACATACCTGTGTTAGAACTCGGTTATGAGTAAATTAAAATTCTCTGAGCAGAATATTAGGAAGTTTGTTAGGAATGAAACTGCATGGATAATGATGAGCACATTTTTAAGAAGTGTCCTGATGGTTGGAAGGAGTAAGTAGAGATGATGCTGGTTGTTTAAGTGATAGAAGATACTGATGCTCTGTTTTACTTTAATGATTGAAATCTGTGCAGTTTATTTTGTTTATTTTGTTGTTAAGCCCAGTGGGTGTGTCTTTTTTCTCCTTTTCTGTTCAGTTTACTGGGTGAAACATATGTATAGATATGTATGTATATGTGTACTTTTTATGTGTACTTTTTATGTGTACCTTTTTATATACAATTCTATAATTTTATAAATATGAATGAAGATGGAATATCAATGAAATATTGTAAAGTTGATTCAGTTCAGCTATAACAATAAAAAAAAAATTTAAAAAAAAGAGTGCACTTCTCAATCGGCAACCAATGTAGTTTTCTGAGTAGCGGAGTCATGTGAGCACGAGGAGGAGGGCGAATCACCACCTGAGCAGCCGAGTTTTGGAGCAGTTGAAGGCTTTTAGTGAGGTAGCTAGGCTGACCCCGTTAAAGAGAGTTACAGTAATCTGTGGTGCTCAGAACCAGGGCAGCCACCACAGGAGCCCGATGTTTAATTGGAATGAAGGGGAGCACCTTACGCAGAATCCGTAGTTGGAAGTGCCAGGGGTGTTGCTAGGTCTGGAAATGATCAGGGGATAAGCTAATGTTGGGACTGGCTGGATTCAGGGCTAGCTATAGCCTTTTGTTTGTAGTCCCTGAGCTTCTATCCTACAACCAAAAGACCCGGGGCTTTAGCCCTCTGAGCCCCCTCCACCCAGCAATGCCTCTGGGAAGTGCCCAGATTTACATGCAGACGCCACCTCGGGCGCCAATCGAAAGCGATGAGAGCAGGACACCCAGATTCTTAACGGAGGTTGCGGGTGTAGGGCACGTGCCTAGAGAAGTAGGCCAGAACTCAGAGGTCCAACAAGTGTGGGGGTTAGAGGTGCCCACCACCAATACCTCAGTTTTAGAACCATTGAGCTTTAGCCAATTAGTCGCCATCCAGGCGCCAAGATCTTCCAGACAGCTTTGTAGCCGAGATGCAGTATCAGCCCTGGTGAGGTCAAGACGAACCAGGATCTGAGTATCATCGGCGTACGAATAATATCTGAAACCATGCGCCAGTATGAGAAGTAGAAGGGGGCGAGGGTGGGGAGCTAGGCCCGACTAAGATATTCTTGTTTTCGTATAGGGTGCAGGTTCCCATCTTTGAACAAGGAAGCATAATAATCTGACAGAATGTTAGAATGTTTCGTTTACTAGGTTCTTCCGATTTCAGAACCCGGTTTTGGTCCTTTAGTTGGCGTATACACTTCCTTACTCACAGCTGTTGCAGCTTGTAAGCAAACATTATGTTTGCTTTTATTGCTTTTGGCATAATAGAAATGTTTGGTGAGTAAACGTGCCTTAGTTGCTACCTATGACAGTAATGTCTCCATAGCCTCATTGAATGTGCATTCTAGCAACACAGTACCCTGGAAGCTCCGTGAATCAAGCCACATCCGATTATTTTCTTGCCGTCCCACCAGGGTACACAGACAGGAGGATCCAGAGATGGGGGGCCACACCCAGAATCTTCAAAAAGTACATAATGAGTGGAGCATCCCTCACCATCTCATCCTGGTGTGGGGGGGAGATTAGGGGGCGCTCAGCCAATTGAAAAGGGGTCTGAGCTGTCACACAGAGCGTAGCTTCCTTCAGCCAGGGCCCTGCGAGGAACTAGGCTCACCTCCCTTCAATGGCCCTTCCTCCGGTTGCCACCAATGTTCACACTCTGCCACTGTCCATAAAGACCCCTGGGCATCTTTTGGTCTGAGCAGTGCTCAAGGTAAATCTGCTGCACGGGGCGCCACAGGTGACAGCAGGGTGGGGTCGATCAATCCACCCCTCCCACCCTGGCGGCCCTCCTACCTCTACCTCTCCAAGCTTCTACAACCCTGGTATGTCCAGGGGAATAGCCAACAAACCCACTCCGTTTGAGAAGCTCCTAGGGATATTGGCTGCATGCCTTCCCATGCATGCTAAAAATATATTTTTTAAACAAATCCTAGGAGTGATGTCAAAAGTTGGGGAAAGTGAGCCACTTTTAGAGCAACTGTTAAAACAATGAAACCCATTCCAGCAAATAAGCCTGTGTCCCAAATCGGACGAATACCAGGTTGGAACAAGGACACAGTGCTAAAGTAGCGAGTATTTTTGTCTCGTGGATTTGCGACCTTTATTTTTATTGACTGTCGACAGCCAGTCCTCCAGAGCAAACCCATTTTGCAATTGCAAACTGCATAAGCCTGGTGGTAACCCATTATAGCCAATCTAATCTAAGGTAGACATTTTTTTATACAGTTTTGAGAAACAGCCATCATTTCTGGGAGCTGCAATTTCCAAATATTGTAAAAGCAAGTGCAGTTGTGGGGCAGTTTTGTAAATCGGGGCAGCTGTTTTCTGAGACAGCAGCAAATATCTGGGCATATTTGCCCCTGGAACTTAGTGCTGATGATGCCTTTAAGAAGTTTGGAAGAAAACTCAAAACCTACATAGTCTTTTATTCTTTGAACTCTAACAGTTATGCTTACTGTGATAACGCGTCAGTGCCATATAAGCACAAATAAAGTACAATAGATGGATAGAGGTGTTTCACAGGCCCAAAGGGCTAGGGGTAAAGCCAAGGAGTTCCCCTAGTGCACCCAGGACCAGCCTTAGGGCAGGGCAGCCTGGGCGACCTCCCTGGGCACCACATTAGCCTGCTTGCCAAGCCAGCTCAGGGAAGTCTTTCAACGGCGCAGCAGATGACCCATTTTAATTAAATGCGCCCTGCTTGTCTGTTTTTGCTGGGAGCGGCAGCCGGAGAGCTGAGTGCTTTTTATTAAAATACTGTGCAGCTGTCAAACCAGCATGTAGCAGCAGCCCCATGCTAGTTTGACAGCCGTGCTGTATTGACGTGCTTAACTCCCCACTCGGGAGTAAATCACTTAATTAAATACAGCAACAAAACATTGGCTCCCCCCGCAGGGATCCAGGTCGGGGGTGCCGGGAGAGAGGGCGGGGGCACCACATTTTGTTGACTCGCCCGGGCGCTTCTACAGCTAAGGCCAGCCCTAAGTACACCATGGCAGAATGGTGTGGCAGACCTTTGGACGATCAGACGGCCCAATTGTGAGGTCCACGTAAAATCAGAAAAGTGTTGTTACGTAGAGGAACGTGGTTTACTGAAATCAAGGCCACGGTTCTTATATGACCCTGATTTACAGCCTGACAACTGCCCTAGTGACGGTCATTGATGGAGGGCGGACACTACAAGGACATTCTCCTAGCAGAGCCGCCCTACTTTTGCATTTTAGAAAAAAGGAGTTAAAATACGACACCTGTGACACTACACGCTTTTTTCTTGTATAGGGTAGGCATTGCCCGAATGGCAGCACCACTTTTCGGATGTACTGAAGGTTCGATGACACTTGCAGTAATGAGAAAAGTGGCTGACGTTTTAGAAATACTCATAGTGCTGTTGCTGCACACGCTATCCCCACAATGAAAGATTTTTGCTTCTTTTGCAGTTTGAAAGCGCAACAGCTCTCCTCCAATCCTTCCACCCACCCGACTGGTGGTGCTGAAAACTGGAGGATAGAATGTCGGCTTTCCAAGCTACCTCTCTCCCGAGCTCAGTGGTAGCATTATTTCTGTAACTGCTGAGATTTACTTTAGCACAGGGACTAGTGTAGCCCCTGGTTTCCGGTCCCTGGTCCGTGCAGGGGTGTGCTCTCCCCTTCCCCGGAGCAGAGACTGTTCTCATGAATACCACCCCAGACCTTAGCCCACTGGGTAGGGAGGGGTGCTGCACCTGCAAAATTAAATTGCTATAAACAGGAGATGGGCTACACCCTGAGTTCTTTGACGATTAACAGACACAGACACCAGAGTGAACTTTTATAGGGATCCCAATGAGGACCCCTCTTTATTAAACAAACCCATTTTTAAAATTTAGACCCTAGAATCCCCCTGAGGTGAGCTCCATCTAAGTGGGGACAGGCTTTTTCAGCTCCTTGGAGGGGTCTCAGGGACCGTAAGGATGAGCTTGCCACAACCCATTGCCTTCATAAACTCAGGTACCACCCACATGGAGAGTTAGGCCAGAGGATGGCCTCTGTGGGTGATCCCGTCTTGCACAGCGCCCTCGGCCAGGCCGCCAACCTATCCCTCTACCCCACGCCAGGGTAGCTCCCCTCGACCCCCAATTGATAACAATGGCGATCTACATCGTATTTTATCTATCCCTACTTAACAGTTACCCTACTTAACATTCCCCATATATCTCAACTCTCTACTTCCCTTAACTTAGCATTTACCCTGCATAACATTAATAACATATACACATAACTACTCATACATATATACATAGACTCACAACATATATACAACATAAAACACTCTATTCCAATGGGTGACTGCTGTAGTCAGTCACCCCTTCTCTGTACCTTGAGGTCTGTCCTGGGGTGCTGGCTCTGAATGGGTGAAAGGCTGGAGAGTGCTGGTTGCAAGCTGGTCCTTTTGACATATGATGGTGGGGCCCATTCCCCACAGGTCTGGTCTGTGGCCTGGTCCCTCTTCTGTTTTTAGAGTGGCCCTGTTCACCACGTGGGGTCATCACATTCACCACCAGCAGCCTGGGTTCTTGAATCTGTTCTGGGTGGCCACCTGCACACACTCACCGCTGCACACCTGCGGTATGATTATTTTAGGGTGGGCCCCATTAGCTGGAGGTCCCACCCGACATCACCACCGCGAGCTGCAGGATCTTCAAAGGTACATGGGTGGGCTCCAATGCCTGGGGGGCCCACTCAAAGTCTCTGCAGGCCCCGGGCATCATTTACAGAGCCAGTGGCATCCCCGTTGCTAAGGCCGACTGGCGCCATGGCCCAGGGGTGGCCGAGCTGCCCCTGACATAGCAGCTCGGCCCCCTTGCTCATAGTTCCCGGAGGGCTACCAATGCACCGCCCAGCACTTTTCTAAGGTTTAAGGCCCAGGGCGCCACTCGAGGCAGCGACTCCCCAGGTAACTGTCCTTTCAACTGTCTTTTTTTGTAAATCCTTCAGGAGTCTTTTCTCGCCTCTGCCCAGGCCATTCTTGGTCAGGGGAGTTCTTTTCTATTGTTCCTTTTCCTTGACATTCCACCCAGCCCCATGGTGGGATTGATGTTTTTCCCAGACACATACACATAAATAAAACACACACACACCACACAATAAAACCATTAATACTACACTGGTATCTGTGTCTTTCTTTCCTGTGTGTTCCCTCAGAGGGCCAGCATGTAGCCCAACTACATGGGTCCTGTGGGGCCATGGGCTACACTAGTCAATGTAATATAGCTCAGCAGTCCCTTGACAGCTGTGCAAGTTGCATATTTTGAACAGTGCAGCCATAATATTTCATACATTTATGCATCGGCTTTAATCACCAGCCCAAGAAACAGGATCTGGATAACAATGGTTCACAAATTAAGTACAGTATACAACAAATACAGACGTGCCATGCCACCCACATGTACTGATGAATTGAATGGCGAATCATACTTCAAAACTTGGGAAAAGATGTACAAGTTTCTTACATTAAAAGCTTTACCTCCGAAATAATCTCAACATCTGTAGTCAAAGCCTGCACTCGATGGAAGCCGGCGATCAGAGATAGGGGTAAGAACCCCTGCACGTCCATCTTTCTTCTCAGGAAAAAGTCCCGCTCCAGGTTTTCAGGACTGAAGTAATACTCACTAAAACAGAAAAGCATACACACGCTATCTAGAGTGCCTTACTCAATGTATTTCCAATATTCTCCCTAAATGCCTTCATTATTAGAGCAGTTTTCGCTACAAAAGTGTCCTGTGAAAATAAGATGTAGGGGACCAAGTAATAGGGTGCACTTTTCTTACCTGTTCTCAAAACCCCTGTTCAATGTCATTTTGCATTGATCTGATTTATTTACATGCTTTGCATTACATGAGAACAGTGGCCCTTTGCCCCAGGATGGTATTGATGGACATACTAAGGACAATAATAGTGGATCACATTGAAATGACGCTCTTTTACATCCAACGTATTGGGCCACCAGCAGTAAAAATTCAGTCGGATGTTGTGAATGACCAAAAATATGTGCAAATAATCTACATTGACATTCTTAGGATATACACTTTTCTCAGATATTCGTTGCTGATATCCTGCAGGTTTACGCCCCTATCTGCAAGTATTCACCATTAGGTTTACTGTTATTACAAATGAACACCACTGAAAAGGGGCATCAAAAACCCTTGCAAAAAGACTAAAGCTGCGCTAGATCATTCATTGAAAGGGCCATTTGGAAACTATGGGGCTCATTACGAGGTGGCAGTAACAGAATTACTGCCACTTTTACCACACAGCCGAATTAGGGAAACCTGGAAATGACCATCGGTATCATCGCCCCCTCATAATAAACCCCTACTATGAGTCTTACGCAGGATCTGAAAACACTGACCGTTCGGAGCCATTACTGAGGGCCATCATAAGGTTCTCCAGAAGGCTGAGAGTGACACTAGAGGAGCTTTGGCGCTTTGGGGTTGGGTAATGCAATGTAACTGGTCCGCAAGGAAAGGATTAAGTGGTAGCAGAGGCAGAAGCGGGGTGTGAATCCTGAGGCATTGATAAGCGCACATTCGAAAGTCCCCACTTGTCTGTGTGGCAGTGGGGTTCTAGACGAGTTGGGCACTTTGGTTTTGTGTTGTCAGATCGGCTCCATTTGTAAAACCTTATTGCGTGCTAACAAGATTCTTCCTATAAATAACAACGTGTGGGACTGCAAGATGGCAGAAGTAAATAACTTATTTGAGAGGTAAAACTGTTGTTGGGTTATATGAGCAGCCAAGTCACTGCTGGGGTTATCTAGGTTGATGTAAAGTGATATGATATGGCATTTATAACATGCCTATACACAAGTGGGCGAGGGAGTGCCAAGGTGATGAAGGATATGGTGGTTAGAGGGTACGGTTCCTTCAGGTGTCCATGTGGTTAAAATCATGTATTGCATGACATTTTCCATTGTTGTTATTGCATTGTGGCTGGTCCAGTTGGATAGTCAATACAAGATATTTATGACTGTTTCCCTCCTTTATGGGTATGAGCATTTGGTGATACAAGATTTGTGAGGGTGACTGGTTATTGTTGTGTGACTTGTAGGTGGGATGTCCAAGTTGTGGTGTTATTCTGGGCATACTGTGTTGTTTGCTTTTGTTTATGATTTCATCTGGTTCATGTCAGCTTTGAGTGGCTCATGTTTGTGTTGAAGAGGTGTTGTCAAAGGTGCTTTGTGGTGAGTATTTACCATAGAATAGGCATTACCAAAGAGGCATTCATGCTTATTTAGTGAGACCTGAGAGTCTTTTTGTTTGGAGGCTTTTGGGATATTTGGGGTCCAGCTGACATAGGGGGTGTTTGGGTTTTAGTCTGTTAATCCAGTGCATGTGGTGATGTTTGTTAGTTGTCACTGAATGCTAAAGTGCTGGCAGGGTTCAACTGCATATTCCACCCTTTTGGCTTCACTTGAAGGGGGAATCATGGTGCAATAATTCCTTAATGAGGTTCTGAAAAGATGTTAAAAAAGCTTTGCTGATTAAGTCTTGCCAGGACCTAGGGTCCCATAGCGTGCTGTCCTTATATTTCCATAGTTAAGTTGGTTCTTTCAGTATCCAAAACACAAAACATGCAGTGTTAAGTCAGACATTAGGGTGACCTTGACCTTCAGATGAAACATCCCGGGTGGCTACTACCAAATACTGGGAATGGGGGCAGAGGGTGAAAAGGCTTTGTTTATGCGATTTCCCATTCTGCAGTACAGCACACTGCAGCATAGCGCTGCCTCTGCAGTTGTGAACTGCATTGTCCCAGGCAAATGCTATGCGCTCCTTTCATTGCGGTTACTTTAAGCAAGGTTAGTATTACATTAGCGGTATCTGAGGGTGAATCATGATCATGTAGCGGGGTGATATTCCAACGAACCCTATAGGGAGACAGGTGTAGATGGGCACACAATATACAACTTAACCTTTCACTTATAATTGACCTGCCTCTTACCGGTCTCCAAACCCTGCTCTCCCAGGGATTGAGATCACCCTGGTGTACTTTGATAGGAAGAAGATAAGTGTAGGGAAGATCAAGAGGTTAGGGCAGGTAGGTTCCCCAAATACCTCTAAGGAGAAAACACAAGGTTAGAGTAACTAGAGCACAAAAGGAGAGGCGGGTAAAAGGATTGCTGGCGTACGGTTCTTTTTAGTTGTTAAAAGCTTACTTATATACTTTTCCGGTACACCAACAAGGGTTATGTGAGTTTTTTACAAAAAGGGCAAAACACAAGAAAATCCTATTGCAAATTACAGTACAGCGTTAAATCCCTTTGCAACAGGAATGCCTCCTTGTTTGGGGTCAGTCGCCTTAGACACACTGGCAGTGCAAAGTTCTGACAAATATTGTTAGGATCACCCCTTATAATAGCAGTGCCCCATGTGGTGACTGCATTGTTACTCAAAACAATGACACCACATTTGTCTAATCTTGTTGAACTAAACCAATGTGACCCTTACACAATGTTTAGTGTTAAATCCAACCCCATTACTGCTATGCATATGGCAGATAGAGAGCCCCAAGGTTTCCGTTTAACTGCAATGGCCCTCACCAAGTCATGCAAAAACCTGCAAGAAATCCTCTTGAAATATTCATGAGGAAAATAGTATTTTGATGGGTCGCATTTGAGAAATAAAAGCGGAGTGATAAAATAAGGATATGTGGTGTGTATCTATAACACCACATGCAGTAATATAAAGTGCTTAGCTTCCAGAGGAATGTTCAGCCCCTAGGAAGAACAAGCATAAACTATCGCACATGAAAGGAGTGAATATTTTCTATGTCTACCGCTAAGTGTTTGGGATAGTTCTACGGGATGTTGTTAAAGGAAAGAGGCTTCTTCACAGCCCTAGGCACACTGCTTCAAAATGCACAGTATGTAAATGCCCTTCTTTAATCATTAAATTTGCCCCGAGAATTTCAATAGTAAAGTGTGTATGTATCGCACCAAGCCATGAGAGATGTCAGTTGAGGCTGCCCTTCCCTCCATTTCATTGGCATAGAAAATAATGCAACAAAGACAACTGCAATGTATTGTTACACCTTGTTCCACACATGATGAGCTGGCAGAAATACAACAAGGTGCTCCAGATACTGAGAAGAATGCATGGAGCAGAAAACAGGGGTTCCCATTAACAGCAATAAGCTTTCATGAATCGTGATCATGTGAAGGACAGGACGTTTTTTGGATCCCAAAGAAGTTCTACATAATTTTGTGTGTGTCCTCCATGGTGTCAGACACGTTGCAAAAAGGGGATGGTGGCTCAGTTACAAAAAGAATGGTACTCCCCTGTTTTTTTGTAAGGGGCAGAGCATTGATGTCCCCAGCACCTAATCTGTCAACAACTGAATTTGGGAAAAAGTTTAAACATAGGGCAAGGAGTACATCCGAAAAGTGAATGGCCGAGCTTTGCCATTTATTTTAGATATTTGGTGTGTGGGATTCTTCTATTGGCCACCACCCCTACCTGATGGTATACTGCAAAATGTTGGTAAGATCAATTGGCCTATTTGTTTGTATAGATGATCCATTAGCTACATTGAAGGATTTGGCGGTAAAAGTTGTCTTTAGGCAGAAACACATCAATATATACACATGAGAAACTATCTGTGCCAAGTACTACATATGTTCCGTGACTAGGCACCAGAAGCAGGAGTCGGACACAGAAGTGGCATGACTCAAAGTGAGATTCATTTATAAGAAAAGAAAACCTAACTCTAGACGGATTCCTCTACCTAATAAACAATAATCTCTGGTCAGTCTAGCCAGACTGTCCATTCAACTAATAAATCTGTCCTCCATCCAAATTCCTGATCTAGCCCCATCACTAAATACTATTCAGGAGGATGTCTCCCTACTCCTGGTTAACAAAAGGTTTTAACCTTCCAACATTTCCTGAACAATTAGAATTCAAACTGGGACACCAGGAGAATGACTCCCTTCTCCTGACTCAGTTCCAATAATGATTTTCAAAGTGTTAGTTTGTCTGTTACTCTAGGGCCCGATTTGCCAAACAGGAGACTGTCTCCCTTCTCCTGGTATAAATAGTTCCTTGGTATGATCCACAAACGCTTTCCATCAGACTTTGTAACTCCTGCCATAGTTCCCCCAATTTGTGTTGCATTTTCCTCCTTTGCACCGTAGGTAATGTTCCAAAGATCCTCTCTTTGGTACTCTGATGATTTACCAATGATTCCCAATGATTCCCAACTTTGAGCAGTATCTCTCCTGATGAAATTGGTATGAGGAGATTTACTTTTGACCCACATTGCACAGTTCTTTTCTTCAGTAGTTTCTTCACTGCTAATGTTCTGAGGGAGACCGCTGCTGACATCAAGATTAGAGTTCTTTCCCCCAGTGGCTTTAAATCCACCAATGGGCCAAAGGAGATAACTTTCAATGTACAGATTAGTCTCTTTCACTAGTAGCATTGTCTCCACCACTGGGCTGAGTGAGATTACCCCAGATACACAGATTAGAGATTATTTCACCAGTAACCTCTCTGCCACTGAGCCGAGGGAGATTACTCCTGAAGCACAGGTTAGTCTCTTTCACCGGTACCCTTATCTCTGCCACTGGGCTGATGGAGGTTACTCCCGATGCACAGATTACTGTTTCTTTCACTAGCAGCCTTTTGCTCCACCACCCCTGTATTCCAAGTGGGTCTCTCGTGCCACCCTTAACCTTCAACTGGGCTGTGGCACGCCATTGAGTCTTCCTGCGACTGGGGTCTGTGTTGGCGGCTACTCTGGTTTCTTCGTTCTGTTTCTGCTATTCCATGATGGATCCACGGTTCTCGTCTCTGCACAATGTCAATGTAGTTGATGGACTGAATGGTCCACCTTGTCAAGGTCACGCCACCGTTTCTCATCTCTGGTCCTATAGTTAGGTCTGCTCCTGCTAGACCCCCACAGGACTCTCGCAGCTTGGTGCCGGTGTCTTCTGTTCTGCAGTCTGTCCTCAGAGTTTGTAACTCCTGCCTGTGGTCTACTCCACACTTGCTGCTGATCCCAGCTGGACTTGACACTTTGTTAAGTCCATTGCCTCTTTTTATACAATGTTGCCAGTTCCTCCCTGGCAGACTATCAGAGTCCCTTATCATTTTCAAGGGATTGCCTCCGCAGGGCCCCCTCTTCTCATTACTTCAGGAGTCTACTATATTAAAATATAACATGTTGGAACTGTGAAGACTGGTATACGACTGTGAGCAGCTTGGGGTTTCAGATGGAAGGGAATCAGGAAAGTGAACCACGCAACGAATGTCTCCATCCCCAAGAGGAGAATCCTGCATGTTACAACCCATAGGGGGATTATTGGTTTGCTGCCGCACCGCCCTAGTCTTACAGGGAAGGTATCCCTCCTGAGGAGAAGTGATGTCATCCAATAATTCATCACAGTTCCCAGAACGATCCAAACATTACATATTCTGATACTAATGGTGTTAGCTACTGTTAGAAAGGCATGGTATCAACAGTAAGACAGACAGGAGTGACCACAGTTCAAGGATGTTTATTGAACTTCAACAAGGGTATGATAAACGCCTATCTAAATTTACAGATAGGAGCAAGCTACGACCATCAAATAATAATAACACAGTCCTAGTGGTGTCTTGTCAAAATAAAAGGGCCTATACTAAACAATCTATTGCCAATCCTTACCTCTAAATACAAACAGCATGGGGAATAATGTCACAAAAATAAATAGGTGTTCAAAATAATATGTCAGGATATTTAGGCCGTTGGCCTCCCTTCCCCAAGTTTTTAGCAGTTCACTCGAGTGAAGCGCAGTCTCTGGCTTCTTTAGCATGAGGATACAGTTCAATCATAACATCGGGACCTTCTGTATGCAAGTCTCTTTACTCCTTAAAGTCTCTTCATTCAGAGGGCCTGATGCAACCAAACAAAAATGATAAGTTATTTTCATCTTTGGATTTCTACAAGTATTCACTTTAGGTGATTCACTATTCACCCAGATCCCCCTCAGTCGGGCTCAGATCTCTTTAGTACAATGTTCATTCCCTTTTGATCCCCCTCAGTCAGGCTCAGATCTCTTATGCACAACGTTCGCAGGATATTCCTTTCAGGTGACTTGCAGTTCACCCCGGAGCCCCCTCAGTTCAGATCCCTTTTTAACACAATTAGGGGGTCATTACGAGTTTGGAGGTAGCCATGGTGCTATTAGCGCCAAGGCTGCCTCCAAAGTCGTGTCCGGGTTCCTTGAATGGGGATTTACTGGGTCATTCCAACCTTGGAAGTCCCCATTCAAAATACCCATCCCCATTCGAGCCCCCATAGGCCTCAATGGGAATGGGGAGGGAGCTAATAACGGGCCTGTTAAAAACAGGCCCGTTATTAGCTCCCGTTATTAGCTCGCCGCATTACGAGGACCCGCTAAGGGCCCTCGTAATGCAGCGGTAAGGGGTTAACAGCACCGGCAACCTTACCGGCGTTGTTAATCCCTTACCGCCAGCCTTGTAATGAGGCCCTTAGTCTCCCTCAGCCGGGCTCGGAGCAATTTCAATCAATTATCGAATACTTTTGAATGTGGACAGGGTTTAGCTTGACTCGTTGCAGGACTACTTCGATTTTACAATTCCTTCTCTTTACATGTGTCCCCTTTGGGTTTGGATACCCAGGCTCTTTTGAATGAGCACGCACGTGGTGCCGGACCAGACTGTTTACAGTATCTATCTTCACTTCAAAGTTCAGTCACTCATTTAGTTCATTAATTATTTTGCATCACTTGCCACATATGCATCATGCACTGTCCTCTTCAAATTCCTTCATACAATGTTGCCACCTGCAACCTTGGGTTCCAGACAGCCCGGGTTGGTATCAGTCTCCCCAACTCACCGGCTGTGCTGCCTTCACTGGCTCTTTTTTGTTGTAGGAGCCAAGGTCAGTATCACACCGGCAACCGCTTCGATGCAAGAGAGCCAAAGGTACCTCCAACACACAATGCCAGAGTCTTCAGCTTTGATTCCAGGTCTTACATTTTCTAGTTTCAAAGGCTCATGAAAGTTACAGTCTTTCGGTGAAAAGGTCAAGGGCCCTTCCTTTGTATGCCTTTTCAGTCTCGCCGTCTTTCGCCATGTATTAAACTGCCATCTTGGAACTGCTGCTTCCCCGTGTGCTTTGCCTCGCTCAGAATGTGCTCTCATGCTCCGCCTTTTCTTTGTGTGGGGAAGTGTGTTGGAAGTCAGGTGTGTGTAATGATCAGTAAGTGCCTGACCCTGCCTGACCATCGTGTTGGGACATGTCAGGTATACGACTCGGGTGTCAGCCCATTTTCCCTCACAGTGAGTTGTCCGTGGGAAAGTGTTTATGTCGGCAAAGGGGCAGGGTTGAATCCCTAAGTATCCTACCTGGTAGGATGGAGTGAAGGTGTTATAGGGAAGGGGAAAACTCGTCTCACTTTCCGGTGTCCCAGTTCCACTCTATGAAGACCCATCCAGGTGATCCTGCCGCACTGGTCCACCCCGAGGGACTGGATTCAAAAGTGATGGCTGTGTCCTGGCCACCTAGATGACAGATCCCTGGGGACTAGCCGGTGAAACACCTTCAAGTTTCTCACACTACATGTAGTAAGAAGGCAACTGTACTGCATAGGCACTCCAAGATTGAGTCTCCTAGGGAAGCCCCAAATATAGATGACAATGGAACGGGAATGGGAAAGTAAATTAATTGATGCCCAATGGGCAATATGTTACAACTGGATATGCGTAAGAGGTTTCTATCAACACAAATTGCAAGTCTAATGAATTTCAACACCTTCAAATATGTTTTATTATACAGCAGAAACTGCATGGATTGTATGTTGCTTAGTCCAAAATGTGTATGCAATATGGGCTCACAAAGGTGCATTTAAACATTTGCTGCGCGAGTATCCGACAGTGCCGAGGCAGTGGGCAAATGTATGTTGCCATAGAAGAGGCATTTTTGGCTCCATTGCTCTCTTATGATTGAAATGTGTGTATTGAGACTCCTGCCAAGAACTAAGCGCAGTAGAGGTATGTGTAAATGTATGCATTTGGTGATTGTATTTGTGAAGTGTAGGCTGGCCATGGTCTGGACTTCTAGGGACTCTCCACTGAAACAGCACTGGTTCAAGGAACATACTCTGAAACCGAAAATGTGTGGTAATATGCGAGCAGGGCAAGTGATTTGGCAAGAACATCTCTCTTGGATTTATGAGGGCATGGAGGGTGTGATTTAAATTGTGGCTGTATGATCTGAACGTTGAAATGTTCTTTTGATTTGGGATGTCTTTACTTCTGTCTTGAAGGGGATTGGAAATTACCTTTCTATAGGAAGCCTAATGGAGGGCTGGGAGTTGAATGTATTAGGGTAATGGTAATTTTGAAACAGAAAGATATACAAAATGAAATATGGAATTATGGAGGACTCTTGATATAGTTCTACGTCTGTCTATTAGTTTGAGCCCAAGTAAATATGTCAAGTAAATCTCAAGCTGGTTACTGCTCCGAAAGCAAGTACTTTATATGCCAAATGTGGATCAGGCATGTCATAACTGGCTCCTGAAGAATGGTATTGGGAAGGCATCACTCCCGTCTCCTATATGCATCTATGTGATTTGCTGTTGTACGGAATCTGAAGGAGTCTTCACTTCTTTCTTCAATATATCCTCCTCCCAGGTGTCCAGCGAAAGGCCGTTGCTATCGGATCCTGACCCTGGGGGTGGATATGCGAGGGAGGATCACCTGGCTGGAGGAGACTTAGGGAGTGGGGATGAGAAACAATATCCCCCATTTCCCTTTTCTAATGAGCCCAATGTCTCTCAGGCGTTTGTAGGCTATTATTTGTATTTGTATTTATTTTATTTGTATAGCGCAAACCAGGCCCGAAGGCTACCGGGCACATATCTTGAAACAAAGGTTACATAGCAAGTAGATTACATAGATATTTACAATTGAGCATTGAGGTACAATCAGAATGCATATTCGGCAAGTAGATTACATAGATACTTACAATTGAACATTGACATACAATCAGAATGCATATTATGAACATAGTGCAGAGTAAACATAAAGATTTTCTAATATGCAGTATTATCAATACATCAGATAGTTGTCAAGGTGGCAAGCCAACGTTTGGCTTTGTGTTTGAAAGAATTCAAGGATGGTGGGTTTCTGATAGTGAGGGGCACAGAGTTCCACAGTTTGGCTGCCAGGACTGGGAAGCTCGACCCTCCAGCTGTTTGAAGCTTGTACCTAGGGATCAGTAGGCTCAGGCTCATTGCAGATCTTAGAGATCAAAGTGGGGTGTACTGAGTGAACCGTGAGGATAGATAGGTAGGGGCCAAGTTATTCACACATTTGTAGGTCAGTGCGAGAGATTTTAATGAGATCCTTTGGGTGACTGACAGCCAGTGAAGGTTCTTCCTTGTTTCAGACATGTGCGCTGATCTCGGGATATTGAGGGCTGCTCTTATGGCGTTATTCTGTATGACCCGAAGCTTGTCGAGGTTACATTGGTTCGTGCCTTGGTACAGCGCGTTACATTAGTCAAGTTTGGGCATAACCAGAGACCTAGCAAGGGTAACACAGTTCTGATTCGAAAGGAATGGCCGGCGTGCTGTAATTAATCTGCAAGTGTATGCAGAAGCGGCTGCAACTGCATTTGTTTGTCTGTGGAGGGAGAGGGTGGAGTTGAGATAGATTCCAAGAGTTTTTGTGTCTTTGGAAACTTTTATCAGATTACCGTCGATGTTGAAGGAGCTGAGGGTTCAGTTTGTTCAATCTTTGTTGTGTACCTAGGATGAGGAGCTCTGTCTTATCATCATTAAGACACAGCTCGTGTTGAGCCATCCAGGCTTGGATGACAAGGTAGATGTCGTTTAGAGTTTTCGAGTCCACCGTGTAATCATGAGTATCTGGGTGTCGTCAGCATAATTAGTGTAGATGACACCCAGATAGTCAAGCACATCGAACAGTGGTTTAGTGAAAACATTGTACAGGGTAGGGGATACACACAAGCCTTGGGGGACACCGCAAGGGACTGGTGCAGGGTTGGCAGAGGACAAAGGGGAGAATACTCTCATATGTCTGTTGTCCAGGAAAGATTTGATCCAATTGGTAGCGTTGTCAGAAAAGTGGGCTGCAGTTTTCAGGTGTTGGCAAAGGATTTGGTGATTGACCAGATCGAAGGCAGCGGATAAGTCTAGCAGGAGTAACAGGGCTAGTTTGCCTTTGTCTTTTAGATGCTCGATTTTGGTTTTGAGGTCTAAGAGGGCTGTCTCTGTGCCATGCTTGGGTCTGAAGCCAGATTGTCTAGTGCCTAGGAGATTATTAGTTTCCAGATAGTTCTGTATCTGTAGGTAAGCTGCTCTGTCTAAGATTTTTAAGAGAAACGGTACCGTCGTGATGGGCCTGTAATTAGTTGGAACCTCCGGATCTAAGGTAGGTCTTTTTAGCAGAGGGATGACCCAGGCATCCTTCAAATTGTTAGGCACCACTCCCGATCGGAATGAGGAGTTGATAAAAGATGTTATGAAAGGAGCGAGGTCATGAGCCGATTCCTTGATGATAGGTGCCGGACAAGAGTCCCCTTGGCAGTTGGATGGTTTCAGGTTGCAGATGATTTTTTCAACCTCACAGGTGGTGAGTGGCGTGAAGCTGAAAGGCATAGGAGAGGCTGAAGTGGTAGTTTGGGGGAGCCTTGTTTTGCTTATGGGGGGGGGGGGTGCAGAGAGTGTTTTTTTAGTGCTACTTTTAGCCTGCAAGGTCGGAATTCTGTTAAGAAGCGCATTTTGTATGTTATTGCACCAAGTACTGTCTTTGGTGCAAATGTCAGGGGCTGGTGATGGAGATTCTAATTCTTTGAGAATTTTGAATAATTCTTTTGTGTTAGATTCTGCTTGCGATATGCGTAAGTTGTACGTTTCTTTTTTGGCTTGGAGGATAGCTTCCTTATAGTTGAATGAGGTGATCAAGAGTGAAGCTTTGTTAGTCGGGCTAGGGTGGCTTTTCCAGAGGGCTTCGGCCTTACGCTTTTGTTTGCGTAGAGTATTGAGCTGCGGGGTGAACCAGGAGTTCAAGTAGGAGTGTTGTTTAGCTTTGCGGATTTTTAGAGGGGCTATAGTCTCAATAGTTTTGAGCAAGGTGCTGTTGAATATGTCTACTAAGACTGTAGGGTCATTGTGTTGTGCGGCACTGGTGTTCAGGATGGGGCGTATGAGGGGAAGCAGTTTCTCCCTGGTGATGTCCTTTTTGTTCCTCGTGGGTATAGCCGGGGCTATGGTGGGCAGTGGCTGGGGGTTGGTGGCTGGCATGAGGAAGGTAATTACGTGGTGGTCAGACCAGGCGCAGGCAGTGTTAGAACGAATCGTGGTATTACAGTTCAGATCAGCTAACCAATCTAGCGTTCTACCTTTGTTATGTGTCGGAGTGAGGATACGCTGCTGGAAGCTTAGGTTGGCAAGGGTAATTGCTACTTCAGTGGCCATGTGGTCCTTGGGGTCGGAGAAGCCGAGGTTGAGGTCCCCTAATAGCATTACCTGTGAGTTAGGCTTCGTGTTGGCAGACAATGTGGATGTGACATCGTCGGTGAATGAACCAAGTGGTCCTGGAGGTCTATAAATAAAAAATTACCAGTCCTTTCCCTATCTTTCCAGTAAATTATCTCCCAGTAAACACTAGTCAGGTACTGGAACGAGGAAGAGGCAAACCAGAGCCATACATCCTCTCTTTATTGACTCTTACACACACAAACACCACTCTGGAACTGGGACGAGGAGGAGGGATGCTGAGTACCAGGATCATTATGTAATGAATAAACATTGCTGGCACCTGAAGCTAAGGGAAGGTATAAATGGCCCGCTCAGATGAGGCCAATAGACTTGTTAATGGAATGTTTACTGGAAAAGCTGGAGGTGAAGCCAGAGAGAAGCGTGCCCAAAGTGCCTACGAGCTGCAGAGTCGTTGCTGCTGAAGCTTAGTGTGGCAGAAGCATTCGAGAGGTCTCTGCTAGCAAAGCTGGTTGAATACCTCCCAGAGTCCGAGGGACTACCTCTGCGTACAGCGGAGGTGGCAGAGACCCTGGAGAAGAGGCACGCTGAGCCGGGAGCAGCAACAGCCACATAGAGCCTATCGCCGCTGAGAAGAGCACCCGGAGACAGCGTACCCAGTGAGTCAGAGAAGCCCGAGCGACTCTGGGACGCTGATGTGTAGACAGTGTGGTTGCTGCAAGTCAGGTCACTCAGGAGTGAACGAGAAACTGTGTGGCCGAAATTAATTTCGGTCGAGCTTGAACACATAGAAATTATTGAATACTTTTGGTAATCATGATGAAACGCAACTGCCAAACAAACCGAGTAAAAGGTTTTATGAATACCGAAGTGTGAAAGAGATGAAAGGAAGGTTAACCTGGAGCTGAGCAAAATCCCAGGGTGAATTAAATAAAGGTCTGAGTTTAAAAAGCTTTTACCAGGCTAAGAGAGGGCCAGAGAAAACTGTTGGTTTCTACAAAGTGACTGATTTGAGTGAAAGAGCCTTTTTGAATACCGATCTGATTGAAATCAGTTTTGTGCAATTCCCTGATAAATAGGAACTGTGTAACCTGACAAAAACAAGCATTGGCAAGTACCATAAGAATACAAAGAACTGTATGAGAGAATAAGCAGTGTCAAAAACCCTGAGAATATGTGAAAGGGCAACAAGCGACTAGTGGCAAAACAAGCAGTGATAAAGAATCAATAGGATGTGAAATGTGAATAAGTCAAGCACCACTGTGAAGCTGAAACAGTGGCAATGTGTCTATGAAGAAGAAGCAAGTAAGGTGTGTCGGTTGCATGACCTGTAATGGGTGGAGCATGTGGTCTGACAACTGCGCCTATACCGAGTACACCCACCTAAAGAAAAGCCACTTAAGTCACCCACAAGCTTGTGATTGAATAAAGGAAAACTTGTGTGAGCTGAAATGAAGGAACTGAACTTTATGATATTGATGAAAGGTAACCAAGCCAGAAGAGCTGGGAATTCTGTTGTTTTGGAAAGTTGAGAGACTTGAAAGCTTAGGGAAAGGAACTCCTCTTTTTGTAACGTGAGCTATCTTGAACCTTGGACAAGGGAAACCCCCTTTGCCAACCAAGAGCTGGAAGAAGATCTGAACTTTTATTTGACCACTTATAATTTTGAGGCTGACATCCCTACACAATATATACAATCAGATGTGAGGGCAAGTATAGGTGTTGGGCACAGACAGACATTTGCTTTGTACTTCCTGAGACAGACCATCATTCGTTTTATTTAAGTAGGGAAATCCCACCTTCGCATCGGGCAAGTTAGACCTTTTTCCAGCCCTCTTTTTGATTTAATAAAAGTTTATAGCCCAACCTTTTTTCAGTTGTCTGGGTCTACTTCATGATGCCTTCACACTGTCCACTGATTCTTCTCCACACGTATACATTTCAATCCCGTTGATCAAGTGCCTCAGCATTTAATAGCTAAATCTAAATATTGTTTGAACATTAGGATCAAGGTGTAAAAAACATGCTAACTCTCCAAGATGTATTGCTAAATAAGCGTCATTGTGTAACTATTGGGATCTTTCAGGCAACAGAGAAATGTCTCATTAGGTAATGCTCCTCTCTCATGGTATGGTTTCACAGTATGAAGCAGCTCCTTTTGCAAGTTTGAGTGTACTCCTTAAGGCGATTGACTGGTCGTTTTTGTATCTTTTGCTTCTTGTTCCTAGGAATATGAATATAGTGCACTATATGCTCGCATCTTATTGATTTTGCTCGTTAAACAAAGAATTTTGTATGTGCATCATTATTTTACACTCTATTGTTGTTGTTGTAAAGGCGTTGCCAACCAATATTTGACATGACTACAGTGGCACTGTTGCTGCATTGGCTTCCATGGATGGACTTGTTTCTTGATGCAGTTTTGGGAATGAGGGGTGTGTTGCTATTCAGTACATTCACTGCTATTGGAAAAGTCTTCCTAATTGTTCAGCAAGGCACATCCTTTTGCATAAATGGGCAGGACAATTGCCCAAGTATCTCTTATGAAACTGTGAAAGTCCAGAATTGGTCGACCGTCATTCTGTCATGCTGCATCTTTTCTTTTTGATCGTTTTTAAGGGGTGTGCAAAATGAAAGGATTAGCTGTGTAATTGGTGTAATGCATAGCTTTTAACTTCACAATTGCAAAAATTGTAAGCTATTGTTAAAATAGGCATCTAGCTAAAACGACAAAAAGAATGCAAACATGTAATTTGTAGGACTTTTTCCAACAAAATTAATCAAAAACACTAGTAAAGATATTTCACTTCGTTTGCTGGGAAACTGTCTATCAAAATTGATTTTACAGTTTTTTTGTGTATTATTGTATTTACGGCATGATTTTGTACCTCCAACGCAATTTTTCTAATTTTGTTTAGAGAAACTTGTGGTCAATTCACAGAAGTAATGTAGAGGTCTTCATCTCTAATGCACCGGATGTGCAAATTTATTCACAAATGTATACACAACTGAGCAGATCTGATAACGGGGTGAGTGTTTTCCTGCATTAACCTGCACCTCTTTGAAACATGTGAAACATGATGTGCAATGCACACCCCGAGAAATGCACCAGGCCACCTTTGTAAATGAGGTGATATGTGCATTTCTCTGAATACGGCATCTCAGAAAAGCACATCCCCTGCCCATTTTTTATCAGATGCCTGATTCTTTGTTAATAAGGCCCAGAAAATACATACAAATAATCTATTTTATGCTGGGCTGTTTCACTAAAAATCAGTGCACGCCACACTCTCTATGCAGCTTTTCAAAGACTACTGTACGTACATTTGTCGTTTAATATATTCCTTTAGCAGGGTGTCATCCACGGAGTACATCTGAGCTGCAATTCCATCCTCGAAGTAGTACATCATAGTGGGGCCAACGTCTCCTTGGTATGGTTGGCGCATCCTTTCTCCATATTCCTCTTGATAACCATAAGAATAGTCATAGTGTACTAGGCACATATTAGAGAAAGTGAACACATGTTAGCACCCGCTATAGAAATACAACAATACTGTTAACTGATATGATGAGCATGCATTTCAGTACAAATATTGCTCAAGGTACGTCAATATATCATTGTTTCTTATATTGGGTGAACACTGTCAAGAAGAGCATACATTAGAATTCTACCTTGGTCTCTACAGCTCTATATAGTAACTCCAAATATATATGTTATGGAAGAAATGTCATTAGGTGACGTATGTACTTTGAAGGTTACATTGCTTTCTGTGAAAATGTTTACCATTGCAGATTCCAAATTACCCAGCATCCTCTTTTCCGTTAGGGTCACCACTTCCCCCCGGAGAGAGGATAGTCATACAATTTCTGGAAACACCACCGCGTAAGTTCTACACTAGGCATTGAAATTTCCTGACACAATCAGTGACAATTAGCTAGTTCTCGATCCCCCTCCCCCACTCCACCCACCGACAGCCTACTCGTGAAAATGAGTTCTTCTTGGAAAAAACATATACTTATTTGGGTACAACCACGGGCTGCTGATCTAATTCTAGACAATCAGTGTGATAGCTGATTCATTATGCACATAGGTGAATATCAAAAATCTCTCTTTCAACTGCCCAGTTTACGGAAACACAGAGACTCATTTAGAGTTTGGCGGTGAGGTAAAAAAGTGGCAGTAACTGTGTAACCTCCACTTTTACTGCACTACCAAATTTGTAGTTTTCAAGTGGATTGTAAACAATGTCCTCCACACAAAACCATTACCGCATTCAGTAATTACCGATCGCCATGCAGTCCTATGGGGCTACATGACTACATAATGTGGAACTGAAGGGTCCACATCACTTTAAAACCATGCAGACCCTTTCTGTTACTGCATGACGTAGCTGTATCTGAGTGTGGTCTATTTTCATTGGAAATGCTGCCAAACTCTAAATGAGCACCCATGAAGGAGTTAGAGAATCAAAACACACTATTCCCACCTGGACACTACTAAGAAGTAAAATGGATGACAAAGAACGACCAGTGACACTACACGCTCAGTTTCCTCACAGCACAATTCAAAGCGCTGAAGGGGTGCCTATAAAACTTGGTGCCTCATTTTAACTTTGGTGGAGCGGTAAAAAAGTGGTGGTAGTCCCGTTACCGCCACTTTCTTTAGCAGTAATGGAATTACCACTGTTTTGACCACTCCGCCAAATCCTGAGTTTGGCTTTAAAGTGGAAGATTTACCTCCAGCATCATTCGGGAGGTAAATCCTTCGCTTTAAAGCCAAAAATTGGCTGAATTACTGCAGCGGAATTACCGCCTGCTGACTCCTAAAATGGGAACAAACACCACCCTACCACCACTTATAATCCCATGGTAAACCCACAAGAGCAAGTGGCAGTAACGGTAACTGAATCTGGCGGTAATCCAGCAGAATTACCACTGAATTACTATCAAACAAGGAATGAGGCCCTTGGTGCTCTACCAGAAGAAATGTGCATAACATCTAGGGAGTGGCCCCATCTTCTGAGTTGCGACCGGATTGATATGATAGTATGCATCTTCATCCTCTTTCTTTATTCAAAAATGCACTTTACAGGGGTTTTAAATGTAGTCATATTTGTATAGGCCCCAAATGCTTCATGTATGCATTGCAGTGGGGATTCTTCAGTAAATGAAAAAGAATGACCAAACCCTTAGAATCAAATCTATTTGTGCCCCATATGGACTTGTCAACCTTTGAAACAATGGTGCCCTGTACTATATACGCTTTGACTGGGAGGTCTGTAAATTACTAGGAAAATGCTGATTCCATACTACATTGACCCATTGTACTAGGGGTAGCTTTATCACACCACACAGCAGAATCTTAACATCAGCTATTCATTTGAAAGATTATGCACTTTATACTCCTTATTATGTTTGGATTCTTTTTTTCAAGATGTATTATAGTAGCGTTAATCGCCAGGCTGGGGCGGGCTTGGCTGGTAACGGCCCTCGTTTCGCTAAGGCCTTTGAAAGGTCTTGGAGTGTTTCCATTCATGCCTGCCTGCCAATGCAGAGATTAACGATATTAACAAATATATATATATGCTTTTTAAAAAATCAAATCCATGCTTAAAGCACAAACCTAATTTCCAAACCTGAATAAAGAGGGGAGACAGCCCCCCAAGAAACTGCTCTGCCCCCTCCTAGAAAGGAGGCCTCTTACCGCACAAAGTTGTGCACAGTCTTCTTTTCACCCATTAACGTTTTTAAAAATAAAATGTATTTTTTTTAATGATTTTTTTTATTATTGAATATAGTTGAATTTAATCAACTTTTTTCAATCATTACAATTTTATCAATCATTCCATTAACAAGATTAAAATGAAAACAAAAAAGGTGATTTTTACATATACAATTACAATTTTCGATTCTCAATTTTTACACCAACAAATCTCCATAAAAAACTCATCACAAAAAATCACAAGAATACAATCTACAAACACTTGGAGAACACTTTCAAAGGTGATTTAAATTGATTTAAAGCGCATCTGTGCAGATCGATAAAATACCAATCATTCCATTTTCAAAGCTGTCAAAAAATTAATGGTGGCTAAACTAATACTCATGGATTTAGTGGCGGCCAATGCTATCCAACGATGTTCAGGGTTCATCTGTGCAAAGTACGCAAGATGTTTTGCGAAATTAGTCCTCCTTAAATTTATTAGTGCCGGACAGTCAATAATTACATGTTGCAGTGTCTCAACAACACTGTTATCTTTACAAAAATGACACCATCTATCATCAAAAGGTATCAGTTTCCTTCTGGCTTTAATCTCACGGGTAGGCCAGATATTAAATCGGAAGCGCAATATGGCATATCTTGAGGCAGCTGATGGAGCTAGATTTAAATATGAAGCCATTTCTCTATAGCGCTTAGGACTGAATACTGAGGCATCA
Source organism: Ambystoma mexicanum (assembly GCF_040938575.1). NCBI lineage: Eukaryota > Metazoa > Chordata > Amphibia > Caudata > Ambystomatidae > Ambystoma > Ambystoma mexicanum. The sequence continues at coordinate 609,045,985 of NC_090937.1, forward strand.
AAGTCCTTATATTGGAGACATCTATCCCTCGTATCAATCCAATCCATCAGATACATTTATTTTAACCCAGTCTGGATTAAATAGGAGGGTCTCAAGAGAAATATCTGCATGAAGCATAACAGCAAAGATGTTATTGTAATGTAATGTATTTAAGCATTCAGGACCATCACTGGCATAACTGAGGCAGAGCACTCAGTCAGTAAACATAATTGAAACAAAAAAGCACGAGCTCCGTGCATGGCCTGCAACATTGCCTCTGCTGCCTCTACGTTCAAGCGTTGCTTAGCAACCAATAGCCGACTTGCAAGACAGTACCAGCCCAGGCCTCGTTAGCTCTGGAGGTGCAGGAGTACACCACGCAGCTGCAGTTGTTCTTGCCCATGTCTTTTCCCCACCCAAGGATTTCAAGGATACCAAATCGGCACAGAAAAAAGCAGCAGTGAAGTGAAGCACAGTAAGTTGAAACAACAAAACGCCTAGCTTGTGTGTATGAATGCAGTGTTAATTTTACATTAGTAATGTGTGTCTGCGTGCTATTCGTGCAAGACTGGTGATTGGTAAATAAATGTGTTTGGCTGGGGCACATACCTCTCAACTCACACGCTTTTGGCGAGTGTCACCCGCCACTTAGGCAGCTCTCTCATCCATCAAGCTCCCTGCACAGCCATAGGAAACGATGGGCTGTCACATGTCAATTACAAAATCAGGTGTTTTCACCCACCCAAGGGCAGTGAAAGGTGGAGAGCTATGCGGGTAGGGGGTTGGGAGAAAGTGTAAAAGCCAAGCAATTTGCCTTTACCATAATCCATTATTAACCTATACCAGGTCTATGAGATTAAGCGCCATTGCCCGGCTCTGGTGTGATTTTAACTATTTTAATTGATTGCAAGTGATGAGTCAAGCACTAAAAAACGATTTTGCAATTGAAGAGCTCTAAAAAAAATGCATGGCTGGAAGCTGCTTGCTGCTACATCAGGACAGCCTCCCAAAGTAAATGACTGTGCAAACGAGTATACATCAGTGAAGGTTTTCAGTCATTGTATTCTTAGGGTGTTATTAAATATCAAATGATATAAGCAGGAAGGCCAGTATGCTTCATGTGCTCAGAAGGGTTGCAGGCTTGATATTGCTGTCACAGATATGTTATAAATAACAATTAGCGTTCATTCTTAAGTTCCCAAAAGGCTATTTGATTTGATGTGGAGAAGCAAGTTTATTACATTGGTGCTATGTGTCCGTTCTTCCCTTTATCATGAGTTATCTTAGGGTGTTCCCCTTTGATAACTCATGGGAGATTTCATGTTCGGCTGAAGATGTACTGGGGCTCATTTAAAAATTATGTTTGGGGGCCCCATAAACCACCCTGTGAGGCAGCTGTGTGGTGCATAAGTGGAAATGGAAATGTTTCCTAATGCAAACTCCAATGCATGAAATCCCTGGGTTCATGATTGAGGGTGCATAACATGAGCCCCATCTTCAACTAATTATTTCCCAAAATATACTGCTTGCCCGACACTAAAGAGCTAAAAGCAGGGTTAAACATGTCTCTGCTGATAAGTTAACATCTTTAAATAGGTCTATCTTTGGAGTTTGGACAGAAAAGCACATTTTAAGTGAAAAGAGCCTTTAGTTTAAGAAAACTGGTGACACACTAGTGAATATGTGCATACCAGCCCCTCGTTTCATACTGTGGCAAATTCATAAATAAAGCAATTGAGGCAGGGCTTAATAGCTGTAGATTATATCGAGGCATTGTATTTGTCTTCTGCACATCAGAACAAAGAAAGATGCCAACAAGGGATTTGAAATCCTAAATAAGCACTTACAAAAGCTATTGAGCACACTGGGGCAGGGCCATGTATTTACACATTGAAGGTGATTTAATCATTGTACTGCTCACAAACTGATGGAGAACACGTTTTTTTTTAATCAATAGTAATTTACTTAGAAACTGATCCAGAGGGAGCTTTATCAACAGTAATCACTTGGAGAGAAGCACCTGAGACAATACAAAGTCACCCAAAATACATGTTTGCAGTGCCTCATGAAGTATTGCCCCTCTTTTAGGTCACACCCAGCACATGTCGGCTATGCACGCTTTCCAGAGGGTATGCCCTATGATTTTATAACACACTTAATGCACTGATCTAGATTGTGACCCCAGCATCTTGAAAGTATTTTATAGTAGCAATTACTCTCATAGATTCTGGCCACAGCTTCTCGAAAGTGATTCACAGTGGCCATACTGGTATAGACTACGATACATCATGGAAGTGATTGCCAGTTAACATATCGGCATACACTGTGGCCAGAGTTTCCTTGCACCTGGTTCCTTCCATTGGATTCATGTTACAACAAGCATCTGCAAAGCCAACAACTTTGGCCCTGGCATAGGCATTAGATAAGCATGTTCCAGGCAATGTCATACTATTCTACCTTCTTGCCTGCTGCTCTTTTTCACCACTTAGCAAGCCCCGTCCACCTGGTGCCTTCCTTCACCATCACTGTCTTGTGGCCAATGCTGGATTTGACTTTTATGGACTTCATTCATTCACGGTGCGTCACTCTTTCTCAACTCTCATGCTGGACTTCCTTTGCATCTTGTACTTATCGTGGCCCTGAATCATGCTGTTCCCATCTTCATCTTGTATCCTGGCTTGCAACATTATGTGTTACTAATGACTTCTGCAATTGTATTCGCTCTCCACTCTTGCTTCTCCACTCTTTTTGACTGCTTACTCTTTTTTCTCTCATCCTTTCCCTTCTCCCTTTTCCTATCTCCTCCCCTTACTTTCTTCCATGCACTTACTCTATCAGAATTGTCCCTGGACCTAATATGATAGCAACCTCGTCTGTTTCCTCCACCCTCCCATTACTGTTTTTTTCCTCCCCACCACACCTCCAGCACTATCTGAAATGTCGTCAGGCCTAGTATAATAGTCGCTTGTTCTGTTCTTCCCCTCCCTTTCTGCACCCCTCTCCCTCACCTTTTGTTTTTCTCCGGCTCTACCAGAAATGTCGTCAGGCCTAGTACGGTAGTCACCTGTCTGTTTCCATTTCCTTCCCACTCTCCCCCTCCCTGCCTTATCTATGTCTTACTGAAATGTCATCAGGCCGAGTATGATAGTTAATTTCACATCCTTACTGTTCATGGCCTGTAAAAATGTGGTTGTGTTTTCCCTTGTTCCCTCCCTTGCCTTGAAGCGCTTTGAAACACATTGTGTATAGGCGCTATATAAATAAACGATCATATCAAACGATCCTATGCTCATTTACTAAGAAGATTTGCCTGCTAGCTGTTGCCATCTTATGTACAGGCAGTACCATTATGTCAGTGCCTGCAAAAGGCTAAATCTGTGCTGCTTTGCCAGTGCATGTTCATACCCAATTGGTCCTTTTTATTGGTTCAATAATTCCCAGGTATTAAAGGTACATCCTTGCTGCAGCAAAGACAGCAGCATCTCCAAATCTTCTGGTGCCTGTGAATGGGGCGATATAGCATGGCCCGATATCAATTCACTTTAAAAGCTGCCGCTGGAGGCCCAGCCCCTTTAAGGCTGTAGATTCAGAGAGTCTAATCATAGGAGTTGTATTCCTAAACACCTGGAGAGCTGCATGTTGCAGACACCATTATCTAATCATTCAGTGCAAAGCTTAATTCATGCAACGAGGGGTTTCATTTTAATAACAAAACACAGGCCTCTTAAATGGGTAAGCAGGTGGAAGGTCGGATGGCTCTATTTTAATTGCACCTTTTCTTTCGCACAATGTTTTCAATGATCTTACCCGGATCTCAAGAGGGCAAAGCTTTTTTTTACTATTGAGGAACAAAACAATAATTTGGGCAGTGCTTGACATGAAAGGGCAGGGGCAGTGGCCTGCAGAGAATTTCTAATCAGGTCCTTCTAGAATCCATTTAATTGTGCTTATTTCATAATTAATAATTTTTCTTTTGTTTTTTATTGCAGTTTTTTACCCTAACTCGAGCGTCATAGACAAATTCGTCATTAGAAGAGGTCCTGTAGAAGCCACCCACAATGCATCACAGTTTCCATCAAGTCCTCTGTCCGTACCACCCTCCTTTTGTGCAAAAGAGATGAAACAGCCTTGTCAGCTAAGCAGTATACACCAAGCACAGGATCAATCTTGTGCTAACAAAGACAATATTAATGTTTTGAATAGGGAAAAATCATCCCAGCCTTTACTGAAGCCCTATCCAAAAAGTAAATTTGGTACCCGAGAAAGAGCATTCAGTTCAGAATGGTACACAACCCGAAAATGGCTGGAGTATTCTGTAAGCAAAGATGCTTGCTTTTGTTTCCCTTGTTGTGTGTTTACCACTTAGCAGAATGATAAGGACATTGTCTTAACTGTAACTGGTTTCTCCAATTGGAACCATGCCTTGGAATGGTCCTAAGTGAAAATATATATATTTTTTAAACAATAAAAAAAACATCGATTTAGAAAGACTGCTCTGTGACCGCAGGCCAGAAGGGGTGGAGGCAAGGACATGGGATATTTTCGCTTTTTGCGGTCCGCTTAAAATCGGCCGGAAAAAAATCAGTCTTTTTGTTAGGCGGCCTACAAAAAGCAGAAATATCACAAAGAACCCTTGCAATCTGTCAAAGGTTTTGCAAAACATGTTCTAAGCCAAACACACACCTATGCCGCTCTTGCTTTGGCAGAGAGTGGAAAAAGAATGGAAAAAGGAGACACAATATCCTTTTTATTAGATACAAAAGTAATTGAAAACAATAGGTATTACTTATAGATCATTGGAGAAGTGATTCAGTTTCTTGTTGTTAATGAACTTCCTCTTCGTGGTGACACAGAAGATGTGCTGAATTTTTCAGGTGGCTTGTTTTTAAAGCTGTTTCAATACACTTTGAAAAAAGATAAACAGCTGGCTGATGTTGAACAATCTGTTCCCAAAAATGGCAGATATGCATCAAAAGATATTCAAAATGAAGTGATAGATACTTTAACAAGCACGGTTCTCTCTAAAATTAAGCAAAGGTATGACAATTGTTATTTAAAGAGTTCTTGTGTCAAAAGTGATGCTACTCGTGACAAATGTAACATTGAAACTGTATCACTTAGAGTATATTTGGTAAGTAAAGCCAAGCCAGAAGAGCATTTGATTGGCCTTTTACAGTGAGAACAGTTGGATGCAGAACACATTGCCAACAGATTTTAAGCCACCTGACAAAATGTAATTGTAGCTCAGTGCTATGATGGAGCATCAGTGATGAGTGGCTGTAACGGGGGAGTTCAGGGAGTCACACAAAGGTGGTTAAATCGAAGTACACCCTACATTCACTGCTATAATCATCAGCTCCATTTTGTTATACATGCAATTCATAGTGAACCAAGTGCAAAACGTTTCTTTGAGTTATGTAATCTTTTGCATACTTTCTTTCATCGCCATTACATAGGCCAACGATATAATGGGCCAGCTCTTAAGAGATTGCTTGAAATCAGATGGACTAGCCATTATGAGGTAACCAAATGTGTAGTTGAAAACGTAGATAACATTTCTGATGTTTTATCAGAAATATATAATGATGAAATTGCTTCATCAAAATTGCATGCTGAGTCATGTGCATATTGTCTCAAATACGAAGAGAAAATGTATATATTATGGTACATTTTTATTGCACTTGCTGTTAATACTGAAACCAGACAATTCTGCATTCCAAACAGTGCAAACAAATCTTTCATTTGCTGTAGAGATTGTGAAATCTACACTCAAGGCGCTAAAAAGCATGCGCACTGATCCTATGTTTTATGTTAAATATTGCTCTCCTTCAACCGCTGAAAATAATGCAGCAGATGTCACGCGTTTAGACAATGGAGAACCCTAAATTGCTGATTTGCATATTCTGTGGTATGTATGACAGTTGGTCAATCTGTAAATGACAACGACTTTTCAATTTCAGAATAACAAATACTAAGGAACCACTGCTGCACATTCTTGATAGAGCAATTGCTGAAATGGAATCCAGATTCTCCCAGAAAATCACTGTGCTAATAGAAGCCATTGCTGCTCTGCTACCCTCATCACAGCATTTTCTGGATGTCAGTGTATGCTCACCTCTTTTAGACCTAAAACTAGTCACCAAATCCGTTTTGGAGGCAAAACTAGCAGTGGCAAAACCATTTCTGCTGAAAAAAAAGTCACAGCATTTGTGAAGTGGTAAATAATTATGCAGACGCTTTTCCAGGACTGCATGAAATGTATGTCTCTGCACTGGTCATAGGCATTTCAACTGCGTCCTGGGAGAACTCATTTTCGACTGTGTCCCGTGTAGTCACACCCTTTCGGTGCTCAATGCTTTATTTTCACAAAGCTAATTTAACCATATTAGCACACGAGAAAGAACTGACTGAAAATCTTTTCATGGATGACTTTGTAAGGGTGTTTTCAAAGTTAAAGAGAAAATTACCCCTTTAAACCAGTTGTCAAAGGACTATTCTCATTTGCAAATAATTTGGATGATTTTGTGTGGGAGTTTTCAAAGTTAAAGTAAAGTGAACATTACCCTTTAAATCCGTTGCCAAAGGACTATTCTCATTTGTCAAGAATACAGATTTTTTTGCAAGGATGCCATTGTAAGGGAGTTTTCAAAGTTAAAGAGAAATGTACCCCTTTAAACCAGTTGTCAAAGGGCCATTTCCATTTGTCAATAATATGGATGACTTTGTAAGGGAGTTTTCAAAGTTAAAGAGAAAATTACCCCTTTAAACCAGTTGCAAAGGACTATTCTCATTTGTCGAGAATGCATAAAAGCTTTTTTGCATGGATGACTTTGTAAGGGAGTTTTCAACGTTAAAGAGAAAATTACCCTTTAAACCAGTTGCGAAGGCCTATTCTCATTTGTCAAGAATACAGCTTTTTGGAGAAAAAATTAAAATGTCTTTCTCATTCTTTCCTCTATTGTTAAAAAAAAAGTATTTTTGTTTATGGGGAGTACACCTTGAGTGTGTGACTTGAAACAAGTCTAACCTAATTGATCATAAATATTTATGCAGTTTGAATTCTACAAATGAAAAATAAATGTAAGAACAAAGATAGGCTGCTTGGTTAAACAAGCAAGGGCAAAACCAACGGTTGGGGCTTTTGGTTAGGTATGTGATAGGCACTTGTTATGCACTGATATTATGGTGGTACTACCTGGCCATACGATTGCAACAGCTGGAAGATTATGTGATTACCTAGACATTGGATAATTCCTATTTAATACCCATACATAAACTCCCTGGCTTTGTGAATGCTTGTTTTTAACAGGACTTCCATGCAAGGAACAGATAATAATCAAGTGGCTAATAGCACACTTGGTTACAACATGTTTATTACACCATTAGCCATGTACTGCTGCCATAAACTCTCAGCAGACTGCTTAGAAATAACTCTGACAGGCAAAAGTGTGATGTTTCGGATTGATAGAGTGAACTCAAAGAGATCTGAGGGGATGTGTTTTGGGTGGCGAGGGGCAGGTAGTGGGTGGGAATGACCATAGAGACTAGCATGGCCCTGGGCAGTCCATGGGTGGGCAAATAACCAAACAAAAGCTACAAGCTATGTGTCCTTCCTCACTTGCCAACTCCCACGTAGCTGTATTTGAATACAATAGTTTTGGCTTATTGGTATCACTGAAGTGCCACCTATTAGTCCAAACTAAAAATACAATGGCTAAGATGTGCAAGTATGGACTTCGTAGAGCCATTTCTTTTTACACAAACTGCCTGCAGAGTAACAACCTACATACAATGCAGTGCCTAACAATGAATATTGTCTCTAAAGGTGTTTGTTTGAATGCCTGTCCTAATTCAAGAGGACCTTCAGAATGTATCTTCTATACTTGGCTGTCGGGCAGCCTGCCCTGCCTGAAAATGTGTCACGGCAAGAATGGTGAGTTTGGTCCTCTCCCCTCTAAGGGTACCTCTCTTAATGATTTCTACCTAATCAAATTGTATTCTTTGTACTCGGGGTTTAGCAGCTTGACCTGTCTGCCAGGAACTAGGACAAGATGGTGAGTATGGGCAGTGTTTCAGTGCTTCCTGTCGTACGTACTTACTGGAGGGCTTCTGACCAAACGAGTTTGGAAGACTGCCCGGCCAGAGGATGTCATGGTGGTTGGGACTGTTTATGAAGTACTGATCTTCGGGGGGTGCTAGAGAGCCTGTAGTGTGAATAGCTTTTTATACCAGTGGGGGCCTGCTCCTGACATAGAGATCTAGCTGTTTGGAAGATCTGGAGGAAAACCGAGACCCCGAAGGGTGCTAACGGTAGGGAGAGCCTCAGGGGCCGCGTACGCAAGGCGGCTGACGCAGCACATCAGCGCGACCTAGGAGCCGCAGAGACTGGTGACTGAAGCTAGTCCGGCGAGATGACACCACAATAAGAGAACAGCTGTGCTGGGGGAGCGGACCCCCGAAGTGCGTTGGACCGGAGCTTCCGACACCAAAGTGAAGTGCATGGCTGAGGGCGCCGAGAGCCGCCTCTTAGAAGGAGCGGGATCCGCTCCGACCGGCCAGAGACTGTGGGTCCTGCTGCAGCAGTGTGAAGGACACCGGCTGCAAGGGAAGCGATAACACTGGCCTGAGCCTGTCCGGGGATGCAGTGTGGGCGCCAAACACCAAACAAAAGAACGGTTGTACGTGGGATACAATGGCACCCCACTGCAAATTGTAGCCACGGGTGCTGATGACCCCTATGGGATCCGCTGCTGGTGACCTGACAGACGGCTGAGACCCTGACAGACGGCTGAGACCCTGCCAGCGGCAGCAGCAAGAGGAGCTCCAGCAGAACGCATCACATGGCCACGGGCCCAAGACAAGCCAGGGAAATAGGATGAAGGAATAGAAGCATTGGGGGGCCTGGGGACCCCCCCTCTGAGCCCGAAGTGGAAACTAAGGTGAGAGCGCAGCATAGTTGTACGTCCTGCCCCGGGAGTTGCAGCCCAGCAGGAAGGAGTGGCCACCTGAGCACCAAGCAGAGGCACTGCATCTGCAGGGAACCAGGTGACGGACACAGACACAGGGGCAGCATAGACTTTCCCCCTGGGGTTAATAGACTGTCAGCGGGGGTTGGGGTCCGGCAAGGATTTACCTGCCTGGCCCACAGCACCTAGGGGAGAAAGAGCACGCAATATAGATACCCCTACAGCTGAGCGGAGAGTTAGGCAGCACAAACACCCTGTGTTGTCAGAGCCCCCTGGAGTCAGGATCACACGCCGCTACACACAAATGCTTTTGGATTAGGGCAGGTCTTATGCCCCAACAACACCTGAACTTAGCCCGGCAGTGAGCCTGAGGCGGGCCCCTTGCCTACTCACGCCTAATGGGACTGAATAACCCATGAGCTGGTCCTGCACCCTGGTTGGCTCTGACTGTATGCTGAATCTGGTAAACCACTGCTAAGGCCCTGCGGGGTGGTCCGCCGCACCTGGTGAAAAATCATAGACACTGGGGTACAGCTACGGCAGGAACGGTTGCTGCAGAGAGGAGCAAAAGCATCACTATCAACATAGACATTTGTGTCACAACACTGGCTGCTGATTCCCCGGTGGGTTGAAAGTGAAATCACCTCGATCAGGAGGGTGGGGGGCTGGTGTCGACCACCTGTTGACCGGTCACTGAGATACCTGGTGGTATGGGTGGTGCACTGGAGTGCGGCTTCCTGGTGGAGGCAGTGCAGGCCAGCAGCCAGGTGGAAGTGTTGTATGGCCAAGAGCAACAAGCGGCAATCTCGGTTGCCTTTTACCCAGAAAGAGGACCTCGGTGGAGGATGCAGGAAGATGCTGGCGGCCCAAGAAGATGCAGGCTATCCCGGTCAAGATTCTGATCCCTGCCTAGTACAGACTCCACCAACATTTTTTTACTTTTATTTGGGAGAGAAGAAATCGAGGATCCCGAGATCAGTGATAATACGGGGGACCATGAGCGGATTGGTTGGGAGCTCCTGACAGTATGAGATACATAATTGCAGCTCAGCTGTCCCATATTTTCAGTTGGGAAATGAAGATACACAGGCCTAAATGGTCACACATTGAGTAAACAGTATCCACTGTTCCTCTGACTACACTTTTATACATCAATACTCCTAAACTTCGCACATCCAATGCACTCCTAACATCTACACGAGTATGTCTTCTTTACTGGCATAAGGGACTGTGAAGATGAGGGCCGGGGGGCGGTGATGACCAGTCTGGGACCTATGTCCCCTATCTGGCACAATCCAGACTTTGCTCCAGGCAGGAATCCGATTAGTTTTAGGCAGTGGATAACGGGAGGCCTTAACAAACGATCCCAACTGTATGAAAGGGGAGTTGCATTCACTTTTGAAGAATGCAAAGGTAGATTCCATACAGGTGAGGGAGAGCTGTCTAGGAACATGCAAATTAGGCACTCGGCAACACACCCTATGGTCAAAGCAGGAGGCTGGAGACCTCCGACAGCAGTAGAATAGACAATGAAGGCGGGCCAGAGTCTCAACATTATATAAACTACTGGAAAGGGATAACCCAGAGCAAAGGTTAAAGTACATGACCAAATGGAAAACAAACCTTGGCACGCCATTGGGGGTGATGCATCTGGTCACGGAACTATACAGCATCTAAATGTATAACTAACAAAGAATGTACATTCAAACTGTGCTATAGATGGTACATTCCCCCTGCAAGACTGCATAAGATGATCCGAGGTTACTCATTATATTGCTAGTGGTGGTGCAGGGAGAAGGGAGATTACTTCTAGCTGTGGCAGACTTGTGCAGTGGTGTGCAACGTCTGGGCAAAGCTTTTGAATGTAATAAAAGCAATAACTGGATTCCATCTCCCAGAGGACCCACGGTTAGTTCTCTTGGGAGGAGCAGATGAAGTATCGTACCCATGTACTGGCAGCTTGGAAAGATCAATCACACATTTAATACTAGCGGCTAGAATCACTGTGGCTAAATGCTGGAAGATCCCAGAGCGCCCCCTACTACCTTTATGGTAGGCAGATATTTGGGATGTTTTGGTGGCAGAAAAGACCACAGCCACTCAGGATGAGTGTATGCACATATACCTAATAACATGGCTGCATCTCATAAAATACTGCTGGGATAATCCACTCAAGGTGCATAAACTGAACCAGTTATGCAATTTTACACTAACATGATGGGGTTTATCCTATAGGTTGCAAATATTTTATACACCCAAAATATGTGGGTAGTTATAGTATATAAGGCATGGATGAAAGGAATGCTAGCACATGCAGAGAGCAACAACTAAAAAGTAGGGATCAATGCAGATAGAAGGCGTAGGGATCGTATGGTACCGTATTGTAGTATCTACAGCACAAATTGAAATCATGTAAGCCTGCTTTCTATGATTTTAAATTGCAATCCATGACCATAACTGTCAAATAAAAAACATTAAAAAAAAGAAAACAAAATACGTTGTTCTTAGCCTCGTCCTATTAATTTTCCCATAGAGAAAAACGGCATTGATTGAACACCCGTAGTGTGAAAATCGCTTGACAAATTTTAACAAATAAAAAACAACTTGGGCACAAAGCATTGCAGTTACTTCTTTTGCTGGTTTGGGGTAAATCCGTCCAGTAGTTTTTAGAATATTCGACAGAGAACGGGTGGCCCTTACTCCCAAAAATCTTGTATATCTCCCCATGGTGCTTTGCAGGAGAGAGGCTTTTGGAATTTAAAAGCTGTCATTTCTTTTTGCACGTTGCAAGCAATTCCCACAGTAATACCAGGGGACGCCAAAAGGTGCTCAAAATGCCATTTGGAGGAGGAAAAAGGATGCAAACACATCAGGCTAGAGATCGGGAGGGGGAAAGTTGTGGAGTTGAGGGTGGGCTGCGGAGCAAGTTATGGGAAAAAAGCTTTTCAGTTTATCGGAGGAATCTCGTGAGATTACCATTGCAACTGTGCAAGACGTGATTCGAAAAGAAACTGCATCATACAAACAGAAGAGTGATATGGGAGAGGATCAGGAGGGTAAAAGCAATTGAGGGGTGTGGGGGACCAAGAAAGTTGGAGGGGGAACATGTCGAGTGTCTGTTAGGATGGGAAAGACTTTTTAAATTTAAATCATTGTTTTGGGGGAATACCGGGGAATCCTGTGAGATTACCGCAGCAACGTTGCAAAATGCAATCAGAAAAGAAACTGCATCACATGAACGAAGAGTGATAGGGGATAATGGTTGAGGGTCAGCCAGGGGAAAAAACAATTGAGAGGAGTGGGTGGACCGAAAAAGAGGAGGGGGACACATGGTGAGTGCCTGTGAGGACGGGGAAGACTTTTAAATTTTCAGACATTTTTACGGTTATCATTGGAATTGAGACACAGCTATGCTACTGCGGAAATCTCCAAAATTGTAAATGATTTCTGGAAATAGTAGGGAGCTTAGAAAAAATATTTGACACCTGCAGAGATCACATTTACTAGGCAAGAGGAAATGGGTTTGGGAAACAAATATTGGTTTGACATGTACAATGGCCACAGTCGAAGCTGTGTCCGAAGGCCATGTCTAGCAGGCCCCAAAGAAACTATAGTATAACAAAACAATTGAAATTCAGTGAAAAAGAAGAGTTAAGATGATCAGATTTAATGCAACAAAACCTTTGCAATTCAGCCGATGTGGGAAGTGATGTCCTCCCATTGCAAAGCCCATGAGCACATACATAATATAACGGAAGTGATTCACAATTAATACAAAATTACATCAAGGAAGATATATCTATGCGGGGACGCCAAATTAAGAGGATCATCACTTCCCACATCTGCTGAAAATATGTATATATATATATATATATATATTACAGGGCCTGCCGTAGCTACCATGTAGTTCTTGTTAAGTTGCTCAACTCATAGAAAGAACACATTTTGAGCGGCTTATAACTTTGTCGCAGTTCGACGAATCCTCACCAAACTTTGCAAAAAAAGTAAATGGCCACCTCGGAATGATTTTGCGAAGTTTGGTGTGGTTTCGTCTGGGGGCCGGCAAAGTTATTGGGGTCGGTTCAACATTTTTTAAAACCTCATATACACAATAGAACGCTGTACGTTTTTTCGCCAAACTTGCTTGAGGAGTAACGGCCTGGTCCAAAAAGAATGCTTTTTCAAATCTGGTGTAAATCCGTCCAGTCGTTGTTTAAAAATGGCCAAAAAGTAAGTAAAAAAAAAAACTTGATATCTGGGTCTGGTCCGCGGTCTCACTTCCTGATTCTGTGGACACCTCTGGGCTAATAAGAGGGTGGTTTGGTGTCCGCAGAAATCAAAGACGCACGCCGATTGGATGTTCAAAAATGTGAGGTGCATCAACATTTGTAAAATGGTTGCCATATTGGATCCGCAGACAGCGCAGTGAAAATAAAGTCTGGAAATTACATTTGGGGTTATTTTGTGGCCAAAGGAGGGTCTGGAAAGGGTGGGAGAGTGGACAAAAGTTGATAGGGAGTTGTTTTTATAGGTGAAAAAAGCTGTGCAGCTGCCGCCAAGTCCGCGGACACGAACAGTGATTGAAGACTTCTTTGGTATTGGGAAGGTTCTAGGTGAGTCTTGTTATTTGAAAGTCTACTGTATGCACTTGTGTTTTGGTTTAATTGTATTGTGGTGGTTGTGACCGGTGGCCAGATCGATGCCCCAAGAATCTGGCCAGTGGTCAGAAACACTATAGTAATATGTGTATAGTATTTATAGGTACTGTCGGGATACAGTATGGATGGGATGATATAATTGAAGTGTATATGGTATTTATGATTGTAATAGAATTGAGGATAGTGCTTCTGGAGCCTGTAGGTGAAACAAAAAAGAAAGAACACTTTGTATGGATAATTAGTTGCATATGGAAATAAAGCTGGAATCTCTGGTTCTTTTTCTGTGGAAAAAACAGTATAATTTGTTAAAAAAGATAGTTTAAAACATTAATTTGCATTCAATTGGACATATACATTTACTTTTTTGACCCCCATATATAGTACATTGTGTGTACTATTTTTGGTCCAACATTAGTGTGTGTAAGACTGATGTTATATTGACTTGAAATAATCACTGGGAAAATAAATCCATATAGGATGAAAAAAATCGACTATATTTTAAAGAATATACATGTTACAGAATACATATGTGTGGTAGCATTGAAGTTTGTTTGAAGTGTGTTGTAATTAAGGATATGTTTGAAGTAGTTAGATACCCGTTGGCATATATTATTACTGCAATACTTTTAGATGAAGTATTGCAATAATAATAAGCATTGTGGCATATCTGAAGTATATTAGAATGAAAGTGATTTTTAAAGTAGTTCGATACCTGTTGCCGTATTCTAACTATATTGGATTTTAGATGAAGTATTGCATTAACAACAAGTGTTATGGAATATTTGAATTGTATTAGAATGAAAGGGATTTTTAAAGTAGTAAGATACCTGCGGGCATATTCTAGCGAAATATTGAACTATAGTTTATTGAGGTATTAAGTAGGCATTTGTTAGATTTGCTGATAACCAATGTTTTGGAGTAACAGATGTGTTGTTAAATTCAAACCAACCTTTTCATTTTTTTTTAACATCTGCAGTATAGTGGCCTGAAGTGGTTGTGGCACCAGTGTGGTAGATTACGCCTACTGTTGTGAAAGTTTTCTTGCCAAGAGATACTTGGCGGTGTGTGAAGCTAGTGAGCTTACAGTTATTTTTGGTACCACCTGCATTGTACCTTAGAAGCATTAGTATGACATATTGGCCCTATGCGTGTATTTGTATACTGGAACGATTGTCTGAATTGCAAAAAGGGCATAATATGCCATGATTTGCATTCTGCAAAAGCTGCTGAACTTGAATGCACTCACCATTTGGTATGGATACATACACAAATCGTTCATTAGGGACGTGCTCTTGTGAAAACATGATTTCAGAGAGTGCATGCATGTTTCCACATGTATGAAATCTGGAAGATTTGATTTATAGGGATGTTTTTGGTTTCTAGTACTTGTAGTAAGTATATTAGGAATTTTTGTGGATAGTCCTGTGTGTTTATGGTGAATGTCACCATTCCTGCACAGTGGTACAATTCTTGCCTTATACCTGAGACACTATAAGTGGTGTCAGGATTATTTGTGGCATTTCTATGAAGCAACAAGCATTTGGAAACACAACTGGTCTGAGCCATTTAAGCAAATGTTGTGAACAATTGGTGGCAATTGGAAGAGAGGATTGATTGCTACATTTGCACAGTTGTGTTTCTGAATTTAAATGGACCAGAGAGTTTTGCCTCTGTATCCTTTGATGGGCCTGCAATTGTTTTTTGACAAGAGCCATTTGTCTCTTTGTTTTCTGATGGACGTGCAGTTCTTTTTGGACTAGAGAGTTTTGTGATTGCATTACGTGATGGAGTAGCAGTTTTCTTTCTTTTTTCAGCAGTATTGCAGGGAGATGTGCTATAGGTTCTGTTTGTATTAGTTTTCTTTTTAAAGGTTGTCTTTTTTAGATACAGGGTACATATCTGGGTGAGAGGAGTACAGTGCACGTAGCCTGTTGTATTCTAGGATGCAAGGAATGTCAGCGTTGACTTTGGCTGCATCAAGGTTTTCTAGGAATAGACCATTGAATGTACGGAGATGTGAAAATGCTACGTAACTCATACCTTCTTTTAAGACTGTGCTGCCAATGTCAATCAAGGAGTGATCTAGTTAGACCTGGCGATTTGTTAATAATGGCAGCATATGCAAGAGATAGAGAGAATTGTCCTCTGCATAAATACATGTCTTTGAAAAGAAGAAAACGTGCTATTGTGCAACCTATTTTTTTAACTTCTGCAAGTTTGTCAAAGTGGATGTTGACAAACTGAATGTTGTTGTCATGTGGATATGTTTAGAACAAGCAACACAAGAGATGGGTAAACCTTTACTTCGCTGACAAAGAGGAAGAAACAATTGTAGTGAACGCAGAGTGCGTCAGCGGAATCAAAACACAAGTTAAGGAGGTGACCGGCAAAAAGTCAGGGAGAGGGGCCCCCAATTTCAGAATCACAGATCAAACCATACAAAAAGAAAGAAAATAATTAGAAAACATGAATATTTTATTAAAATTTCATTTGCTTAAAACATACATATTAAATCTTATTTCGAGCTCATATTTAAATAGCAGCATCTTGTTAGTAAATAAAGTGCATGGTCAAACAAAGTGTTTATATAAAAAAAAACACAACTGCAAATTCAGTTAACACTAGCTTCATGTTGCCGAGCCATCTGAACATCAGACCGGTCGAAGGGGATCATCCGACTTGTGATCAGAGGCTATGGCCACATTTAACAATATAAGAAAAACCACAAATATATAAACAAGGCAATAATAGTTCTTTCTAACGCAAAGGCTAAAAAGGGGTGCCGTACGTCGACTACTGCGCTGTCATGGCCTATTATATACACTAGGTCTGACATATACATAGGAAGTAGTTTCGATGATGCGGAGCATCTAAGCTGTTTCACGATTGATGCCCATCTTCTTCAGGATGGCGCACTCCCATTAAGATATTTGCCACTGAGGATTTTGGTATATATAATATATATATAGGGCAATAATATGTACAAGTATAGAGAATTATGCAAGCTAAATCCATAATTTAGCCTGAAACATTGAAAAAAAGGGAGGGAGAAAGAAGAAAAAAAAGAAGAGTCAAGCAAAACTAAGTTGCATTCTTAGTTTTGCTTAAATCTTCTTTTTTTTCTTCTTTCTCCCTCCCTTTTTCAATGTTTCAGGCAAAATTATGGACTTAGCTTGCATAATTGTCTATACTTGTACGTATTATTGTCCTATATATATATTATATATACTAAAATCCTCAGTGGCAAATATCTTAATGGGAGTGCGCCATCCTGAAGAAGATGGGCATCAACCGTGAAACAGCTTAGATGCTGCGCACCATCGAAACTACTTCCTGTTTATATGTCAGACCTAGTGTATATAATAGGCCATGGCAGCACAGTAGTCGACGTACGGCACCCCTTTTTAGCCTTTGCGTTAGAAGGAACCATTATTGCCTTGTTTATATATTTGTGGTTTTTCTTATATTGTTAAATGTGGCCGTAGCCTCTGATCACAAGTCGGATGATCCCCTTCTAACGGTCTGATGTTCAGATGGCTCGGCAACATGAAGCTAGTGTTAACTGAATTTGCAGTTGTGTTTTTTTTATATAAGCACTTTGTTTGACTATGCACTTTATTTACTAACAAGATGCTGCTATTTAAATGTGAGCTCGAAATAAGATTCAATATGTATGTTTTAAACAAATGAAATTTAAATTAAATATTCATGTTTTCTAATTATTTTCTTTCTTTTTGTATGGTTTGATCTGTGATTTCGAAATTGGGGGGCCCTCTCACTGACTTTTTGCCGGTCACCTCGTTAACTTGAGTTTTGATTCCGCTGACACACTCTGCGTTCACTGATATGTTTAGAAGCCAACAACTGTACCAATTGCTCCATTGACTAAACCTTGTTCTACATCAAGGTTACATTTTAGGATTACTCTGCAGTTTAGACACAGAGTTAATACCTTTTCTAATCCAGCTGTGCTGGAGATACATTTCTCTAAGTATTTTAGTCATGTTGTTTCTTGGTGACATATAGGGAGTGTAGGGGAGGACTGGCCGCGAGGCCCTCCTCACCTGCAGCCTTCTCCCCAGGTGAGGACCATGACTCGGTGGCCGTCCCCTCATGCCACCCGGGCCCAGGTGGAGGAGGGGTCACCCGCCGACGACATTGCCCACACATATCCGTTCCCTGCATATACCCAAATTCAGTTAGGCCTAGAAGCCATCTTGTTTAGCAAACATGGCGTGAGTTCAGCACACTGTAGCAAGGCCCCCACCTTTGGAGGACCTTTCATGCATCTCTGCCGCCGCAGTAGCCTTGGTAGATCCGCTGCGAGCGCGTTCCCATGAGAAAGTCGGATATGAACTAACCCGAGATGCTAACATTGTAACATTAGTCTCATCCACAATGTAATATCGCACCCGGTATGACCTGGTCCGCGAGGCCGGGGTGACGGGAAAAAAGCTGAAGCATCACTATCTGAAGAAAGTAGAAAATAATTCAAGTATTGGCATTAACAAACTACCTCGGGTTAAACAGATCATGTAAACTGTGAATAAACCATAAAGATGTAACGTTACATGATACCACCCTAGGTCTGGACTAGTGCTGCTACAACCACAGAGAAAGATGTCGGCCAAATGTATAGCCTTTACTTACTCATATATGTTTCCTTAATCACCTAACGCAACGAGCATCAATTTCTGTAGGCCATAACCTAGAACGACCTCGTGTAACGTTTAATGTACATAAAATAATCACATCATGTAGTAAATATAATGTTAGGTAACGAAAAGGTACTCGGACCGACTGTATTAAAGAAATGTGTAACGAAATGGAAATATATATGTGTGTTTAAATAACATCAAAATAAGGCGGAACATTATAAAAGCTCTGCATTTAAAAGTTAGCAACGCACGAGGAAAAAACCTTTGTGAGTATATGCAAGGCCATTCTCCCTCCCACCCGGCCAAGCCTGCCAGATAAGGAAGCTAAGGCCTGTGCCGCGCTCCCTCACCTCCCCCAACCAAGCTGGAGCCGCTTCAGAGAGTCAGAGGCCCCGGTACCGCATCCAAGGCCACAGCCCACCACCTGGGTTATTTACAGCACGGTAATAAACCCACGTTTTGAATCCTCTGATCTACCAGCACCCTCTCGTAAAGTCCACAACCCTCCCCCTAGACCACCCCAAGAACGACCCCCATCACTGGGACAAGACACAGAGACCCATTTATATAATAACTTCTAACGCGGTAGACAGGCATGTACCAGTCGTCTCAGGCCCCAAAACTCAGCCCCTCGACCTAGAATACCGGTCAATAGGACACAGGTAAATCTCACCCTAACCGACAATCACCGGACCTCTCAAGAGGTGCATTCCTCATGCGTTGCGTTTATTGTATAAGACAAACTGCTGAGCAATTTATTGATGAACTTAGATGTCGTTTCTTGAATAACTGCAGTGTGCATGGCCTAGGGCAAACGAGTCAGGAGAGGTATTCATCTTTGTCACAGGCTGCCCCAGCATACCAACACCGCTCGGATGACCTCAAGCTGGCCTGCCAGGCCCAACCCAACCCACGAGGCTGACCAGTGACGTCCTCACGCCAAGACCAACCGCGCTGCAGCAACACCTATAGTTAGTCGACGCCACCCAATCCCAATTAACTTGTGCCCCCTATAGTGTGTAGGTTCTGATGACGTTTTTTGTATTAGAAATACGCCTGTCTTTGCTATTGTCAGACAGAGCGCTCTCGGAGGTTGCAGAGTTCTTTGCATGCCCTATTCTTTGGATAAACTCCCACTTACGCTCACCCGCACTCTGTCTTGGTCTTATTCCCACTACGGGAGAGTCCTTTATTGTCTCTCATTGCGGGGAGGATCGTGCTGAAATTGGGGGCGCTTCCTTTCAGTGGTGACCCCGATAGCGTGATATCTCCAAATTATTTTTCCTAACTCCTTTCTAACGACCCCCTTGTGGCACGAGAATCTCCGGTCGAGAAGGGATACGCACGGTGAGCCGGCTCCGGGAGGCCGCCCGCCAACGGCGACCGGCACAATAAGAAGTGCGCACTCAATAAGAAAGGGTACGGGATCCCGATTGGAAAAAAATCCCCTTTGAGTGCCGCTCGCCGGAGCCAGGGGCTGACCGTTGAGTTACCGGTGACACCGCCTGGACGGACCCAGTTTCGGAGACTATCGGTTCAAGACGGGCACGTGAGTACTGAGTGCGAGCGATCGTAAAGGGGAAGGGAGGGGAAATGGTGAACAGGAGAACGGGGACAGGTAGAGGAGAAGAATAACGGGGGTCTACTAAAGACGGGTCTTGAAACTTTCTTTATCTTTTCTTTGCATATGGCCATTAGGAGTAAGAAATAAGTGAAGTGGTAGAAGTGACGGAAACCTAGCTCCGAAAGGGGGTGGAAGGCGGCGCCGCATAGTGCTATCTAAACTAGTACTGGGAATATATGAAGAAGTAAGAAATAAGTTATTGGTGTCTGGCAAAAGGAGACACCGGGAATATTTTTTTTTTTAGTGATTGCTACTCTCTCTATTTCTTTTTTTTCCAATCCACGGGGCAGGGGAAGAAAGCGAAAAGGGTATAAGATAAATATACTTGTAGAAGGACTATAAAATAGGGAGCACATTTTAACGAGTGGGGGCTAAGTAGTGGCACGTACAGACGTGAACATAGCAACCTTAGCAGAAAAATAGGGACAGCTGGCCAGGGAGGAAAGGGAGGAAATAAGAAGAAGTGTGAGTGGAAAGGCATTGTGATGGGTGCGCGCACCGTGTGAGTGTTGGAGACGATCGGTTGACCGCGAGGTGGCGTCAGAGAGTGTTGACCATAACTAGTACTTGATCAGTTGTGAGTGGAATCACATGAGAGTGTATGGGAATGGAAAGGAAATGAGCTATGGTAAGTGCGAAAGGATTTGCGCAGTAAATAAACTTGGGTGATAATATTTGAGACGTCCGCTCTTGTCTGTGCCATAAAGGTATACATACATAGATCTACACCTAACTAAACGTAAGGAAGGTGGACACGGCTGTGAGAGTGATTTAGAAGATGGGGGCCGAAACTCCCTTGTCGCATATTTGTAAGAGCTTACCGGGATACGCTGAACGAATAAATAAATATCACGATCAATGGGTAACAGAATTGAAGGGGGAGGGTCTGCCCCAGATTTGGCCCGAGGGAGGGTCTTTTGACAAAAGCGTTCTTGATATGGTACGAACATGCATTAGCCTCAAGTATAAGGGGAAACAATGGCAAAATAGGAAAGAGATATTAGACCTCTGGAGATTGTTTGAGGAGGTACCGCCACCCAAAGCTCCGGCACCAAATATTGATCTACCTTCCACCACAGATAATCCATTGATGATTCCAAGAGAGGAAAAGGAACAGCTAAGTACAGCACAACCTGCGGAGGTGATTAGTTTGTACCCGATATTGCCTAAACCAGCCCCCGCAGCAGGATACAGTGACCCTACGTATGTGCCTCCCCCCACAACTGGTACACCACAAAGACCAACAGCCCCCCCGCCATACGAAAGCACCAGAGAGCGCGCCCAAGGAAGCACACAGAGGGTGGATATAGAGAAGCTAACGAGTGACTTAGAGTCGAGGCTTACTGTGGCAAGGGATGAACTGTCAAGGATAAAAGACATATGTGAGCGCACAGCGTGTGCCCCCACACAATCAGGACGCACGTCTAGAGCGTCGAGCGAAGGTAGACAGATTGAGGAAGGATGGAAAAAGGGGGAAATACTGTTCAGGATTGAGGAGGAGCCGACACGAATAATAGAGGTAGGAGCAGTAGAAGGGAGCATTGGTGATGTATCACGAGAGAGAGGGATCAGAGACGACTTGTTATGTGATGTCAGAGGAGGGTTGGATGACAGTGATAGGTTGAGTATGGCAGTGGGAGGGGAAAGCGAGGAAGTGGACGGTGCATGTTCACTAGGGACTATAGACGACGAATGGATGGGACGACTAAGAAATAGGGTGGGGAAGATGGCGTCATTGGAGTCAGCAGCGACTAAGGAAAGGGAGGGTGCAACTGCAAAAGGGAAGTTACAACTTCCATTGATACACAGAGGGGGGGGGAGACCAAACTATATACCATGGGCTCAGATGGATAAGGCTAATTTAATGAAATTATTGCCCCAGCTGTCAGGAGGGGCGAGCAAGTGGATATATGCATTTGAGAAACATACCGCCGGCATACCGTTGGCAGTAGGCGATGTGAAAAGCCTACTAGTAACCGCAGTAGGAGATCAAGCGGACAGAGTATGGGCTAAGGCTGGTTTCCCGGCCGTGACGTTAGATTGTGATCGCCATGATGGGGCTTCCTTTAATACAGTACGAGCAAGGGTGTGGGACGCGCTGCGGGAGACATTCCCAGATACCCCTGATTTACAGTCAGTAATGCAATGTACAATGAATGACGGGGAGGATGCTATGGATTACATTCTCCGGGTGCAGGAGATGTGGAGAGCGGAAACGGGCACGCCCTGGCACCAATCCACATCTCTATTTTATTTTATCATTAAGAGAGGGCTCCCAAAAGAGGTGCAGAAGGCACTCGATAAGATAGCGGGCGTTGAGGCGAAGGGGTGGCCAGAGATCCAAAGTATAATAGTGCACCATTGCAAAAGGATCAAGGAGAGGGAGAGGGAAGTAGCACAGAAAAGGTTGGCAGACGAGGCAAAGTTGGTACAATCAAAACTAGTGAAGGTTGCAGCAGCGGTAGCAGGACTCCCACTCATGAGGGAGGGAGAGGAAGGAGAGGAGGGGCAAATAGCAATACAAGGAAGAATAGCAGCAAATTGGGCAGGACAAGGACAACGACAGTGGACTGAGCAGGAGCAGAACGGAGGTCCAATGTGGCAAGAGTGGGCCCCAAGAGGGGGAAGAGGTGGGTACCGGGGCCGAAGAGGAGGACAAGGGTATGGAGGAATGGGAGGTAATGGGTGGCAGGGTCCCAGAGGTCCACAGGGGAGCTGCTGGAATTGTGGGAGATGGGGGCACTACTCAAGAGAGTGCAGGAGCAGACAAAACAACGGGTTCCAGGAGACAGGACAGTACGGTCACCCCCACCCAGGAAGCCCCTACGGCCTCCCCATGGGACAATATCAACAACCAGAAAATGTAGGACAAAGAAGTAACGCACAACTACACGGACATCAGTACAGGACACAAAACCACCCACAGAATAATGACAACATGCAATACACGCCAGGTAACACTTTCGCCACAGTAGCTAACGGAGCACCTGCTCCTGCACCTTACAGTGGAGTGTCAGTAGTTTCGGGGAACATTTTTGATCAAGGGGGGGCAATGAGACACCCCGCATAGGACAGCCCACAGAGAGCACTTGCGTGTCCAGTACTATCTACGACCCACAATGCATCAGAGGAACCATTGATAGGAGCGCAGATAGGAGACAAGCAGTTCATATTCATGGTGGATTCGGGAGCGGAGAAATCATGCATTAGAGAGGGCCGGTTCCCGTTATCTAATAGAACGTTAGAGACGCAGGGGTTCTCTGGGGCTGTAATTGAAGTTCCTTACACAGAAGCATTGGATGTGACAGTGGGGGGTAAAACAGTGAAAGCACCCTTACTGTACTATGAACACTCTCCCATTAATTTGCTGGGGAGAGATCTCTTGAGCAAACTAAACATGACAATATCATTCACAGGGAGCGGCATCGTATGTTCGACGCCAGGCATATGCCCTCTCCGCATATTAGCAGTAATACACGGCCACACAATAATGCAAGAGATCAGAGGGTTACCAAGAAACGAGGAGATGTTTGTTGAGGGCATGAGAGCATTGGCTCTCATAGTACCAGAACTAAAAAGGATGGATTGGAGGATTCCAGCCGAATTCCTCTTCCGCCCCATAGCAAGCCCCGACACTGCTCTCGGGTCAGTGGTATCGTTGGATTTACACGCAGTACACGTGTCAGCAAACAGAATATGTGTGATTGGCGTTGACATGGAAGGATGTGAGTGGCGGACAGTACTGTGTACAAATGCAAATATCCCACTGAGGGAGCTCTCGGACGAGGAGCTATTTTCAGACACTGAGACAGATGGCGAAATAGTGATGGAACTAGCAATGCCGTGTGACATTGTAGTTACAGCCAGAAAAACTCAAGTTGAATTAATGGCAGTGGTAGGAGCACCACATGCATTTTTTGATGACGACATGCGGTTAGTACCCACTAACATATGGACAAATGGCCCCCATGACGTGGGGTTATTACATGAGGTTCAGCCTGTGGTAATAAAACTGAAACCGGGAGCAATTATACCCCGGGTAAAACAATATCCATTGTCACGCGAAGCAGAAGAAGGGATCAGAGAGACACTAGATGCACTGCTAGCACAAGGAATAATAGTGCCCTCAAACTCCCCATGCAACACATGTATTTACCCGATTAAAAAGGCGAAGGGAGGTTCATGGAGGATGATACAGGATTTACGCCCACTCAATGATGTGATTCAGAAGGAGTTCCCTTTAGTCCCGAACCCATCAACAATACTGTGCAACATTCCAAAAACGGCGTCCCACTTCACAGTTATCGACTTAAAAAATGCATTTTTCTCGATTCCCTTAGCAGAGGAGAGCAGGTACTTAACAGCGTTTACACTAGGGGGGAGGAGGTTCGAACACTGCAGACTACCTCAAGGGTATTGCGAGAGCCCAAGCATATTCAACAGGGTACTACATGAAGATCTGGGGAATTTGTGTGTAGAAAGCACAGTGATTCAGTACGTTGATGATTTATTGATCTGTGCACAAACTGAGGAAGAGTGTAGAAAGGACTCAATAACGCTCCTGACATTATTGGCCAATAAAGGGTACAAGGTGGACAAGGGGAAGTTACAATACTGTCTGACCGAGGTCCTATACTTGGGACAGCTGATATCAAAGGATGGCAAGCGGATCATACCCGACAGGGCACAGGCGATTAGAGCAGTTGGGGAGCCCAAAACAGTAAAAGAGATGCAGAAATTTCTGGGAATGTGCAACTATTGCCGAGCATGGATATTGGATTATGCAGCATACACGAGGCCCTTGTTACAGGCACTAAAAGAGGCACAGCAGGAAAACAAACACATAGAATGGACAGAAGAGATGAACACAGCATTTGACTCACTAAAAGGGCTGATATCAAGCGCCCCAGTACTGGCAAATCCAGACTATGGGCGCGAATTCTTCTTATTTTCACACTGCAAAGGAACACTGATGACAGCAGTATTGACACAAAAGACATCGTTAGGGCACAAACCACTGGCTTACTATAGTGGCACCCTAGACGCAGTAATGCAAGGTCATTTCGCGTGCGAGCAATCTCTAGCTGCAGCCGCGTTCGCGATTGAGAAAAGTGCCACGATAGTGATGGGCTGTCCCGTGACACTGTTTGTGGAACACTCACTCTTTGCAATATTAGAGCGATCAAAGAGCACATTGACAACACAACGCGCCACAGCATATGAAATAATACTGTCCAGCGCAAACATCCACATAGTAAGATGTAAAACAGTGAACCCAGCCACATTCATCACAGAGGCATGCACCGTAGAGGACATGCAAAACCACAACTGCGCTACGTTCACAGGTGACGAAGGTCAGGATCAAGTGATTTTTGAGAATGCCCTGAACGAGGGAGAGGTGTATTTCGTAGACGGGTCAGCATCAATAGATATGGAGACAGGAGAGAAACATGTGGGTATGGCAGTTGTACGATTAGAGGAAGATGAATACGAAACACTAGTGCAACACCGCCTCCCATCCCACTATTCAGCCCAAGCAGCAGAACTAATTGCGCTAATAGAAGCATTGCATGCCGCCAAGGGGTGCGCAGTGACAATATATACCGACTCAGCATACATGACAACGACAGTACACGGCGGGTTGGCACGGTGGGGGCGGAGAGGGTTCCGACGAGCAGATGGAACACCAGTTCAGCATGCAGAACTATTGAAAGAACTAATTGAGGCTCTGCAAGACCCCACGGCAGTGGCCATCGTAAAATGCCAAGCCCACACCACAAATACAGATTTTATATCTTTGGGGAACGCGGCAGCAGACGCCGCTGCCAAAGAAGCTTCATATTTACAGAAAGGTGTAGTAGGAGAATACATGTTGCACCACACAGCAAGCCAAGAGGTCCCCACAGGATACAACATGATGCCCACACAGGAAATAATAGAGCTGCAAGAGGGAGCTAGTGCAGAAGAAAAATTGCTGTGGACTAAAAGGGGATGCAGCAAATCGCCAACTGATTTGTTATGGCGACAAAAAAGTTCAGGAAAAGCGGTAATGCCAGTCACATTGTTAGAAATAGCATTTCAACAACTACATTTTCCCGCACATAACGCAAAGCAACACATAATGGCAGAGATACAAGAAGATTGGTTTGCACCTTGCCTCCATGAACATGTCACAAGACTGGCTTTAGAATGCACGACATGTCAGATTTACAACTCAGGTATGACATTGCGCACACTGAGAGGAACGATACCCAAACCAAATGGCCCATTCAGAGAGCTCCACATTGATTATGTAGACATGGGAGAAAGATGTAACGGGGCTCGCTACATGATCGTGGTTGTATGTCCATTTTCGAGATGGGTGGAGGCAGGCCCCTGTGCGCGCCCTGATGCGAAGGGCGCCGCGAAGTTCCTAGTGCGGGAAGTGTTCCCGCGCTGGGGGATTTGCGAAGTTATTCGCTCAGATAACGGCACGCATTTTGTTAACGAACTATTCAAGGAAGTGACTACCCTATTGGGAATAAAGCACAAATTATGTTCAATTTATCATCCTCAAAGTAATGGCGTAGTGGAAAAAATGAACGGTCTGTTAAAAAGCAGATTGTCGAAACTGTGTTTTTCCCTTAAAAAAGACCTGGATGTACTGCCTGCCTTTGGCCTTGTTCGAGTTACGAAATCAGCCAAGTAAAGACCACCACTTGTCCCCGCATGAGATCGTCACGGGAAGGAGAATGCACACAGCGCATTCACCTCTCCGTGAACGTTCTGATGCACACAGAAGCGCAGCGATATTAGGAGAGGAGTTCACAGAGTACTTGAAAAAACTGACACGGGCAGCGCGCGTAATTGCAAAGCAACTAGCCCCCCCCTCTACAAGAGAGGAGGGGAACACAACAGAAACAGAGACAATGCCGGAAAAACCATTACAACTAATGCCTGGTGACCTTATATATGTCAGAAGTTTTGTGCGAAGGTGGAATGCACCACGTTTCCATGGCCCTTATGAGGTAGTGTTTTGCACACCCACAGCAGTAAAGGTAAAGGGCCTACGATACTGGGTGCATTTGACAGACGTACGCAGAGCTTATAGCGCCGCGGAAGGTGAGGTACAGGACGGGGCACAGACAACTGCGGACAATGAAGTTGTGCAGAATGGATGATGGAAATTTTGTGTGCATTAAGTGTTGAACACTGAACGCGAATGGCGCACGACATGCGTACTGAAATGAACATGTGTATATACATATATATATATAATTTTTGCAACTTTTGAAGGTTTTTTTAGTAATTTTTGAGTTTTGGAGAAGTTTTCTTTTCTCTCTCTCTCTCTCTCTCTCTCTCTCGACTTTTCTCTTTATGTATGAAATAATGTACTGATAGTAATATTTGTAAAGTTACCTTGTCTGTGGACATACCCCCTCCTTCACCCACTCCCATACTTTGCCGATAAATTTCACAACGTTCTAAATGTTTACATGCGTGTACTTAATGCACTTTTATGTCTCAAACAGGATTTACTATGGCATCGGATGGGCAGCCTGCAACTAATAGATTTGTTAGATTTAGAGAAATGTTAGTGGATAGATTGACATATTCATACGAATGCGGTTTATCAATGTGTGTTATTGTGTTCTTCATCTCCATATTCTGCCTAATGACACATTGGGTCATAGCGTTCATCTCTACTGAGATGAACGAGGGGGGAGGGGGGAGTAACACCACCCTTGCCCCTGGCACGAATTCAATCACAAATATGAATATTAAAGAAGGTGATTTTTTGATCTGGGATGGATCCCGCCTTGTATGGGGCTACTACACTGCACCACCCACTGCTGCCCCGTCACGATCAAAAGATAAAGATATGGAAAATGATACAATGTCCCTACCTGAAATATATAACAGCCCCACTACCCTTCCCGCCCCGATACAAAACAGCGACTTGTTGTTTTTTGAGGAAAATGGAAAAGTAATTACAATGACAGAACACAAGTCCCTATATAAAAAAATTGGAAAAGGGGGGAGGGAATGTGAAAGGGGGGCCTATTCTTACAGCTATCGAAACTATAAGGTATAGGAGGGGGGAGAGAAGTAGGCGAAAAAGAGAGACAAGCAGGAGGGGGTATGATGAGTATTATGGGTTAGGATTAGACAAGATGGAAGACCCACGACACCCCCACCAAGCAAATAAATGGTATGCAGATATGAGTACAACAGCTAAACAGACAACTAATGAAAGCTGCTATGTCTGTTCGCTCATCCCCCATGCATCAGGTACACCCAAAGTGTTGTTGCCAAGAGAATTGCCCATTGTGGATGCCCAATGTCTCCTTCATCTCACACTGTGTAGAATAAAGAACACCTTTCAAGCACACGATGTCTCTTTCAAAATAATACAGGACAACAAAACGTGCTATTCAAAAGAGTCTGGAGTGGTCTGTCCTAAAGAACCTTTCTTTGCAATACAAGGGACGCTGTTTTCAGAAAACAAATGGAAAGATGAAGAAGTACTCTGCAAAGCGGAAGCACTGAGAGGTGTCCAACCAGACAAACTGCGATGGATGGAAAAAACGTGCTTACCAATATGGAAAGAACACATCTCTAAACTAACATGGGTAACAGCGATGGAGAAACCCTTCAAGCTACAAAGTGAAATACAAAACGAACTATGTTTCAAGGGGGAAGGAAAAGTGGCAATGGGAACGAACAAAAACTGTAACAAAACTCTCACCATCCCAGACATGAAAAAAGGAACAGCAGCACTAATGGACACATACTGGGTGTGCGGGAATCAGGCTTACTTGCACCTTCCCCAGACATGGAGTGGCAGCTGCTCAATGGCCACTTTGCATTCGGCCCTAATGGTGATTCCAGAAAGCCACGTCGACAAAAATAAAAAAACGCAAGGAAACATGAACAAGGACGAGACGTCTCCCACTGCAGAACCACACCTCTATGTCCTGTCCTCCGGAGGGAAAGAAGAGGAGCTATCACGGAACAAGCGAGCATCAAACTATATATCACAAGCGTCATCCGATTTATTGGCACAGATCCCAGACAGGTATCGCCTGTTCAGCTCCGTGGAAACATTTTTTGCATCTCTGGTCTCAAGTGTCCAAGCAAGAGCAAATGCAAAATGGCTTCAGATCACACGGTGGGAACTGATTCAGCTGGCCAATGACACTGAAGAAGGATTCAACATAATAAAGGTGGAATTACGAGCTCTGCGACTAATGACCATGCAGAACAGGTATGTTCTGGACCTGCTAACAGCAATCGATGGAGGTGTTTGCCGAAAAATAGGAAGTGCGTGCTGCACGTTCGTACCTTCTGAAGACGCAGAAAATGGGTCCCTGTCCCACGTCATTGAAGCAGTCCATAACCTGGGAGAGAAAATGAAGCTGGAAGGTGGGGCTAAAGACAGCTCATGGTTCGACAATATCTTCTCCTGGGTTCCCTCCTGGCTTGGAATGACGATGAAATTATTGATACCGGTTGCGGTGGTCCTCCTCGTGGTGTTCTGCCTGTGCCAGGTGGGCCTTCGATGTTGTGCTAACGCAGTCCCTAACGGTGCGATGATGATGGTGACAATGGGCAACTCAGGTGGTACAATTAAGGCAACACAAGAAGTACATGTACAGACAGGACCGGATAATACTCCCAGATACCAGTTAGTGCCCATGTGCCGTGATAAGTACATAGTAGACAAACTATGGCACACCACTATCAAAGAACCCCGAGATGTGGAACTGGAATGGTATGAGGAGGTCTGGGTGGACTTGGAAGAGACGGGTGACTGTATATATTTAACCTGTACCCCAGATGAGTATGCTAGAAGAGGTGAGAGCTTGAGGGGGGTATGCAGAGCCTGGATGCCTAGAAAAGGAACACCTGCATGGGATGACGCAGTGATAGAGGAGCAGGAATGCAGAAGATTAGAAGAGCTAAAGAATTCGTTACTTTAGTAACGAAAGGGGGGAAATGTAGGGGAGGACTGGCCGCAAGGCCCTCCTCACCTGCAGCCTTCTCCCCAGGTGAGGACCATGACTCGGTGGCCGTCCCCTCATGCCACCCGGGCCCAGGTGGAGGAGGGGTCACCCGCCGACGACATTGCCCACACATATCCGTTCCCTGCATATACCCAAATTCAGTTAGGCCTAGAAGCCATCTTGTTTAGCAAACATGGCGTGAGTTCAGCACACTGTAGCAAGGCCCCCACCTTTGGAGGACCTTTCATGCATCTCTGCCGCCGCAGTAGCCTTGGTAGATCCGCTGCGAGCGCGTTCCCATGAGAAAGTCGGATATGAACTAACCCGAGATGCTAACATTGTAACATTAGTCTCATCCACAATGTAATATCGCACCCGGTATGACCTGGTCCGCGAGGCCGGGGTGACGGGAAAAAAGCTGAAGCATCACTATCTGAAGAAAGTAGAAAATAATTCAAGTATTGGCATTAACAAACTACCTCGGGTTAAACAGATCATGTAAACTGTGAATAAACCATAAAGATGTAACGTTACATGATACCACCCTAGGTCTGGACTAGTGCTGCTACAACCACAGAGAAAGATGTCGGCCAAATGTATAGCCTTTACTTACTCATATATGTTTCCTTAATCACCTAACGCAACGAGCATCAATTTCTGTAGGCCATAACCTAGAACGACCTCGTGTAACGTTTAATGTACATAAAATAATCACATCATGTAGTAAATATAATGTTAGGTAACGAAAAGGTACTCGGACCGACTGTATTAAAGAAATGTGTAACGAAATGGAAATATATATGTGTGTTTAAATAACATCAAAATAAGGCGGAACATTATAAAAGCTCTGCATTTAAAAGTTAGCAACGCACGAGGAAAAAACCTTTGTGAGTATATGCAAGGCCATTCTCCCTCCCACCCGGCCAAGCCTGCCAGATAAGGAAGCTAAGGCCTGTGCCGCGCTCCCTCACCTCCCCCAACCAAGCTGGAGCCGCTTCAGAGAGTCAGAGGCCCCGGTACCGCATCCAAGGCCACAGCCCACCACCTGGGTTATTTACAGCACGGTAATAAACCCACGTTTTGAATCCTCTGATCTACCAGCACCCTCTCGTAAAGTCCACAACCCTCCCCCTAGACCACCCCAAGAACGACCCCCATCACTGGGACAAGACACAGAGACCCATTTATATAATAACTTCTAACGCGGTAGACAGGCATGTACCAGTCGTCTCAGGCCCCAAAACTCAGCCCCTCGACCTAGAATACCGGTCAATAGGACACAGGTAAATCTCACCCTAACCGACAATCACCGGACCTCTCAAGAGGTGCATTCCTCATGCGTTGCGTTTATTGTATAAGACAAACTGCTGAGCAATTTATTGATGAACTTAGATGTCGTTTCTTGAATAACTGCAGTGTGCATGGCCTAGGGCAAACGAGTCAGGAGAGGTATTCATCTTTGTCACAGGCTGCCCCAGCATACCAACACCGCTCGGATGACCTCAAGCTGGCCTGCCAGGCCCAACCCAACCCACGAGGCTGACCAGTGACGTCCTCACGCCAAGACCAACCGCGCTGCAGCAACACCTATAGTTAGTCGACGCCACCCAATCCCAATTAACTTGTGCCCCCTATAGTGTGTAGGTTCTGATGACGTTTTTTGTATTAGAAATACGCCTGTCTTTGCTATTGTCAGACAGAGCGCTCTCGGAGGTTGCAGAGTTCTTTGCATGCCCTATTCTTTGGATAAACTCCCACTTACGCTCACCCGCACTCTGTCTTGGTCTTATTCCCACTACGGGAGAGTCCCTTATTGTCTCTCATTGCGGGGAGGATCGTGCTGAAATTGGGGGCGCTTCCTTTCAGGAGTGTCATGCCGTGCACTTTTAGCTTGTGGAGCAAATATGCACTTTGGGTTGCATTTCTTTTTTCAAAATTGTGTTGTTGAATTGACTACGGCTTGCAAGGGTTGGCATTAAAGACATGGATTTTATATTTTGTGGAGTTAATTGTTCTATGATGTCAGGGGCAGATGTGGTCTTCCCATATAGCTCATGGATTAGTCCAGTTTGTAAAATGGATTTTGTATATTTAGTAAGCCGACCAGTTCTAAAGCTTTGCATAGGTGAGATCTGCAGACTGATGCATGTGTTGAGTTAGTTCTCTGTAGCGAAAATGTTGCCAGAGATTTACATTTTCAATGCTGCTGAGTGTGTTACAGCATTGTTTGTGTCCTAATGTTTTGAAAATAGGTTGAACTTTTACTGGTGTTAACTGTAGGAGGTCTCTGAAAGCAATAACGTGTTTTCCTCCAAACAGTTCTTCGTAGTCGGTTTTTAGGACTTCTTGCATTCTGAGATGAAATAAAGCCAACATGAGGTTGGAAATCATGCTTACTTCATGTATCAGAAGCACCTTCATTTGTTTCAGAATTCTGCATACTTCAGTAGCAGCTTCTGCTGATAATGTGTAGCATTCAAATTTGTTTTGCTGTTCTACAGGGAGGAGCAGTAGTCAGTGGAAAGTTTCACCTCCTATGTTTTAGGCAGCTAAACCTGTGGGGGTTGTTACAACAGCTGAAAGGTTGTTTTTTGTTAAGTCTTGTAAAAAGTTGCTGATTATTTTAATTAAGAATGTTTTGCCAGGCCAGCTTCGCCACTTACATACAGGAGCAGAGGTTTATAATTTTTACAGCTACAAGTTTAAGTTTCATGTTTAAAATCAAGTTCAATTTCTTCTGTGACTTCAAGATACACTGTGAGTTGTTCATCATTTAGCTGTGATTTCAGCACTGACAAGTCTTTTTCAGATTGTTTAGATTGACACATGGTATTTTTATTTTCATGCTATGCTTCATTTAAAATCAGTGGCTCTTGGCTTCCTGTAAGAGAAGGTTGAGTGCCTTCAGGAATCTTTTTATCTAGTAGAGCTTCAATTTATTCGTCATGTTGGCGTTCATTGTCCAACATTTGTTTGTACTGTTTAACATTGACATTTATTATGCTGCTTACATTTCATTGCATGCGAATGAAATGAGTCATGGACACCTAATAATTATTTTCTTTTCTCCAAGGTTTAAAAAGTTGCAGTAGGGCCATGTAATAAGTTATCTGTGTTGTGGAGATTTAAACGATAACTTTATATGAGTAATCAGACTGGGCTTGGTAAGTTTTACTAGGCTTCCTTCACAAGTTGAGAGTGAATATTTGACAGTTGTCTCATCTGGCATGACTTTTTTTTAGTAGTAGGTTTGGGCTATGTCAGACAGGCACGTATTTTCCAAAGCAGTTCCTTTGTTTGGGTAGTATGTGTCAATTAAAGTATTTTTAAAAAATGTCCTGGCTGTTGGGATGATTTGTGGCTATTGTTTCTATCTCTTGGTAGGATTTTAGTACTCTTTTTCGTGATGAAGCTTGACCAAGGTTTAGGCAGACAATGTTTTCAGATTTCCCATACAAGGGTGTACCTATTAAACGGTCTGCAGCCTTGTAACATCCGCATTCTCTAGGGGAGAGCATTTATATACCAAAGCTGTACAATTTTTGTGACAGTGTTTAGTCAGATGATATGTCATCCCAGGGGTCTTTTGGCTCTGTTTTCTCCGCTTTGGTGAGCAAGGCTGCAACATATCTTGCAACTGCAGTGTAATTATCTGCAATGTATTGTATGTCTATATTTGCATTCCACAAGAGGGCAATGATTGCATTATAATCCTTGATGTACTTGGATGCTTCATCCCCTAAAATGTAGTATGTGATTTTAGTGGATTTCCCTTTTACACTGTGTCTAACAGAAGAGATCAAGTTATTTACTTGTCCTTTTGTGCAAACTGGTCTAGGGAAACCAAGGTGACATTTGATATAGTATTTACCTTTGTTTTTATGTCGACATTGGCAGTATTTGCCACACTTATGTTTTTGGAAGTGTAAGATGTATGTACGTAGGTCACTATGTGTGGATTCTGAAGGGATGTCACAGATAATGTTTTTTTGAATAAATTGTAAAGCAGTGGCATCGCTATCATGGCCAAATTTGGGAGCATCTTTTATCCACAAAAGCATGTGGATGTGTGGTGCAACTCTGGATTGATATTCTTTTCTCCAAAAGAAGTGTTGCACTTCTCTGAGTGGAGGCACATTTGTATTGTAGTTAAAGTGCAGCATATCAATGAAGTACCTTGATATATTAACAGGGTCAAGAGAACATAGTACTCCTGGTGTTTTTACCAACATCCGACACATACTTTGGTATTTCAGCAGATGTGTTTTGAAACTTAAATATTTCTTTTTTGTATGTGTTTGTAAGGTGGGTTGTATTTGTGGGGTTTTCGCTAATGTTTGCAAAGGTTACTAAATTTTCAAATTCAACTTCAGTTCCAAAGTATTTACTTTGGATATGCTCTATTGCGCGAAGGAGTTATTTGACCGTTCCATGCAGGAGAATGCTATTTAAAGTGTGCAGTTCTAGAGCAGGACTCTTTGCAAGGTACAGTCTATGCACAAGGTTTCATATAGTGGAATGGTGTGTTGCTAACATGTTGGTGTGGAAGGTGCTTTTGCAAGCAGTTCCTGAAATGCAGGCTAATGAATGGTTGCAGTCCTGTGTGGATGCGCACTAGGCATGAGTCCGTGGTTTGTAGAGTTTTTATTGTACTTTTGTCTTTTAGCTTCACATCGTGATTGAGGAATTGTCATAAAGATTTAAAGGATTGTTGGCCTATGTTACATATTGAGCTGCACGTCCGTAACATTTGGTTGAAAGTTTATTGGAGACGTTTTTTTGTTGTTCTTGTTTATAAGCGTCTTCATTGAAAAATTGTTCTATGCTGCTTGTGTGAATCCATTTACCATCACGGAAGTTTGAAAAGTTATCTATATTGACATTGTGCATGTTTAGAAGTACTTTTGGTAATTTATTGATTCATTTAGCTAGTGGTTTCCTTTCATGCGCTGTCAATTAGAGCTTCGAGGATTCGTTTTCTGCGGTAGTTTTTAAGGGTAGGTCGTGACTTTTTAGCTGTCTTTATAAGATTGTTAGGAACTCTACAGTGGAAAATTGTTTGTAAAATTAATTATTTGGATTGCTTTACTGTGGCTATGTTAACATTGGTAGATATAGTATTAGGTTCATTACTTGGTCTGCTTTTGTTTATACATATTTTTTTACTTTTAGATTTTGCAAGAGGGGTCTTAGTTGGTTTAGTGGTGGCTGGTTTAGTTTTGTTGAGTGATTTTACTAGCTCTTTTGTTTTAATGTTTTCTATAAATTGTGTTAGAGGAGGATGACCATATGGCTTGTTTGTATGGTTATCCGCTCTATTTTTTCTTTGTTTTCTACTGAGTTGCTTTTTAGTAGGCATTCTGTTCTCTCTGTTTGGGAACAAAGAAAGGTTGTGTTTGAAAGTTTTGGAATGCTTTGTTTGAAAGTTGTGGAATGTTTATGCATGTATTGTGCATGGGTGTGTGTGTGATTGTGCAGTGGGATGATAGGTGTAGTTGGGAAGGTTGTAAGAGTAAGAGGCTATACAGGTGGGATAGGATTGGGTTAGTGAGTAAGGGAGTGGTGGTGGGATTGAATAAGTAGGGACATTATGATGTTTTGAGTAAAACAGTGGTTGTTATAATGGTGTGATTTAGTGCAGAGGGATGAGGGTTGTGTGGGTGTAATGGAAAAGTGGTGAAGAAGTGTGTCTATGTGTGCTAATGTGTGTTAATGATTTGGAATGCAATGTGTTTGAAAGTTGTTGTGTTGGAATTAGGACCTCATGTGCATAGGGGTATGGCATATTAAGGAAGGGAAATTGTGGTATAGAAGTTGTTGAGAGATGTATGCGAGAGCAGATAGAATGGTGTCACTATAAGGGATGTAATGAAAAAGGTTGGAAAGTATGACGTTTATACGGAAGGAGAAATGGGATAATTTGCATTTGAAAGTGTTTCTTTTCGAAGCATTTTGTTGAAAGTTCAAAAAATGCATATATGCATTTATAGCAGCACTGTGTCTAAGAATTTTGTAAAGGAAAGGAAAAGCTGGTGTGAAAGATTTGTAGAAAATTTGTAAGTGGCACTTGGTGTGTGGAAGTTTAATTTGTTGGCAGTACATGTAACTGCCACTTGATGTGAGCCGGTGCTGAATGCTGCAATACATGGATTTGATAGTGGTAAAAAATCAGAACATGCTCATTGAGAAGCTTACTACAGGGTAAGTCAGAACCCTGTATATATGCATGTGTCAAAGTGTTGAAAAACATACTTTAAATAATATAAGCATACCTACATCTTGTTAGATTCATATGTTGTTGAATCTGCTAATAAAAATCTTGGAAAGTTTCACAGTAGATTTTGAGGCAGGTGGCTGTGAGTAACAGGAGCTATTTACTCAGAGTTGAAGAGTACATCTGAAGTCTTGAACTGAGATGACAGGGTTACATGTAGAGTTTTTGGATGTGATTGGTGGGTGGATGTGTGACTGTTCTAAAGCAGCCAATGAGGGAGTGTTTCAAACATAAAAGTAAAAAGGGTAAAAGGGCTACCCTCTGCTATGGTGTCCGCGGACACCGCGCATGCCGTCCGGGTCCTTTACAGATGCCAGGCATGGAAAGAGGACTGTGGAGACCGTGGACAATCAAGGTGTCTGGGTGTGGTGTGTAGGAAGACTGGGTAGCAAGAGTTATCATTGTTGTGTGCAGTAAAGATGGCTATGGCTTTGAGGAAGCAGAGTGTCTGGATGGTGGGTGATTCTTGGGTCAACTGGCTAATGGTGTGAGCAGTAAGGATTGTCTGAGAACCTTGGATTAGAAAAATTTGAAGTTTCATGGTATGGAGTTCATTGAACGAAGTGGGCAGAATTTCTCCAGTTCTGAGAATATGGTTACTTTCAAGTATCCGGACATCATTGTTGTTCACTGTTGAGGCAACAGCTTGGGCTATGTCACCGGAATGTCCTTACAGTTTGCCATGAAGGATGCATTTGAAAAGTTAATGGAACTGTTCCCACATTCCAAGATAGTTGTTTCTCAGATAGCTCAATGACAAATGTGGCAGCATTTATTTTGTCCACAAAACAAAGATGTATGTGCTTGTTTGCGGTATATTGGCATGACATCTTTTCATAATGAAAATATCAAATTTGATGTCAACATTGCTCGAAAAGATGGAGTGCAGTTGACTGATGTTGGCAATCTGATTTTTTTCAAATGTTCAAAATGCATTGAAACAGTTTCTGTGAATACATAAAATATAGATTGAAGTATTTTTTAGTAGTTGTAGTAAACATTTGTGATGTAGTAAACATTTGTGATGTCATCTTTGACGAATCTGCCCAAAACGTTCCAAACAATACACAGCATCTGAATCATTTTGGTTTTGTTTCATTAAGGGGGTACACAGCTATAGGAGGGGTCCCAAAGCTTTCTAAATTTTGATTGCTTTGAATGGGAAAGACATTTCCATCACAGCTGCAGGCCAAACCACTGCACAGATGTTCACCAAACTTGTGTGAGGAGCTTTGGCCGAGTCCCGAAAGCATGCTTCTGCAAATTTGGTGTTCATTTGTCTGGTGTTTAATTTTTTTTAAATGCCAACATGTAGGCACAACCCAATAATAATATACCGTGTTGGCGGAACACATGGCCACTAGGGACAAGCTCTGGGGATAAAGTGGCCACTCGGCCTGGCCTGCAACAATGCCCATTGTGTATTCTGAGATGCTTAGTGGTGCCTGCCACTTGGCTGAAGCCTATGCCTGAGGGATTGTGGCCACTGGCCATGGCTGTGAACAGCTGCAGATGGTCCTATTATGGGGGAAAGAGTGGCTGCTGTGCCAGGCTACAGGCGATGACCAATGTTAACTGTGTGTTGAGTCATGGAGCAGGCAACATGGCCAATGGCCATGCCCTGGACAATCTGGCCACAGGCCTTGGTCACCAGGGACCGGCTATTGGGTTAAAGTGGAAGCAGGGGCCAAACTCTCCTCTGAGATGCTTAGCTGGGCCTGCAACAAGGCTGAGGTATATGCCCCAGGGATTATGGTCACATCCTATGGATGCAAGCCATGAACAGTAGCCCACAGTCCCATTATGGGGTTATAGTGGTCACTGGCCCAGGCTACAGGCAATGGCCAATGTTTACTGTGTGTTGATTAGTGGGGCAGGCAACATAGCAGAATATCATGGTCCATGGAGTGTGGCCATAGACCACGATCACAAGTTATGGATAGTGGCCCAAGGTCCCATGATTGGCCTGCAGCCTGGTCACTAGGGAAAGCTGCAGACCAGGCCCATTATCAACTCTGGGTTGTTTTGCAGGGTCGGCAACATCTCTGAAGCCCATGCCCCATGATTTGTGGCCACAGGCTGTGGAGAGTGGCCCACAGTTCGATTATGCTATAGTGGGAACTGTCCCAGGCTGCAATCTAGGTCTAGTGGCTGTTGTGGGTCGCTTGGTGGGGTCTGGGACTTGGCTGAACCTCATTCCCAAGGCACTTAAGCCATAACTTGCATCCCCAGCATGTGGTGCTCAAAATGATGTATGTCAATTTGCCCTACACAATATATGTTAAAGGGAATGTATAGTTGTTTCCTTTATTTTAAAGAACTATTAATAACGGACATACAGTGCTTGAACAGAGTGAAACATTTTCAGTTATAAAAAAGTTATGAAATTCACTGAAAAAACCTTCTTAAAGGCGCATTATCTTTAAGTTGTCCTGCCCAATTTCTTCTGTAGGTTGGTTGATGAGGCTTCAGATATGTTTGACCCCTATCCTCCAGGGGCTGCAACCACTGGCCATGGCCCATCAATGGACAGTGGGCCCTAATGCCATTATAGGGGTGCAGTGGATGCTAGACCAGGCTGCATGTTACCAGGTTCTGGCTTGTGTGAAAAAAAAACAGCTGGATGCTTGAAAACAAGCTCCGACTTAATCCCTCTAAATTCGAGGTCATTGTATTGGGTTCAAAAAATCGATTGACTGATTTTCACTCAGGGATTCCGTGTCTAGCCCTCTTTGATGTTCCGACCACTTTTTCCACCAAGGTTAGAAATCTAGGCCGTGTCTGGCAGTTGACTCACATGTCAGAGAAGTCGTTAAATCCATCTCCTATCAACTTAAACTGTTGAGACCTGTCCTGCCTCTTATTTCAGAATCAGATCGACCCACGGTTGTAGGGATTCCGGTCAACTCCAGATTGAATTACTAAAAGACACTCTTATTTGGCATTCCAACTGGTCAGATTCATCGCCTCCATGACACCCACAATGCTGCAGTTAGACTTATTTATAGCCTCCCCAGTTCTGCTTCAGTCTCTCCATACCGCAGGAGCCTTCATTGGCTGCCGATTCAGCAGAGGATGCTTTTCAAGACACTTTGTCTGATTTTTAAGTGTATTCACAGCACTGCCCCTAGTAACGTTGCCCCTAAAATCTCTCTGCACCGTCCATTGCACTCTCTTCAATCTGTGGAGATGGGTGTTTTCTATTAGCAGCCCCTGTATTTCAAACCTACTGCCTGCTGAAATCCAGAAGACTGACTCTTTGGCTCTGCTTCAGAAGAAGCTGAAAACTGATCTGTTTCAATGATTTTCTCTTCCTGAATAC
The DNA here is from genome assembly GCF_040938575.1 of Ambystoma mexicanum. Taxonomy (NCBI): domain Eukaryota; kingdom Metazoa; phylum Chordata; class Amphibia; order Caudata; family Ambystomatidae; genus Ambystoma; species Ambystoma mexicanum. Next base: position 609,085,452 of record NC_090937.1, read on the forward strand.
ATCACTTCTTAGCTTTTCCCATGTCTTGTTTTAACATATGTGCCCAGATGCAGTTTCTGATTGGTTCCTCAAACATGTGTGCATTATAAATTCAAAAATTAAATCGGTGGATACAAAGGGTTATTTGGTGGGGCCGGGGTCATGGTTGAGCCTCATACCCTAGGCAACTTCAACTTGCATTCCCTACATGTACTGCTTGAAACGACACACACCAGTATGCACTGTAAAATATATGTTTGTTAAAGGAGCACTACAGTTCTTTTGTATTTGTTAAAATAGGAACTATTAATAACTTACATAGAGTGCTGGAGCATCATGAAACATCTTCAGTTATAAAAAACCATTGAAATGCAGTGAAAAATGTTATTAAAGGGACGTTATTGTTAAGTTGTCCTAATAAAAACCTTTGAAATCAGGAGAATAATCTTTGTCAAAGGGACATTATGGTTAAGTTAATAAAAACCTATGAAAGTCGGTGGGAAATCTTTGGTAAAAGGGCGCAATAAATGCAGTGCAAAATCAAAAGAAATCAAGAAATTCAAATTATGATAAGCTGTGCAACCAGAATTTGCACCCCCATCATGCACTGCTCAGACTACCACACATGACATCAACGATAACATCATAAATGGCATCATCAATGACATTACTAATGAGATCATATATGACATCAGTAATTTGCAAAAATCCTGGCAGAAAGGGATTACAAGGAGTTGTGTTTAGGGTATCGCTACAAACATATGAAGGGTGATAGGTAGGTCTCTCATGAACTAGTTCATGTATCACAAAATGTACTTATTCAAACAGAAACTATTTGCTGAGATTCTGTTGATAATATAGCAATCTAAAAATGCATTAATATGGGCAATGGCTGCAGCCTGGACCATAGACATATAGTTATTTGTATCTGGAAGATAAGTTGAAGCCTATCAGGACCTTGTTAAACTTGGAGTCAAGGGCTAAGTATACAAGAATTACTAGACACGTGTGTGGATAACAGCCGGCAGATAACGTCTAGTAAGTGGGAAACAAATACTGTGACCAGAGAATTAAACTGTCATCTTGCAAATAAAGGATAAAACAATTATTATCTGTCTGGGGCCTGCTTATTGTTCCATGTATGTGCACCATGAGCTCAAGCCAAACCCTAAGGAAATGAATTTAAGACCATTCACAAGGTTAAGGCCTACATATACAGCACCTTCACGGTATGATTGTTATGTTTTCAATGCAGTACCTCCAGGTCAAGTACTCTGCTTAAACTGCTTACTGTCACTCAACAAAAAGAACTTCCTAGGAAATGTGATGTCAACAGTGATGTCATCAATTATACCATTTTGTTGAGTGACATTATACCATTTTGACGACCTGAGTGTAGGTTAGAGCAGTGCAGGGTGGGGGCGCAAGTTATGGTTGCATAGCTTACCATAACTGGTCAATTTCATTGGTATTTAGTTTTTGCACTGCAACCTTAACAACGTTCTTTTTACATTTCAGCAAAATAACTTTGTTAAAGGGACATTCTGGTTAAGTTGCCCTAATAAAAACGTTTAGAATGCAGTGAAAAAACACTGTTAAAAGGGCAATATGGTAGCTGTGCAAAATCTAAACACCAGAGAACTTTGCCAGTTATGGTAAGCTACACAGCCACAACTCGCATGACCACCATGCACTTTGCATATGACACACATGACATCACAGATGCTATCACAAATGGCATCATCGATCAACTGACGTCATAACGCTACCGCACCCGTCCTGTTCGACGGGGCCATGTAGTTTGGGATCAGCACCGGCTGTTCACAAACACATATGGCGCCGATTTACTAACTAAACATTTTTTCAGTGTTACTTACAGGAAACAATACTTGCCATTAGTAAAATGTAAGTTTGCACAAAATCCAACATAAGTCCCGCCTGATTCAGAAACAAAATACGCAACACAAAATAGCAGAACAAAGTCCCATGTGCAGAAGCCACGTTGCTACAAGTGAATGCGGAGTCCAAACAACAATCCCAACTTGACAAACACATTCTTCCCGCACAAATAAAGATTTTTCCCATACACTGAAACACTTTCACCATCCCATCCATACCTTCCGTCACTGTGCACAACCAAAAATGTTTCATACATCATGCATCACACTTCGACCATCACTCTCATGGTGCAAGTTACACTACTGGATATTGACTTTCCCTGCCCCCAAAGTCTCATAATCAACACCAGCCAGCCATGGGTGTAGGACATGGGGTGACAGGGGGACAAATCCCCCCCACAATTTTGAGTGGGGGGATACAATGGCATTTATCGCCCCCAGTTTGTGTGTCTGAGCTGGAGTCTGCTACTCTGCAGCATGTGCACTGGTGCGTGCAAACTTCAGACTCTGAAGTGACTCTGAAGTTTGTATGCAGCAGGTGCGGGCGGGCTGGGAGGATTCTATCCTTTCATTCTGTTACAACAACAGGTGGGGGAGGGGTAGTGGGGAACGCAGGTCAGGACCACGAGCAATAGTTGTTGACAACAACTCTTGCTTTTGCGTTTCCTTCCTCCTCACCCACCCCCACCCCTGCGCATTTAGTGTCACGTGCCGCAGCAGGCTAGCCAGGCCCACCGGGAATACAGCACATGCCAGGCCCTGGTGCGCAGTGCAGTGCTGTGCAGCCTCCTCTCACCTTCCCAGAAGAAGCCACTAGCAGTCGGCAAAGCGTGCTGCTAGGCTTCTGAGAGAGTGTGTGTGTGAGTGAAGTGAGACTACTACTCCTGCTCTGATTACTTACTGGTAATCTTCATTACTCCTAGTCCTACTCTTCCTCGTCACAGTACTTACTTCATGAGGCACCTGCCTCCGACACAGGACCTTCTTCTATTTCTTTAAATCTCTATAACTCCTCCCCCACATCCATGTCACTCAGTTTCATATTACCAAGCCGGAGCATGGGACCTTCCCTGCAGGGAGGGTGAGGAGGGTCGTCAGTACTGTGACGAGGAAGAGTAGGACTAGGAGTAATGCAGATTACCAGTAAGTAATCAGAGCATTACCTCCACGTCCACTCTTCCTCGTCCCAGTACTTACTCCATGAGGTATACCAAAGCAGCAACGGGGAAAAGGTCCCAATGAGACACAGAGCCAAAAACAGTGCAGCAAAACACACCCACAATAACTCTTAAATCACATCCCCACAGACAAAACTCCAACCACGAAGGAACCAACCCCCGAGTGGGAGAAACTCAACCCATAGCGGTTGATGAAAATGCCTAGACCAGCCACGGCGGCAGCCATACAAATCTCTTGCAGAGAAAAACCCTCCTTGCATCGGCCCAGGAAGCCGCCAAACCCCTGGCAGACCGCCCCTGATTGTGCGCAGGCACAGGCAGGCCAGAAGCCACATAGGCCCTAGAGATCACAACCCGGAACCACCGGAAAATGGAAACCACAGATGCGTTATGCCCAGCCCCAGCCGGACCACAAGCAATCAGAAGACTATCAGATTGGTGGAAAAAGCAAACCAAGCCAAATACTCCAACGCGTCCCGCCGGACATCAATGTTAAGCAGAGCCACCTCCTCAGGCGTTCTTGGATCATGAAAGAAGTCAGGGAGAACCAGACCCTGAGAGGTGTGAAAACCGAGAGACAACTGAAGGGAGAAACATCGGACCACACTCCGGCACCACCGAGTCTGGCAGCACCCTCAGGAAAGGAGCGTGACATAAGAGAGCCCCAATCTCCCCAAGCCTACGGGCAGAAGTGAGGGCAATAAGAAAAGCAGATTTCAGTGTAAGATGTTTGATATCAATCTCGGAAATGGGCTCAAAAGGAGGCCCGTGAAGGAACTGTAATACAAGAGGGAGATCCCAAGAGGAAAACCCTTTATCAGCACAAGGACGGGAAGAAGAAAAACCCTGGATCAACTTCCCCACCAACACCTCCCCATCCAAGTGACCGTCAGAGTCCCCCAAAAGGAATTTCATGGAGGCCCACTGAGAGCGAAGCCTGGAAAAACTGCCAGGCCCCTGTCAAAACCCCTCCTGGAGGAACCGAAGGATAGCAGAGGCCAGAACGCAGGGGAGGGATCCCAGACCGTCCATACCAGTCTCGGAAATTGCCCCAATGTCTGCCTAACACCTTCAGAGTGGAGGGTCTAAGAGCATCCATTTGGACTCAACTACAGGATCTGAGAACCCCTGAGATATCAACCTAGACTGAGCAATAGCCACACCGCCCATTGCATCCGGTGGAATTCCAACCGCAGATCCCCTTGAAGGGGACACGGCCACCTCGGAACCAGCCAAGGTTCCTAGGACCGAAGCTCCAACAGAGAGGGGAGCCAACTCCGGCGGGACCAGAACGGAGCTAACAACAACACAGTCACCCTGGACACTCTGATGCGCCAAACCACCCGGGGCAGAAGGGGAATAGGCGGAAAGGCATAAAGGAAAACCCCAAGGCCACTGTACAGAGAGGGCGTCCATCCCCCAATCCCCTCAGCCTGAAACCGAGAGCAGAAGAGGGGAACTTCTGCTGAGGCCGGGGATGCAAACAGGTCTAGAACCAGGGACCCTAATCTGACACAGGTCACCGCAAAGACCTGGGCCAACAGGACCAGTTCCGCAGAGGAGTGAAAACCGGCGTCTGAGAAGATCCGCTTGAACATTGTCCACCCTTCTGATACGTGAGGCCACCAGAGACACCAGATGAGAGTCCTCCCAGGTGCCTATCAGCGCTGCCAGAGCATTCAAGGAGTGGCCGGAACCCCTTTTGCAGTTGACATATGCCAAGGCCGTCGTATTGTCCAATCGGACCAAAAACCGCCGACCGTCCAGCAACTCCTCGAAGTACACCAGAGCTTGGACAATGGCACAACTCTTGCCAATTGGATGATCGCCGGCTCTCCCCAGATCTCACAACCCTTGAGCTGAGAGGACCCCCAATGTAGACCCTTTCTGCTGGTGTTGGTAGTAGGAGAGGCCACAGGAGGAAGGACCATGCACACCTCAGCCTGTAGACCTGAAACCCCCCGCCACCATAGCAGGGACACTCGCAGCGGTGGGGACACTGAAAACAAAACTACGAAAGCCGAGATGTCAGGAGCCAGTGGGAGAGAGTATAAGACACCAGGAGACGTAACCGAAGACGGGCTCAAGGAACTGGAAAACATGCAAGACGCCACGTGCCCCGTAACTTCAGCAACAGGCGAGCCGAGACATACTGCCTTCTGAGAACCCAGCCCAGAACAGCCAGCAAGCGCCCCCCCTGCACAACATCCAGAGTACGCTCTCCCCAGACGTCCGGACAAGCAGTGCAGGGTCTTGAGACCCATAAGCAGGTGACACATCCTAGAAGGCATAGGGACCAGGAACACCCGCAAGTAGAAAACTTGACCCTGAACAGGGAGAGAAACGGGCAAGACGGTAACCCACAACAACCGTTCGGAGAGAACGGATCCCATGGCCAACTACTTGGACCGTGAGCTGGGTACCAAAGTCCTAACCATGCAAACCTGGACAGGAGGAGACAGGAACGGCAACTGATACCCCCTCCAGAAGGAGCCCATTACCCAGGAAGCCGAACCCCACCGGTCCCATACACCTCCGAGAAGATAGAGACGAGGAGCCAGGGAAAACCGCCAGTCACTGCACTTGCACCAGAGGGAAATCACAGGACGTTGAAACAGGCCTGCGCCACAATATAACAGCATGCTTGTCAGCCCACAAAAAGATCTGACCTATCAAAAGGAAGATACTGGACAGCCCAGAAGTCCAGCAGACTATGGCCCCCTCAGCCGACAGAGGAGCCACCAGGCTGGCGTCAAAAGGGCAGAGTACTGTCACAAAGCGGGGCAAAGCAATCCATCCCGGATAGCCGACATCAAAGGCAACCCCCTAACTGAGGTATGCCTATACTGGAAAACCCACTGAAGTGACATTCCCCTCCACCGGCACCAGGGGCTCTGAGAACCCCTCTAAGCACAGACATGTGCCACCATGTGCCCTATCACTTCCCAAAAGTCTGAGAGGAGGCATGAAAGCAACACGTCGGCACCGGAGGACCTAGGCCCTAAAAGAAGAGACACTGGGTACCCCATGCATGGCCGTTACTTCCATGATGCATTTTCCATAATCCCATGCCGGATAAGGGAAAAGCAAATCAACTCCTTTGACTTTCCCTCGCGCAGTTTAGAGGAAGAGGACAGGACAAGGAGTCTGCGTCCATAGCTAGCACAGACCCAAACACACCACTAACACGCCACATGACTGAGAGGTATCCAGTAGCTGGTAGCCCCATGCTCTAAATCGTTCCAATGCGTCGGTCTAGGAAGGATGAAGGACCGAGTCAGCACCGCTGAGACTCGAACCCGAAGTGTAGACTATGCCAGGCCGGTACCCTTCCGGCCGCTTGCAGACGTGCCCAAATCTGCGCCGTATTCACAGGCAGCACGCAAGGAATGCAGCCAACATCCGGTGCATCCTGGGCTGTGTGTCTGAGGAGCGGGTGGTATGTGACATGCCTGTGACAGTACAGAGCCCCCACACTTTCAAATACTCTGTCACAGTCACCCCACGACAAGAGGCAGAGAGGCCTCACAACAAAAAGGAAGGCTAGCCCATACTGCCAAGTGCTTGCCATCATTTCCAATAAAGATGTGCACACAAAGCACGAGGAAAACGGCATGTTGAAGGAGTCAAGATGGCCATACCAGCAGGAGAGGAGAAAAATATCAAGCACAGTCCTCCCCTCTCCTTACCTTCCCCCAGATAATGCAGCTAACATCCGGTGCATCCTGGGCCGTGTGTCTCTGAGGAGCAGGTGGTATGTGAAATGCCTGCGACAGAACAGAGCCCCCGCACTCCCAAAGACTCTCTGCCATTGTCACCCCACGACAAGAAGCAGAGAGGCCTCACAACAAAAGGGAAGGCTAGCCCATACTGCCAAGTCGAATCAAGATGGCCAAAACAGGAGGAGAGGGGAAAAACATCAAGCCCAGTCCTCCCCTCTCCTTACCTTCCCCTGGCCGTGCAGGACCCGGGACACAATGCTCACGCTGCGGTCCGGAGCCCAGCAAAGAACCGAGCGAGGCAATCCAGCTCAACTGTGACCCCAAGCCCCGCAGGGGGCCCAGGAGCAGCGCCGCACCTGAGGGAGCCGAGGGCCCCGCCACACAGCCCCCCCCCCAGGGGGCCAGCAATCGGTGCTCCCTGGTGCCCCGCACCGGGAAGAAAAAGTCCAACCTGCCGGAGGCAGGAAAAATTAAACTGAGTGACATGGATGTGGGGGAGGAGTTATAGAGATTTAAAGAAATAGAAGAAGGTCCTGTGTCGGAGGCAGGTGCCTCATGAAGTAAGTACTGGGACGAGGAAGAGTGGACGTGGAGGTAATGCCTCCTGCTGCCTGCAACGCTGTCACTCATCACGCACGCCGCAGCCTACTCACGATGACCGGCTCCTCCTGTGAGTCCTGAGACTCGAGGTCGATGACGAGACGAGACCTACTCTGACTGAGTCAGCTGTTAAGGTAAGTGAAAAGTAAGTGGCCCCTGGCTGGCCCTGAGTGCAGGCCGGGCCGTGGTCGGCACATCAGGTTGGAATGGGGGAGGTGGGTGGGAGCCTGGGAGCCTAGTGAGGTGTGCCTGGGAAAGAGAGTGGAGCTGGAGCCAGCAAGACCGGGCGAGTGCGTAGTTTAAGCAGGGTGTGTCTGTGACTGCGTGCCCCCTCGAAGGATGCGGGCAAGTGTTTGCTGTAGACGGACCTTAATTAGGGCAAGAGTGCCAGACTACGGCTGCAGACTTCAATACATGCTGTCGGTACTACACAGCAGCCTGCTGTGTAGTACCGACAGCATGTATTCAAGTCATTCAGCTGCCAACTAACAAGTATTGTGGGGCGCAGAGGTATACACTGTGAAAAGTAAAACTAAAGCCGCTGGTCTAAGCAATCTGCTGGTCTAATGGTGGCATTGAGGGCACTTGATCTGCATTACGGACGCTGAAGTGGACCCACAGTTCCGAATTCTTGTCACTGAGGGCGCATACGCTGTCAAATATGACTAATGTTGTTGCATGATGATGGAGCAAGTTCACAAACTTGTGAGGGGAACATTCACTAGGCGTCCTTGTCCGATGTCTTGAGTTTTTAGATTACCTTTCTTCCATGGAAGAGAATGCTATGTACTATTCGTTCAGACGAAATTATGCGAGGTGCAATTAATGACTTTTCATGCCAGTTATGATGCAAACTATGCAATTGGAAAGTATTTTGACAAGCTCACAGTTTTCTTCATAATCAATTAGCAGATTCTCAGCAGTCTCTTCTAGCATGGCCAGGGTTCTTAAAGTGGTTGTCTTGTTCACAGACCATTTAATAAGTAGGTGTGATCTGCTTCGTAAAACTAGCTGGGTTTTATTGCATTGGTTTTCACCTTAGATGCAAAGCTCAATTGGTAATGCCACAACTCTATTTGAAATATACAGTGACTTTCATACATGTGAAGATGCAAACAATCCTGCATCTACTTCCACATAACAAGCAATAGTACATGCTGGCACATCTCTAAGCACAGATCGTGGAAACCATTTCAGTTCACACATAGTATCCAAGCTTGATGTTGGTGACATTCCAGGAGGAGCATGTGCATGCCTGACCCTAACTAACTGTTGAATTGGAGACGTGCTGTCTGTCTTCTTCTTGCTGATGGATTTTATCCATCAGCAGTGATTTTTGGATACCGTGGCTTGAGCATCATTACTCCAATGTCTCTGGGTTGAGTATGTAGTCATGGGTCAGGATTCTTCTTGTTCTGTGTGGACTTGTCACAGTAGGGCTGGTTTCACTGGGTCTTCGCTGTGAGACACGTGCGCATATCGGAGTGCGCCATATATGAGAGTCAAATTGGAGTGCTTGTTCCATCAGAGACAATATGGTAAAATGCCTGATCGGGATGTAGAGGCCCTTTGAGGTTATGGTATGTCATATATGGTTGGGGATGGTATGTTTTCACATGTACCTTTTTGGATGATGTGTTATCCTTTTTCCTCCTTGCCCTCTCTTGTGTGATGGTTTTCTACATTTCTGTAAAAGAGGTGTGATGGTCTCCTTGGTTGCTGTCTGGCATTTCTGCTGTCCTTGTGGCGTTGATGCGTTTTTGTAAAGTGAGAGGTTGCATCGCACTTGCATTCGCCATGCCTCTACGAAGAGGAAATTAAAGGCGATAAAGGTGCTGGTAGTGCAACGTAGCGTGCTGATTGAAGCCATGTGTCAGTTGGTGCCTGTGTATGGTGGTGGGTTTTCACTGATATCCTGTGACCAAAAAGTAATCGATCGACTTTTTACATCTGCACAATGCTCTTTACACTACTATGACCCTGGGCAGAGCATCGCCAACAATAACAACATAGGAATATGTGTTTAATTTCAATGTGTTCTTGTGTTTTTTTTTACACATTTGCTACAGTCCACCGCCCTTGCCTCCAGTGGTACAACAGTTTAAGGGCCTCATTACACGGAAGGCGGAAAGGGTTAACGGTCACCGGTAATGGTACCGGTGACCGTTAACCCTTACCGCCTCATTACGAGGTCCCTTTGCGGGTAGGTACTTTAACGCCTGCTTTTTGCAGGCGTTAAAAACCAACCCGCAAAGGGACCTCAGTGCTAATTACGGCACCGCAAATTTGCGGTACCGTAATTAGCACCTTCCCCATTCCCATTATGCCCTATGGGGCAAAAATGGGAATGGGGAAGGGCAATGGTGGAAGGGGGAATTACCGCCCCGCCAACCTTGGAATAGGGCGGTAATTCCCCTTTCCACCAAGGCGGTGCCAGTATTTTACCGGCATGAACCATGGCGCTACTAGCGCCATGGTTCACCGCCTACCGTGTAATGAGGCCCTAAATCTGGTGGAATGCCTCCTTTCCATTGGCTGCTTCACACCGGCAGATTGGTGGCAGAAAAGCCAACGGACGAAGGCAGATACTCTGCCAGTCTTCCGCCAGGTTAAAGAAGCCAATGTTGAGTAGGCATTCTACCTAATTTACACCACTATCATGCCCCCATGATGAAGGTGGACTCTGTCTTCAGCTGATCTGTCATTGAGGCGCAATGCTTCCTGTGACTAGCATCATTAATGTGTGAACATCCTAGAGCCTATTTGTTATGTGTGACATGTGGCGTGTGCCCAATGTGTGCAGGTGTATCTCACCATCATGTCAATGTGGTAGGAACTGATTGTGATCAGGTACACATTCATGGTTGAGTGTAGGTGTGGACAATGCGCCAGCTATTGTCCACATGAAGTTCAGTGTTGGCGGACATTGGCATCATATGCTGGTTGTACATAAGCAATTTGTGGGACACACATGTGGGGTAACGCCTGACATGTGTGAGCCCATTTAGTGAAACTCAATCGCACAGGTGCTATTATTTGTGCATGTGGTGTGTGCATGGGATTTGTGGGTGGAGAGGATTTGTGGGAGCAGGGTTTTTCCATGTGGGCTGAGGTAATGCGTCTCCTGTGTGCATCCCCTCATTGAGTCACTTAGGCTGTGTTGGACATGGATGCATGTGACTTGGTGTGATGTGCTGCATGGCCATGGCAAGGTCCTTGTATTGGTTGATGCAACACACTATTGGTGCAGTTTTCAATCGATATTCTCAGCGGAATGATGGTGGGCCAGTGTGACCCATGTTCATTTGGTATTTTCCTTTGCGTGGGACCTAACACCCTGCAATGTCACTGTACAAGTGTGTTTCTTACATTGCAGGGAGGTGATGATACTTGAGCAGTCGGTCATTTTCCCAGTGGGCCTGCAGCATGCATGACTAATGTTCTGGTCCCTCTATGAGTATAGCTGTCTCCCTGATGTGCAGTCAAACTGGACACTTTGTTGAATGCACACATTGGTGTGGATTAAGGGTTTACGGGTATTAGCGCAGCTTTTACCTTCTGTAGTCATAGTTGTAGGTAGTGAACAGGACACTTGTCTGTAACTATTCAGTGGCCATGTCCACTTGCAGCACACAAGTGTGACTTTATTGTTTGCATGATGTACTTGTCTGTCCCCAGAATCTGGTTGAGCAGTTGAAGGCCATGCATGTCTGTTTATGTTCCCTGCTGGCCTGCCACGCTCTCCACAAACTCCATCACCACACCCCCTGCCACGCACAAGGCAAACCCCCAAACAAATGCGCCTGCTGTTCAAGGGAACGTTCAGTGCAGTGTACTGCAGCGCAAGTTTCAACTGCTTCCTACACTTTTATTTTAAAGGTTTCTTGTTAAAATAAAAGTATAGGAACAGTAAAACGTAATTTAAAAATGTAGAGGAGGGAGGGCGCTGCTGAGCAGCCACAAGATGGCTGCCTTCTTGTAACTCTCCACGCAGACCGCCCGTATCCTCACTCAATAGCCACTCCCACGACCCTTCCCTGGCACCAAAAAGGGGGAAACCGGAGTCGGAAACCCTGGGGAACAACTATGGCAAATCTGCCACCGTTGCATGCCCTGCTGCCGGCACTGTGAGTCCCAGCGATCTGAAGACCTGTAGCCGAGGTGGGATGCGTGAGATGCCCAGCTGCAAGTCCCTCTTTGGCGGCGCAGGCTGTGCGGAACAACCCATGGGGCCAGCTACCACTCGTATTAGAGACCCTGGTGCCCTCCTGAGAGAATTGGGATCTTGGCGGTGGGGGAGAGGCCCAGACGCCCCCCCCCAGGTGGGCAAATGCGGTGGAGGAGGAAGAGGCGGGCCCGCCCTTGCTGGAGGGAGCAAGCCGCATCATGGCAGAGTCAAGCGAGCGGCGGGGGCCCTGACACCTGCTGCGGGCGAGCGAGGGAGGTGAACCGCAGCCACTACCACCCCCTTCCCCCAGCCTCCCGGCGCTGCAACTGAAATGATGGACATGCCATGCTGTGGCTCAGAGGAGGTGGCTGTGGAAGTGTAGGCCAACATTGTGACTCCACTGCAGCCCGCCGGTCCTGACCTCCTGTGGTGGAGGGGGTGTTCTGGAGGGATTGATCTATACCCAGTCCGGCCAGAAAACTGCAGGGCAAGTTTGCTGACCCGCTGGTGCCCTGCTCCCCACTCTTAGGGACGCATAAACCACTGGTGAGGAGCTTAGCGACACATGAACATTTTATTTATTTATTTGTTCATGTATAGAGCGGACCTAACTCTCGGGTATCTGAGCGCATTACATAATCTTATGCATTGAAATGTACACAATGTTTCATAATAGAGTTGCATGATAGACATTGTAACAATTAGTATGGGATTGTGCATCGCAGTCTTGAGTGGGGTTAACTGGAAGCAGGGTCTTGTTGCAACTCCTGAGTGAAGAGCCAAGTGTTAACATTTTTCCTGAAATGCCAGAATGAGGGTTCGCTCTTAAGGCTACGGCAGGGAGTTCCATAATTTAGCAGCTAGTACAGGAAAGCTGTTACCTCCTGATTTTTGTTGCTTGAATCTTGGAACTTTAAGGCAGTGTGTGAGTGAGGACCTCGTAGGTCGTTCAGATTGGTTTCTTGTGAATTTGCAAGTAAGGTATTTGGGAGCCGAGTTTGTGTGTGTGCGCTAGGGTTTTGAATGTGATTCTGTCTTTGACTGGTAGCCAATGGCCATTGCGTCTTGCTGCAGAGATATGGTGGGTTCTTGGAATGTTGAGAGTGGTTCTTAGCGCATTGTTTTGTAATAGTTGCAATTTATTTACATTACGTTTAGTAGTTCCTAAGTACAAGGCATTGCAGTAATCTAATTTGGATAGTTGGAGTGCTCTTGCTAAGGAGGTGCAGCTTGCTGTGGATAGAAATGGTCTGCACGCATTGATCAGTTTGCATGTGTAGGCCGTGGCTGAGGCAATGGCACTGGCTTGTCTAGTCAGTGTAAGTGAGCAGTCAAGATAAATTCGAAGTGTTTTCACTTCCTTGGACACTTTTATGTTGATGCCGTCTATGTTGAAGGATTTGAAATGGCTGTCTAATTTGTTGAGTCTGGTCTGGGAACCAACAAGGAGTAACTTGGTCTTGTCATTCAGACAGAGGCCATGAATAGCCATCCAAGCTTGAATGATTAGATAGATTTAATTGAGCAGTTTCGAGTCAGTGGGCCTCATTACGAGCATGCCGGTCCGGTAACAACGGTGCCCATAAACCTACCGGCACCGTTGTTACCGGACCGGCACACTCCGAGTCTGCAGGTGGCTGCCGTCGCACCCGCCAGGTCTGACCTGGTGGGCGTGACGGCACCCACCCGCAGACTTTCCGGGAAGCACTTACGTCATCACCATTCCCATTGAGTGCTATGGGACTCAAATGGGAATGGGGATTAACATTTTTCCGGCACCTGACTTCCAGGAACACCGGTGTCATAATCCCCCGGGGTTTCCGTGGAGCCAGGCACAGAAAAAAATCACAACTCCTGCGGCAGCCTGCCAGTTTTACCGGCACGGCTACCGCCGGAGTTGTAATGAGGCCCAGTGTCTTAGTCTCCTGTAACGGGATGAGGATTTGGGTCTCATCTGCATAGTTAGCGTAGGTGACACCCAAATTGTCGAGTTTGTCAAAAAGAGGCTTGGTAAAGTTGTTGTAAAGTGTCAGAGAGATGCAAGAACCCTGTGGTATTCCGCAGGTGACGCATGCCGGCTCGGCCGCTGCGGTAGGTGCCCACTTAGTACTGTTATCAAGGAAAGATTGTATCCAAGTAGTAGCTTTAGTGGAGAAATGCGCTGCTGATGATAGGTGTTAACAAAGGACTTTATGAATGACTAAATCAAAGGCGGCAGATAGGTCTAGAAGAAAGAGGAGTGCTAAGTTAACCATATCTTTTAGGTCGTCCATTTGAGTTTTTAGGTCAATCAAGGCTGATTCCGTGCCGTGTCAGGCTCTAAAGCCTGATTGTCTAAAGCCAAGGCGATTATTTGATTCGAGATGTGCCTGAATTTGTAGGTATTCAGCCCTGTCTAAGATTTTCAGAAGGAACGGTACTGTAGTTATGGGTCTGTAATTAGTAGGTATATTAGGATCAAGGCTAGGTTTAACAGAGGGAGGACCCAAGCATCTTTTAGGTTGGTTGGGACTGTACTTGTTTCAAATGAGGCATTTATTAAGGAGGTGATGAATGGCGCAAGAGCTCCCGCTGCCTCCTTGATAATAGTAGCAGGGCAGATGTCCCCTTGGCATCTTAATGGTTTGAGGCACAATATTATTTCCTCAACTTCTTGGATAGTGACAGAGGAACATTTTAATAAGTTGCAAGGGTTTAAGGAGGAGTCCTGTGGCTCTCGTGGTTGTGAATCAGGTTTGATGGTGAGTTTTTTAGTTTCAAATTTCGCTTGTAGGAGCGACATTTTGTCGAGCGGTGCTTTTTGTATGTTAGTACACCAGGTTGCATCTTTGGAGCATGTTTCTGATGGTGGTATAGGTGATTCTAATTCTCTGAGGATGGTGAACAGTTCTTTCATCCCTGAATTAGCCTTGTTAATTCTGTCATTGTAAGTGTCACTTTTTGTCTGGAGAATGGCGGTTTTGTAACTATTAGATGCTTCAGAGAATTTTTCTTTGTATAAAGATGAAGAGTGATTTTTGCAGATTGATTCCGCACTTCTCTTTTCATTGCACAAAGTTTTAAGGTTAGAGGTGAACTAGGTGTTTAAATGAGCACAGGGTTTGGCTTTGCACATTTTTAGAGGTGCAACTTTGTCAATAGCTTGACGAATCGTGTGGTTGTAAAGCTCTACTAGAGCGGAAGGGTCCCTGCTGATATGGTTAGGGTGCTTGATGATAGGTTGTAGTAAGGCCAGTAGTTTCTCTACTGTGATATTGTGATTGTTCCTTGTGAGTGCAGGCGGTACAAGTGATTTGTGGAGGATGGGTCTGGTACTGTCCTGTATGGTGAAGTATATGACATGGTGGTCAGACCATGCGCAGGGTACATTAGAAATAATCTTGGTGCCACAATTAAGGACAGCAATCTAGTCCAATGTTCTCCCTTTGCTATGTATAAGCATGGTGATGCGGTGTGAAATTCCTATTTCTGAGATTGTGTTGGCTAGGGCTAGGGCTAAGGCATTGTCGTCATTCATTTAGTGGAGGCCTAGATTAAAGTCTTCCAACAACATGATTTGGGAACCTGGCTTGGTGTTTGCAGTGAGGAGTCGTGTAACATCTTACTCGAAGGATTATATAGGTCCTGGGGGTCTATACATGAGGTGGATCATTACTGTTCCTGAGGCCGTGAGAGGCAGTTTGATAGACAAGAGTTCTGCTGAGGGGAATGGTTGATTCAGTAGTACTCTTAAGCCAAGCTGAGTTTTTTGAATGAAGGCGACTCCGCCTCCTATGGAGTTTTCTCTGTCTAGTCTGAGGATAGTGTAGTTATCCGGTATGGCTATAGAGAGTGCTGGGCCTGAATCAGGGTGAAGCCAGGTTTTGGTTATTGCTAAGAAGTCAACGTTTGTATATCGGATCTCTGGCATAAGTGGTACGAGGGCCTATGAGCCCAAGCATATGCGATCCTCCCCATCAATGAGGCCCAGCAGCACCAATCCTTGAGAGACGCAGTAGCAGTCATTGCACTATACATAACAGCACGCACTTGGTGCGTATGGCCTCACCCTACTCCAACACACACTGGGCGTAGTGGCGGCGTGACCCTACAACTGTACCGGACAAGGGCTCATAAGAACAAGAAAGTGATCTGGTCCCAGGTGGCCCTCATCCGACGCAAATGTGGGTATTTGCGGACCTGCAGCAGTACCAAGGCGAGAAGACAGTCTACTAGAACCCGTAGCCTTGACAAAAGGTGGGGGTGGACAGAAGAAGCAAAACACAATAGAAGCATTTGCCAACAGACCCCGGGCCGAGATATCCCCAGATGCCCAGGTGGCACCAAGCTTAGAGGGGCCGGCACCCAAAACTACACCCCTCGGGCAACTGATGGAGAGCAGGCAAGCTGGCTTCGCTAACATGACAGACAAGCTGGGTGGCATCACAACTAACATCAACACTCTCAATGGCAAGATGGAGGGGGTGTCCGCACGAGGGACAGAGACTGAAACACGGATCGGCACAACAGAAGATGATGTTCACGCGCTCAAGGCCCAGGTGGCAGACATGGCCAAGGACCTGAAAAGAGCCCTTTCTAAGTGCGACAACCCGTAGTCAAGATACAGGAGAAGCAACATACATATCGTCGGTCTGCCCGAGGGGATTGTACACAGCCCAATGGAAGCAGCAGTGGAAAATCTACTTAAAGACCTGCTGGACGAGCAGGGCTTCTCCCCCATGTTTGTTATTGAGCAAGCACATAGAACGCCATCAGTGAGACCAAGCCCGGGAGCTCCGCCTAGAGTGGTCATAGCGAAAGTCCTCAATACCGGGATCGTGACACAGTGCTACGCCTAGCTTGTAGGAGGGGCCCGCTGAGATATGAGAATACCACAGGACATATATACCCCGACTTCTCTACTGTAGTTCAGATAGAGCGAAAACCCTTCCTGGAAGTTAAACACATGCTTCGAGAGAAAGCCACTCCTTATGCCATGCTATTTCTGGAGAGATTATGCATACAGCACTGAGGCAAGACCATAATTTTTACAATCCCAGAAGAGGTGGCAGCATACATCGAGGCCAATATACCAGTCCACCTTCAGCAGATACCCGACGATGAGGCTCAAGTGGCATCCTCGTCCATATGATCCAGAATCCCTCGCTGTAAACACCTGGTGCAGTTGTAGCCCTTGGCTAATTGTTTAATGTTACTGTGGGAGCGGATGTGCATAGAACACTGATCCTTAAGGCGGGTGGGCGAGCTGGTAACGGTTGTTGGTTGAAGTTAAGCAGTTGTCTTCCTATGCAAGGTTGCAGGCACACAGAGGTTATTGTTGGGGTTAGGGGTAACGGGGGGAGGGTAGCATTGACCCTGATTGAGGGTGCAATGAGGGTGGGGGAGATTTGGGGGAAGTTGGCAAGCGCATGACGCAGTCCATCAATGCCCATGGCCTACCTATCTGGTTGCAGCAGGGTAAACAAAGAGCAGTGTCAGTGTTCCAACCACCTTAGGTCTGCATGGAGGGTATTAAGGTACTAGGCAGGAACATTAGAGGGCTTGGAAATTACTCCAAGGGGCGTAAATTGACAGCTTACATTACCCATTAAATAGTATTGGTGTATCCCAACTGTGAAACAAAGATGGAAAATAATAAATCTTGTTTGTGTGACTACCCACATTTATTTATGGGTGTCAAATTCAATATTCTGATGTCCAGACTCCTTATTTATACTCGTCTATGGACAATGTTAAGCTGATGGAGGAAATTCCCTATACAAACTTACTCAATTCTTCATTTGTATGAGCTTAGAACATATGCAGGAGAAATATCCAATGGAAAATCATATTATGTTTAATTAACATGTATTGTGAATAGTGAATAGTAAATATTATTTGGACAGAATAGACAATACAAAAACAATACAAAATTACAATGTTACAAATGGGTGCAATTTCTAAAACAAAACAGAACAAATCATCACAAATCAAATTCAATATCAAGGGACTGTGCAGCATACAACATAAAACAAATAACTGCCTGATTATTTACATTGATCAAAGTACTTATCAATGGACCAGGTATCACTAGGAAACCATTTCCTGCTCTGAAAGTAACATGAAGTCTTTAAATTGTAACAATAAGCAGGACTGTTCCAATATGTAAAGTGGATACTAGTGCTTCGAGGATTTTCCAAGTTGTCCTCTTTTATCTTGCGGCTGTATTAAGCCTATATCTGGGTCTGTTGGTAAAAGATATCTTTGCCTATGTGGTGTTTGATGGCAAACCAAACTCTTCACGTTTCGCCGGTCACTGAACTCGATGGAACTGCCTTCATCAGGGCGTCAATTTGGAGACCCTGTATGAGGAATATATGAATAACAGTAAGGGAGGATCCTCTTAATCAGAGCCTGTAATTACTAAGCAATAATGAAACAAATTAGAACTCTAAGTGCCCGGCTCTTATTTTACCTGCGGAAACTTGGATCCCAAGTGTCGGGTCACGTCTGGATGGAGGGACACAATGATCCTGGGAGATAATCGCTATAGAGTTCCAGCAATATGTAGACTTGTGTGTGTGCCAGGCATCTAGGATACTCATGGACTGGCACCCTCAGGTGTTGCCTATAAATACAAACATTGTATGTAGCATGTTAGAGGAAGAGTAGAAAGCCTCAAAACATGTAAAACTTTAGGTATTTATTTAGAACTGTTACCTGTGAATCTAGAAGCCCGTAGCTGGTTGTGGTCGGGTCAAACATAATGGGTGAACATGATGTGGTGTCACCTCTAAATAGAGAGCAAAGTGGGTAGAGAGCTCAGCCACATCTAAAAAACATGATTAAATACATGAATATGTGAATGTATCGCAGTGTGCAGGCTCGGATCTATTCACTTCGATTGTGCTGGCCATAACTGTTTGTATAACTCACATAAGTAATTACCTGTGAGTCAGAGTTCCAATGCTCATGATTGACCGGATTGGCTCAGAGTGGTGTTAATCTCATGCTTTCTGTTCCTGTAAGAAGAGCAGAGAAGCTGTGGTATATCTAATTCTCCATGGAACTAAAACAACATTAGGTCACCATATATTTGAAATGTTAATTATTCATCCAAAAGTACTGGCTTTAACAGTGGAGAGATCTATAAGAAGGTAATTAGAATCAATCTCAGTCCAATTCTATTTGCCGCTGTGTTAACCTTTGCTCGAGGACATCCAGATCTCGTGTTTTGCCTGAGGGACACTTGCTATCCTTGACACTAATGGGGCAAGGCTCGATATATATATATCCTCTGGTAATAATAAAAATAATGACTACGTGAAGTTAGAACACAGTCAAACTTCTTACCATTAGACCTTGGCAGTAGGAGCTGCCAGGCCTCGGCTTTCTTGTTGATTGTGTCTTTCCCGAGAGACAAAAGAGTTTGCTCGCAGTGGGATACATGCTACTTACACGGTCGTCATGAAAATGACGCTTCGGGTAGCGGTTCCTATTAGTGCATGTGATGCGGAAGTCACATACCGAGATGGTGTGTGTCTCCTGTTGCTGCAAAAGAGTTTGCTCGCTGTGGGATACAAGCTACTTACACAGTCGTCATGGAAATTACATTCCGGGTAGCGGTTCCTATTGGTGCATGTGATGCGGAAGTCTCATACCGGGATGATGTGTGTCTCCTGTTGCTGTGGTTGTCATGGCAACCGTGTGCGAACAGGACGCTATAGTGACCCAAGTCACCGCAGCAGGGCAGACGGACGTAAAATTGTGCATTTCCTGCATTATTTGCACACGCCACCAACAATGTTGGTAGGCCTAGGCGCCGGAATCCGATATGCTGCACAGCTTGAGAAGCTTGAATGCACGCACACTGCCTCGGATGTACAGGGTATTGCGAAACAAGCGCTGATTGTCAAATACACCAAATTTTTGGGCACATTTAATAACTAAGCTAAAGGAATTGTACATTCTGGCAATAATGGCTAGAAATGCCACGGTATATGCAGTGGAAGAGAAAAGTCGCCCAGTGTGTGAATATATATGTAATATATATATTTATTTGGAATCGGGCTTGCCATTGCACTGGCCTAATGTGTATGGACCATCTTTATATTGTCAGATAGGCCAGTGCATGGAATGAAGAGAACTGTCATAGATCAATGTACTGTCGCTTGAAATATTTAATTCAGCCCATGGTGATACATATCCAGGCAATGAATCCATCGCAACTCCTTATGGAGTAGACTATGTTGAAGGTCTGCCCCTCCTTTGCCTTTTCCAGTACCCACCATGTAAGGTCATTCAGAGAATGTCTGGCTTCTAGGAAGTGTGGTACCAGTGGTGCTGTCAAGTTCTTACAACAGATCTTCAACCGATGTTCGGATATCTTTAAGTGAATGGCTCGGGTTGTCTGTCCTACATATCTTAAACCACAAGGACATTGGATGCAATAAATGACGTTCAAACTTTTACAATTTGTAAAGTCTTTAAGTGTCCATTCCCATTGTCCAATTGGGAAAGTTTTTATTTTTTTGGTGAATTGGCAGGCTACACAATTCCCACATGGGTGATGTCCTTGTAATGGGTGCAATGTTCTTTGCCCTGTGTATGTAGAGTCCGATTGAAAGAGGGAATGAACCAAATACTCTTTAATGTTCTTCGCTCTTTTGTAAGCAAACCTGGGTGGGGGGTCTTCTGGCAAATTGAGTCTGGCAATGTGCCAGTACTTATTAATAATCTTCATCTGTGATGTATGTATACCAGGAGTAACTACACAGGTTAGGTGGTCTTCACTATTAGCAGCTGTGGAAATAAGTGGTCGTAGGAGCACTTCTCTATTGGTATTGAGTGCTCTCTTTGCCACACGATCCAGTAATTGCTTGGGGTAACCTCTAGTCCGTAGTCTGCTGGAGAATCTGCTGGAGAGAAATGTCGAATGTCTTTGGAAATCTTCAGTTGAGGTGCAATTCCTACGCATGCGTAGGAATTGCCCATAAGGCAAATTCTCCTTCGTGTGGATCGGATGGTTGCTTGTATGGTGTAGCAACGTATTTCTATCTGTCGGTTTTTGATGGAGGTCACATTACAGTCTGCCATCTTTATGGCGAATGAGCAGATCTAGAAAGGGGACTTGTGTTGTGCTGTGTTCTATGTTAAACTGGATGTCATGGTTACAAGTACTTAACCATTCCCAGAATTGTAAAAGTTGGTTCAATTGGCCCGTCCAAATGAAGATAACATCATCTATGTATCGATGCCACTGGCCCACTTGGTCCCGCCAGTTGTTGAGTGCGGAAAACACATAGTCCTCTTCATATTTTCCATATATAAGATTTCTAGACTGGGGGCAAATGCTGCCCCCATCGCTGTCCCTTTAATCTGTAGATAGGTTTGTCCTTCAAATGTAAAAACATTTTTGCAAAGGGCTATCAACATTAGTTCCAAGATAAAGTTGTTAGGCACTCGATGTTGTAAGGGATCCCTGGTCAGCAACTCCCACACACATTCGATAGCCGCCTCCTGTGAGATGTTCGAGTAGAGGGACTTAATATCCATGGTGAAGAGAATCTGAGAGGAGGGGTCAAATGGAAAATCCTCAAAAATGGTAATTGTGTGTGTTGTATCCTTCAAATATGTGGTTTTCATGCTAAGAGGTTGTAGAAAAGTATCTACAAATTTGCATAAAGGCTCCAGGATTGACCCCCACCTCGATACTATTGGTCTGCCTGCAGGATTGCGTGGGTCCTTATGGATCTTCGGCAAAGCATAGAAGCATGGAGTTCTTCCTCTCGGTGTTGTGAGGAATTCTGCTTTCTTTGAAGATATCCAGTTCCGGTCGAATGCATAGCCAACCACTTCAGTGATCTCCTGTCCCAGATCTTTCGTGGGGTCCTTACGTAGGATGGAGTAGCATTCTCTATCACTGAGTAATGCTAGTACCATATCTTTATATTGGGTAGTGGTCATGATGACTATTCCACCTCCCTTGTCTGCCGGTTTAATCACAATGCGACTATTGTTTTGGAGTAATGTCAAGGCTTGTTTCTCTTTTGGAGTTAGGTTGTTGTGAAAACCCATCTTTTTCTTATTATTTTTGAGTTTGGCTAGATCTTGTAAGATACATTTTTCAAACATCAAGAGTTAATTTGGCACTTGGTTATCGGAGGGAGTAAACATAGAAGGTTTGTGTATCCCCATATCTATTTCCTGGTCCTCAGAATCTAAGGGGTGTTCTTTGAAGAAAGTCTGAAGTCTCACTTTTCTAAGAAAAGTACGGACTTCTATTTCTGAGTCAAATAAGTCCGTAAGTGTGGTCGATACGAAAGATAATCACAGGGTTCAGATCCTTTTTCTGCAAGAAACACGTATGCGGGCAGCAGGACCATTTCCTATGCCAAGAGATTGGGGGCCAATCAGTTCCATACTGAGTACTCAACACAATCCAGAGTGCTAACCTTAATATGCAAAGGGTTACAATTTGAGTGTCTGCACACACATATCGACCCAGAGGGCCACTACGTAATAGTGCACTGTAAATTACTGGGTAGGGAATTGCTCCTGGTGAACTCCTATGGACCCAACATAGACGACCCAGCGTTCTATGAGGGGCTAACAGGAATCCTCGCGGGCTTCCAAGCACACTGATTATATGGGGGTGGCGGGAGACATGAACACTATACTAGACCTAGAACTGGACTGCACTGGGAAGGTGCCAAGAGCGCTATTGAGGGCAGCCCGCTGCATTCGGCCACATATGTCGGAGCTTGGCCTGTGGTACACATGGCGTACTCTCCACCCAGGCGACTTGGGATACACCTATTATTCATCTGCGCATGACATGTCCTCCAGGATAGATCTCTTCTTGGTCTCAGATGGCCTGGTGGGGAAAACGATGATGGCCGACATACTTCCCCGTATGTACTCAAAACACTCCCCTATAGTGCTCTCCCTAAACTGGGGGGACAGCCAAACAAAACAGCAGTCTATGGCAATTTAAATCTCTGGAGCTGCTAGATTTAGTCTTTAGGAGTGGCATAGAGGAGGATATTCAGACCTACTTCCAGGCGAATGAGGGTAGTGTAACATCACAAAGTACACTCTGGCAGGTATTTAAGGTATATATAAGAGGCATGGCTATGTCTAATAAATTTGGTGTGCTCAAAACTATCCGAAAAAAATACCAGTAGTGAAAGCAGACTCAAAGCTCTGGAGAGACAGTGTGCAGCAACACCTAGCCGAGCTACCCAACGAGATATAAAGACCCAGCTGGCAGAATTGAAGTGCTATGCAGACTGAGAGGTTAAGTACTTTGCCAGAACCGCTGCCGCCAGGAAATATGGGGAGGTGGAGAGGCCAGGCAAACTGTTACCTGGTACGATCCGAGTGGAAAGCGGGCCAGAGCATGTGGTGGGTGTCCGAGACGTGGCCGGCCAGTTGCAGTACTCAGACCAGGCTGTCAACAACGTGTTTCTGCAGTTTTATGAGGCACTATATCCAGCACACGGTCGGGAAAAAATGGGGATTTACAAACCCTGTTGTAATCCATATCGATGTCCATCTTTTCAGACAGTGCCAAAGAACAGATAAACGCCCTTTTACTGCGGAAGAAATACTCCAAGTGATAGGAGACTTGCCAAGAAATAAATCTCCTGGCCCAGATGGATTGGCCGCTGAGTTCTACATGGAGTACAAGGCCACACTGGCCCCCTAACTGTTAAAGGTATGGAAGGAAGCACTGAAGACAGGGTGCCTGCTGCAGTTGCTCCAAGAGGCCACAATCATAGTACTACTGAAACCTGGCAAACCCAGAGAAGAACCACTATCTGTCATAAATGTGGACGCTAAAATCTACTCTAAAATAATTGCTACCCCCGATGCCAGCACTAATACACCCTGACCATGCTGCATTTGTCCCTGGCAGATCCATGTCCCTGAACCTTAGGAGGCTATTTAATGTCATGCCTCGTATGAGGCCCACAGAACAGGCGGTCGTGGTTGCCCTAGACTCCCAAAAGGCATTCAACATGGTATCCTGGCCATTCCTGTTTGAGGTACTATGCAAATGCAATCTGGGTGAGCACCTTATCCAATGTATCAAGCAGTTGTACAAGTCTCCAGAGGCCACTGTACGGGTTAACGGGATACACTCCTGGCCACTTGCACTGGGCAGGGGGAAGTGACAGGGCTGCCCATTGTCACCATACTCTTCGCACTGGCAATTGCGGCAATGGCAGACATGATACGACAACGCCATGGGAACCGAGGGATCCGCATAGTGGGGCGACCCGAGATCATCTCGCTCTATGAAGATGACGTGCTTTCATATATATACGGGACCCTCAAGTCAACCTGGACCCTGTTATGGAGGATGTCACCCGGATGGGATGATATTTTGGATTCACAGTGAACTATGGGAAGTCGGAAGTGTTCCCCCTGATAGATAGCACACTCCACCCTCATGGCGCCTCCCCCCTACAATGGTAACCAGACCTATTCAAATACCTAGGTGTTTTATCTCCAGGGACAGAGACAAGTTAATTACAGACAATTTTGTGGCAGGGTCCAGCCAATGCCATATGAAAATGGAGGCGTGGTCCAGACTGCCGTTGTCACTAGTTGGATGACTGGCCTTGATAAAAATGGCTCTGGTGCCCAAACTACTGTACACTTATGTCAATGTGCCACTTTGGCTAGGGAAACAGTACTTCAGGAAATTACTCAAGGAAATGACTCGTTTCCTGTGGCACTCAGGAGCAGTCAGGAAAAAATGGGATGACATGGCGAGACCTTACGATCAAGGGGGGTTCACAAATTCACATATGGAAGTGTACTGGCTGGCAGCCCAGGCCCAGTTTGCCACCTATTGGTACGGTACGAGCCAGCTTCCGCCACACGCTAAGTTGGAGAAGGCGGCAGCAGGGACTGTAGGCATGGAAACAGGATACCAGGATAGGATACCACCTATACCAATGATTGTCGATATGACCCTGTCCAGACAACGTTGGTCACCTGGAGAGCCATCTTCAAGAGGCTTTTTATCAATGGCTGCCACTGTGGAAATTCCTGGGGCTCCCCCCCACACATGGAATGCTACACTGGTGACAGACTGCACCAAACTCGGCTACAGGGCACCTGTTCCCAGGAGGCCAGTTCTTGACACCACACACATGGCAAGCTGAACACAAGGGTATACCCATTAAGATGTTAATGTTAATGTTAAAGGGTATTTGTACCGCGCACTATCACCACCGGAGTGGTCCCCTGGTGCGATGGCGGCTCTGAAAAAGGGAGTGGGGGGTAGGTTAGTGGGAATAAGCTGTAAAAGTGCAAGAGAGCAGTGATGTGCTGTTGGCAGCCTCAGCCTGGTCGGTCTGTTGGCGGTGCTTGGGGTGTTTTACGGTCGGTAGTCGTTGTGTGCTGTTGTGCAAGTCTATGTGTGGTTTGTTTTGTTGTTGTAGTGTTGTGAAGTTTGTGCGGATTGCTGTGTTTAAGGCTTGTGGTTGTGTTTGGTTAGAGTTTGAGAGTTGTATGCAGAGGGATGAAATTGTTAGTAGGTTGGTTAGTTGGCATTGCTGTCCTTGCAATTATGGGATTCCATCTAGGTGTGGTACCTGCCGCCATTCACATTTCTATCTAGATGCGACGCAAGCTAAAGTTCAGAATTCTAAGTGTGGCACATGCTAAGAATCACATTTCTATCTAGATGCGACACAAGGTAAAGTTCAGAATTCTAAGTGTGGCACATGCTAAGAATCACATTTCTATCTAGATGTGACGCAGGCTGAGGTTCAGAATTCTAAGTGTGGTGCATGCTAAGAATCACATTTCTATCTAGATGCGACGCAAGCTAAAGTTCAGAATTCTAAGTGTGGCACATGCTAAGAATCACATTTTTATCTAGATGCGACGCAGGCTAAAGTTTAGAATTCTAAGTGTGGCACATGCTAAGAATCACATTCCTATCTAGATGCGACGCAGGTTGAAGTTCAGAATTCTTTTTTTTTTTTAAACTTCTTTTTATTATTCAGCGTGGCAGCAAAACACAAGCGAACAGCGTCAGGCAATACAATATGAATACGGTATACATAATGTAGGTGCACAGAGGTTACTTCACATAGTAACACAATCAATGGGTACAATCACAGCATGGAGAGGGCAACAGAAGACTGTGATAGGGGAGAGGACCCGAGCAGGTGGGGGGAAGTAGGCGAGGGGGAGGTATCCGGTGTCGCGATTAGATCGGACATGTAAGAGCGGAACCTGAGCCAGACATTCCTAGGCCTGGAGTGGGCGGGTTGCATATGGGACCAGGCTTCCTCAGAATCCGAGGCCCATGTGACCGCTCTCAGCCATTGGGCGTGTGTGGGAGGTGAGGGGCGAAGACAGCAGAGCAGGATGGAGCGTACCGCGAGTAGCAGGCAGAGGCCGGCTAATTTTTTGGAATCACGGGAGAGGCCTGGGAGGTCATGAAAGAGGCATACCACCGGGGAAGGAACAATGGGGTGGTCGAGCACAGCAGACACTGTCGAGCAAACTGCCTCCCAAAACTGTGAGAGGCGAGGGCAGGACCAAATCATGTGAATGTAGTCGGCATCATCCCGGCAGCATCTAGGGCAGCTGGAAGGGTGATCCCTGGACATGCGATGTAGTCTGATCGGGGTGTAGTGAAACCTATGTAGTACTTTGAACTGAATGAGTTTAAGCCGGGAGTTGAAGGACACTCGATGTGTGCGCTCGCATAGATGTGCCCAGCGCTCATCCGACATTTCAACACCAAGGTCTACCCCCCACACACGCTTCAGTTTGGCGAAGTCTGGGACAGATCTGGATTGTAACATTGTGTATAACCTGGAGATTTTACCCCTTGTGGGCCCAGGGGAGGTGAGCTCCTCAATAGCAGGGTCGTCCGGTGGCAACGCGGGGAACGTTTGATAATTACGCTTGAGGGTTCTGTGGAGGGATGCGTATTGAAGCCATACACTCTGGCCACTCCTCAGGGGCAACGGGAGATCGGGCCATTCAACAAATATACCCTGGTCAAACACATCACGTAACAACTCGTAGCCTGCATCCGCCCAGCGACGAACCGTGCCTGGTGGGACCCGCGGGACCCCCGGGAGGAAATTCCAGAGAGGGAGGTTGCTGTGGAAGGCGTAAGTAGCTTTGACTAGCCTCCACATCTTCGCTAATGCGATGGACGTGCAGGCGACCGGGCTCTGTGAGTCCAGTGCCAAGGGAGCGGGTTGTATCACCAAGGAGTGGATGTCACGGTCACAGACCGCAAGCTTCTCGAGTAGGACATGCGGGGGAGGGTCCATTGTATTAAACCAGTGAGAAGTATATTGAATTTGGGATACCAGCCAGTATTTGAGGAAGTCAGGGACACCGAAGCCCCCGTTAGACATGGGAGTAGACAGGGTATCAATTTTTAGGCGGACCGCACCCGAGTGCCAGAGAAAGGAATTCACAGTACGGGTCAAGTCACGGAAGAAGCACCCCCCTGGCCACAAGGGTATGTTAGTGAACATGTAAAGCAACTGGGGCAACACCACCATCTTCAACAGCCCTATCCTGCCTGCCAGGGAGATCGGGAGCTTGTCCCAGGCCCGGATCTTAGCCGTCAGGTGTGTGAGGTACTTCTGATAGTTTTCCTGGAAGGTCAGCGCCTGCTGGCGCGTTACCACTATTCCCAAGTAGGTAAATGTGGATTGAGCCCATGTGAAGCCAAAGGTGTCAGGAGGAGGGAGAGTGCATTCCGTGAGTGGGAAAAGAGTGGATTTCGAGCAATTCACTTTAAGGCCAGAGATTCGACCAACTGAATGATGTCCTCCAGTATTGGGGGTAAGTTGATGGAGGGAGAACGCACAAACAACAATGCGTCATCCGCATATAGGGACACTATGTCCGACTGGCCCGCAGTGCGGAGGCTGCTATGAGCGTGGAGTTGGCGGAGCATATCAGCGAAGGGCTCTATTGCTATAGCGAAGATCAAGGGAGAGAAGGGACACCCCTGTCTCGTCCCCCTGGCGATCTCAAAGAGGGGGGAGCATTGGTCGTCGGTGCGGACCCTGGCCATAGGGGAAGAGTAAAGCAATCTGACCCAGGAGAGAAAGGAGGGGCCAAATTTCCAACTCTCGAGAACCCGCCATAGGTACCTCCAAGAAACCGAGTCAAACGCCTTTTGCAGGTCGAGGGTGACAGCCACTGCATGCGTCTCGGGACTGATTCTGTTGATTATATTAAATAGGCGCCTCAGGCTCAGGGAGGTGGAGCGACCCGGGATGAAACCCGCCTGATCTGGATGGATGATAGATGGCAGAAAGGGAGCTAACCGGAGCACCAGAGCCTTGGCGTATACTTTGACATCACAATTTATGAGTGAGAGCGGGCGGTATGAACCGCATTGCGAGGGGGATTTACCTGATTTAAGTAGTACTGTGATTGTGGCCTCCCGGAGTGAAGGGGGGAATACACCGGACTCCACAGACTCTTCCCAAAGAGCCAGCAAGTGAGGGAGCAGCTGTGACTTAAAATGCTTGTAAAATTCGACCGGGATACCGTCCGAGCTGGGGGCTCGCCCCGAGGATAAGGAGTCAATAGCGTCTGACAGCTCCTCCAGTGTGAGAGGGGAATCGAGGGAGGCCGCGGCCTCCGGGGACAGGGCTGAGAGAGGAAGGGCATCGAAAAAGGAGTCGATCTCCGCCACTGATACCTCATCTGAGTTAGAGTATAGGGTTTCGTAGAATGTGAAAAATTCCCTGTTGATGTCTTGCGAAGAGACAGCCATAGAGCCGTCAGGCCTCTCGATTCCGAGTATGTGTGGGGACCCCGTCTCGTGACAGATCAGTCGTGCCAGAAATTGACCGGGGCGTTCCCCCTCCCCGTATCTCCTCGCTATGCCAGGACTATCCAAAAACCTTTGTTCGCGATCCGCGAGGGATCGGTACGTGTCCAATTCCATCCCTATGTCAGCCAGGTTGCCCGGGGTGGAGTGAAGTGAGCATGTAGCTTCCAGGGTAGAGAGTCTGGATTCACTAGCGGCAAGATCTCTCCGGATTGACTTAAGGACCCCATTCTCTTTGGACAACGCAATCCCTCTAATATAAACCTTAAATGACTCCCATAAAGTGGCCTGGGACGTTACTGAGCCCGTATTAGTCTCGAAGAATTCTTCAATCGACCGCTCGAGCTCGGAACAGAACTCCGGGTCCAGTAAGGAGAGGGGTTTCAGCCTCCAGTTGCGTGTCCGGCCGGGATCAGGACGCCAACCGATGGTCACAGTAACTGGAGAGTGGTCAGACAGGGTTCTGGGAAGGATCATTAGCTGTATAACGCTCTTAACCAATTTGTTGGAGATCACCCATCTGTCAATACGGGAATAGGAATCGTGGACTGAGGAGTAAAAAGAGTACACACGGGAGTCCGGGTAGAAGAACCTCCATGCGTCTACCATGGCGAGACGGGGCAGGGATGATAGTGCAGCGTGGCTGCCCTGGAAAGTTGACGGGGCCTGGATCCAGATCTGTCGAGGGCTACATCGAAAATCGTGTTGAAGTCGCCCCCCCCAAAGGATGGGGACAAAGGGGAAACCATCAAGGAGGGACGTGACCTGTACATAAAAATCAGGGTCATCTAGGTTAGGGCCGTAAATGTTCAGCAGGACCACCTCCCTGTGTTGGAGCGTAGCATGAAGCAACACATATCTGCCTTGAGGGTCTATTTGTGAGGAAATAAGAGTAAACTTGAGGCTCTTGTGGATGAGGGTCATGACCCCGCGGCTTTGGGTAGAGAAATCGGTAAAGAATCTATGGGGACCCCAGGTTTTGGCAAAACGCATACACTGTTCCGCGCGAGCATGTGTCTCTTGTAGAAACAGAATCTTGGACCCATGACGCTCGGCCTGCAACTGGAGCTGCCTCATCTTTTTATAATTGCCCAACCCACGTACGTTCCAGCTCATGAAGGTCGGGTCACTCTCGGTCACAGATGCAGTGGTGGTTGAAAAAGAAAAAATGTCAATACCCAGCGGGCCAATTTCACAGCCCTGCAGCACCAAGTCCTGAGTACCACCTTGCGGTTCGCCTTCGCTGCCAACGCCAACTTTTTAACAACATAACCCCTGACATGACCCACCCACACCCCCCCCCCAAACAGAGGGATGACAATCCCAACCCCCCTCAACCAAAACCAAACCAGAGGCATCAGCGCCTGGGGGCCTGAAGGCCGGACTGGCCGCCGCAGTCCGGGCTGCGGCAGATCCAAATAAGACAAAAGGTGCCCACAGTAGACATTTGCAAATAACTTGAACAGGGTTCTGGCACATGTTGATGTGGCACATATTTATAAAATGAACAAAACAAGCAGATTCCGGAATAGAGGATCAAAGTGACCCCGATGCAGGAAGGCGGCCTTGCCTGGCCTCTCCTCGTCGGGACAGATGGATAACTGCAAAACCGTGATCAGAGGAGAGGGGTCAACCAGGGAAATGTTCGTCGATAAACCTGGAGGCCTCCTCCGGGATCGTGAAGAAAAACACCTGGTTGGCGTGTTCTATGCGGAGTTTGGCAGGATAGAGCATAGCGTATTTGACTGAGTGGTCCCGCAGCCTGCGTTTCACAGCTTGGAAAGTCTTGCGTTCACATTGGACGGCCGTTGAGAAGTCCGGATAAAGATGAATCCTTGCGCTGTCCAATAGTAGCTCCCCTTTTAGTCTAGCGGCCCTGAGGAGGGCATCTCGGTCACGGAAGTTCAGCACCCGGGCTATGATGGGCCGAGGTGGAGCACCAGGCCTGGGCTTAGCCGTCAGGGCTCGGTGTGCCCGCTCAATGGCGAAGTGCGGGGAGAGCTTGGGAGAATCCAGGAGCGAGACCAGTGTATGCTCAACAAAGTCCTCCATTGGTTCATGAACTTCATTCTTGGGAACCCCGATAATGCGGAGGTTGTTACGCCTCGATCGGGATTCCAAGTCCTCGTTCTTCTTCTCTACCTCGAGGACTCGGTTGGAGAGAGTGGTGATCTCGGAGTGCAGGGAACTCAGTGCATCCTCTGCGGAACCGACCCGTGTCTCGACCTCTGACACACGGCTGTCAGTCCACTCAATGTGGGCCTTAATAGAGGATATAGTACCGTTCATGTTATCCAGTTTTGAGTGGAGTGCAGTGAAGCCCTCGCGGATGAAGTCCATCATAGTTTGGGATTCCGGTGCTGTGACGGTGGTGATGCAACAGGGGCCTGCTCAGTGGTCTCCTTTGATGATCTCGTCGCAGCCTTAGTAAACATGTTGATGGAGCTCTGTTTCCTCACCCCTCCCTTGGTCATCCTGACGATGTTGGAGGTCGAGTGGGGGTGAGGGGGGAACCCCAGCAGCCCTGGGAGAGAGGAAGGGGGGAGCTCGGACCCTGTACCACGTGAGGGAGAGTGCGAAGTATGGTATGAAACAGGGAGTAATGCAGAGGGAGCCGTGGCTGTGAATCCGTATAGATGCGATATTGCAGCTACCAGTGCAGGCCGCGGGGTCTCAGCCAGCCCAGGGAGGCGTGGGGAGCAACGCAGGGAGACCTCGGGGGTAGGAGACCCCAGGGATGGGGGCGATGACGCCCAGCGGACACTGTGAGAGCAGGAATCCAAATATGAGTGGCCGAGTGCGATGAATGGAGAGGGGCGCCTCCCAGCGCAATGCTCCGCAGGGTAGACAGGCCTCAGCCTCGAGCACAGCGATGAAGGATAGGGCAGGGAGCCGGTAAACAAAAGGTCCTGGGTGAAGTAGTGGCCCCGAGATCATCGTGGCCCCCTCAGAACATAGGAGTCCCCCAAGGATAAAGACGCACGCGGCCCGTGATGTCCAAGGCTCCCCCCATGGAGCGAGGGGATGAAGGAGAGTCTGCGAGGCGGGGGGCGCCCAGACAAATGCAGGCCGGGGAAGCGCCAGGCCCGGGGCGACACCAACCGCTAATGGGCCCAGAGGCCGGGGGCCACCGGCGGGTAATCCGCAAGGCACTGCAGGGAGGGGATGAGGCAGTGTCACAACCCAGGGACGTCCGCGGGGCCTCCCCGTCCCACGTACCTGGTGGCCGCAAGGATCCGGCAGCACCGCGTGTGTCCCCCGGGCGCTGAAGTCTCGCTGTCGGCGGGGGGGAGAGCTCCCGCCGAGACGGCACCACGGCGAGGCCCAGCAGTCGAAGAGAGGGGCCCGGGCAGCCCCGATGCAGGGCAGACGTCCCTCCAAGTGTGCCCCGGGCCGCCTAGCACCAGAGGTCGTGGTCGCCTGAGCCGCCTCCAGATCTTACCACCAGCCAGGGAAGAGGCGGACCGCCGGCGCACATCCACCGGGGCAAGAACACACCGCAGGCCCCCAGGCAAGTCTGTCTGCCACTCCGCCGGGGCCGGGTTTTGGCGCGCGGGAGCGCTGCAGGCAGGTGGGGGGATGGTCACGGCGGCGCCCAGGGATAGCGCTCCACAGCTCCGTTTTTTGTCGGGATTCGATCTGCAGGGTCCCTGGGGTAGCGGCTCCAGAAGCGTGTAAACCGGGATCGGCTGCCAGGTGGTGAAGGTGCCAAATTAGGATCTTCCGATCTGCCAGCCACGGAGATCGAGCTTCAGGCGGCCATCTTGTTCGGCGCTCAACAGCGCCCCCCTCGAAGTTCAGAATTCTAAGTGTGGTGCATGCTAAGAATCACATTTCTATCTAGATGCGACGCAAGCTAAAGTTCAGAATTCTAAGTGTGGCACATGCTAAGAATCACATTTCTATCTAGATGCCATGCAGGTTGAAGTTCAGAATTCTAAGTGTGGTGCATGCTAAGAATCACATTTCTGTCTAGATGCGACACAAGCTAAAGTTCAGAATTCTAAGTGTGGCACATGCTAAGAATCACATTTCTATCTAGATGCCATGCAGGTTGAAGTTCAGAATTCTAAGTGTGGTGCATGCTAAGAATCACATTTCTATCTAGATGCGACGAAGGCTGAAGTTCAGCTCCCTACAGGTGTGGCACTAGCTAAATTGGCAAGTGAGTTGATATGCATCACAAGGCAACATTTACAATCCACTTACAGTGGCCACAAGTCTTCCTAAGTGTGCATTGTCTATGTCTATGGCAGTCTGCGCTATGGAAGGTAAGGTATAGTGACAGGGGCTTTCTGGAGTAGAATAATTGCTCTACACCCCACCCAAGCCACACTCACAGTTTTGTTGGTGTCTGCTGACTTCCTTGGCTTCCCAATATTACATAATTCGAACTGCTGTGCAGGCTAAGTGGGAATGTTACCCAGTGGAGCCCACACAGAATGCACTAGTTACTCTAATAGCTCATTTGTATGGCTGTTGCCGATTGCTTTCCACCCATACCATAGAATCATAGCAGAAACCCCTGTGAGAACAGATAAAGCCAGAGGAAGGTGGTCAGCAGAAGTTGAGATGGAGGTGGCTGAAGCGCGATGGAGGTCCATGTGTATTTTTACAAAAGGCGTGTCAATGAATTTGAGACTAAAGTTGATTCAGTACAAAATATTACATATGCTGCACTATAACCCGAAGAAATTGGGGAAAATGTGTACTGAGCATAACGGGTGCTGCCCAAGGTGTGGGACAGAAGAAGCGGGGTACGTTCACATGCTGTGGTCCTGCCCTGAGGTAGGGCACTTCTGGGGGGAAATATATGGGATACTATCCACTGTGGTTGATAAAATGTTGAACTTATCCTGATGAGCATGCTATTTGGGGAATGGAATGGAATCCCTGAGCATTGCTTGCGGGCCTTCCTGTACATTGACTGTATTGTTGCAAAGAGGTGCATATTATGCAAATGGAACGACTTGCACCCCCCACTATGTATATCTGGATGAGGGAGTTAACATGGGTAAGCGACTGTGAAGACATGTACATTGCATTGCTACCTGCCACTTATTGCCCGAAAGACATACTGTGCGAATTCAGATCTTTGCTTGCAAAAGACCAAGACAATGGGCCTCATTATCAGTTAGCCGGTCCGGATTTAACGGTGCCGGTAAAACCGTACCAGCACCGTTTTCTGGACCGGCTAACTCTGAGTTGTGTGGCCATGTGGCGTTACGCCTGCCAGGTCAGACCTGGTGGACGTAACACCACCGGCCGCACAAGGACGTGGAAACAACGGCGCCATTACCGCATGGTGCCAGTGTTTCCACTGCCCCCATTCCAGTGTACCTGCAATGTAAGACTGTGACCATATTGACCATGCTGCATTGTTGAAGTTGTAATATTGTACTACTTATCATGCCTGCTTGGTATATATATAAATAAAAGTTTTTTTTATTATTTAAAAAGTAGAGGAGCACCATTCTCAACCACCCCCACCCATTTCGACCACTGGTTTCTGTATATCACGAGTATGTGTGGTGACAACAGTGCTGTGGGGCATACAGTGATTCATGATAGTTACGGACCATTATTCAACTCAGTTACTTATTTGCACAGCCTCTGGTATGTGGTTTAGGCTGTGACCTATTGCATCAGACTATTCACAAGGCAGTTTGGGAATGTGTTCAGTTCTGTAGGGTATTTTGTGTAGATTTGGGGCCTAGCTGTATTTTCTTACCACCAAAAATAAAAGTAATTTAGCAATAATCACTCCTTGCATTCAGATTGGGTCTGGTATTATAGTGGTATCGTGGCTATGCATTATTTCAGTACACAAAGTTGGTATGCATTTTGTTGTGGTATAGTGATGAGCATAATTTCTTTGTTTTATTTGTGGCCCCAACATACAAAACCCCTTTCTTTTGTTTAGACTGTTCTTGTGATCTCTAGAGGCCTCAGGCTTCTACATTATTCAATAACACCACATTTTCATATGGAGTGCCACTTATGGCTGTTATCACTGATTTATCTACACCAGTGAGCTATGCTTCCATAAAGTATTCACAATAACATGTGGTATAATCACAAATGTATTTACATTAGTGAAACTATTTCCAGAGGCCGCTCTCTCTGCTGACTCATGTACGTCCAGCAGACTATCAGATTGTGTTCCACTCAGAAGTCACACACACATATATACACTGAGTGGAACCACACACACAGCTATTTATAATTACTCATAACATAACTTTTTCCACATGGGATGCTTGGCATATATTACCTAATAACCTCCCCTTTTATCAGGTGATATGGGCTAACTGCACCAGAGAAAAATAGAAGCCTTTACACAGATTGTGATTTACATCAGTTTCATTTCAAAAATCATACATTACCAGTTTTGCGAGGCGAGTCTTTTCTAGAATAAACATAAGAGAAACAATTGCAAAATACATGGCATTTCATTAGATTCTTTGCAACAATAAAAAGAAAAGTGCATCAGTTGACTTGCATTTCTGAAGGGCAACATTAGAATGCAGCTATCGCTACGCTGCCTGACTGAAATAGATTTCTTTCACACACCGCACTCTCACTTTGTGTAAGATAATTACCAGCAAATTGTAGCTGTTCAGCACGCAAACTCTCTGGGCTGGTCGCTTTCTTTAAATGGCCTTTTAGAGCACCCGGTGAAAACATGCAGTTCCAATCTGCACTCTTTGGTCCTCAAGCCGGTGCTAATTGACTGGAATCTCCAGCCTGTGAAGGTCAGCAGTGCACTGGAACGACGCCCCTCAATCAGGCAACCCCACAGCAACTCCCACCAAGTCCTCACCGAAGCTGTGCAAAATGTCCACTGCCTTTCTTCCTCCCCGAGATGCACCAAGAGACCTCTGTTACAGCCCCTAACGTGACGTGCATCCAATAAAAGTCTATCATGTCATACCCTCCTTCTTCAAACAATAGCTCATTTTTCAGTAAGAAACTGTATCCGCTAATTTCCTGCTTATTCGAGTTTTCTTTCCTTCGCAAGGACCGTGAAAAGCACAGAGAAAGCGAAAGAAATTAAAATTTCTGAATGTCCGTTTAAAATGAGTTTCAGCCTGCCTCATTTTGCACTTGGAGAACACATTACGATATTAATAAGTAAGAATCATGTTATTACTGTTAATTATATTAGTTCATTAATCCTCTAATGTGTCTCCTGCAACAGAGGCATTTCAGGTGAGAAAAAAAAATGGTGCGTTTTTAAATGTGAAAAAAATGATGCGTTTTTGACTGAGTAGCCTGTCTTCATTTACATATCCATATCTTACACCGGCAACACATGGCTTGCTGTACCGCATTATAGCAATACATTGATCCCATGTAGTGGTGCTGCACTCCAAAAACATGCTATATATTGATCCCATGTAGTGGCGCTGCACTCCAAAAACACGCTAAATAATCCTACAGTTCTTTTCGAGGATCCATGCTTCTGGGCATGGTGGCCATCAGTGAGGAATGACGGTGAGAGATCTACATGTTTCCATACTGAAGTGTGGTCCAGTGCTTGCCAGCCTTCTGTTCTCCTCCTAATCTTCATGTGCTTGGATTGGGATAGTTTGGTTTTAGAATGTGTGTGCTTGTTTGTCCTAATGGCATGTTTGTGTATGTGCATATGGTCATTACATTGTCATGCTGACAGATGATGTAGGAGAGGAGGTTGTGAGAAACCTGATGTCATTCTCACACTTATTCCCTGGGGATCCTCTATTCAGGTCGCCAGGGAAGGGACATTGCTTGTGGATCTCGACCGTGGGGGTGGACAAGTGAGGGGGAATCGCCTGAGTGGAGAGTCTCAGGGGATTGAGAGGAGAATGCTAAAGGGCAAGACGCGGTAACCCAATGGGACGATAAGTGAGTAGAAAGAAATCCCGTGAGCCTTCATGGGATATGCAGGCCACATTGTCCCTAATCCAAAGGGGAGACATAAGAGGTACAAGTACATGAAACTGGATAAGAAGGAAGATCAAAAGAGACAGTCACATGACGTTAACATTAATATCCCTTTATATCCCATTAACCCAGACTCGTGCTGGCAGAACAGGATGTCAGGGGTAAGGAGTGGAAGCCACTCCATTGAGTAAGCACAAGGCTAGGGGATTCCCCTCTCTCCTCTCTCAATCATACAAAAATGTTTCAGTACATAGACCTACCCTCTAATCTCATTCCATCTCCCCTTCCCCATTTTCAACTAATACTGGGACAAAGAAGAGGCAATCGAGAGTATGGAGGATTACCTATGGAACAACCATTGCGAAACAAGGGAAAGACTACTACCAACTTCCATTGATTTGTCCCACAATCGAGTCAGAAAGAGTCAGGCAATATACTCTAATCCTTTACACTTGACTCCACTGAGGACTACAAAAGGTGTGGTTCTGCACAGGTGAAAGAGCAAACTGGAGTTGCTGATGGGACCAGGAGAATCCAGGAGCATAGAGC
The DNA here is from genome assembly GCF_040938575.1 of Ambystoma mexicanum. NCBI lineage: Eukaryota > Metazoa > Chordata > Amphibia > Caudata > Ambystomatidae > Ambystoma > Ambystoma mexicanum. The sequence goes on from NC_090937.1 coordinate 609,122,294, forward strand.
TGAAGTGGGAGAAGCCTGGAGAGCCCAGAGGGGAGCAGCGTGCTGAGATGCTGGCCTGGTGTGTTTGAGGGGCTGCAGCGTGGCTAGGGAGCCGTGTCTCCAGAGAGCCAGAGTAAGGCAGACTGCAACCTGCTGGCTGACTCCAGAGAGAGGCTTGTTCCCTTGGGACATGTGCCGCAGTGCCAGTCCCAAGGATGCCCGAGGGGCAGGTGGTGCGACCCTGACCTCAAACCAGCGTATCCCAAGGAGACCGCTCGCCAGCACCACACTACCCGGTAAGTTTCATGAAAGTGAAAAGAGACTCTCAGGAGCGTGCAGGTGGCTGGAGCTGGACTGGAAACAGACTAGATTTACAAGCGGCATGAAGGTAAAGAAAGCAGAAAGCAAGAGAGAAAGTAAAGAGTGCTGAAATGAAGAGAAAAAGCATAAAGAAAGATGCACTAAGGAAAAGAAAACCAAGAAAGAGTGCTGGTGGCATGGAAACAGCAAAGAGTGGGTGCGAGTGACCCGAAAGCAAGGAAAAATTTGCAAGCGACCAGAAACTGGGCAAGACAGAAAAGAAACAGAAAGAAGGCAAAGAGAAGGCAAAGAGAAGCAAAGAGCGGGTGTGAGCGACCTGAAAGCAGGGAAAAGGGTGCAAGCAACTCGAAACTGAGAAAGACAGAAAAGAAACAGAGAGAAGGAAAAAGGACAGCCAAGAGGGGGTGCAAGCCACCCGAAAGTGGAAAAGAGTGTGCAAGCATCCCGAGATAAACACAGGGAGTGCAAGAGGCACTATAGTGGAAAATGAAGGTGCAAGAGAGCATGGTGAAAAGCAGAGAAAAGAGATTCCAAGATGGCCACCGCACTGTAAAGACTTGCATGTGTCTGCTCCGTCTCTACAGAGAATCAACTTATAAGGGGATCATCTTAATACAGGCCTCTACCTGAACGCCGAGTGGGCAAAACTCTCCTGCAACCCGGCATTTCAATAGCCGCTCCTTGAAATCATTGAGGAGGCTCAACATAGGCGGGGACACGCTGCTGTGCCTCACAGAAGTCACGTCCAGCGCTTGCAACGTGAGACCTTCTCGGCTCCAAGGCATTGGCGCTCCATGGCCTGGTCTTGACGCCCGGGGAAATTACGCCCATCAAGGGATACCTGGGATGGGGACAGACGGCTGCAAGGGGATACCGGAGGAATCGGGCGCAGCAGAGACGGGGACCCCCACCCATGCACTATCTTTTGCTCTGACAATTTGACGCAACTAACAGGGCTGGACCCAGCTGGAGGGGAGTGATCTAGAAATGATCCCCTGGGAGAGATGCAGATCCATGCACAGCAGAAGTGGCCAGGCTGAGTCGGATACCTGGACCCCAAGATAAGAGCACTCCATCACAAAGAATTATTTTAAAAAATCCTCAAGTAGCCTTTGGTTCCTCGTGAATTGGGTAACCAACAATTAAGATTCCAGGCCGTGGACAGATTGGTGTAGACATCCACCGGCACACACAAGGCATGTACAACTTCCTCCCCAACACCATTCTTTCACCATCAAGGCCCCTTACGCGGGGCAGCCACAGGAGCCTCTCACGCCAGACAAAATCTGCATAACACGGCAGGGAGGCGGTTGGAACGGGCTGCAAAAGATGCCACAAGGCACAATTCGTACTCTTCTGTGTATGCCGGAACTTAACCCATAAGAATATGAATCCTATACCCTTGGTCTACAAATGTGACACCTCCCTGGTTGATTACAGCTGGACCTAGCAATCCCAACTCCATTTACAGCACTATGCACATGCCGAGAGGTAAAAAGAAGCATACCCTGGCTGGGCACACACAGGTTCCTAAACACAAACAAATCCATTGCAAAGACTATGGGCAAAAGACCCTGCAATGCCTTCAGCTAGAAATACACTTGAAGTTAACTCTCCACGAGGATCCAGACATGGCAGCTTCCAAAGAGGACTTTGGAAAAAGTTTTCAAGACTTCCAATAAAAGTTTTCTGCTTCCTTTCAACAGCAATTCTCCTGGTTCACAACCGAAATCAGGCAATCACTATCTGACTTCAGCAAGGAAATGTCCTCTCTGGGAGATCGGGTCGACACAAATGAACGTGCAATCCAGGGACTTGCACAAGAAAGTAAACAATTGGATATAGTATTAGCAGATCTGTCAAGGGTTGCACACAACCTTGAAATCCACTATGAGGACCTAGAAAATAGATCCAGACGCTCCAACATTTGCATTAAAAACCTCCCTGAAACAGTGCCAGAATCTGAGCTAAAAGACACTATTACGCACATCTTCATGGATCTCATCGCAGGAGAAGAGGCTATCAATATCCCGCTAGGGTGGGTTCATAGGATGGGCCCAAAAAGAATGCAACCGGGTGCTTGCTTTCAAGATGTGCTGGCAGCCTGTGCACTATTTCCACAAAAAGAACACATTCTCAAAGAGGCGAGAACATCGACACCAATAGAATATAACGGGACAGAAATTCAACTTCATCAGGATCTCTCACAAACAACCCTCCAAAAACGCAGAAACATGCAAGTGGTGGTAAATAAAACCCTACAGTCACAAGGGATCAAATACAAATGGACTTTTCCATTTGGATTAACTTTCTCGATGCAAGGGAGGCAGCATAGAATTAGTTGATGAGAATCAGGAATTGCCCTACTTCAAATCGAAGAAGATACAGTAGCAGGCCCAATGAAAGGCATGAATGACCAGCCCACCAAGCAATTTAAACCCTGAGAGTGGTCTTCAGCAGATCGACATCGGAGAGGAAATAGGGGAATGCAGAAAGACGACTGGAAAGCCTGCCTTAAAGGACGGAACACATAAGCATCCACGTAGAGACGCAGTAGTGGAGAATATCTGAAAATAACTGACAGAGAAAAGCTAAACCCAACTGCAGCAGGGACGGAGCGCAACACCTTTGAATTCATCTGTTCAGGTAACAGATGGGGGTTTTAGGATGCCCTGGGAAAAAGGATGACTCACCGCTGAGGGTTTCCACCCCAGGATACATTGGGTACTATGGCTCGCAACTGGGGCAATTGAGGGGAGGGTACAGGGAATATTCAGGGTTTGGGAAGGGAATGTTAAACTGAGGGGTGGGGATGGGAGGGAGGGTAAACTGCAGTGCATGGTTTGTTTTAATGTATTTGCGCAAAAGCAGGTTCCGACACTTATTAACCTCATCATGGTCCCACCTATATCAAGTTCATTCACGTGCCTAACGATCAATATTAGGGGCCTCAACATGCCAGTGAAGCTTAGAAAACTGGAGGGCTTTCTGGCACGCTACCAACTGGACTTGGTGGCGCTCCAGGAAACTCACATCTGCAACACAGACAAGCCTAAACTGTGTATGCAACACTACCCCGTCATGTTTCAGGCAAATACGGTGGGTAAGGTGGCCAGTGTACTTATAGCAATTAGGTTGGGAGCCCAAATCAAAGTGGTACGCACTAAGGCCCACAAAGAGGGCTGCTATCTGTTCACGATCTTGGTGCTGGGTTCCCGGACACTAACAGTGGCTTCAGTGTACCACCCCAATGTGGGCCTAGAGGGCTTCTTAAAATGGACCCTCTCACATTTAGAATCTTTCATGGAGGGCAAAATAATACTTCTCGGAGACATTAACATAGCTTGGGACCCCATCCGAGTTCGTAGCACAGTCACATGCTATGCACAACCCCACTCCCCCTCCATTACACTAAAGCAAAAATGTGCACACCTGTCCTTACTAGATGTTTGGTCAACTCTTAGAGGTTTTGAGAAAGGATACACGTTCTATTCACATGTTCATCACTCTTTTTCGCGCATAAATTAGGCCTAGGCCTCAATCTCGCTCTTAGGCATTATCACACGAATCACGTGCCATACAATAACATTATCAGACCACGCTCCAATCTCCATTGACATGAATATACCACGAAGGAAACAAAGATTATGGGCCTGGAAATTTCTGTCTGAGCTACTTATGAACCAGGTCGTTAGAGATAAAATTGAAGAGAAGATATGGGAGTTTGTTTGACCTTAACCCATTTGGAGAGACCATGGCAAACGTAACATGGGATGCCTTCAAGGCAACTTTACAGGGGGCCCTGATTGCTGAAGGGACCATCAGACACAACCAAAAAATGGTACTTGAAACAGAATTAGAGGAGAACGTAAAACTATCAATGAAAAACATGGAAACAAACAATGGGCCATTCACACAAAAAGCCTTCAGAGCTGCAGCAGGCAGGCCAAATCTATTCCAAACAAAAAAAGCAGAAAAATCCCTCTTAAACCTCAATCAAAAATACTATGTAAAAGCCAACAAGACAGAATGTCTACTAGCCAGACAACTCTGGCAGAAAGTGGCATCTCAGACCATACAAATGATTCGGCTCCCCTCAGGCGAGATGATCACCGAAACTCCCCACATTATTTCTAAATTCCACACATTCTACTCAAATATATATCAATCGGAATATCCTGACCCAAGGTTTCAAAAAGCTTAGCTAGATACAGCCAATCTTCCCCAATTAGCATTAGCGGAGAGGGACTAGCTCAAACTAGATATTACTGAAGATTAAATTCTCAGGGTCATACACTGCCTCCTGCTGAGTAAATCACCAGGCCCTGCCGGATATCCAGCCTTATTTTATAAAGCATACCAGAATATACTAGCTCCTAGATTAACCCATTTATACAATTCCTTTGTACACCCGGGCCACATTTCCCCCACCATGGAGGAAACAAAAATAGTATTATTTCCGAAACTCGGCAAAGATCCGAGCAGTTGCGGGTCATACTGTCCTATAGTCTTAATAAACCTGAATGCAAAGATTTACACTAAGGGTTTAGCCAGTAGGATGGAGAATCGACTTAATACATCCGGACCAATCATGCTTCATAAAACAATGCCAGACGCATGACAATATTTGAAGAACATGTCACATCCTAGGGAAAATTGAAAAGATAAACATCCCAGCGCTGCGGTTCTCTTATCTCTAGATGTTGAGTAAGCTTTTGACCGGGTCGAATGGACATTCCTTTTTCAGACCCTGGCAATGATGGGGTTCGAGCCAAAATTCATATACAAAATAAAAGCGAATTGCATAAAACCCAGTGCTAGATTACTTATTAACGCCCATTTATCTCTCCCCATTGCTCTACAATGTGGGACCAAGAAAGGGTTCTTTCTTTCGCCACTCCTATATGCACTCCATCTGGAGTCACGCCTTGTCAATATCAGACAAATGGACGCCATTCATGGGATAGACTTCGGAGGTGTCCCACACAAAATTGTGGCATATGCAGATAATATGCAGCTCCTAGCTTCCGATCCCTTGATTTCACTGCAAGCGGCGGTACGAAAATTGGAAAAGTTTGGCTTTGCCACAGGCTTAAAAATAAACAAAACCAAATCGAAAATGTTAAATCTATACCTTCCTGTGATACTTCAGATATGTGATACTTTAAAAATGAGATCTCAGCCAATAAATAGTTTGCTTGGACTAAAAGAGAGCCCAATTCTTTTATTGATCGATTCTCGTTTCTCTTTCTTTAAGTAAACTAGAAAAGGATACGTCTTCTGCACCACTTCCAGTCTTCAAGACAGAGTTCGTGTCAGCGAAGGAAAACCAAACAGGTAAGTTCTTATTGAGTAAAATGTTCATTTGATTATTTTCTTCCCTTTACTGTCTTTATTTCTCTCTTTGTACTCTCTCTAGTTCTTCTTTTATCAGTCATTCGTCTGTCCTTTCTGCTGTCAGTTGCCTTTAAACTCGATTTTCTACTCTCCATGTCTTAAATTCCCTTGTTAAGAAAGTTCGTTTTCACCTCTGTACTGTTACAGTTCGTGTTCAATTGAGATAGCACACTTTCGTTAACACCGTTGGTTTATGAACGGCTCTGCTGTTATCCTCAATATCAGCTGACTCGGTGTGTATGACACCTTATACTGCGTTGCTCCTCCTCCTCAGTTCGGATTGCCGACTTCGATCTCCTCTTTCAGGTAGCACCTCTTCTCAATGCCGAAGCATCACGGCACCATCTCTATATCTGCTGCATCACGAGCGACAACGGTCGCTTTATCTTACTCACTATATGTTAGAGCGCAACGGCGCTGCTCCACTTGTTTCTACTTGACGACTTCAGACGTCATTTCTTTAACGAAAAACCCCAACAACTGAAGTCTGCGCAACGGCATAGATTTAATCCAACAGACCCTTGTACTCTTTATCAGCTGTTCCTCAATACGCCCAGCTGTAACCGTTGGGCTCCACCTCCTCCTCGTCAGCCCTTCTTTCCTAGGAAACCAAAAACACAGATTTCATTAGAGGAAAGTCCATACAGGTGTTACTTCCTGTATCTAAAAGCCAGGCTCTACTAGGGCTTCCCCAGTGTATAGAAGCCTATATAGAGGCATGGACAAACCAGCACATTGTCACACCCCCTCTACTAAGCCCTTACGTTCGGGAAGGGTTTCAGCTCTAGACAGGTAATCTGCTTGGGTTAATAACTTCCCAGGTTTATGAATAGTTTTAAAAGAGAAGGGCTGGAGAGAAAGAAACCACCTCAGTATTCTCTGGTTTGAATCTTTGTTACGAGCAAGCCTGACTAATGGAGAATGGTCTGTTATTAACGTGAATTCTCGGCCAAGTAAATAATACCTCAGGGCATCAATGGCCCACTTTACTGCCAAACACTCCTTTTCTATTGTTAGATAACTTAGCTCGTGAGGTAGTAACCTTTGACTGATGAACAGTATTGGTCTTTCCTCCTTTCCTTGATTTTGAAATAGTATAGCTCCGAGACCTGTAACTGAGGCATCCGTATGAAGAAAAAATGGAGTGCTAAAGTCTGGATAGTGTAAAACAGCTCTTTCGGTTAGAGCCGCCTTCAAACTATCGAAGGCTTGTAATGTTTCCACAGTTGTCCAAGCTTTCTTTGTTGATGAGTTCTTCTTTAACAAATCTGTTAGTGGAGTGGCTAACGTAGAAAAGTGTGGGATAAATCTCCTATAATACCCGACAAACCCCAAAAAAGCTTGTACTTGTTTCGGTGTTTCTGGGAATTTCAACTGTTTGATAGCTTTGACTTTCTCTTCCTGGGGTCTGATGGTCCCTTGGCCCACATAGTATTCCAAATACTTTGTATGAAAGGTTGCCACATGCGTTTTCTTGGGATGTATGTGTAATCCCGCCTGTTTCAGCGTTTCAAGTATTTTCCTTAGATGCTGTACATGTTCTGACCAGGTGTTAATGTAAATTATGATGTCATCAAGATAGGCTCCGACATACTGTTCATGACCTTTTATAATATGGTTCATCAGTCTTTGAAAGGTCGCAGGAGCCCCATGTAACCCAAAGGGCAACACCGTAAACTGATATAAACAAGTAGGGGTGGCAAATGCGGTCTTCTCCTTATCTGAGGGTAGCAATGGAATTTGCCAGTATCCCTTGGTTAAGTCGATTGTGGTCAAAAATCTCACCTTTCCTAGATTATTTAGTAGATCTTCTATTCTAGGCATTGGGTAAGCATCGAATTTAGAAATTTCATTCAGTTTCCGGAAGTCCATGCAGAACCTCACACTACCATCAGGCTTTGGCACCAAGACTACAGGGGAACACCAGTCACTGTGGGACGGTTCAATGATTCCTAGATCCAGCATTTCCTGCACCTCTTGATTAAAGGCCTTGATCTTTGTCTCAGGTATCCGGTAAGGTCTCAGTCTTACTATGGTCTCAGGTTTGGTGACTATACGATGATCAGTTAACTTAGTCCTCCCTGGTAAGGAGGAGAATATTTCTGAAAACCTTTGTAATAAGTTAGACAACTCATTTTTTTGGATAGCCGTTGACTCTGAGTTGATGTTTAGACTCTCTAAACCTGTTTTCTCTTTAAACTGCGGAAAATGTTCTTCTGCGGTTACATCCAGAGATATGGCCATCGTTTGGACTGGAGGTATCCATTTTTTAAGTAAATTGACATGATATGTTTGATAAGGAATCTTACTGCCAGTTTGTTTCACTTTGTAAGTTAATGGACCTAACACTTCTTGAATCTCATAAGGACCTTTCCAGATGACTAACATTTTATTTTCTGATGTCGGTACTAATACTAATACTTGCTCTCCTGTTTTGAAAGTACGTAACTGTGATTTCTGATTGTAGTATCTCTCTTGTCTTATCAGCTTGAAGGAGATTGTCTCTGGCAATATTCTGTAGTTTTTCAACTCTTTCCTGTAATTGAGAGGCATACTCTGTTAATGTTATCTCACAATCTGGTTGCTCCTCCCAACTTTCTTTCAATATGTCTAACAGAGTATGAACGGGTCTTCCGAACAGTAGCTCAAAGGGTGAAAACCTCGTCGATGACTGAGGAGTGTTCCTTAGCGTCATTAGTATCCACGGTAGTAGGACTCTATCCTACCGTGGATACTAATGGTACGACTAACCACCGGAGCTTGCCCTCCTCCTCCTCAGTTCGGATTGCCGACTTCGATCTCCTCTTCCAGGTCACCCCTCTTCTCAGTGCCGAAGCGTCACGGCACCATCTCTATATCTGCTGCATTACGAGCAACAACGGTCGCTTTATCTTACTCACTATATGTTAGAGCGCAACGGCGCTGCTCTGCTTGTTTCTACTCTACGACTTCAGCCGTCATTTCTTTAACAAAAAACCCCAACAACTGAAGTCTGCGCAACGGCGTAGACTTAATCCAACATACCCTTGTACTCTTTATTAGCTGTTCCTCAATACGCCCAGCTGTAACCGTTGGGCTCTACCTCCTCCTCGTCAGCCCTTGTTTCCTAGGAAACCAAAAACACAGATCTCATTAGAGGAAAGTCCATACAGGTGTTACTTCCTGTATCTAAAAGCCAGGCTCTACTAGGGCTTCCCCAGTGTATAGAAGCATATATAGAGGCATGGAAAACCAGCACATTGTCACACTGCCCTCCAATGGCTTGCAGCTTCTACAGTCACATACACAATTCGGATGGGCTGAGGAAGGGATTAATTTACTCAGGGTGACCGTAACTCACACTATAGATAGGCTTTATGTAGCTAACTACCCCCTCTGTTAAAAGAAATTGTCACTCTCTCCAAAGCCCTCTATATATTTCAAGCAATTCAGGTCCCCGCCTCTTTGCTTGAAAATCTGCACAGGGCGATCTCCACATTCATATGGAATAATAAGGCTCCACGGCTAGCTCTGAGCACGTTAATGACCCCTAGAGCTATGGGTGGTCCAGGTCTTCTGAATTTTTTTAAATATTACTATGACTCACAAATCCTGGTCCTGAAGGACTGGTGTGTGGAAAATTCTCACAAAAGATGTGTTCAGATGTAGAGGGCATTGGGTGGGCCACAGTGCAGAGACAAATTGTGATTGCCTAAACAAGATTGCCCCCCCAACATACACACAAGCGTGATCACAAGCTTAGTTGAGGAAGGCTGGGACACCGCAGTCAAGAAATATCATTTGACGACCTTCCCTTCACCCCTCACACCTCTGTTCCACAATCCGCAGTTTACCCCAGGCCTTGCACTCCACGCATTTGTCAAATGGAAACAGGCCGGCTGTAACAGATTGAGAGATATGTTTCAGGGTAATGATCCCCAATCATTTACAGAATGCAAACTAGAACTAGGACTTTAGGAATCAGGCTGATTCCAATATTTTCAGGTCAGGCATTGAATACTGGCTCCCCCAAACAAGAAAGCGGCAATTAGAAACCTAACTCCATTCAAACAATTTGTGACATCCAATCCAGGAAACAAAGCTCTCATCTCAAATCTGCATAAAATCATGGCCGACACAACTCCCAAAATAACACTGAGATATAAACATTGTTGACATCTGACGCTTGGGAAGTTGATACCGGAAGACGAATGGGACAAATTATGGAAAGAAATACACAAACTCACGCAGTCAATTCAAGTTAGAGAATTCTGGTATAACCTATGACACAATGGCACTACACACCAGCCCGCTTACACAAAATGAGGCCATCTATCTTAGATAGGTGCTGGAGAGAATGTGGAGCGATTGGGGACTGGGTGCATATATGGTGGAGTTGTCCAGGGCTGACTGACTGACTGGGAAGAAGTTAATATACACCTGACACAAATATTTGGACTACAGTGGCCAGGGACTCTTAGATCCTGCCTTTTGGTTGTTATTGAAGAAGACCTGCGCCAAAGCTTTAAACAAACATGCAAAGCCTTCGCCATATTACAGCTAGCAGCTTTATTGGTGATCGCTCAAAACTGGAAATCGAAGGATACGCCACACGTTATTGAATGGCTATCTAAAATCAAATCTGGAATTTTCTGTCACTGGAACCTACTCCATAGAAGGTGAACAATCTAAATTCACCAATTACTGGGACATGGTGCTGAACTTTCTTCAAATTGACTACAATATCTCCTATTGCCCTCAGAAACGTCCAATTCTGGGTATTGCTTGATCATATAGACACTGCTATCCATACCTTGCACGACGGGAAGGGTGTGGTGGGAAGGTGGTCTGAGGGGGAGGGGTCAGAGTATTTTTTTAACTGTTTGATGTCAACCAAAATGCCAATAAAAGGCACTTTTATAGCCAGTAGCCAGCATGTGCTCCCATAATAACTTCATCACTGTATAGGAGTGAAGGCCACATATCATACAATGGTTATTGCTACCATTGAAGGTGATCCATTGTATGTCTTCAGAGATTAATATTCTCAAAAGTGGACTTTTTTTAAAAAAGTGGATAGCATATAGGTTCATTTTATTTGCTGTCTACCATTTATTGTGGGATTACTCAAACAACCCATCATATTTGGGAGTTCAGGCGACAACTGCATAGGGGAGAACTCATTAGGAGACGTAGTATTTGGATGATTTTGCGTCTCGCCTGTACCTCCTGACCTATTTGGAACAAGTTACTTACCTGTAACTGTTGTTCTCCAGCATGCGTCTGGCATGGATTCACATGCTCATGAATATTCCCCGTCGTCAGGCTGGGAATCCTCGGTAAAGAAAAAACCAGTATCAGTTTCGTTTCTGATCTGTCTTTCGTAGTAGTAACCAATCACTGATCTCTGCGTCATACTGACCACAGCCAATGACTGCCCTCTACCTAAGCCCCGCCTCTGGCAGCCATCTTCAGATTTGGTAGCACGTGAAGTGGCAGTATGACCAAGTGAAGAGCCGCAGAGGGGTAGGCGGGAGGGTTTGCATGTGAATCCATGCCAGACCCATGCTGGAGAACAACAGTTACAGGTAAGTAACTTGTTCCTTCTCCAGCATGGGGTCTGGCATGGATTCACATGCTCATGAATAAAGAATACATAGCAGTACACACATGCACAACCACGGGAGGTGGCAAAGGCTCAGCATTAAGCATTACATCAAACTCAACATTAAGCAAACCTTACCTCCTCACCAGGCTCACCTTAGGCGAACAGGTTGCGCAGCACTGCTTGGCCGACCCTGGACTCCTCCCTGGAATCCCGATCGACGCAGTAGAATTTCGTGAAGGTGTGCGTCGACCTCCACGTAGCAGCCCTGCAGATGTCCAGCAAGGGCACACCAGATAGGAACGCCGTGGTAGCTGCGATCGCTCTGGTGGAATGGGCTCTCGGACGGCCAGGCAGCGGTCGGTTTGCAACCGATGACAGTACATGATACAGCCGGAGAGCCATCTGGAAATGGAAGCCTTCGAGAGAGCCTTCCCCTGATTGACAGGTCCAAAATTCACAAAGAGTTGTGACGTCTTCCGAAAACACTTTGTGCGGTCCACGTAGAACTTCAGCGCTCTAGCCACATCCAGCGAGTGCAAAGTTCTTTCAGCCAGCGACGAAGGCGACGGGAAGAAAACAGGCAACACCAAGGGTTCGTTGAGGTGGAAGTCCGACGGCACCTTGGGCATGAAGGAGGGGTGCGTCCTGAGCACTACCCTCGTGTCGTGAAAAGTCAAGTACGGGGCCTTGCAGGAAAGTGCCTGGATCTCTCCCACCCGTCGTGCCGAGGTGATGGCCACAAGAAACGCTGTTTTCCACGACAAGAACTTCAACGGAGCCGAGTGCAGAGGCTCAAACGGAGGTCCCATGAGCTTGGTCAGCACCACGTTGAGCTCCCACGCCGGGGCCGGAGCCTTCACCGGCGGGAACGATCTGAACAGTCCCTTCATGAACTCTTTCACCAGACGATGAGACCACAAAGACGTCCGCCCCGTGGTTCTGGTGTATCGGGAGATCGCAGCAAGATGAATCTTGCTGGACGCGTGCGCCAGTCCAGCTTTGGCCAGCGTCAGTAGGTACGGCAGTACTTGGGGGGCCGTAATCCGTAGAGGGTTAATCTTCTGTGCGTTGCACCAGACAGAGAACCTCTTCCATTTGTGTCCGTAGCATTTAAGAGTTGAGGACGCCCTGGCCTTTGCAAGAACCTCTCTGCAGTCGGCCGGTATGTTGTATCCTCCAAATTCTAACGCTGCAGGAGCCAGGCCTGCAAGTTCAGCGACCTCGGGTCGTGATGGAGGATGGCGCCTCCTTCCCTGGAGAGAAGATCCGCGTCCACTGGCAGCTTGATTGACGGGGACGCTGACAAGTCCAGAAGGTCCGGGAACCATATCTGCCTCGGCCACGCAGGTGCGACGAGGATCATCATGCACCGTGACCTCTTGAGCTGGTTGATGAGCCGGATCAGCAATGGCAATGGAGGGAACGCGTATAGAAACAGGCCCTCCCAGGGGAACGAGAAAGCATCGCCCATGCTCCTCGGCTGGGGAAACCTGCTGGCAAACCTCCGGCACTTGGAGTTCGTCACCGTCGCGAACAGATAGATCTGAGGTGCGCCCCACCGTCGGAAGAGGCGGTCCACTAGATCCTGTCGTAGTTCCCACTCGTGGCACGAGCGCAGCTCGCTGCTGAGTGAGTCGGCGATGGTGTTTTTTATCCCTGCCAGATGAAACGGCACCAGAAACATCCCTTGGGCGACGGCCCAATGCCACAGATCCTGCGCCTCCCTGGACAGGGCTGGGGACCTGGTTCCGCCCTGTTTCCTGATGTAGAACATGGTGGTGGTGTTGTCGGTGAAGATCCTCACCACCTTGCCCTTGAGGGACGGAAGGAAGGACCTGAGGGCCCAAAACACTGCACGGAGCTCCAGGACGTTGATATGGAGGGACTTCTCCTTCGGGAGCCAAAGGCCTCTCGCGTGCAGATTTTCGGTGTGCGCTCCCCACCCTTCCAGGGAGGCATCCGTGGTCACTGTCTCCTGGTGGCCGGGGGTCTGGAAGTCCATGCCCGCCGTCAGATGCACGCGGGTGCCCCACCACCGGATCGCTCGTCGGAAACTCTCGTCGAGTGTGATCCTCTCCTCGAAGCTGCCCATCGTCTGGATCCAGCGCGCGTCCAGGAACTCCTGCAATGGGCGCATCCGGAGCCTGAACAGGGGGATGAGGTAAATGCAAGAAGACATTATTCCGAGGAGGGACTTGATGGACCTCACTCTGGCCGCGTCCGCAACCAGCATCCGCTGCACCTTGCCCAGAATGGCCCCCGTCCTTTCCTCCGACGGGGAGGCCAGAAGCGACACTGTGTCGAGCTTCGCTCCCAGAAACAGTGTGTCTTGCGCGGGCACCAGGTGGGACTTGGTGTAGTTTACGGAGAATCCCAGGTCTGTGAGAAGTTGGACGGTCCTTGCCGTGTGCTTCACGGCGAGCTCCCTCGTCTTGGCTCGGATGAGCCAGTCGTCCAGGTAGGGGTAGACGTGGATCCCCTCTCGGCGCAGCTGCGCCGCCACCGGTGCGAGGCACTTGGTGAACACCCTGGGTGCCGACCTTAGTCCGAAGGGAAGGGCTCTAAACTGATAGTGACGCCCTTGGACCACGAACCTGAGGAACTTCCGGTGTCCCTTTAGGATGGGGATATGGAAGTAGGCATCCTCCAAATCCAACGATGACAGGAAATCGCCCTCCTCCAGCTGACCCAGGACGTGTTGGATGGTTACCATCCGGAACTTCTGTGCCTTGATGAATTTGTTCAGTCGTCGTAGGTCCAGGATGGGACGGCATCCTCCCGTCTTCTTCTTCACGAGGAAGTATCTTGAGTAAACTCCGGAGCCCCGAAGCCTCTTTGGGACGAGCTCGATGGCGCCCTTCCTGAGCATCGCCTTTACCTCCAAGAGAAGTTAAGGGACGTGAAGTTCTTTCCTGGCAACAGGGGCGGCGCGCGGGCACCTTCTTTGAAACTCGAGCGCGTGACCCTGGGCTAGGGCGTCCAGCACCCAATGGTCGGTGGAGATGGACTCCCACACGCTGACGAAGCTCGCCAGCCGGCCTCCCACCGGGGTGCTTCGGTGGGGGCCCGACCCCACGGCCGGTTCAGTCCTGCTTCGACAAGGCTTTGCCGCCTTGACCTCCTTGGCGACGACGGCGGGGTCCGCCTGACTTGCCTCGTCCCCTGTAAGCTTCCAGACGGTAGGTGGAAAATCTGCCGCCGGAACCTTTGGAGGCACCCTTGCCTCTGCCGCTCTGAAAGGGCGGCCGCCGTTGCTGGAGAACCCCAAGAGCCCGGGCCGTCTCCGTGTCTGCTTTGATGGCTTGAAGGGAATCGTCCACTGTTTTCCCAAACAGGTTGTTTCCTTCGAACGGCATGTCCAAGACTCTGGTCTGCACGTCTTGACGGAAGTCAGTAGCCTTGAGCCATCCACGCCGCCTAAGGCACACGCCGTTGCCCAACTGGCGAAATCCAGTGTCGGCGATGTCCGTCGCAATCGTAATGGCGTGGTCCGACGCCACCTCACCTTCCTGCAAGATCTCTAGGGCATCCGCCCTCTTGTCGTCCGGTAGGAAGTCCAGCAGGGGGGCCAGTTTGTACCACAGCTCCCTGTCGTAGCGGGCTACGATAGCCAAGGCGTTGGCCGCCTTAATCGTCGTCGCTGCAGACGAGATGACCCTGCGTCCCATCGTATCCAATTTCTTTCCCTCGCCGTCCGGTGGGGAAGTCGACGTGGAGGCCGCACCCCCCCCGCTTTCTTCCTGGCCGCCGCAGAGACGACGGAGTCCGGGGTCGGCTGTGCCCGGAGGGACAAGGGGGCCGCGTCCGGGACCCGGTACTTCTTCTCGTACCAATCCCTTCTAGCCGGCGTCGTGGATGGGTTCTTGAGGAGGGCGAGGCCCTCATCCCAAATATCGTCCAGTAGAGGCACGGAGAGGACCGTCTTCCTCTTGGCCTCGCACCGTTGATAAAGGAAACCTTCCTTCCTCTTCTCCTCCGGGCAGAGCTGGAAGAGCTCGGATGCCCTGGCGATCATGGAGTGAAACGATCCAATCTCGTCGGGCGGGGAAGCCCGGGTGGGAGGTGATGACGGCAGATCCTCGTCGTGAACCTCGTCGTCCGTACCCGTCGCGGCCGTGTCAGTCCCCGTATCATCCCCACGAGTCGTGGACGGGGAGGAGGGCTGAACAGGGCGCGATGGCTGAAAAGGAGGTGAAGGGTGAATCCTTCTTCTCTTAGGGAGAGGGCTCCCAGAAGGGCCTGGCTCCGGGTCCCCCGTCGGAAGCGGTTCCTCCGCTGGTGGTAACGGCAGTCTCGCCTTATCTCCGAGCATAAGGACTGTATAGCCAACAAAATGGCCGCCGAGTTGTCTTGCGGCGCTGGTTGAGGGGAGTCCGACGGGCGGTCAGGGGCCCCGTCGGCACCCTCAACAATATCGTCGTCTCCTACGTCGGGATCCCTCCCGACGGGCTGGTCTTCTTCCACGCCAACGCCATGGCTTAAGACCTCGATCAGCTCTTCCTCGGAGGTTGAGGCCGAAGCCACGACGACCTCCTGCACCCCCCTTTTTCTTCTCCATCGGAGGTTTCACGGGGGTCCTGTCGATGGGCATAAAAGAGGACTCCCTCCGCGGTGGCAGGGAGACTCTGAGCCTCGAGGTCGCCACCACTGGTGTAGCCTCCACAGGCTGAGCCAGGGCCGCCGCGACTGTCTCGATAGAGGCCTTGGCCGGATGGATTAAGGCTTTGACCACCTTAGGTGCGCTCACCGCCTTCTCCTTGGGGGGGGGGACACTGCCTCGCTCTCCCTCCGATGGGGCCTTCGAGCTCGACCGGGGCCTCTCCAGGAGCTTCGCCGGGTGCTCGGCCTTCCTCTTACCCGAACCAGAGCGTTGGCTTGTGGTTGATGGTGCCGGGGAGGATGCGCCCTGCCTGGCGCCCGTAGAGCCCGACCGTTCGGCGCTCCCGGTGCCAGCGGACTCGCGGTGCTTGGCCTTGTGTTGGACCCCCATCGCCGGGGCGTCCTCAAAGGTCTTAGAAGACCGCTCGGATTTCTTCCTCTTCTTCTCGCCTGACGGGCTCTTCCCTTCCAGCCAGTTGGCGAGACGTTGATGGCGGTCCTTCATGGTCCGCTCCGACATATTGCCGCAAAACGCACAGTCCTTCTCCACGTGCGTCTTGTCCTCATGTAGGCAGTAGAGACAAAAGGAGTGTTCGTCCTCCTTAAAGACATTCTGAAGCTGGCATCCAGGGCAGACCCTGAACAGCTTTCCGGGCATCGAGCTTCCCTTCTCCTGGGCCATGTCCGAGATGGGCCTGAGAAACTTCTGGAGTCCTCCAAAAGCGTAGCTCGACAAAATCTTCACCCTTGAGGGGCGTAGACGAATCCGACACGGGTCCCCGTTGATCGGATGAAGAATCGGTGGAGCTTGAGGCTCTTTTTGACCGAAAAAAATCGAAGTTTTGAGAAAAAACGTGAAAAAATAGCACTAACGCTCGAGAGCAATAGCACGAGGATCCCAACACTTGAACGTCGGTAAAAATCTGAAGATGGCTGCCAGAGGCGGGGCTTAGGTAGAGGGCAGTCATTGGCTGTGGTCAGTATGACGCAGAGATCAGTGATTGGTTACTACTACGAAAGACAGATCAGAAACGAAACTGATACTGGTTTTTTCTTTACCGAGGATTCCCAGCCTGACGACGGGGAATATTCATGAGCATTTGAATCCATGCCAGACCCCATGCTGGAGAATCATTAGTTTCTATCAAGTGACCTTGCTTACCTCTTGTTTCTAATGCGTCATGTGACAGGCCCTGTTGCGGACTGTGACACTGTGGTTTTTGCTTTACAGGGGTATTTGCATTATCTCTCTGTGGCATTTTTGCTACCTGATCAGATCCGCTGCTAAGTGCAGTAGGTTTGTCTGTGTTGTTCTTGCTTTGGCCAGGTGTTAATTTCTCTACAAAGCCCTTTGCCGTCTTATTGGCAATTAAAGGAAAGGATTTGGATAGCTGTGTTTGTTCGGTTTTGTTATAATTATTTAATAGATGTTGTGGAACCATAGTCTTGTCCATAGACTTTGCATCATCAGACCTGTTTTTTGGAGATGTCTTTTTACTGGGTCTGGCCGTGCCTGTTGAATTGTCATTGGGAGCTATGCTTCCTGGCAATGTCCTTATGTCTTTTGTCCTATTTTCCTTAATGTTTAAATGTGATTTTGATTCTTCGTCTAGTTGATTTAGAACAATCATCTCCTCTTCTTCAAGCGACTTCATGCTATGAATTTTCCAGAGTTCCGTCCTCAATTTCACATGACACGGGACTTGCTGCAAGATTGCCATCAATGATATCCATCAATGGGGTCGGACTGTCTGGTGTTTCAGAGTTGACCTCTGGGCCCTGCTGTTTTATTCAATTCACCCTCGCTACATAGATGTCCCTGTAGATTTTTTATGTACAACAGAATGGGAGTCATTCTGAGCTTGGTGCTAAGGGAACAACTATGCCCGTAAAGGAATACCGGCATCAATTACCACTACACGCTATTCTGACCAGCCCGACTGCTATTAGCAGCATCTTAAAGTACGATGCCGTAAATAGCGCTCTGGACGCGGGCACGCGACCCACCATGCCGGCAATATCGGCATGCCGTAAACTGGAGGAGATCACAAGTGAAGTGGACATGCAAATAACAGCTTCATGAAGGCGGAAAAAGTGGTTACCGGCATGCCGTAAATACCAGCATCCTCGACCTACCGTAAAATGCCCTGAGCAGTGTTCACAACTGCCACAGGTGCACACAATCAGCACAGGTGGAAGCAATGGAGTCTGGCCCAGTACTAAAAGAGCACACACACACACCACACCCCCTCCCACACCAAGATGAATCCAATAGTAGTAGCATTACTGGAGCTGGAGGACATGCTTGCATTGCCACAACATCAACAACAAGAGCCGCCACCACAGAGGAAAAGGACGGTGAGACACTGCCATCTTGCCCAACCAGTGCAGCCACCGTTACCACGCCGGCAGCCCCCAATCCCTCGCATCACAGCCAGTCCTTCCAACCTAACCCCTGAGCAGATCCACACCCTGTACCGTCTGGACCGGGACACCATCACCACCATACTGGACCTGATACACGACGAGATAGTGAGCCTCATTGAAATACGCTTCGCCATTCCCCCTCTACTGAAGGTGGTGTCTGTGCTCCACTTCCTTGCCACAGGCACCTGCCAGCACGCAGTGGGGCACATGCATGGCATATCACAACCCTTATCTTTCCGGATACTGGACCAAGTGCTGGATGCCCTCCTCAAGCACACAAGGGACTACATATCCCTACCACGGACTCCCCAGGAGATATTTGATACAAAAGTCGGCTTCCATGCACTGGCAGGCAAGCCAAATTGTGTAGGTGCACTCGACTGCACCCACGTGGAGTAGGTGGTCCCACATGCCATGGAGGTGGTGTACCATCAATGTGCAGATGGTATGACACGCTAGCAAGATCATCACACATTGTTGTGCCCGATATCCCAGATCAACTCATGACTCTATGGTCCTGCAGAACTCCACGCTACCACGCTTCATGGAGCGACATGCTGGACAACGTGCCTGGCTGCTTGGAAAGTTGCATGACCGGCACATGGCATTGAAATGGGGGGAGAGATGCACACACCACCATGGTGTCATTGGTGTGGTGACTGCACAATGTGCACATCACCGAGCACTGTGCCCCAAAGCATCACAAACGGTACATGACACCTAAATCCCAAAGGAATGAGGTAAGGTTGACACCTATCACTACATGACTAACAGGAAACCACCCCACATCCCACAACACGTGCACCACTCATCAGCGTCCCTCACACTCCATATGCACTATGTTGCTGTTTCCAGCATATCACCACACAGGGCAAGCATCCCTGTGAGTGCATCAAACTGAACCTACTAGGGAATACACTGTCTGGCACAGGGCCGGCACACTCACAGGAGCGCTGCATATCACCATGGGAATGATCAGCGCTGATTGACCAATATTGCACATACTACTGCCAACGCTCCCTCTAAGTAAATCTCACAGAACACAACACCTCACTAATTTGACACTAACACAGCTGTATGCGTACACGATGCATGTGCAACAAGACGTCAGTGCATACCATGTAACATCTTGAAGATGCAACCCACACCATCAGTCCATGGCAAAGTACACATTGAGGGACTGAAAAAGGCATCAATACATCCAGGGACATTTGCATGTGGCCAACGTAAACCTGCAGGCATGTGTGACTAGTACAGCTGTCCATCATTATTCCCCTGACATTTACATTTAATTGCCTCTCATGCAGGTGATAGTGGCTATCCCTTGAAGCTGTGGCTCCTCACCCCTGTCCGAAACCCACAGAACAGGCACGAGGAGGACTACAATCATTCCCATACACGTACCCGTGGGGACATCGAGCAGACCTTTGGCGTGTCGAAGGCACGATTTCGCTGCCTCAGCCGGTCGGGTGGGGCACTCCTCTACAGGCATGAGAAGGTGGCCAAGATCATCATGGCATGTGTCAAGCTGCACGATATGTGCATCCGCCGGAACGTGCCCCTGCCCCCTGACATTGAACTGCTACCACCTGGTGATGATGAAGGGGAAGAAGAAGATGTGGCTGGACATCATCGCTGTGCCGATGCACAGGAGGGACGTGGTGTGCGCAAGTCAGTGACTGCACAATATTTGTGACACACATGGCAGCAGAGGGTGACATGATGGTTGGACAGAGGGCACTGGGTGTGGGGGTACATCTACACTATGCACTGTAACTGAATAAATGACACATGCGCAATGATGAATGTCCACTCGGTCTTGTTTTTCACACAACTGGTGTTTTAAATGTAACAATGTAAACGTAAGTGAAAAATCCCTACACCATCCCCCCACAACTCCCCCACACACCCTCACTCTGCTCCCCCTCTGCCCACAACTCCACCACACATCCTCACCCCCTCCCCCCACAGCTCCCCCACTCACCCTCACCCCCCTCTGCCTTCCCCCACAACTCCCCCACACAAGTCCCATTGAGTCTCCAGAGCCTACATGAGGCTGCCCTGACAATTACTTGGCACTCCCTGGTCCAGGGGGCAGCATGTCTTGCCGGCGCTGGGTACGGGCCGACATGCGGAGCGGGCTTGTTAGCGTAGAACTGGAGGAAGACGGTGTGGCCACCTGCTGTGGTTGTGTAGCGGGATGCCCTGCCTCCGTGGCATTTGGTATGCGGCCTAACACCTGCCGGAGGGCCGAGACCTCCTCGCAGAGGCGGCTGGTGTTGTCAGAGAATGATTTTGCCATGGAGGCAGTGTTGTCCGTGATGGACCTGCCTAGTGCGGATAAGTCCTGACGCCACTCCTCCGTGGCCAGTCTATTATCCTGGATGAACTCCTGCACAAGGGCAGTAAGCAGGTCCGACCGCTGCGGCCCTGCGGGTGCACCTGTGGAGGTAGTCGGCCCCTGGCTGTCATGCCCAGCCTGCTCAGCCTCCCTAGCCCTGAAAATTGGACTGAAGTGTCCCTCTGTCTGCTCATGACCAGACAGCTCTGGGGTGGTGGTATGATCTGTATCGAGCAACGATACTTGGGGGATGCCAGTGGAGTTGGGGTATGGACCACATCCGAAAGATCGTCCGTCATGGGGACCCAGATGTTCTCCTGTGTCTCCTCCACAGCCAGGGGTGCCGTGGCTGCCACCTCCCCAGCCAAACGTGACTCCTCGGATGGTGGTGCCTCGCATGTATCATCAGGCTGGGCAATGGGTGGAGGTGGTGGTGGTGCTTTGCCCTCCACGGGCCTTGGTGGCACCGGTGCAATGGGTACCTGGGGTGGCTGGCATGTTGGGACACGGCGCCCCCTGGGTTGTCCCCTCGAGTTTGAAGGGCGGTTGCTGTCATCCTGGGACCTCTTCCGGGGTGTGGCCTGTGCAGGGGTTGCATCCTGCCCATCGCTGTCATGGTCAGTGCCTGTGGGGGTTGAAAAGAGGGACGGCATGAGTGATGTTTTGATAGGCATCATACATACATTAGGACAATTGCTCATCCACACAATTGGGGGTAATAGGCATTTGTGTTTGGATGAGCACGTTCTTTGATACATGGGTGGTTAATGCAGGCATACGTCGGTGTCACTCATGTTGCCCAGGAGCAGTGCTGTCTGACATGCATACTATTTTGGCCTGTGTGACTCGTGGCATTTCCAACTTTGTGTGGTATGTGTCATGTACGATATTGCCTTGCACCAGGCATCTGCATGTGTCTGTAATGCATCAGCCTACTTTGCTGGGAGTGTGTGTGTGTGGGTGACCATGGCTTGACTCTTTGAACTGACATATTGGTTGACTTTCATCAGATTTGGCAGAGCAATGTTTACTTTGGACACTCACCTCCATCGCCCGATGTTGTGGCGCCACACTCCATCTCGCCAACACCTTCAACGCCTTCCATCCCTATCATGCTGGCGCAGATGTCCTCCCATGGGGTGAGCTTGATCGGGGAACTGGGACCTCCTCCTGTTCCCATGGCCTGGCTGCAGTTCACAGAGAGGATGTTGCGTACCCTTAGTCGCAGGTCGTCTCAGCGCTTGCGACAGTCTTTTATTGTGCGTGGGGTGTTCCCCACAGCACTGACCTTCTGGGCAACAAGTACCCAGATCTCTTTCTTCTTTAGCACTGCCTCTCTCTTCATGTTGTTAGAGAACACTATGGCAGCATGCTCCTGCAGTGTGTCTACCAGCATCTGCAGCTCATCTTCATTGAACCGTTCTTTTCGCTTGTGGGCAGCTCCCTTCTTCAGGGCCTTAGGCATAGTGGTGTTGGAGGTGGATGTTTTGCAAAAATCAGCAGAGTCCCAGGGGTCCTGTGTGGTGAGGATGGCAATGGATTGTGTTTTTAAAGATGGCCGCCGTGCTCCTTCCTGTTCCTGTACGATGACGCCACTTCCGGTTCCGCTTATTAACGGTGACTGTAAATAGCGGTGACCGCTAATAACGGTGACCGCTATTTACAGTCACTGCTAATGCCGCATTGAACAATGTCGGTAGTGTTATCTGCGCTATGCTTAATGACGCTAAGGGCATTTTGGGTGCCTTTAACGGCATGGCACAAAATACCTTCCCGTCATGGCGTAAAGCTTGTGCCCGCGAAGTCGTAATAGTCCTCTATTAGCGGACTGGTAACAGCACGGACACGCTTTTTACGCCATGCTGGTAAGGAACTCCAAACTCCGAATGAGGGCCAATGTCTGTTATCCGTTCTGCATTCTGGATGACAGCTTGTATTAGTGTCTTGGAGGTGCCCTCATCTCTACATTCTTTGTCCCGTAAGGGTTGACTAAGAGCATCTGCATAGGATTTGTTTAGGCCTATCACTAACTCATGCTGCTCTGTTTGTGAAGCTGTGTGTTTGAACCTGGTCTGAGCGCCGCTATAATTATCCCCAACCGATCTTAGATTCAAATAATCATGGTTCAAAGGAGTATTCTGCTGATTGCTAAGTTCCTGGGCAAAGCCCTCCAATTTATGCAATTTCCCCATGATGTCAAAAATGGACTCCTTGATGGACCTTAGCTCAAGGTGAGTTAATTCATCACCTTTATCCAAGAGGTTGAGAATGCATGTGAGCACAGGAAATAAAGAATCCTCTGTTTCGTTCAAGTCATGGAAATGGGGACTCATATTGGGTGGGGTGCAGAACTGCACATTCGCTCTATGTTGATGAGGATTTGCTGGCAACTCGCATTGGGTAGGTACATTGCTACTTTTAACCTTGACGTTGTTATATTGATCTGTATCATTTGAAGGAAAAATTGGGTACCGTGAAGAAAGCATTTGGTTTCCCCAAGAATATGTTTTTCCTTGTAAATTGAAATACTCAAGGCAACTTGGATAGAGTGGATTAAACAGACAAACTTCCTCTATGTTGGGTGGTAAAAGAGAAGGTGGTGTGGCTGGGCCAAGCGAAACCCTGATTCATCTGCTAAGTTCTGCTTGTATGTCCGGGTCTAGAATAGACACATCTGAAATGTGATTGGTAAATCATTCAGGACTGAATGCATGCATGGATGAGCTTGATATATGAGTGGAATTTAAATCTATTTCTGTGGGAGCCTGAGCATCTTCCACCTCATTTAATTAATAATTAGCGACAGCAGCCTGATTGCATGACAATGTATGTAACTGCATATTAATGTTCGCCAGCGTATCAGGCAGGCCGCTCACTCCCTCCCCCTACCTTCCTGAAATCCGTCAGATGCTACTGACGCTATCAGCAAATGAGCATGTGCACGTGGCCGTTAAGTAGGGGTTTGTCTTCCAATAGGGGGACACGTAGGTGGATGTGAAGCCTCCAGGGCCTCCATTTCGGAGTCGCTTTCAGGTTTATTCAACCGCTTACCGCTTCATAAACCCGTAGCCATAACGAGTAACCTTTTAACACGATATACAGCTGATATTTGCTTCACACAACCAATCAAAAAAAATGAATGATTCAAGTCAACCGAACAGTTGTCATATGCCTCTGCTTTTGAAAACACTTATATCTGGTGCGCTTACCATAAATGTTACAATTACACCTAGGAAGTGACAATTGCAGAGTCTGTACCAACTATATGTGTGAGATTATCTTTTGCACAACACTGTTTAAGCCTCCTACCTCTGAGCAACGAAGGCAGCCCGCGCAGTGAGCTCCTCCTCTAGCCGTCCGCCAGCTATCGTCACATCGAACACGGCCGGGATCAAGCTGGTGTTTGGTATCAAGGAAGGAGCCACACCGCAAGCCCCTCACCACCCAGAGCCAAACAGGCTCAACAGGCACTTACAGAGGAACTTGCGGGGGCGTGCGCAGGGGCGCATGCCCGTGCTTTAAGTAGCAAGTGTGTTGTGTTAAAGGGGCAGGCCACTGCAGCTCTGATGGAACAAAGCAAAAAGAAAAACAAGTTAAGTATTATAGTTGACACGAGTCCAGTCCAAGCAGCTTTGCTGTAGTTAGTAGCAAGTCTGGAATCATGAGACACACCGTAGATACTGGAAATAGAGCGCGTATATAAGGGCAACAGACTTCATGGCAGGAGGCTCACAGCGCTTTTCCAAGCTCTTTCCAGGCTCTTTTCAGGCACTTGCAGGGGCGCCTGCACGTGTCTTAAGTAGCAAGTGTGCTGTGTTAAAGGGGCGGGGCCACTGCGGCTCGTAATTGCTGGAAATAGAGTGCGTAGAGAAGGGCAGCAGACTTCGTGGCAGGAGGCTCACAACGCTCTTCCAAGCTCTTTCCAGGCACTTGCAGAGGCACTTCTGGGGGCGTTTCCTTCGTGTGACATTGGAGATGTGATCTGCTTGTCTTTGTGTGGACCCTGTGATAGTGTCAGTGTGCTCACATGTTTATGTGTTCATGGATCCATGTGTCGATGTTAGGCTGTGTGTACATGCACATAAGTGTTGTGTCGATGTGCTGTGTACTTCTGTATTTACCTAGCTGCCACATGTCCTCGTAGTCTGGCTTCTTACTGCACACACAACCTGGAACACCTGAAGATGTGGCTTTCATGGGTGGAGCCTGGGAAGTTGGCATATACATCAGTGGACATGCCACTGGCATTGCATACCTGTGTGGAGGGCAGAGTGTGACATGGGTGCAGTCTATGGCACCTATCAGCATTGGGAATCTCTGCACCGCATAGAAGTCGCACGTAACCTCTGAGTTCCTCCTAGGCTTAGGGCATGTAGACATGCTGTTGACTGCATGTTGTTATGCAGGCCAATAACTGGTGCAGGACATGTGACTGGGTCACCTGGGATATGACTGCTCTAAGGATCTAGTGGCGAAGAAATGCAGGGCAGCCAAAAGCTTCACATGTGCCTGTCCAATGGCATATGATTGTGCAGTGGTGGGCTGCAAGTCACCCTCCCACTCCTGCAGCATGTCCATGATGTCATGTGGAAGGAAGCAATATTGTCCCAACTCCTCCGTGTTGCACATGCCAAAGAGTGAGACCCTACAGAATACCCAATCTCTCTGTCTCCTCCTCTGCTGTGGGCAGCTCCTGCAGCGGCACCCTCATGCTCCTGTTCAAGGAGAACTAGCGCAAGCTCCCATGAAAACATTTTGCGGGATGCAATCTGGGAACGGGCGCAGTCTGCCTTTATATTGGCATGTGTGCTGTCTGGAAGTGTGTGCAAGTGTGCAGGATTGTCAGTTTGGATGTGGACCTCCTAAGTGTATTGGTTAGCATGCTCCTGTGGATGGGGCCTTCAGTGTTTATCCACGTTCTGGATTTGTGTGTTTGGATCGAATGAGGTGCTGCACTAGGTGTCTTTGGTGGAATTTGTGCTGTCATACTGCATGTATTTGAGCTTTTCAGGGTCCTGTGTTCTTGCTGTTATTTTTGTGCATGATTTCAGACTGGGAATTTGGTCTGTCCAATGTACAATTTTTTCAGAATGTATTTGGCTCTTCGCTTTTTAAAGTTTTTTGTTTGACTTCACAAAACACAATATTTCAGATAATACAATACATTAAGACAAGTCTAAAAAGAAGAACTGTATCTTTCAAGGTAGAATAAGACAAATCAAAGAAACACTCCAATTCTTTTAACAATAAAAGAAAAAGACGAGACGTTTCACATAGCACAATATTTCCTAAAGTACAGTTTTTTATTTTTTTTATTTTTTTTTTATTTGAAACTTCAGACTTGATTGCCTCAGTGCTCACACTGTGGCATCAGGCTTTTGTTACAACATAAAAAGTGTTGTTAGTTTCCTCACTAAACATACAATTTAGTATTTTCAATGACACTTCAGCATCTTGTCTAAGAGAAAACAAGGAAGAAAACAAGGAAGACAACAAGTTTTCGATCAATGATCATATAAAAGCCTCCAGCTCTAAAGAGGCCATAAAATCTACCACAGCGCAGCTTAATTTCACTGAACTGCCAGCCATTGCATATGACCACCAGTCCCGAGATTCAAAGTTCACTGGACTGAAGCTTCCCAAGTGCAGAGTTCGTTTTTGTATGATCTGAGTACATCTTGTAAGCAAGTGTTCCAAAGATTCAATTTCTTTCAGGCAGAAGCAACACTTATTGTCATTTACTTCTTTTGAATGACGAAGCCACATCATCGCCTTGGTTTTTATTGAATTTAGACGAATACGTAGAAATTGCTCACGATGATGTCGGGAAGGACAATTTGTTAGGTAGCGACATGGTACTCCTAATTTATGTGTTCCCAACCCGGAGTCTAAAGTCGTTGGCATCCTTAGACGTTCGTCATTATTTTGAATCCAACATGAGAGTTCAAATTTTTTTTTCACGGCTTGTGGTCTCGTTACCAAAGCTTCTACTGTTAGATCGGCTTGTATTAGGATCTGTTCCATACATAGTTTCCACTCTTCCAGGAGAATTGATTTTCCTGTGCCTGGTCTGGAGGAGAAAACTTGATAAGCTGGTGGAATTGGCGTCGAAATCATTTTCCGCAGAGCCATCAAAGATTTCCACATGACACATGCATGAAGAGAATTCAAAGAAAGTTCATATCTTAGCTGCTTCATTGAGATGTATGCCGGTAGCTTCAGAACTCACCGCCAAAAAATGCCTTCTAATTTATTCCAAAAGGTGATGTCAATGTTCCATCCCGCTTCAGACCCAAAAGTTATAGCTGGAACTACTTTTTGGGTATAAAATGTCAGTACGGGAGTTAAGGTAAATTTTCTGTATGTTTTATACAGCAACTGAGCTTGAATACTGAACTGAATCATTTGATTTGTCATGTCACTTTTCCAATGCTGTTCACACAATGAATTGTTAAATGAGATTCCCAGATATCTTATTGAGTCTACCACATCCAGATGTTTATCATCAATTTTCCATCTAAATTGATTTTATTTTTTGGTATTTGTCCTACCAATGATGATTATCTTGGTTTTTTCAGTGTTTAATACCAAATCATTTTTATTTAGATAGTCATGTAGATTTGTTATTTGCCTTTGTAAACCTACCGGGGTCTTATCTAAGAGAACCACGTCATCAGCGTAAATGATGCATCCGATTTCTGTATTATTTAAGATAGGCGGAAAACATCTTACATTTTTACGATGTGCTGGAATATCAGCAATAAACAGTTTGAATGACTCAGCAGCCAATGGGCAGCCTTGTTTCATGCCCATATTTGTAGATAACTGATTAGATAAAATGCCTTGGTTATTCAACCTTATGCTGATGACGGTATTTGAATATAACGCTCTTATAGGTTCAATTAAGTTACTGGGACATTTCCAATTTTCCAATTTTTGCCACAATTTTGATCGATTGATGCTATCAAAAGCACCCCGTAGATCAATGAAAGCTACATACAATCGTGATTTAATTCTTAAACTTTCAACTTTCAGAATAGTCATTAATAGGAGATTCACCTCGACACCAACTCCTTTGGTAAAACCTGTTTGCCGTATGTCCGGAATTTGTTCCATTACAGACCATTGTACCAGCTTCTGGCGTAAAAATGAAGCAAATATTTTTCCAATAGTATCTGACAGGGCAATCGGGCGATAGTTAGTTGGATCTGCCCGATTTCCCTTTTTATAAATGGGAACTATTATTGCTTCGCGCCACGAGACCGGAATCGTCATTGTTTCTGATAATCGTAGGAACAATAATTCCATGAACATTGCCCATTCATCTTCATGTTTTTTCAACATTACATTAGTTATTAAATCTGGACCAGCGGCACGTGAATTTTTCAGGGTCCGTATTACTGCTTTTATATCTTCAGCTGAGATTTGCATATCCCATGATGACAAATTAAGTTCAGCAGATCTTATTTCTTCATGCTGTGAATTTCTTAAGATTTTAGTAAAATGAAGTTCCCATTGTAACACATCGATTCCCATTTGACAAATCAGAGTGATGTTTTGAGTTTCCTGTGTTCATGATTACCCAGATTTCTCGAGAATTTTTCTGGACTGTTTCATTAATAGCTCTGCTTTGTCTTGCTCAATAATCATTTTTTGGGATTTTAACCAATTCTGATACAATTGTCGACGCTTTTTAATTGCAATTTTGATGGATTCTATTGCAATACGTGATTTTTTCAATTTCCTCACATCACGTCGCATGGCTTTTTTTGCTAGCGTCAATAATGTTGATGACAGATGTTTATGTGTTTGTCCCATAACCAAATTAGAGGCTCTTTCAATGACGAAATCCGAAAGTAAGGGAACATAATCAACTGACATTGATTTGTCATAGAGAAGCTTCTGATTTAGTTTTTGTATTTTGGAACCATTTATCCTAAGGCGATTTCCGCCAGCATTCACAGAAAGTGGTATATCATGAATTCTTGTTTCATTTGTCCATTCCACTGGACAGGCCAACCGCAACAAGTTATGGTCACTATTTGACATAGGAGATATTAACAGTGACAAATCCTTTTCAAATAGATTTTGGGAAACCCAAAAAAAGTCAATGATCGATTGTGCATTCTGATCCGACCACGTTTGCTTTGGCGGTTGATCACCTGGCACATGACCGTTTACCATTTTACAGTTGCGATTTCCTAATACGTGGCTCCAACAGTGCGCTCGACTACTTACTTCATTTTTTGGTGATAGTTTAAACACCTGATTAACTTGGTCATATTTGAACCACGTACAATTTAAGTCTCCAGCGCAGATTATTGAAACGTTCTTATAATTCAATATTGCTTTGTCAATAAGATGTTTTATTGAATCCAGAAACGATTTTGTGCTGATTTTTTTCGGGTTCCAATATCCATTTAGGATAAGCAGGTGCTTCCTTATGTTCATATTTTTGTTATTTGTTTGAAGTAAGGCTCCTTGCACAAATGGATTAGGACTAAATGAGTCGATAAGCCGCCACCACGTGTTTATCCTAATCATCATCAACAGTCCAGAGGAAGGACGCCCCTTTGCGTTTTTAATAGCGGGGTTTAAGAGAATCACAAAACCGTCTCTAGCTGGTGGATCGCTTAACCATGTCTCTTGCAGGCAAATGGCAAAAACCTTTTTTATCTCGACATCAAATCGGTTGAACAAGTGAGTAAATCCTCTCGTATTCCAGGACAGAAATTCCCAAATACTTTCATTTTCAATTGCTGGTGGCTAATGCCAAGCATTTTTGTTGTTTTGTGTTTTGTATTCGATGGTCTTCCAAAGTACAGTACATTCAGATCAAAGAAAAGAAAAAAAGAAAAAAGAGAAGAGAAGAAAAAAAAGAAAAAAATGAAAAGCAAAGAAATACACACGAAATTCAACACCAAAAAAAGAAAATGCATGTTACCTTATTATTCATCTCTTCGTCCATCTCAGGACAATAAAATCAAAAACCATAAGCTTATATAAAACAAAGAAACATCTGATTGAATATTCAGCCATTGATTATATCATTAATATAATACATTCAAGTTTCCTCAAATCACTCATGAATAGACCCCGGCCAAGTTCAAATCTTTCAGCAGTCTCAGGATTTCAGTTGTCAACAATGTTTCATTACCTGAGGCTAGCCTTTCCCAAAAACATTCTGTTTCTAACCACCAGTCATTATTAACAAATCGTGACAGTCTGACCAGCCTTTTTTCAAAGGTCTCCGGACAGCTACTCAACAAGCGCCTCAAAGACTGTGAACTACAACCCTCACATAAATTGCAAATGGTGTTGCCAATTTCCCCTTTTTGTCTAATGTACATGATTTCACGGGTAGGCAAGAGATTGAGGCGAAATCTTAGGAACTCAACCCTAAAAGTCGAATTTGGAAATGTCCTCAAATACTTAGGCAACTAGGCTCTTGGCTTATCGATACAGGTCAAGAGCGCATTCAGGCTATTGTTCTTATCCAGTCAGCTCTTTTTATGTTTTCCTCAACCTTCATTGGGTTCTGAATTAGGCCCAATTCCTGACAATCACATTCTATCAAGATTTCTAAACAGACAGACTTCAAATTATTTCAATACTGATTCGAACAACCCTGCAAAGCAAAGGAGACATCCTCCTACAATGACAGATGAGAGGGAACCAACATCAATCTATATGCAGACACCAGTTCCATTCCATGCATGTCCTCATGGACTGTAGGCTTAATTTGTACCTTAGGCTAGCTATAGGTACGCAATTTGGAAGGTGAAGAACGCACTTCCATAAATTGCCCTGTAATCTTTCCCAGTCTAATAGATGCCAATGGGGATTTGTATCTAGGCCAAATAATAAAGATGGTATCACGTGCCTATATAGTATCTAATTACTGGGGATATAGAGAACTTACAGAACGTGTTTACAATTTTGATCATGTGTGAGCCTAATTGAAGAATTTTCCCCTCAAGGGTTGCTGTAACCTGGACTTTAACAGGAGAAGATCTTATTGCAGAGCCCGAATATGTAACTTCGTCAGTGGTAGGAATGATTTGTTGATTCATGCGCCAAGAAAAGTGCTTAATAATTTTGAGCGGACGTTTGTAAACGAGGATTTTTGATTTAAGGGGGTTAATCCTTAAATCATTTAATCTGGCGTATTCCTCAAGCGCACACAACATTCGTTGTAGACCAATATGGGTGTAATCGAGCAGGACAATATCGTCTGCATAGGTCACCCAATTTATTTTAGCTTTCCCAATCTTTGGACTAGCCAAAGTGGAGTTTTCCAACAACTTTGTCATATCGGATAAATAGAGATTGAAGAGAAAGGGGGCGACAATGCAACCCTGTCTCACCCCCCTGTTTTATCCAAACGTATTTGTAATTTGGAATCCTTGTGGAGTTCAATCAATATAGCAAGTAGATTTTCCAGTAGACCCCATTTTATTAATTTACACCAGAGATGTTCTCAATTGATAGTATCGAACGCTTGTAATGCAAGCCCCATATAATGGGACCCTACCCTTACAGAATGACCCACCACTAACTGTACTCAGCACTAAACCATTCAGCAAAGTCGAAAGACCTCTACGGAAATCTATCTGATGCTTCGACAGGATTCCATTCAAAATAGCCCACTTCCCCAAATCCTTCACGACCAAGCCTGCAAATATTTTACCATCTGTGTCTAAAAGAGAAATCGGACGATAATTTGATGGTGCCAAGTGGTGCCCCTTTTCATAAATGGGTATGATACTAGCCCTTCTCCATGATGCAGGAATTTGTTGGGTGCTTATTATTTTTTGAAAGAGAACTGTCAATAGACACAACCAGAGATCAGGGTCAGATTTCAGAATCTGATTACTCAGACCATTAGGGGCTGCAGCTCTGGAAGCTGAAGATTTTTTTTATCAAAACTCGAATCTCATTTCGCGAGACATTTTGGTCCAAGGGTACTTCTGTTAAGGATGTGGACTTAAGGGCCTTCATTGCGCCATAAAGTTTAAGGAAGTGGTCTACCCATGCTTTTTCCTGTATGACCCCACCTTGTATATTGCTCAGAGACATTTCAGTTGAATTAATTATCAACCAGAAGTTATGCAAATGTGTTTGAGACATTCGTTTCAGCATAAGTTCCCCGCCTTGTTGCAATCGAGAGGAATTATTAGATTTGGATCAGTTTCTGTAATTATTTTTTAAGGTTTTAACATCCCTCCAGTAATTGTGATCATGCTTTTGATTTCTTTTTAACTCCCTCGGAGCTTGCCTCAATTCCCTTTTCCTCATCCAAGTTAGTTCATCAAAGCGATGCTTATGATTAACAATAACTTGATTACCCATCTACCTGGTGGATTTGAGTCCCATAGGAAAGCCACAAATGTATTAGGATCACAAAATCTTTTGAGTTCATTTTCATTCAATTTATTGGTTATATAATTAAGAGAGTTAACAAGATCCCTACCCCCTCTCTGAAATGTTATCTCTCTGTACTTCCCGCTATGTGTATATGTGGATATTAAACCTCCCCAATTTCTATCGGTCGAACAAGAACAGCTTCCAAGATCTCATGGTCACTAGGATGCCCACTATTGACAGAGAAATGCATGCATTGTTCATACAGATCTTTGGACAGAAATACGTGGTCAATTATCGAGTGACAATCATCTCTCTTCCAAGTTGGAACAGGGGGGACATCCCCCTTAATGTTCCTGTTTACCATTAATAAATTCCAATCTTTCATAAAATTGAACCATGTCCTCCCATTCATAGATGGTTGTGTTACGCCTCGGCAGGCCTGGAGGAAGATTATTGCCCTCCGTAAGGGTATGCGTCACATTGCAAACCCATTCTATGCCCACTGGCAACTGCCCTGGAAAATAGTGGCTTCGGCTCACTCCGCAGCACTCTGCGGCAAATTGGACTACAATTCCCAGCCTTCTGCCTCCCGCTGTCAGCGGTAAGGCGATGATGCGTGAACCTCGGTTTCGTCCAGTTCCGCCTTCTCCTTCCTGATTTAAACCTCAGAACCGGGCGAAACGCTACTTCTGATTAAAGTTGCATCCCGGTGTCTAGAAGTTCCGTCTTCGATCCTACTTTACTTACCTGTGTACCAGACCTGTTTCCTTCTTCACGGACTGCTTTTGCCTGCCGCTTTTGGAAAACCACTTACACGTGTACCAGACCGGTTTCCTCCTTCACGGACTGCTTTTGCCTGCCGTTTTTTTAAAACAACTTACTCGTGTACCAGACCTGTTTCCTCCTTCACAGACTGCTTTTGCCTGCCGCTTTTGGAAAACCACTTACCTGTGTACCAGACCTGTTTCCTCCTTCACGGACTGCTTTTGCCTGCCGCTTTTGGAAAACTTGTGATCACGGCATCGGTAAGACTCTTCTTTTTTCACCACTTGTTAACAAGCATCTCCTGTACTCCTTGTACCTTGCCGCCGAACTACATCACCTGCAATACTCCAACTCAATTGTGTCTCTTATTGTTGCTGTTACCATCCTCTCCACAATCAGACTTCCATTGGACATTCTTCAGTAGTGCACAGGGACGCCTTGCAGATAGTGCACCTACCCGACTCTAGCGCGGCCCTCGTTCCGCCCGGGTTCAGTTCCCTAACTAACCTACCCGTTTGTTATTTTGCACCTCCGTTTTATGAACCCTTTGGGACAACACAGACTCAACAGCACATCAGTGGTAAGGGTTTTCTATTTATATGATTCCATATTCCTTAGCTAATCGACCACTATAGTTAGTATAGGTTACATTCTCCTCTCTTCCTTGTAGGTGGTTCCGGTTGCCTTGAAACAAGGGGAGGGCATAGTTCAGGTACTACTAGAAAGAGGTATCGAGGGAAAGGGATCTATCTTAAATTTCCAATTGCTCACCTCTTGTTTTTCCTTTACAGCTGGGTTCTTGGCGGCGTGTCCTCCCCGCCCTTTTGAGCGATCAGTCCCTCTGCCTGGTCCTACCCAGCAGAGGGTCATATCGTTAAAAAGGTCTTGTGCACTCACAGAGAGGAGGCTAGGTTGGAGGCCCCGACCTAGCTCTTCAATCAATAGTTCAGTCCTGTGTCTTCCGGCCACCGATTTGGTTTACTTCCCGTCCGGTGAGTAACAGGTTGCTTATATTGTACCTTTCCATGGCCCCTTGATCGAATACATTGTGAATTCAAATCACCCATCAAAATGAGATCATAACAGGGAAAGTGAACAGAAATGCTCACAAGCAAATCTGCGAGGGAATGGTTGAAATCAACGAGCGTGGAAAAGGAGTGATTCCAGTAGATGTTAATTATTATCCAAATCCTATATGCACGCCCAGTCCCTAATTCTACTTATACAGCGAGCAAACCCGTTGTGGAATTACACAACATCTCTGAGGAGCCAAAGATTGAATTTCGACAGGCTATTAAGAGCCCTCCAGAAGGTCTCCCCACCCCCTCATCTACTGCCAATTGATCAAATACTAAGGATCCCTCTGCCTTAAAACCCGACTTCAACCATGTCTCTTGGAAAATAATGAGATCAAACTGGGCAAATATATATTGCCTCCTTAGTTTGTTCATAAAGGAACTGGAACCCCTTGTATTCCAGCTCAGTATTTTAACATTCTGCTTGGCCAGAGAGATTTCTCTGTCAGACCCAGTTTCTGAAGAATTTGGGACACAATTTCCAGCACTAAAGCCAACACGTATAGGTTCACCTCAGATTTTAATAAATCAGACCCACTCCTTTGTTTGTCTTGTCTTGTCAGATCCCTACTAGGGTTATCTTCTGTTAAGTCAGCATGTCTATTCATTGAATCAATGTTTTTACTGGTATTTTCTATCAGGCAACTCAGAGGAAACTTCATGACCCAATCCGATAATTCAGTACTTGCTGCCAGAATTGCTTTAACACCCAACCTAGATTTAACCCCAATTTCAACAGTATCTCTGGAGACAGTAGG
Source organism: Ambystoma mexicanum (assembly GCF_040938575.1). NCBI lineage: Eukaryota > Metazoa > Chordata > Amphibia > Caudata > Ambystomatidae > Ambystoma > Ambystoma mexicanum. The sequence continues at coordinate 609,156,911 of NC_090937.1, forward strand.
CCTCATTATGACCCTGGCGGTACGGTAACAATGGTGCCGGTAAGCTCACTGCACCGTTGCTACCATACCGCCATACTACGAGTTGTGCTTGCGGGTCTCGCTCTGCCCGCCAGGTCGCACCTGGCTGGCAGTGCGGCACCCGCGAGCACAACACATGGATGCACCGGCACCGTTCTGAATGGTGCCGGTGCATCCAAGCTCACCATTCCCATTCAGCCCTATGGGGCCGAATGGGGATGGGGAGTCCCTTATTACCGGCACCCGCGAATGGGTAATTACCAGGTCTGCCAAACTCAGCATGACCCGGTAATTGCCCATTCGCGGGTGCCGGTAAAATCATGGCTTTGGTGGCAGCCGTGCCTGTTTTACAGGCACGGCTGCCGCAAAACCCGTAATGAGGCCCAGTAAAGGGAAATCGAATGTAATCAATATCAACTGAAGCCAAATGAGACAAATCTGGTATACCTTTAAATATTGACAAGATCATAGTCCGGTTCAAGGGCTTCCTTCTTGTGCCTGTTGTTTATCGCCTGTTGTATGTACAGCTTGGGCCGCGACCTTTGTTGCGGTCCCCGCTGTCTTCTTTCTTGTAAAAGGGAGCCATGATCAGTCTGTTTACAAGATCAATTGTAACGGGCGGGCACTTGCTGAGGTATTTCTTTGACACTGGCTGGTACCTCCACGGAGATGATCTCACTTTCCTCAGTAGTAGTTGCAATAACTGAACCGACTTCCTTATGTTCAGTTTGACAGGGACTGTCTTTTCTATTCTCTGACTGAAGATATACACCAACTGCATTGGTTGAGTTTGAATCTTTTATGTCTGCAGCCAGGTTGCCAAAGGTACCTCTTTTGATGGTTTTACACCCAATTTTCCTCTCAGAAAAATTGGAGCAACCTTTCTGAGTTCGCACTGTGTTTCCATTTGCACTCTCACAGTTATAGCAATGATCTTTACTTCAGGTGCCACCTGTTTAGGGATAGATTGCTTCTTTACCCTTTTACTCCTTTTGCCAAGATTTCCTGTGGCTTCGTCCCCATCATTGTCAATGCTCCTGTAGTCGACCCTTTTTCTCCTGAGTGAGTTAAATCAATCTTTCGGATGAACTGATTAGTGTTGGATTTCCTGGTCTTTTTACTACATGGATGCTTTATTTTCTTTTCGCTTATCTGTAAAGGCACCAGGACCCTGATCAGTTCCTTTTGCTGCCTTTTCCACTTCTTTTTAGTTTTCCCATTGGTCTTGGGAATTAACTCAGTTGGTTTCTTCAGTAAATCTTGCTCCGTAGTCGGAATACAATTTGGATTTGGATTTCTTAAATATACCCCTTCTGAGATCTGGGCCAAGTGCACACATTCCTCCATTGTGGAAGTTGATAGGGGTGTATAATCCATGGGATTTACCACAGCATCCAGAAGGACTTTTCCAATCCCCCAGAGCTCCTGGTTTGATGCAAGCAGTGGACTCCTAGGTTTACTTACCTGAGTGTCTCGCTCTGTGAGTGAAGTTCAACCTTTACTCCTTTCCTAATGCCCCTGCATAGATGATAACTTTTCAGACTGCTGTTTTGTATCCACTCTGATTTCCCCAATTGTAAAATGTATTGTAGATTTTAGAACTACCAGTGTGGTTTTGCTTTGATCCATGTCCTTGGTTAATTCTAGCAAGACACCTGTGTGTTGTTGAACTTCGTTTTTAGAGACTCAATAACTTTAACCAAAGGGGTCAGAACAAAGTTCAGAGCAGACAACGTGGGGGTTGGATCAGTTGGTCTGATACACCCCTGTGTTTCCTTAGGCTGAATAGTTGGACAATGCTCTCTTCCTCTTGTTGCTTCCAGATTTCGGGTTCCCTGTTTTGGGTCCTCCACAAATCCTGGTATAGTATTAAGTTCAAAAGATGAGTCTGGGAAGGTGTGGGGGGCCATGATACAATCTCTCTCTTCATCGCTCACCTTTGGACTATCATTGTGGGTTGTAGTTGATGTTTCTCCCTCCCTCCAAAAATGAGGGGGCTCCTCGGTGTCCACTTGAGTGGCATCGTTCAGACTATGAGTCCTTCTTGTGGGGAATAACTCAGATATGATAGATATTCTTTAGAGTAGTAGCGATGAGGGTATATTCAGTATTTGTTGATAGTGCATCCTTCATAGGTGGATGATTTGGTGTGGAAACGGATAAGACCACAGGTCTAATTGTCAACTGTTTCCTTAATTCCAGAACCGGCAGGGACTTAATTGTCCACTACAAAATGACTCTCAGTTGGATTGAACCTGCAGAAATCTATAGGGCGAGGTTTGAAAATTGATTTGGAGTGGTTTACAGAGGTTTTGCCCTGCCATGTGGAATCGTCCAATTTAGTGTGCCTTTAAGTCATCTCCTAACACTCCGCTTCTTAGATTGTATAAGCAGGACATCCTGGAAGTATTATGAGGATACACACAGATTGTTTCCCCAAGTTCCAAAAATGAAAGAAAAAAAAGAGCTTGTAGACTCACGGGTCAAACACTCAGACATATCCAGATTGAGCAGCTCAAAGGCTTAAGAACGCCTGCAGACACTGCTTTAATCAGATGCAGCTGATAATAACTGTTGATTCAAGATGAATGGACCGTAAGAAGAACTGGCCAAGCCAAGCAGCTCAAAGGCTATGACAAGCCCGCAGTCGCTGCTTTGACCTAAACTGGTGAAAGGTAGTTACGATAACACTGAACGCACGTCAGCTTGCACGGGGATCGCCCTGTCAGAGATGCAGTTCTCAGACTTCCAGCAATGGCAGAGCTTGGTAGTGAGTAGTGTGTAGAAGAAATAGTTGTTGTTAAAGTTTAGTACCTGTGTTGACACAGAAACCACGGCTCCCAGCGAACCATAGCAAAGCAGACTCAAACGCTGCACTCCGTGCTGCGCTATCGTGCCTGTGTGGGTTTTTAAAGTTGATGTAGGACAGGCTGTGATAAGGTTCCGCCTCCAAATTAGATGCCAGCAAAAAAAGACTTCCAAAGAGACCACAGCAAACCACACTCTAACACTGCACTCCACGCCACGCTATCACGCCTGTGTGGGATGCAGGACAGGTTGTGATAACTTGTTTTTCTCATGACCATCACTTATGCCTTTCATTGTAGAGGGTGTAAGTCTGTTCAGTTAATCAGTGTCAGTTCTACCCATGTAAGTTACAGAATATTTTTGGCGTCAGTTCTACTTCCCTTTTTTGGGGGGCTTAGTAAATCGGCCCTGTATAAAGCCATTTTGCTAATTTCCTACAAACTTTAAAATTCATTCTGTTTCCCTGTACCGATGTTCCAACCATTTCTAACTGTTCTCTCCACAATGCTCCACTTGTCCTGCCTTTTTTAAGCCTCTGACGTCCATGGGCTGTATAACGGGTCCACGGCCGGTGAATCCAGATGACCGGCCTATTTCTTTCTATGCATTTTCAGAGAGTGTCCTCACCTGCAAGGTGACATACCTCTCTTGGTGTTGTGGCAGCAATAATGGGAGTAGCAACCCCTCAGTGGCCACCATCACCACAAGAGGACATGAATGAGAGGATAATAGTGCACAGAAGCGAATGAACCACAGAAGCACGAGGAGGATGATGTTGAAGACGTTCTTTAGACATCTGGTGGCCGTAAAGAATCATGGGTGTGGTGGTTCTTTATCACCCTTCAAAACCTGCCAAAAACGTAGGATTTACGAGTGTGCTGCACTGAATGCAGAGTCATACTCGGTCATAGCAAACATGGGCAGCTATTTATTTGGCATGAAATCCATGCGCCACCACATCCACACTTTTCATGCAGCCCCCTTACGAAAGGTTACTGCTTTGAAGGGAGATCCACTAACTTCTTGAACATCTTCATCGACTTCCACTTCTGCCCACACTAGTAACACCTCAGTTGGGCAAAGGGTTCCCCATGCCACTTCACAGTATACACAAGAGGCAATTGATCTATAAAGCCAACGGACAATGCATCTGTATATACTGTGAAACACTTGTTTGCTTGGGGAGCAATACCAGAGTTCCTTTGGGGCTGCAGTGGAGGCTCCTGAGAAGGATTAACTCTGTCCATCATTCTACCATCTAAAGTGTCCCAGTTACACCCCCCTAACCCACCCTCCTGTCATTATCTTTTCTCTCTGGTGGTTTAGGTGTTGAAGTGAAAATGTAGAAGAATTCAATAAGTCTACCTCTCTGTATACCTCTCTTAAGGATGTTCACCGACAGGCAGAGATGTCAACTCAATACTGGTGTATCTTAAAAGGGCATTTTGGACATTGTCAGCATGTTTTCTCACAGAAACGGATGCACAGCACTCTGAATGTTACACAAAAAGAGCTAATTTGCATGATTTCTATGATGTACTCCCTCTTTTCGAAAAAAACATTCACTGTATCATGTTGAATGTTGGCATTTTGAAAAGATGGCACACCAGAATCTTGAAGAAATACACAGACCGTTTTATTCACAATACCCCTGGCATTTTCAATTTGTAGACAATTCTTTAGATCTATTCCACACTTGAATTTGTGAAATTCAGGAAAAAATAAATGCAGTTTGTGGAAAAGGAGACATCTTATCTCCAAAAGGAGACATCTCATCTCCAATTGTACCTTTCATGTAGAGCTGCAAATAATATTCCATTAATATATGTTATTTGATATTTGTATAGCACCAACTGCCATTGGTATGGCCTTGAAGTGCTGTGGTGGATGAACAGCCATTCGGAAGACCATGGTCTGAGCAAACATGTAAATGACAAGACCAGTGTCATACTCACAGATGCCTATGTTAAAACAATGTTTCATGCAGCGCATATTGCAGAGGCATAGCGAAGAGTGCTGTGTCAGTGATTATGTGACAGCTGGGCCACATTTGTGTGGGTCTCAGCTGTATTCTATGGGTTGCAGTGCAAGAGAGGGAAGGATGATGTAAGAAACCTTCCAGTCCCCAGGGCAACTGTCTACCGTATAGTGCTGTGTTGTACATTATGTGCAGGACACTTGCCTTGATGGCAAACATGGGTGTCAGATTCCCTGCACTGGTGGGTTCTGACAACCTAATCCATATTGCTAGGTGGGTATGAAGGCTGGTGTATGGGCTGTGTGTGGGGGGTGGGGTGGTGGATGGAGTGCTGAGCAATAGTAGGTAAAGCACACAATAATTAAATTTAGACAGGAATGTATAAAAATACAAATATTTATTTTAGACAGTTGCACACACTAAAAAAGGAAACTTGCAGGTGATATTATCGCACAATACTCATCCTAAACTATTGCCTCCACAATGATTAATCATCTGTTGACGTTTGCAATTCACCATGCACTGACACATTGGTAGCACTTGATTCCACTTCATATTACAAACTCCATACCACAGCACCTACAACTTTCAAAACCAAGGTCATATGAAATATTAAGCTGCTTTGCATACAACTCCAACCATTAAACCCATTAATCTCAAATGGCCCAAGCAGATTTCTTGTTGGACTACATGTTTTCAGCGATGTACAAAAAGAAATGAAGCACGTGCTGTATTTTCCTATCAAGTTCAACTCCCCTTCCACACACACAATGCCTGAGTGGCGCAGCAGTACTCTTTCCAGACAGGGTGTGAAAAAGGCATGGCAGAGTTCCTGGATGGCATGTGTGATCTGTCCTTGAATAACCGCATATGTCCACAGACATCGTTAGCTGGACACAGAGCATTCCTTCTTCTCTAATTACCCATATATCTCCAACATACTCTGATTGGATGAACTCCACAGCGCTATTCACCAATCACATCCACAAGCCTTCCATTTAACCTTCTCATCTGACCTCAACAGTTCATATGTACATTTGTGCTGTAAATCAGAGCATGGTCTATCAGAACTGCTTTTCCAAACCTTTACATATTTCATCTTCCAGGATCTAGGGCCATCAATATCTAAGAAGACATCCTGCCGGTATATTTTAAGAAATCATTTTCAAAAGTGACCAAGTATATTAAAAAATGTCTAGAAGATAAATGTAAAAAGTATAATATATTTTCACTGTACATTTGTACTGTATTCAAAATAAATGACTTGCATATTTTAAACTGTGATCCCAATACAACACAGTCTTTAAATTACAACTAAAAGTGATACATGCCAACATACCCCATTGCACTCAGGAGATACAAGTCCAGTCCTGGTATAGCTTTGCTTTCTGGGACCTGCAGTGCCAGATTTCCCCATTATAAACCCAGGACGACGAGTACCAGAATGCAAAGTTAAAGCCAGAACTGAACTAGCATCAGTTTGAACATTAGTACTACTTTTAAGGCTTTCAAAGCTACTTCTTCTACCATTATTTGCATGTAGTTGTGTTTTGTTGCACTAATACACCACAGTTCTGAAATGTCCTACCATATATGGCAGTGTTAGGAGTGTTTGGGCACTAGGGTTGGTGAATCCACTTGTGCTCCACTTAATGCTTTTGGGGTGTGTTCTTAGGCTAGTCTGCTGTGAGGTCATGGGTTGGGGAGGTGTTGCCCACACCTCTTGTCAGCATTAGAACTTGTTTGTACCCGGGTACCTTGCGCTTTGAAAATAATTTTTAGCCTTCATATGGGGTACGCGCGACCCCATTTTTGTAAGACATGGGGCCTCATTACCCGGTAGGCGGTGAGCCATGGCGCTATTAGCGCCATGGCTCATGCCGGTAAAATACCGGCACCGCCTTGGCGGAAAGGGGATTTACTGCCCCATTCCAAGATTGGAGGGGCGGTAAATCCCCTTTCCGCCATTGCCCTTCCCCATTCCCATTTCTGCCCCATAGGGCTCTATGGGAATGGGGAAGGCGCTAATTACGGCACCGCAATTTTGCGGTGCCGTAATTAGCTCTGAAGTCCCTTAGCGGGTTGGATTTTAACGCCTGCTAAAAGCAGGCGTTAAATCCCCCAACCCGCAAAGGGACCTCGTAGTAAGGCGGTAGGGATTTACCGGTACCGGTATTTTACCGCCATCCCTGTAATGAGGCCCATGGTGATTTGACCATGGGGTGAGGCTATTCCATCACTAACACGATATATCGCATTTTTGCACACTTTGTTTTAAATGTATGCAAATCAGCCAAGATAAAGACCCTGAGAGGTCGAAACACATGTCGCTCACCACCATCCACCCTAATAAAAATGTGCACAAATCACCACAAACAAGGATATCAAGACTCAAAATACTTTTCAAAGTGCAAGGTACCCGGGTACAAACAGGCACATATGGCAGTGCACCATTTCCAGGTAGGTTTTAATCCTATCTCTTCACATATGCACTGCATATCAGGAAAACACAAAAAGACCCTCATACTATACTACAATGTAAATGTTCATTTTGAAACCACCAGCCACTTTAAAATATAAAACAGTGTTTTTCATTTGTTAAATATACCCAAAAAAAGGTTTTGCATATATAGACATCTTGCCTTTATCGATTTCTCCCATGCATTTGACACCATTAACCGCGACATGCTGTGGAATAAGCTGCGACTATGGGGCTGCCCACCTGGCTTGGTAAATGCAATTAAAGATCTACACACAGATACATCGATTCGTATACGACTAGACCAAGTAGGAACGCTGTCCAAAGAGATCAAGACGTATAAAGGAGTGAAGGAGGGTTGCCCTTGGGCTGCCGCTATATTTAGCCTTTTTATATCTAACATTGGAGACGCTATAAACTCTGTGCGATCTTTACCTCCCAAACTCCATATGTCGCATATTAGCTGGCTGTTATACACAGATGATTTGATTGTACTAGATATAACAGCTATTGGCCTACAAAGAAAGCTAGATGCTGTACACAAATACATGACCATGAATCAATTGGAGATTAATACCTCCAAATGCAAGATCATGGTGCTCAACAACTTCAGAACAGCTCGAAATAAAACCAAAAGCAAAACTAAATGGAAGCTGGGCCACGATTCAATAGGCTTGTCAAGCAGTGTGAAATATCTAGGCATGCGGATAAGCTCTAATATAAATGATGGCCCATGGATCATTGAAATCATGAGGAAATGTCATCAACTTGCCAACCAAGCGTTGCTTATAAACAAATAATTTGGAAGGTTTTCGCTAATTCCAGTTCGAAACTTTTACCAACAAAAGGTTTCTCCAATCCTAACGTACGGAGCTGAAAATGCGCTGGGATGTCCCGACACCTTATGGGCTACACTGGAGAACACGTTCTGGTCCAAAGCATTGAGTTTGCCAAAGGGGTTGTCCACGGCATGTATAAGATATGAATTGGCACAACCTCATTGCATGATAGAATTTGTTGGAATCTCTTGTCTTTATTTCGTAAAGCACAGAAACGCGAGAACATTCTGCAGTTTCAGATCCTACATGACATATCTTCTGATGGTCATACCATGGTAGCAATGTGGGCCAAACGCTGTGAAGACCTCCTCGTGGAATTCGATATTACCATGGAAACATTGCATGACAATCCAGATGCTGCAAAGTTAAAAATCTGGCATGCTGACTGGGCGGCGACATGTGCTCAAAGATCTGACAAGACATTGATGGCTGATGTACCGGCTGAAGCAAGGGCATTTAATGTCCTACAGAGGTACATAGGCCTGTTCCCGAGTGCAAACGCAAGGAGAGTGTTCATGCTGTTCAGACTGAACGTCTTCAAAACTAAAGAGCGGCTCAAAGTATGGGATCGTAATGCATCCTTAGACACAACATGTAGGCTATGTGCACGTGAGGTGGAGACCCTTAAACATTTGGTATTGTTCTGCAGTAAATTGAGAGAAGTGCGATCAATCCATCTGGGCTCATGGGCCGAGGACCATCCTTCACTATGCGCCGACGAATGGTGGGAGAAAATGTTCCACGGGATCGACATGAAGTTGATACTCCCACTCACATCTTTCTTAACCGTGATTGAGAACTTGTTGAAACCGGACTTACCTCAATCTTAATTACTGGGTTGTTAGAAAGATGTAACAGTTAATTTGGGTTTTGGCAGGATTGGGTTTACTCAATGAATTATGTGCAGGAATTGATGCTTGTAACAAAAAAAAACTTTTTAAAGTTTTGTTTTTAAACCAATAAAAATATTATTAAAAAATAAATAAAAATAAATTACAAACCAACTATTTTAAAATCCTTGCACCTAAAAATTCGAACATGCAAAAAAAAGAGATTTCGGACTTTCAATCTTTACATGAAAACAGCAAAAGAATACTAACAGCATTTCAAACTTGCAACTACAGCAGTTAAAAGAAAAGTACAACTTTCCAAATGTTCACAAATGGCACAGAAAAACACCCTTGAGTCTTTGAGACAGTTCAGGGTTTTATTTTTCTTTGTAGGGCCAAGGCCACTCATCTCTCTCTTCTTCCTTGGTATTATCTTCGCTAACTTAAGTGCCTCCCCCCCTAAACCCCTCAGCTAGTATTACCGAACAGTAATCCCTACTTTGTAATTCCTGGCTTCTCTTATTCATGCCTCCCTATATGCAGGGACATCCTAGATTTGTGTACTTTTTCCAGTCATAGGTATTTTAAAGGGAGTTTGGATAGTGCCTTACACTTGCTCTGTGGGATTCAGGCTACTTCAGTCAGGCCCACTCACAACTTCTCTTCCATACTTACTACCACTCTGCTCCGACGTACTCCTCCCACCAGCTCTCCATCCCTCAGCTGTTTCACTCCTCCTACCCTGGTCTCCAACCTTTGATGTTACCACTTCCCCACCACCACCTTAGTAATCCCCTCTCTTCCATTATTACTACTCTCCTCCCGCTACTACTACACAAACACCCTCCTTTCACCCATTTCCATTCAATTCACATTATCACCCAAACACGTACACTCATACTACAGAACCACTTTCAGTCCTAATCCAATACCTCACATTCTCCAACAATGTCCTCCACACGCTGCCGTTCCTTCCTTACTCCTGCTGGTCTCTTGGTCATCCACCATCTCCACTGTTGACATTACCCAAATAACCCACACTTCCTGTTTCCTGTTCCTTGCTTAAATCTCTCCTTCTGTACTGTTTCAATTGCCCTCCCTTGCTAATTCTGTCCCGTGCCCCCCTCCAGGGATGTTGATGTGCATGGGGAAGTCTTCAAAAGGGGGCTGAGCTGAGAAAAAGACTGGTGAGTATATTCACCAAGAGGTAAGATTGGAGAAAAGTGTCTTCAAGCTAGCATACTGGCACAGGGGTGTGTCTGAACTTGGAGGGGTGGGCAGGACTAGCGCTGGCCCTGGATTTTTCCCTCCTCCCTTTGACAAGACCAAATCACAAAATCCAAATGCATCTGTTTTCATCATAAGCAAAAGATAAATGTAATTTCTGTACATAATAAATTGCATCTAATTTGTACATTCAATATGTGCATTTTCATGTGCATAAATGTCTCCTAAAAAGAAAAAGAAACATTTTAAAAGGTTTTATGAAAGGTGCATGCAATATATATTTGTCTCAATTTTCAAAAGGTCTTTTTAATTTCCACAGCAACCATAATTAGAACAAAGCTTTCTTCATAAAGAATATTTCCTAGATTCCATAAAATGTAAGCATACCTATGTATTATGTAATCCTATACATTCTTCGTAATATATCTTCACTTTCTCCTTTAAAGCCTCTTCTCAACTAACAACTCCCCTATTTCTCCCACTCCTGATTACCCACACAAATTCTGTCATTATGCAACTCCCTCAGTAAGCACACGGTTGCTGTGGAATTTACATTCTATCATTTAAGTTACATAACACATTTCACTTACATTAATTTCTCCTTTATATCACACATAACGAATCCATTACACTCTTTAGCACCCCACTGGACACGAAAGCCAATTGGCCACTGCACATACCACCTCAACCTACCCATCCTACCCTACATTGACAATCAAGCTGGTAACTGCTTATACCCCTGCTCCTAGTAACCCCAGTTATATCCTTGCCCAAATTCATCCCCCACCATTCCTCTATCCACCTTCCACACCACAGCCTTCCTTCCCAGCTAAACCTTTGGAGGATAACAGTTCCCTGCACACTACTATAGGCCAAGGGCCCCACAGAATGCAAGATAACCTTGACTGAAACCTCACCTTCCATCACCTTACTCATGGGCACAATAATATATTTGCACAAAACGTTGTTACATGCTGTTTATTAAACCTCCTTCCATTTCTATGTACCAACAACTACAACAGCCCTACAGTAATCAAACATACCGATATTATAGTAATAAACATCTACCCCACGAGCTTCATCAGCCTGAAATGACCTAGGACACAATTTACAGGCCAGACCAAAGGCTGTGAACCATTACCGGCCAGTGAAGCCTGGGACTCAGGTGATTTTTTTCTAATAGCACACATGTTTACACCTCAGAGTGCTGACAGCAATTTATTTGATTAAAGAACATGTTGCACGGTCACTGCGACCCATTCTTTCAAACAAATACTCAGCCAACATGAGCACCACGGAAATGGAAGTTCGTATTCCATGCAAAGCCCGCAATGCAACCTAACGCGTCTGTAAAGAGCAGTGCCGCAGCAGCACCAGCACAACCAACAAGTAACTAAAACAGGGAGGATCTTCAGAGGACCGGGCACATCACGGGAAAGATGGAGAAAAATAGAAGATTACAGGCAGGTGCAAGCAGCTGTCATCTTGCTCAGAATGGGAGCTCAATCATGAGATTCAGCCCACGATCCAAACAATCTGATTTGCTGCCACACCCGCCCAAGAATACAAAACTGTCGATCTATTTATACATGTTACATTTTCACAAACTTAATAACATGATGTCTTTTTATTTTCCATAGAAACCAAAAATTACAGAATAATCTTTCTTTAAAAAGAATATTTCTGGCATTTCACAAAAAGTAAGTATATAATGATATAATATGTATTCCTGTACAATTCCATACCATTTCTTAGCTTTCTATTATAGCAATAATAACCATCAATGTGGTCTTCAAAGGGCAGTAATGGTCTTGTTTGCAATTAATAGACACAAGCAAATCCATGACCTTAAGATGGGGCCCCAGCACTGTTCCCAGCCCACAAAGCCCTCAAAATGTGTTATTACTACTTGTACCATACTGGTTTGAAATCCAGAGTGCTAATACCAAAGTCTTAAAAGAAGGGGTTGTGCACTCGCTGCAACCAATTTTTTCCAACAAATATTTACCCAGCATGGCCATCAGTAAAATGGGTAGCCTAGCTCCATACAAAGCCACTTCTTCATTTCCATAGCAGCCCAGGAGAATACGATGAGTGACATAGCGTGGTACCCCCAAATCAACAGATAAGTGGGATAGAGAGCAGGAGGATAGGAGGCGACAATAGCAGAACAGACCGGGAAGTGTTTGGGAGAGGAAGGGAAGATGGCAGGACAGATACAAGCAGCTCTGAGCTTTCTCATTATGAGATTAAGCCCGAAATCCATGCAACCTTATTGACTTCCACAACCGCCCCAAGAGCTAATATAAATCATCACTCAACTAACAACTTCGCTACTTATTCCTGTCCTGATTACCAACACAAGTCCTCTCATCATCAAACTACCTCACTAAACCTACAACTCCTATACTACTTCCATCACCTCATTATTCATAAAACGTCAACACCTATCCTACCCCCTCACACAACTCAAACACTTTCATTGCAATTTCGCATTGATTGCATGCAAACCCAAACCACTGCACTCTTTAGCAACAATGTCGGTACAGCAACCAACCAGCTAAGTACAGAGCCTGGGTCAATCTAACCATCCAACTCCTGATTAAAAACCAATCTGCTGCTTCGCATACCAATTCTAGTGCTATCCTCACACACTACCCCCCACCATTCTTCTATCCACCTCACACACCAGTGTCTTTCTCAAAACATACATTTTTCAGAAGACAACGATTCTCCTGAATCTACGGTCCACCAAAGCCACCATAGAACTACAACGTTAACCTCAATTCAAAAACCCACCTTCTTTCTCCTTAACAAACACTTAAACAGCAAGCCACTGCAGCCCACAAACTCTCTGCAACCCATCTTTACAGACTATGTTAATCTTTTATGTGAAAAAAGGGGAAGACGAGGCACGCACTCCAGTTCCCAGTCAAATATAACTGATGCGAGTAGTAACTGGGTTAAATCCCAAAATTGAACAAGTATTAACAGGGTTGAATGCCATCTGCTGCAGTTCAGCTGCTCTGTTCTCTTCTCCTCCAAGCGCTTTCTTGTCGGACTGGGAACTGGAGTGCGCGCCTCACCTTCCTCTTTTTTTACAATATGTTAATCTTTTACACTGCTGAGACGCAACTCATGAGCGCAACAATCTATTTGCACAAAACATTCTTTCACATGCACTTTATTAACCTTCATACCAATTCTATGCAGACTATATCTACCAACAACTATATTAGCTCTTACATTAGATTAAGGAAACAATCAGGTATTAAAGATGATGACAATGTGAAACCACGTATTGTAAATATTGGAGTATCCCCTACCACAAATAAAAGAAATATTACAAGTCACCATAAAACATAAACACAACTACGAGTAGCCCCTTATCCATTTCAGAGAAAAAGAATGAAATAAAGAGAGTATAAGGCACATCTTAGGTTGAAAATAATAAGACACAATCACCCATATTAAGCGCAAAACAATGTGCCACTACTTGATAAACATACGCACTACAGTGTGGTAGGATTACCTTCGTTTAGTTTACTGATAATTGAGTACTACTGGTGCAGGGATACATCCTGCTGTATCAAGGTATGGCATGCAGCAATCCTAGCAGAAAGGTTGGGCTCTCACCGTATCCCTCCTGTCTGGGATTTCAAAGGTAATGTGTGAAAATGTCCATGATGTCCGATAGGTGCTGTCAGGTAGTTAAAACCCCACTGTAACTCACTGCTGAAAATGCCCCAAAAGCAACCAATACCAAAAATGACAGTCCACCTTCCAAAGTTCCTAAATACACACCTATTACCATATAATCTTTTCTTGGGTACTAATGAACAATAACCACAATTAAAACACAAGCACACACTTTACTGCAACCCAATGTAAATAGGCTTTCTTTCCTCCAACAGATAAAAAAATGCCAATGAAAACCCAAGCCTGAAGGAAAACAAAGAAAGCATTATGCAGGTAAAAGCAACACTCACTGGGGCTCATTATAAGCATGCCGGTCCAGAAACAATGGCGCCAGTAAGCTTACAGGCACCGTTGTTCCTAGACCAGCACACTACAGGTCTGCCTGCCGGAGCACCGTACCCGACAAGTCTGACCCTGCCGGGCACAGCAGCCACGGTAGACAGACTGTCACGGAAGCATCAGCACCATTAACAATGGTGCCAGTGTTTCTGTGGTCCTCACTCGCATAGAGTCCTCTGAATCCTCTGAGACTCTATGGGAATGGGGACTTACAATTTGCCAGCGCCTGACCTTCCCGGCCACCCGGTTATAATTCCCCCGATGTTACCGGGACGTCAGACGCCAGTAAATATTTACGGGTCCGGCAGCAACCCACCGGTATCACCAGCAGGCTTACCGCCAGACCCGTAATGAGGTCCACTCTGTACTAAAGCAACTCATAGAAAATGTACAAGCAAGAGAAGGGATAACTCTCACCTTGTAAAGCACAAGTAACCACCTGCAAAAATAGATGTCATTCCGCCACATCGATAAAAAAGAAATGCAAAAAATTACCTTCCAAAACATTTTTAACAGAATGGCAGTCCCTGAAACACACAACAGATATGGAAACTATATATTCCAATGTCAATGTGGTACCAATAAAAAAAATTTAAAAACATAGTTTACAAAAACTGTCATACAGTCCGCACCAATCTCATAAAAAAATCTGACAAGTCACATTCTTTTCTTGTCAATTATCAACGAAAATTGGTTTTAGAAGCAATAATTGACAATACATCCTAACTAATATGAAAAGTAGCTGCACTAGTCAAACAAAATGGGTGGCTGGTATCACACTATCAGCACAGACACGTTCTACAATCAAGAAGCCTACAACCAAGAACAAAAACTCAATAGCTACACATGGTAATCCAAAAATCCAAAAACCTTCCCAAATCCTCCATATGTCCAGTCTACAAATGGTCCTGAAGCTCAATCTGCAACTTGCGCCTAGTCGTTCAAATGTTTACGACTTTTTTTTAACTCTTTGTTTACCATGTTCGTAAAGACATAACAGGTATGTTGCAAACATAGGAGCAGAGTCAGCAAAACACATCATAATAATTCAAATGGTAACTCCAACAAAAGATGAAAGAAAAACACATAGGGCAGTTTACATTTTTCAAGGCCACTATCCACATCCCACTCTATGCATTGTAATCAGATTGCCATGAAATCTAAAAAAGAACATAAATAGACAGTACGACACAGCTCACACTCATACAAACACACCATGAACACACACCTAATCTTCGCAGAGCACGCACTCGCCTTAACTCTCATAACTATTTCCCTCAAAATAGTAACCTCTGCCATACATTTCAATAAATGGTCTCCACATTTCCAGATAATCATCCTCGCGTTTTTGCTTTTGCATCATGCATTTCTCATAGCTTGATATTCTGCAAATCAGATAACCAACGCTCCACCAATGGCTTTTTCCTCTTTTTCATACCCTTAGGATTTGCTTAGCTGCTACCACTAGCACTTTATCTATCCAACTACCGTATCCCCGAGCCACACTACATCTCCTGAATCGGAAAGCAGGATCACCGAACATGGTGGCCTAGGGAACACCACTCCTAAAATTGCATCTAATCTATCCAAAACCTCCCTCCAAAAATCAATCATTCTTGGGCAGTTCCATAACATGTGTAACAAGGTGCCACCTCTTCGACCACAGCCCCAACAGGACTCCACATTTGTCATGCCTAATTGAAGCATCCGCATTGGAGTCCAATATAGAAGGTTCATAATTCTCTGATGAATGAAGAGCAGATTCAAATCCATCCTTGAATGTGTTCCGACTTTCATCATAATATTCCATTCCTTGCTTGAAATATCCCTGCCCAACTCCTCCGTCCATGCTAACCGCAATTTCTCCCAAGAGGCAACACTGGAGACGTCCATAGGCATCATTCATAGGAATGTTGATACCATACAAGGCAGTGAGTCGAACACATTATAGGCCATCGGTTTAGTTCTCATTGGCCCATATAACATTCCTTGGGGGTCATTACGACCCAGGCGGTAAGTACACCAACTTTACCACCATGGCGTAAACTACGTTTACACCATGGTGGATGGCGGATTTACCGCCCCATTCCAAGGTGAGTGGGGCGGTAAATCCCCATTTACCCTTCCCCATTCCCATTTTTGCCCCATAGGGCATAATGGGAGTGGGGAAGGCGCTAATTACGGCACAGTAAATTACGGTGCCGTAATTAGCACCAAGGCGGTTTAGTGCCATGGATTTTAACGGCTGCTAAAAGCAGCCATTAAAATTGGAATCGGGCGTTAAGGGTTAACGACGGCGTTAACCCTTAACGCCCGAGTTGTAATGAGGGCCCTTGTCTCTGTGACAGGAGAGACTCTAACGCAGTATACGTCCTTAATTCCCTCCAACCCAAATTAGAGCTAATTCTAAGGGTGTCAAAAGGAACCATCTGCCCATCACTCCAAACATCACTAATTTTTAAAATCCCTCTTGCTATCAAACTCCTCCAGCACAAAGTCTTATTCTCCATTTGTAGCCCTGGATTATGCCACAGAGAAGCTCCATAATGCATTAGTAAATTCTCACCAAAATCGTCCAGCCATGAAACAAGTGCATCTCTATCTCTGTAAAGGGTAATTTTGTAGCCACATTGGGCATCTTCTCCATGGAATATGCATTGCTTAGAGAATATGGTGAAAATCTATATTTTTCTATAGACACCCACAGCGTCATGGAATCACCCCTTTCAGGAAAATAGAATGCAGATTTCATCAATAGAACCACCTTGTGATTGTTTTCAAGATTTGGATATCCAAACCCTCCTTCACGTACTGCACGCACTAAAATGTTTTGTGGGATCCTAGGTCTCTTCCCCACTCCACATCAATATGCTTGAATAACTTCTTCGAAAATGTCATTGGAAGTTTCTGGATGATGTAAAGAGCTTTAGGTAACAACACCATCTTAATTGCATTTATCTTTGCCCAAACATTAAGCGTCAGATGGTCCCATTTCTGTACATCCCTATGAAGTGCTTCTACCAATTTAACTACATTGAATTCAACTATCCTCTTCAAGTCTCGCACAAGGTGAACCCACAAGTACGTTATGCTCGCTCCTGCCCATTGACAATTCCATGAAACCAAGCCTCCACGTGGATCAGGGGCACCAAGGGGAAAAACATATATTTCTCCCAGTTAATCCTGTGGACTAACAAAAGGCCTACCTCCTTTCAACTGTTCCCCGCCCCCTTATTTGGGTTGGCCAAAATTACAGTCATGTCTTCTCCACAGCACAAAACCTTTATTTCACTATCTCCTATCTTATGCCCTGAAGATCCTGTTCCTGCCTAATGTAGGTCATTAAAGCCTCCAGCGCTAGATTAAAAAGGAAGGGTGAAAGTGGACACCCTTGTCTGGTGCCCCTAGACAAAGGGAAGGGGGTTGAGAGATCCCCATTCATCCAGACCCTAGACAAATAGATGAATGCAACGCTCCAAGCCTTAAAAAAGCAACCCCAAATCCCATTCTAACAATGTATCTAGAAACTTCCAATTAACACAATCAAAAGCTTTTTCTGTGTCCATAAAGATCAATAAGATTTGTTCTACCTCCCCATTCGGAAGCTCCAAAATGTCAATTATTGTTCTGATGTTATCATAACCGTGTCTCTCTTGCATAAAACTGTCCTGAGATTGGTTGATCAGATTACCAATATTTTTCCCAATCTATTAGACAAACCTCTAGTAAAGATTTTTACATCTATATTGAGAAGAGAAATTGGCTTGTAGTTGCTGCACTTTGAATGTTCCCTGACGGGTTTTGGCATCAGAGTGATTATTGCTTCCCTCATTGTGACCGACATTGTGAACCTTCCCTCAGGAAGTAGTTGAATAGGTTTATAGTCATTCCATCGACAGCCAAAGCATCTAATGCCATACCATCTAAATAAAAGCATCTAAAAAAAGCATCCAACCCTCCTTTTTTTAACCTTTAAAACCAATTTATATTAAACTAAACACTTTACCATCTAAAAAAATGCATTAGATGCTTTTTTTTAGATGCTTTTTTTTTAGATGGTATGGCTTTAGATGCTTTGGTTGTCGATGCAGTGACCGGATACCGTTGAATAGTCCACTTAAGAATGGTGCCAACTGAGGGCCAAAAGCTCGATAAAATTCAACTTGTAGACCATCCAATCCAGGAGATTTACCCATATTAAGCTGATCAATTGCAAGTAAGACCTCTGCTTCACTAATGTGCTGATCAAGAGCTGCTGCATTTTCTGCGGTCAATACTGGCAACTACATTTTTCTAAAGAACTCATCAAAGTTAGACTCTGATGGAAATAGAATTTCAGTATATAAAGATGTATAATAGTTCTGAAAGCTTTCACAAATATCTCCCCTTTTCACTACTACTTCGCCATCTTCATTTTCAACTTTTTGAACATATGACCTCGCTACCATCCTTGTTAGCTTGTTAGCGAAGAGTCGACCACCTTTATCCCCTTCTTCCCAGTATTTCTGTTTCTCTACCTCTCTCTACCTTCTGATCTGTTTCACATCTCAGCGCTTCCTTTGCTCTATCAATCCTTATTTTATCCTCCATTCTTTTTGATTGTTAGTATTTCCTCTGTAACTCGCCAAGATTACTTTCCAAGCATTTTAACTCACCCAACCCAGACTTTCTGGCACGAGACATAAAATTAATTACCTCTCCCCGAACAGTTGCCTTGAAGCTGTCCCACACCACTAATGCATTTGCTGAGCCATTATTTTGCTCAAAGAAAAGTTTATTAAAGGTCTTTAAATGTTCCAAAGCCTCACTATCATTCAGTATAAAGGTTTTAAGACGCCACCTAGTGAAGGTCGTCCTTGCACCACCCAAACTGAAGCCCAATGTAATCTTAGAGTGATCAGATAGTCCACGTTTTAATATGTCAACATTAACAGCCCTGTCAATGAGTCTATCAGAGGTTATAAAGTAGTCACTTCATGAATACGAATCATGGAACAGTGAAAAAAGGACAATTTCTAAAACATTAAAGGAAAAGGCAAAAGTAAAATCAAAACTCTTCAGAACATGGACTCCTGCTAAGTTTGCATTCACAATGAATTACATGGATATTCAATGGGCTGCAGTTCATGAGCGTCATATAAAAGCACCTTTCAACATATAAAAATGTTAGTAACTCACCAGTCTACAATGCACCCTCTTGCGCATAAACTGTACAGTGATAAAAGTGCAGTTCCAGAATTACAAAAACCAAACAAAATTCGGGTAAATGGCACATCATAAGACATCCTACAAAAAGTGAATAAGACAAATACAAATTGTCCCACAAAATTAAATAGCTGGCAGACTTGCAGTCTTAAATTGTGTAGGCAGTTTAGTAAGACTTTCAAAACACATTCTAATTAACCACTTGAAACTATCCTTCATATCTACAGCCCACCCAGATTTGTTTTACATGCCTTTGCTACAGTTATTCAAACCTTTGAGAAAAGAAGTAATTATTAAGTGACTGTGATACATTTCAAACTGCTTTTCAATCAACTGAAAGCAGCCTAACAAATGACACATTTAACCAATACAAATAAATGTTCGAAAATGAGCGTAATCAAGAAGAACAGATATAAACTGAAATTGGTAAACAAACTCCCTAGCAGGTAAACCATTCTGAGACCAAAGTAGAAAACACCATAGTACAATTCAAACAATCTGCTCATATTGCAGTTAAATAATGAACAACTCAGCATTTACCTGGAAGCCACTGAAGAAAGTGAACAGGGATTACACCATGAGAACAAAACATGTGGTTATAAGAATTACAAGCCTTTGCTCTTGTATATTAATGTTGATGATGGTTCTGGCAAAACATCTATAGTTAAAACATAACAAGAGTTTGGCAGCCCCTCTACTGAGGACGAGCATATAATTAGAATTATAAATGATATATAATTAGTTATTTATAACATGCTTAATACCCAGAGGTTTCTAATTGCGGACCTGGGATCGAATCTGTGTTGCTCTGCGTCTTCTTGCTTCCAAGGCAAGCGCACTGCCCATGAGTTATCATCCTGACTAGATGGTTCAAATAACCTGTTCTGTGGAATTTCTTCCACTCAGGAGGGTCTACAACCACGTTTTAGCTCACTGCACTCTTCACATTGGAGAAATATCCATTTGCAAATCAATCTGATCCTACACTCACAGGGAGTCCAGCACCGAAATGATACGCAAATCTTTTTCAGAGGAGAATTGCTTATCACTGAGGAGGTCTAACAAGGCCAAAACACATTTATGGGGTTGCTGATGGTACCCTTGTTCAGAGGACAATTGCCTAGCATTTTGGTGCTGGACTGTCCTTGGGGGTGGGACCAGACTGATATGCAAATGGGTATTTCTCCTCTGTGAAATGTGCAGTGAGCTAAAACGTGGATGTAGAGGCACCTGAGTGGAACGCATTTCACAGAACAGGTGATTTAAGCCCTGGACTCCCACAATTTTATTTCATTTGGAAAACTTGGGGTTTCACCGTAATTACAAGGTTAATTGAGACGTGGACCCCTTGCTTACTGTGCCTTAGAGAGGCTGGGCTTCACCTCACTGAGGAGGAGGCCCAACAAGGCCGAAACATGTGTCTGGGGTTGCTGATGGTACTCTTGTTCAGAAGAGAATTGGCTAGCATTTTGGTGCGGCATTGCCCTTGTGGGTGTTATGGAATGATGCAGTAAGGAAGCTGACAAGATGGTATCATTTTAACTATATACTTTTATTCAAAACCAGCAAAAAGTGCCCGTTCTCCGAATGGATTCTGTGGACAGACATGACAACACTCATCAATTGTTGAAAATCACTTCAACACTTGTTAGGCAAAACAACTTCAGTATCTTGACTTTCCTTGGTTCTCTCCAAGTAGGGGTTGTCAGACCACATGGTCCACACATCACAGGTCACTCAACTGATAACCCTTGGCACTTTGTTATGTTCATTTGTTCTCATTGGACTTCCATGCCAACACAAGCTTCCACTCTGAACCTATGTCATTTGTCCATGTTCAATTCTGTTTTCTTCTTGGCAGTCGCTTGCCTCTGCCGCAAACGTGACTTTCACACAGCTCACTTTATGGTGGCTGTTCCTTGTCACCACCTTGCTTTCACACTATCCAATAGTGCTTATCAATTGCATTTCACTTGCTCATACACCAGACCCATTCATTAGAAGTTTTCATTCGATTAGCATCTTTCATTCGATCAGCCTCTGCCCAAGTCAAGCCCCTGGAGCACCCGGGCATGAGTGTTCCCTCTCCCTCACTCACCGCTGTACGGCCGCTCCTCCGGTTGCTTTTACTTTCTTCTCTGGCTTTCTCCCACTCCCTTTCACTTGTCGGGAGCTCCGGCAAGCATCTTTCGTCCCTCTCGCAGCCCATTTGGGCCTCAACATCTTTTCCACTCCCCTACAGTGATCAGCATCCTTTTCACCGGCCCCTCTCCGGCCTGATCCATGTCGGGTTGCAGCGTCCTTCTCCCCAGGCAGGTTCCTCCTTGCCTCTCACTGTCCTCTCCTTATATGCACCTGTAGCCTCTCAATTGGCTGCAGGTGCAAGTCTCTTGCCTGACCATAGTTACATTTGTTAATGGGGCATGCCTGATCATTCTAGTGATGTTCCAGGGTCCTCTTCCTCCTCTCAGCACCAAAGTGGTGTGCACAAATGGAAGTTTGCATTAATCCGAGTTACCTCTTCCTCATCACAGTCTTAAATGAATATGAATGTGGGACAGTTTGTGTGACAGTGGACAGTGGAGAAGACTGATAACTGTAAGGGAGAAAGGGTCCTTTTGACCCCCTTGTACATTCTCTATGGAATGATTCTTATGCTCATCCAATTACGGGAAACATCCCCACGTTCTGTCCTCTGAAGACAGAGGGCAGAAGCCATTAGATGACACATAAAGACTCCATTTTATACTTCCCCAAGCACCATCTTTTTACTAGGCCGCATAATGATTTCCAAAAGCCATCTCTCCCACTGTCCAGTGACGCGCACAGCCAGCCCAGCTACCCCCACCACCTCCTCTTCTGTCTGCATCGCACAAGCTCTTTTCTCATGGAAGCCCAGGCGCGAATTGTTGCAAACAGATGCAGTCTTCTTTCTCTTCCTCTGAGCTCACTGCCCTATGTGAGACCGGAGCAGAACCATCGCCTGCGTGCCCATCCGTCTCCACAAACCTGTTTATGGTCTCTCGACCCCCACCTTGAGAAGCCACAGTCCCCTAACCTCTCTTGATGTAGATACACATATGACCCCCGCTTTTTGAACACCCCAACCACCCACTCCAGATCTAATCCCCTACTGTTGTATTGCACTGGTAAACCTAACATGTCGGTTTATATAATGAGGAATCAAGCAGATCAAAACTTCCAAGGTGGGCACGGGGGTCCGGGTATCAGGGTTCACAGCCCCTAAAGGTTTAAAGGGTAAACTCAATTAAATATCTAACAGAATGAACTCCACAGCATCCCCATGACTGTCCACTTTGTCCAATTGTTATTTCTTGCATGCCTTCAGTTCCTGTTTTGCTAAGATAGATAAGTTAGCTTTGTTTCATCATGTGTGTCTGCCCTTCACCCCACAGAGATAAACCCAGCTGACCCACGTGCTGCTCTACAATCACCCAAGCCTCGATCCAACCTGGTGCAACTGTCCCCTATGTTTCTGTAATGTATCCATATACCCAGCCTATGACATTCAAGTATTATGTACCTATATTGAAGCGTTGCAATCTTATAATGTGCTGCTCGTGTAATGTTTGGCAAAGCGCTCTCAGAGCAGCAGAGTCCTCTGTGTGCATCTTTTATCTGTTATAAAACTTTGTTCAACTTGTAACATTTCTCCTGATCTCATTCCCTACTGGGGTGTGTCCATTTATTCCAATTTGGGATCTATGTTGGGAAATTATTCCATTCATTTGGTGACCCCTTTGACGTGATTTGATTACTCCAAGACGACCCCGTACTGCGGCGAGATCCGGGGCGCCCCCATCAAGACTAACCCCACCTACGGCTGACCAGTATTAAAATGCATACGCTCCTGAGAAGGTTCTGCGAGTCTTGGCTTTGCTAATACCCAACTGCTCGCCAGAGCCGGGCATGGCTTGATTGTGGGAGGCACCCAGATTGTGGGTAGACTGCGAATGGAGGCTCTCGGAACAACGCGGACACATGGGTATTGATTGCAGGAAGAACTAAAGTGAGATGGGTATGGAGTAGAGTTAACAAGGGGAAAGGGAAGGGATGAATTGAGTATGGATGGATAGAGTGAATGTGCAAAACTAAGCGCTTCTTTTTCCATGGCCATTAGGTTTTTTACATTGACATGTAAAGGTGATGAAATAGGAGGAAATACGTGAGCGTAGCTCAGAAAGGGGATGGAAGGTGGCGCCGCGTAGTACTGTCTCGACCAGTGCTGGTAATACGAGGAAAAGGAAAAGTAGGAGACATATATATTTAATGGGCTCAGGAAAATAGTAGTGTTGACTTCTCTTTAGAATTCTATATCTTTTTGAAGGGGAAATGTAACACTCTGAAGAAGGGTTGAGGGTTTGAAGGACTATCTTAAAATACATGTTTGATGTTGTCAGTACGTTGCATTGATGTGTCCTGTTAAACTGTCAATTGGTTTATGTCTCAGTATGATCGTTCTTTTGGTGCAAGAATTGAGACAATACAAGAAATAAGTAGTAAACTTCGAAGTGTCATTTGAAAAAAACTGTTGTTGAATTGTTAAGTGTTGGCACACACAGCGGCACCATGAGGGCAGACGTGCCACTCTTACACATTTGCAAACACCTCCCCCTCTATAGTGAAAAAATAAACAAATACCATGGGCAATGGTCAACAGTGATTGAAGGGGAGCGGTCGTCTCAGATCTGGCCAGAAGATGGGTCTTTTGATAAGACTGTGTTGGACCTTGTAGCAACATATTTAATGGCTAAATATAAGAGAAACAGCTTCAAAATAGAAGAGAAGTGCTGTATTTGTGGAGGATGATCAAAGAAACACCCCCCACAGCAGGTAAGGAGAACAGAGGAAACAATATGGTCACAACCGAGGTGGAGGGGGAAGAAAAGAGCAAGGAGGGAGGAGAACCAAAAAGGTTATACCCATTACTGACAAAGCCGGCTGAAGGATATTGTGACCCACTATTTCTGCCCCAGCCCAGTAAAACAACTGCCTCCGCAGCAGCTCCCGCTCCACCCTATGATCCCAAGGGCCTATTTGGTCTGACAAGCATGCCCCCAACTCCCATAAGACCCACAGCACAGGATTTGGGATCCTTAGTGACCAGTACTCAAGCAGAATTAACCCAATTAAGAACATTGAGTGAAAATACACTATCGTCAACAGGGGAGGGCAGTCACAATTGCCACCCCCATTAAGAAACTCCTCTGTGATACCTGAGGACGAATGGAAGTCCGGGGACTTCCTCTTCCGGATAGACAGTACTCCGATTAGAACAGTGCGGGTGGAACAAGAAGGTGACCCCGTAAGTACAGGGTATGACAGTGTGGCGTCCATTAGAGAAGAAGAATGTTGGAGTGATGTTGACGAGTATGAGGAAGGGGCCAGAGGAGGGGGCTCACAAGTTAAATGGCAAACACCACAGGTGGGAGGGGGGAGGAAGGATGGCAGGGAAGGCTCCAAAATAGGTTGGGAAGGACGGTATTAGCAAAGAAAAAAGGAGTGAAGATAAGTAAAAGCAGAGGGAAGATGAATTTGCAGATGCCCCTCATTCACAAGGGGCGGGAAGACCTCATTATGTACCCTGGGCGTTGATGGATAAAAACAATTTGATGAAAGCGCTCCCCCCACTTTCAGGGGGCAGGGGGAAATGGATGTATGCTTTTGAGAAAAACGCTGCAGGTGTCCCACTGGCCATAGGGGACTTCAAAAGCCTTCCAGTCTCAGCAGTGGGTAACCAAGCTGACGGAGTGTGGGTAAAGGCGGGGTTCCCGGGAGTAACCATGGGCAATGACAGGCATGATGGATCATCCTTTAATAATGTAAGAGCACAGGTGTGGGATGCACTGCGGAGAACCTTCCCCGAAACCCCTGACCTACTCTCTGTAATGCAATATACTATGGGGGATGGGGAAGATCCTGCGCAATTCATTCTTCGGGTGCAGTATATGTGGAGGGCGGAGACGGGCAAGGCCTGGGATCAGTCTACCTCCCTCATTTACTTCATTATCAAGAGAGGGCTCCCGAAGGAGGTACAGAAGGCCCTTGATAAAATTGCTGGAGTAGAAGCCAAAGGTTGGCCCAAAATACAAAGCATCATAGTACACCATTGCAGGAGGATCAAAGAGAGGGAAAAGAAAATTGCACAAAAAAGATTGGCTGACGAGGCCAAACTTGTACAGAGCAAGTTAGTGCAGTTCATGGCTGCAACAGCTGCACTGCCCTCAGAACAACAGGGAGAAGGAGAGGAAGGGCAGATAGCATTACAGGCCACGATGGCAGCCACATGGACAGCCAACGGGCAGGAAAAATGGGATGTAGAAGAACAGTATGGAGGGCCCCAGTGGCAAGGAAGGCCTGGACGAGGTGGGTACAGGGGGCAACGAGGGCGGGACGGAGGACAAGGACCTAGAGCAGGAAGAGAAGGAGCATGTTGGTCATGTGGGAGGTGCGGTCATTTTGCTAGGGAATGTCGTATTCGTCCCATGGCGTATTATCAGAACACACAAAGATATGACAACGGACCGCAATATGGCCACCCCCACCCAGGCAGTCCTTATGGGTTACCCATGGGAGGTTATGGACAGGAAGTGCAGCAGGACAACAGGTTCACATAGGTGCCCAGAGCGCCACCACAAGGGATGCAGACACAATTAACATGTCAATCCCCAATGGGAGAAACACACAGTAACCCTTTCACCACCACTGCAAATGGTGCGCCTGCGTCATTCCGAGGAACAGCCCTGGTCGGAGAGAGTGTATTCTCCTTCCCGGGGACCAACACACATCCAGACTAGGACAGCCCACAGAGAGCACTTGCGTGTCCAGTTCTATCAACTACCTTACGTCCAGACGAGGAACACTGGTAGGGGCAGAAATAGGAGACAAACACTTTATGGTGGACTCAGGAGCGGAGAAATCGTACCTATGTGAAGGCCATTTTCTGCTGTCGGGAACAAATTTGGAAATGCAGGGATTCTCTGGGGCTGTGGTCACGGTTCCACACACTAAAGATTTGGATGTAAAAGTAGGGGAAAAGACAGTGCAAGCACCCCTACTATATCATGAAAACTCGCCACTCAATCTACTGGGAAGGGATCTCCTAGGTAAGCTCAATATGACAATCTCTTTTACAGAAAGGGGAATAGTGTGCTCTACCCCTGAGATATGCTCCCTCCGGGCAATGCTGTTGATCAACACAAAAACAAATGAAGTAGCAGTGCGAGGGGTGCCCATTAATGCAGACATGTTTGTGTATGGAATACAAGTTTTAGCAAAAAGCTTTAACTGAACTAATGCGAAAAGAATGGAGAGTGCCCTTTGATTTTGTTTTCTACCCAGTAGCAGCCCCTGAAATATTGCCAGGCACGATCCTCTCATTAGATCTACAGGGATTACAAGTTTTAGCTAAACATATTGTGGCAATAGGGCTGGACACGCATGGATGCGAGTGGCAAACAATACTTTGCATAGACCCAAACACAGCGCATGCGCGAAATGACAGAAGAGGAGCTGTTCGCTGATGGGGAGATAATAATGGAAATATGTATGCCATGTGACATAATGGTACAGAAAAGACGAGGGATCAACCCCCTCATGGCCATTGTCAGTGCACTGCCAACATTTTTTGACAAAGACATGCCGCAGGTACCCGCTAATCTATGGACGACCAACCCCCATGATGTAGGGTTATTGCGAGAAGTCAGCCAAGTGAAAATCAAACTGATAAATACCCCCTGTCAAGGGAAGCAGAGGAGGGGATAAAAGAAACAATACATGCACTATTACAGCAGAGCATCATTGTACCCTCAAATTCCCCTTAAAATACCGCAATTTATCCTATTAAAAAAGCAAAAGGAGGGGTGTGGAGGATGGTGCAGGACCTCTGCCCACTTAATGACCTCATCCTATGTAGTATTCCAAAGAAAGTGACACACTTCACTGTGGTGGACTTGAAATATGCTTTTTTTCTCTGTACCACTTGATCTCGGCTCCCAATATCTGACTGCATTTACTCGGGGGGGGGGGGGTAACAGATATGAGCATTGTATATTACCCCAAGGGTACTGTGAAAGCCCGAGGATTTTCAACAGAATATTGCATGAAGATCTCGGCAACATTGATGTCAAGAGCACAGTGATACAATACGTAGATGACCTCCTAATTTGCAATTAAAGTGAGAAACAGTGCGGAAAAGACTCAATAATACTGTTAAATTTGTTAGCACACAAGGCATATAAGGTAGATAAAGGAAAGCTACAATACTGCCTGAAAGAGGTGCTGTACTTAGGACAAGTAATAACTAAAGATGGTAAAAGGATAATTCCAGACAGAGCACACACAGTGAAAGAAATGCAAACATTTCTCTGCATTTGTAATTACTGCCGAGCATGGATACAGGACTATGCAGCGTACACACGGCCCTTGCTACAAGCACTAAAAGAAGCCCAAAAAGATAATACAGCCATCACTTGCACACCTGACATGCACACAGCCTTCACAACGCTAAAGGAACTGATATCTACAGCTCCCGTTTTAGCCACTCCAGACTATGAACGGAAATTTGACCTGTTTTCACATTGCAATGGGACACTCATGACTGCAGTATTAACACAAAAGACATATTTGGGCACAAACCCTTGGCTTACTACAGCGGTAGCCTCGACTCAGTGCGACTTCATGTGCGAACAGGCGCTCGCAGCAGCCGCCTTTACAATTGAGAAAAGTGAAACAATAGTAATGGAATGCTCTGTCACGTTATTCGGTGAACACTCCTTATTTGCCATTCTTGAACGATCAAAATCTATTCTCACCACACAAAGAACAACAACATACGAAATAATACTTTCAAGCCCTAACATCCACATAGTACGTTGCAAAATTGTAAACCCAGCCACATTTCTCACTGAACCATGCACTGCAGAAGACATGGAAAACCATCATTTTGCCATATATGAGGGGGAAGGAGACGACATTCCCAAAGCAAGTTAGAATGCCCTAGAAGAGGGAGAAGTGTACTTCGTAGATTGGTCAGCATCTTTTTGTCCAGAGACAGGAGAAAAACATGTAGGTGCAGCAGTAGTAAGACTAGAGGAAGGAGAATATGAGATCATTGTGCAGAAACGATTACCAGGGTATTATTCAGCACATGCTGCAGAATTAGTATCGTTGATTGAAGCATTTGCATGCAGCAAAAGGATGTGCAGTTACCATTTATTCCGATTCAGCATATGCAACCACTACGGTGTATGCTGGATTATCAAGGTGGAGGAGACGGGGGTTCAGGAGACCAGATGGTCCCCCGTGCAGCATGCTGAGCTTTTGAATGACCTCATAAAAGCTCTTGCAGAACCTTCAGTAGCGGCGTTGGTGAAATGCCGGCCCACACAAACAACTGTGATGCAATATCGCTGGGAAACGCAGCAGCAGACGCTGCTGCCAAAAAAGCAGCTTATTTTTCAAAACCATTGCCTACAGAGTGTGTGCAAAGAGCAAGTACAGGGACAGAGAAGGATGAAGTGTACAATACCCTACCGGTAACGCAAAAAATAGAATTACAAAAGAGAGCTCCCCCCTCAAAGAACAAGACCTATGGTTAAAAAGGGGTTGTACACAATCATCAACAGACCTCTTACAGAGACAGGATGCTACAGGGAATGTAGTATTGCCCCTAGAGCTGTTACAAATAGCATTCCAACAATTGCACTTCCCTGCCCACGTCATCAAACAACACATAGCTGCGGACATCCAAGAGGATTGGATTGTTCCAAATCTTCATGAGCATTTAGTGAAATTCACTATCAAATGTATCACATGTCAAATGGACAATTCAGGGATGACCTTCCGAATTTTATGAGGAACACTTCCCCGCCGCATCAGACCTGTCCGTGAGCTGCACATTGATTATGCGGACATGGGAGAAAGGTGCAATGGAGCGCGATACTTAATAGTGGTGGTCTGCCCATTTTCGCAGTGGGTGGAGGCAGGACCATGTGCACACCCAGATGCAAAATGTGCAGCAAAGTTCTTAGTAAGAGAAGTATTCCCACATTGGGAAATATGCAATGTCATACGCTCCGACATAAGAACACATTTTGTTAATGACCTATTCAAGGAGGTAACGACCCTACTGGGGATTGCACACAAAATGTGCCCGATTTATCATCTGCAAGCAAACAGAATTGTCAAAAAGATCAACGGCCTCCTCAAAAGTAGGCTCTCCAAATTATGTCATACACTCAAGAAAAATTGGGTTTATTGCCTACCTTTGGCGTTGTTCCAATTGTGGACACAACCCATCAAAGACCACCACATGTCCCCACACAAAATAGTTACAGGGTGGCACATGCAAACTCCCTTGTCACCAGCAAGAAGAATGTCTGATGCACAAAGAACAGCAACAATACTAGGTGAGGAATTCAAGGAGTATCTGACACAACTCACACGAGCTGTGAGGAGAACAGCAAAACAAATGGCCCCGCCCTTCACCAGAGACAATGAAACAGACACCACTACCGTAGCCACTGACAGCCCAGCAAGACAATTAATGCCAGGGGAGCTGGAATACGTACGCAGCTTTGTGAGAAGGTGGAACACTCCAAGATTTCATGGCCCGTATGAAGTAATATATTGCACACCATCAGCAGTGAAAGTAAAGGGCCTGAAATATTGGATCCACCTTTCCGATGTAAGGAAGACACATGACAGCATAACACAAGGTGCAGGGGAACAAAATTAGCGAGAAACAGCAGTGCCCTAAAGGTGAAGAGAGATACACAAAGTACAGAGAAGGTGAAAGAAACAATAAAGGAGGAAATAGCGAGCCGCACTCCCGCGAGCCAGGCATTAGTGACAGACTCCAAGATCCTGGACAAAACACGAAAAAACACTGTGTTGAAAATACGGATGCTTTTTTTGTTTTTAAAAAGAAAAAAGTACTGTACAAAACAATATGCAGTACAAAAGCAGCAACATAAAGACAGACAGATGCAGGACGCCGTGGTGCACAACCTGCAGACAGCGCGTTTCGCGCGACACTGAGCGCTTGATCACGTGAGAGGAGAAAGAATGGGCTGGTAAAAATACACATGGTAAAACAAGTCCTATTACTCTGTCAGTCAATACAATGGGCCAGAGCTGTGGAAGCCGATGTAAGGAAGGCACATGACAGCATAACACAAGGAGAAGGGGACAAAATTAGCGAGAAATAGCAGTGCCCTAAAGGTGAAGAGAGATACACAAAGTACAGAGCAGGTGAAAGAAACAATAAGAGTAAAAATAAATATGAAAACAAAGGCTATATATATATATATATATATATATATATATATATATATATATATATATATATATCATGGCCACGCTAGTGGCCATGTAGTTATGGTTAAATTGCTGTTTTCATAGGAAGAGCACTTTTTGGGCGGCTTATAACTTCGCTCCCCCTGGACGAATCCTCACCAAACTTTGCAAAAAAAAGTATATGGCCCACTTTGAAATTTTTTGCAAAGTTTGGTGAGGTTTGGTCCAGGGGAGGCAAAGTTATAGGGGGGTCCCAAAACTTTTTTTCCCATAGACATAATGGGAAAAAACTTTGCTCATGCCTACAGCCCAAACGGCTGGACGGATTTACACCAAATTTGCGGCGGGAGCGGCAGCATGGTCCCGAAAGCGTGCTTTTTTTATTTGGTGTAAATCCGTCCAGTAGTTTTTTAAAAAATAACTGAAATGTAAGTGCAAAACATTATTGATATTGCGGACACACTTCCCTATTCGCTCCGCGGACAGGACAGGGATTGGGCAAGTGCTTGCGTGATGTCCGGGGACGTCTGACGTGCGCTCTGATTGGCTGTCGTGAAGAGTGAGAGATGCCCGCCATCTTTGTTCATCGGTTCATGGAGCGTTTCACAGTAAGCTCCGTGTGTTCCTCCCGTTCCCCCACCCCCAGCTCATGCTCCGTGTCTCTCTCCCGTTCCCCGCACCCCCCGCTCAAGGCCCGTGTCTCTCTCCTGTTCCCCCCACCCCCGCTCATGCCCCGTGTCTCCCCTGTTGCCCCCACCCCCTGCTCATGCCCCGTGTCTCCCCTGTTCCCCCCCACCCCCCGCTTATGCCTAGTGTCTCTCTCCCATTCCCCCCACCCCCCGCTCATGGCCCGTGTCTCTCTCCCGTTCCCTCCACCCCCGCTCATGCCCCGTGTCTCCTGTTGCCCCCACCCCCCGTACATGCCCCGTGTCTCCCTTGTGTTCCCCCCAACCCCCACTCATGCCCCGTGTTTCCCTCGTGTTACCCCCCACGTTCATGCCCCGTGTTTCCCTTGTGTTACATCCCACCCCCCTGCTCATGCCCCGTGTGTCTCCTGTTGCCCCGCACCCCTGCTCATGCCCTGTGTCTCCCTCATGTTCCTCCTGCTCATGCCCCGTGTTTCCCTCGTGTTACTCCCCCACCCAAGCCCCGTGTCTCCCTCGTGTACCCCCCACCCCCGCTCATGCCCCGTGTGTCTCCTGTTGCCCCCACCCCCCGCTCATGCCCTGTGTCTTCCTCGTGTACCCCCCACCCCCCGAACATGCCCTGTGTCTCCCACGTCTTTCCCCCCACCCCTGCTCATGCCCGTGTTTCCCTTGTGTTCCCCCCAACCCCCACTCATGACCCGTGTTTCCCTCGTGTTACCCCCCACGCTCATGCCCCATGTATCCCTCGTGTTACACCCCACCCTCCTGCTCATGCCCCGTGTGTCTCCTGTTGCCCCGCACCCCCGCTCATGCCCTGTGTCTCCCTCATGTTCCCCCCGCTCATGCCCCTTGTTTCCCTCGTGTTATCCCCCACCCCCGCTCAAGCCTTGTGTCTCCCTCGTGTACCCCCCACCCCCCGCTCATGCCCCGTGTCTTCCTCGTGTACCCCCACCCCCGAACATGCCCTGTGTCTCCCTCGTGTTTCCCCCCACCCCCCACTCATGCCCCGTGTTTCCCTTGTGTTACCCCCCACACCCTGCTGCTCATGCCCCGTGTCTCCCTCGTGTACCCCCCAACCCCCGCTCATGCCCCGTGTGTCTCCTGTTGCCCCCACACCCTCCGCTCATGCCCCATGTCTTCCTCGTATACCCTCCACCCCCCAAACATGCCCCGTGTCTCCCTGGTGTTTCCCCCCACCCCCGCTCATGCCCCGTGTTTCCCTTGTGTTACCCCCCACCCCCCGCTCATGCCCCGTGTTAGGGAGAATTCTCTGTTTAGGCTGAATTTCCTAACCTAGTGAGTCCCCCAGCAGCTTTGCTGGATTTCTGGAGTTTGTTTTTTTCCATCCTGGTTAATTCCTTTGAATGTCAATGTGTTCTATGGGCTATGGGGTCTTTTACTCCATAGGGTCTCATATGTTTTTCTATGTGTGTTACACCGCACCCTCCGTGCCGTAACACTGGGGCGTCCTAGAGGATCCCCACCATAGACTCCATACCCTGGGACTGACTACTGTCTCCCAGGGCATGTAAAGTCACCATTGGCTTTACTAGACCTAAATTTACTAACAGAACTAGTACAAACCATCCTATTGTGGACGTACTAGTAGGGGTAATTCGAGTACCCCTGGGTCTGTTATTCGAGGGGGCACTGTCCCGTCCCCCCTCATCGAGTTTTGGCTGGTGGCAGTGGAAACTACTCGTTATATTCAACCCCGAACATAAACCTATGGGATTCTTCCCATTGTTGGAGGTTAATACTTTTTCTCGTTAATCTCTAACATACCACCGGTTTATTTATCTTAAATAAATCTATCGGTAGGTATTTTCTGCCAGAACTCGGTTTTTAAAATGGCGTCTGTGTTCGTCTCTGTGACTCCTAAACCAAAGGTTGAGCCCTTTGTTCCACTTTTGGCGGGCTTCTGCAGAGAGGCCCTCCAAAGTGGTGCCATTCTGTCTGGGTACCACAGAGGGTGTGGGAGGGGGTTTAGGCACCCTGGACTGAGTTGCCTTGCCAACTCAAGTCGCACTCTGGTGTGATTGGCCCAAGTGGTGAGCCACCCCGCTCACCACTTAGCGTGTTTTGATTGACAGCAAGGCTGAATGAATGGGGGTTTTCTGCATAAAAGCAGGGCTTTTGGGACTGGATCTTCAGAAGTCGCCACAGGACCTAAGAATCCGACGAGGGTAAAGCTGAGTTGACCTGCAACGACGACACCTCTGGTGGAGCCCTGCTGAACCAACTCACCACTTCCCAACGACAGAGGAGATCTCCCGGCTGGAGAGTCTCTTCCCCTGACTGGTGGGCACAACCAGTCCCCTTTGCTTTTTCTTTGCTTCCAGGGTGTAGTGGTCGAATTGCCCGTGCTGAGCACCCCGGCAACCGGATAGCCACTAACCTGTACCTTGACCAAAAGCTGGTGCCTTGTGACGGAGCACTCCGCGGCTGGTCTCTTCCCTGGTGGTGCAACGATCTTCAACTTTCCTTCAACGACTGTAACGCTGACCTGACTCCCACGGAGGCGCTGCTCTAGTCTGGGTTGCTGTGGCCTCTTCGAGCGTGATGCACAGAACTCGGAAGAACGACTGAACAGGACCCTCAAATCTTGCTTGTCTGGCCCGTAGGAATATCCTTCTGCAGATGAGAAAGGGGATTAACAGTCTGCAGAATAGTGTGCTTGCTCCCCCCTTCCCACCTTCGTTCTTCTCTAACTTCCTCCGAAATCCCCGGTTGAAGCTCACCTTATGGTTTGAAAGGATGAACTCTCCATCCTGCTTCTGGTGCAGGGGCGCGTGTTTGTCCAGTTACTTCACTGGTTTTCAGAATGGCGCTGGCAAAATCCACTTGACTTTTCCGAGCGGAACGCCGTAAGTATGAAGATTACAAAAGTTCAAGTGTAGAGCCTCCTTTTCTGTTGCCTTCCTAACCAGTGATCTGTCCTTTATTTCAGGTGCAGAATGAAGGCGATGCGTTGAGGGATTGAATTGCCGATGGTAAACTCAGGTGAGTTAGCGATGGGGGCGATCCCTCTTAATGTCTTTATATTCCTCCAGTAATGTCTTTTGTCCTTTCCCATAGGGGCCGGGGTGCGGTACCTGCCAACGAAGCGGCGCCGACCCTAAATGAGGAATGGTCCACCAACAGAAGACCGGTAAGTGTTATGACGGAAAATTAGGCTTTCCTCATATGTTCCTTCTGCTCACCTTTTGTCTCTTCTTCTCTCCCCTAGGCGCAGAGATGTGGCGACCGGTGCAGACAGTCGCG
This sequence comes from Ambystoma mexicanum, assembly GCF_040938575.1. Lineage (NCBI taxonomy): Eukaryota > Metazoa > Chordata > Amphibia > Caudata > Ambystomatidae > Ambystoma > Ambystoma mexicanum. The sequence continues at coordinate 609,191,563 of NC_090937.1, forward strand.
GTGGAGCCAGAAGTACTCCCGAAGACAGGTGAGTGAAGCGCGGCGTTGCAGCGAGCAACGCAGTGCTTTTAAATGAAAGTCTTTTCTCAGGAACGCTAGCGTGAAGGTTCCGGATGCAGGTAAGAAGTTTGATCAAATTCTTGGTTTTCACCTTTGTCTTCTCTTCTTTCCTTACAGGTGTTCCAGGATCGAGGCGGGCGTGGCTGGAGACCAGATGCAGGAGCAGACACAGTGAGCGTTCAGCTGCTTGGATGCAGAACAACGCGAAGCGTGAGCTACTGTCTGGGCGTGGCTTAAATAGCCCCCAAAGTAGTTCCAGGTAAGTATCCTTCCCTGGCCACGCCCGAGTGGCAAAATAGTCACAATGAAAAAATAGTCCCTTTCAGGTCTCAGGGAGGCCTGAATCTTGCAGCATGGTCTGCATCAGGTAAGTGCACAAAACACCTTCCTCTATGATCCTGGCGCCTATGGCGCCAGAACTGATGTCCAACATGAGCCTGGCGCCAACGGCACCAGGACAGAGTCCAAAGAGCCCCTATAAGGGGCTGCTGGGCTTTTACCCGGGGGCATAATGCCTGCTCCCGGGGGTGCTGGGCCTGGCCTGGTGCTCCGGGGGTAGGCATCATGACAACGACGAGATCATCTCTTCTCTTGGCAAAGCCCTGACTTGCATCCACCACCAGGAACAACTGCCCCCGCCGGAGCTGTCTCTCCACATACAAGGTACCGTGTCCGCCTGGCTTCCCTTGTGACGGGTAGCGTGAGGTGTCTCAAAACTCGCCTCTGAACTTTGCGATCTACAGTAGACCCTGCCTTACTTGCCTTGCATTTGTTCGTAAAAGTGTTGGTACCGAGTTGATTTCATACCCTGCCTTTTCTGAACCTAGACTTGTCGAACTATTGTTAGGGGGATTGATTTACTTATAGTAATTGTGATTGAAGTTGTTTGCCGTATTAGTGCCAGTGTGTTTTTCATAGATGTGTTTTTATAAATAAATAACTAAATATCTTTACACCGAAGCTCTGTTCCGTGTTTGCTTGTTCTAATGTGTAAATTGCCCTATTTTTTATACTCCACATACTGCCTAACTCTTCTTGAAGGAAGTCTGACTGCTCAGCCACAGCTACCAAGTGAATCTGTGTGGTACAGACTGCTACCAAGTGGGTTTACTGCCAAACACCTGTAGTCCTAAATCTTTTGCAGTGGTCCCAGAGGGAACTGCACAGGTTTCCGCCTAACACTGTTGTACAGCGGTGGGATTTGTATCGAGTACAGTTTAGAGTGCTTTTCAACACTTTAGGATAACTAACCACAAAGCTCAGCACTGAAAGCAACTTTCAAAAACATGTCTACTAAGGAAGTTTACAGTCAAGAATCCTTGTCAGGTGAAAATACTGAGAGTTTACGAGCCCTCTGTAGACAAGAGAATCTTTCTGTAAGAGGCAAGAAAGTAGAACTGATAGTGATGAAGAGGCTGAAGAGGAAGGAGAGGCTAACGAAACTGTCTCCCCTGCCCCTCTGTCTGCCTTACCAGCTGTACCTACAGGGCCTATAACAGGTCCCACACCAAGTCCTCAAATCCTTGAACTAGAAAAAATGAAAATAGACTTGGAATTCAGAAGGATTACTGCTCAAACTGAACAGAAATACCAAGAAATGCAACAAATTCTTAGGCTCCGAGAAATGGAGCTCAAGCATGAGTTAGAAATGAAAAAGTTGTCTGTCGAAACTGCTTCTGTCTCTGGCTCCTCTAGAAGCTCCAGTCCCAAAAGACCCCGGATGCCGAAGGAATTCATTGGTATGTATGAACCAAAGTTGGATGTGTTGGATTGGCTGAGTTTGTTTGAGTACAATCATGGGCTCCAGAACATCACAGGTAATGAGTTGCTTACCTGGCTGTTCTCTAGGCTCCCCCCTGTTGCAACTGATGTGGTAATGGAGTTGGGGGAGGTGGATAAGAAGGATTACGAAAGTGTGAAACTAGCTTTGATAGCTAGATTCGGGAAGACCCCTTCCCAGTATCTTAAGAGGTTTAGAACCCTCAAAAAGCATGATGGTACCCCTTGGGCTACCTGGGTGAGTGAAGGGTTGAAAAACTTAGAGGGATGGATTAAGGGTTACAAAGTGAACACTTATGAGGGTATGAAGAATCTTTTTATGTTGGAGTCTATTTATGATGCCTGTTCTCCTGAGCTCAGACAGCACTTGGCTGATTCGAAGGAATTGGATTCCAGGAAGCTAGCTAAGGCTGCTGACTTGTGGGTTGCCAACAGGGCTACTCATAAGGATTCTGGGGCAACTCAGAAAAAGGATGAGGGAAAACAGCCTAAAAAAGACTCAAAAGAGAATTCTAATAACTCAAATTCCAAAGAGGGCCCCATACAAAACCAGAAGGGTAAGCCACAAGGAAAACCACAGCAGAATAGTGTGCCTTCTGGTGCCAAACCGGAAGGAGGCCAGAACAAGCCACCATTCCAGAAAGCATTTGGTAAATGCTTTGTTTGTGGCTCGACTGACCACGTGAAAGGAGATCCCAGATGTAAGGGTAAACCTTCAGGGGTCCAGCTTGTCTCCTTAGCCTTCGCTCCAGGGGAGGAAGTCCAAATGGCAAGTGGAAAGTTTCTACTGCTGGCTGATGAACCCATTGGAGTCTCAGCCAGTGTTTCTTTAGTATCTCTGGGGTTGTGGGAACAACAGAATTTAGATGTCTATAATTCTATCCCCGATAATACTAAAGAGTATTATAAGGACAGTGTCCAGGTGAATGGTCAGGAGACTCCTGCCATTAGGGACACTGGGGCCAGCATAACTGTGGTGGATAAATCTTTTTTACAGGCTGAGAATGTTGCTAAGGCACCCAAACGCCTCACCAAGTTAGCTGGAGGGCCTGTGTAAATGCTTCCCCAATTACCAGTTCTCATCCAGTGTAACGACATGACTGTGAAGATACCTGTCAGCATACAGAGTGAGGTACCAGGACGCGTTCTGTTGGGTAACGATTTGAAAACTCTCGGAGTTGTGTCGCATACCCCCAGACCTCCTAGTAAACGGTTACAGGAGCTAACCAGACCTGCAAGGGAGAGAACCATGCGAGGTACTCTCCAGGAGATGATGAAGAAGGATATCACTCCTGCTCCACTGGAATTGTCAGCTGCTGTCTCCAAGAAATCAGAAGTGAAAGGGAAACCTAAGACTTCTATACCGAAACCAGCGGCCGGCATTTCAGTGCAGCCAACAAGGACTTCCCCGCGGTTGTCCAAAGTTACACCCATAACTCCCCCTCCAGCTGAGGCTGAGAGGGAGGTACAACCCTGTGTGGTAGAATTAGACTCTGAAGAAGAGCTAATGGAAGGCCAGGAACTCATTGGAGATCTGGATCCTGTTGACCATCCTGAGCTGCACTCTTTACTGGCAGAAGGTGGACCCAGCAGGGCAGACTTCAGTAAGGGACAGAGAGAATGTCCAACTCTGGAAGTTCTTCGCCACCAGGCAGAAGCTCAGGCTGAAGGGCAAGAGCCTGGGAAATACAGGTTGCACTGGGAAGATGGCCTCTTCAACAGTGAACCGACCGAGTCTGCACCTGGAGACTACAAACGACTTGTAGTACCCCAAGAGAACAGACCACAGTTCTTGCAGTTAGCCCACAAGATTCCTTTGGCTGGTCACTTGAGTTTCAAGAAGACTAAGGAAAGGCTCTCTCTCTACTTTTATTGGTCGAAGATGGAGGCCGAAGTACAAAAACACTGCAGGAGCTGCCACACCTGCCAGACCTCTGGTAAGGTTGGCTCCAAGAATGTGGCACTTTTAGTGCCTCTCCCAGTTGTGGGAGTCCCATTTGAGAGAGTAGGGATTGACATTGTTGGTCCCCTTGATCCTCCAACCTCCTCAGGCAACAGGTTTATACTTGTTGTAGTAGACCATCTACTAGGTATCCTGAGGCAATTCCTATGAGGACTGTTACAGCTCCGGCTGTGGCTAAGGCCCTCCTTGGTATTTTTACCAGGGTCGGGTTTCCTAAGGAAGTAATCTCTGACAGGGGGTCAAACTTTTATGTCCCACTACATGAAAGCCATGTGGAAAACCTGTGGAGTTACTTACAAGTTCTCAACGGCTTACCACCCACAAACCAATGGGTTGGTAGAACGGTTCAACCGAACCATGAAGAGCATGATAGGTGCTTTAGAGGAACCCCTTAAGCGTAAGTGGGACCTTCTACTGCCATGCCTTCTCTTTGCTTATAGAGAAGTCCCTCAGGAAGGAGTAGGTTATTCTCCCTTTGAGCTTCTCTATGGTAATACCGTCAGAGGTCCATTGGCCCTGATTAAGGAGGGGTTGGAGAGTGCTCCTTCCCCCAAGCCTGTCAGAGTGACTGACTACGTGATAGGTCTCCGGAGGAGAATGTCGCACATGATGACAGAAGCAAGCGATAACTTGAAAGTTGGACAAGCATGGGTCAAGCACTGGCATGATCAAAAGGCTAACATGGTTGAGTTCGCTGAAGACCAGCTCGTTCTCGTTATGATCCCAACAAGGCAGAGGGCCTTGCAAGACAAATGGATGGGACCCTTCAGAGTTGTGGGTAAACTCGGAGAGGTCAACTATCTGGTGGACTTGGGCAATCCCAAGGAGGCTCCGACAGTCTTCCACACCAACCGACTCAAAGCGTATGTCTCAAGACCTGATGTAGGAGCGTTGCTTCTAGCATCATCAGAGGAAGAAGAAGAGAGTGAAGCTCTTCTGGATCTCCTCAGAGGCTTACCTTTAGACGAAAAAATTGAAGGAGTCAATCTCTTCAAATCTGACACCTGAGCAACAAGAAGAGTGCAAATCTATGTTAAATCAGTTTGCCTCTCTGTTCTCGCTTTCACCAGGTTTGACCCTTTGGGGCCAGCATGACATATTCACTGGTGACTGTCTGCCAGTCAAAAGCAGAGGATACCGAACGTCAGAAAACGTACGAACCCACATCAAAGGTGAGGTCAGCAAGATGCTTGATCTCGGGGTAATAGAGCCCTCTACTAGTCCATGGTCTAGCCCAGTTGTGTTAGTACCAAAGGCTGGATCTAAAGAACTTAGATTCTGCGTGGATTATAGAGCTCTTAATGCAGTCACCAAGACTGATGCCCACCCTTTGCCAAGAACAGATGAGTTGGTGGATAAACTTGGCGCAGCCAAGTTCCTCAGCACATTTGACTTGACGTCAGGCTATTGGCAAATAGCCCTGACAGACCATGCATGCCAAGGAGAAAACTGCATTTTCTACCCCCGTTGGCTTATACCAGTTTAAGGTAATGCCTTTCGGATTGAAAAATGCACCTGCTACATTTCAACGGATGGTAAACCAGGTTCCGAATGGGATGGAGGACTTCTGCATGGCATACTTGGATGACATAGCAGTGTTCAGCAATTCCTGGGAAGAACATGTAACCCACCTGAGAGATGTTTTGCAGGCTCTTGGATGAGCCAATCTGACCATAGAGGCGAGTAAACGCCAAATTGGACAGAGTAAGGTAGTCTATCTTGGACATGAGGTAGGAGGTGGAGAAATAAGGCCTTTGCTCAGTAAGATTGAAGCTGTGCAAAATTGGACAACACCTACTCCTCAGACCCAAGTGAGAGCCTTCCTAGGCCTCATTGGGTATTACAGGAATTTCATTGAGAACTATGGGACCATAGCTTCTCCTCTGAATGTCATCTCCTCGCCCAAATTTCCTAAAAAGGTTAGATGGTACGAGGAGTACAATCAGGCTTTTGAAAACCTGAAAAAGGCTCTTTGCCAAGACCCAGTACTCAGAGCTCCTGATTACCACCAAACTTTCATTGTGCAGACAGATGCTTCAAATGTAGGAATAGGTGCCGTACTCAGTCAACTGGATGGGAAAGGTCGGGAGTACCCCGTTTGCTTCATCAGCCGCAAGCTGAAGGATCTTGAAACAAGGTGGGCAACAATCGAAAGAGAATGCTTTGCTATCGTGTGGGCTCTGAAGAAGTTTAGGCCATACTTGTATAGTTCTACTTTTGTCATTCAGACTGACCACCAACCCTTGAGATGGTTAATGCAAATGAAAGGGGAAAACCCAAAACTACTGAGATGGTCGATCTGCCTGCAAGGGTTTGATTTCACCATTGTGCACAGGTCAGGGTGTCACCACCAAAATGCTGATGGTCTCTCTAGGATGTATGTCATCGACAAGAGGTATGAGATTCATCCAGGAGTGGATTAAATCCTCCTGTCCCTTAGTCTGGGGGGGCGAGTGTTAGGGAGAAGTCTCTGTTTAGGCTGAATTTCCTAACCTAGTGAGTCCCCCAGCAGCTTTGCTGGATTTCTGGAGTTTGGTTTTTTCCATCCTGCCAAGAGTGAGACTCGTTTTCTCCCACTCTTGGACATGAATGTGGTTAATTCCTTTGAATGTCAATGTGTTCTATGGGGTCTTTTACTCCATAGGGTCTCATATGTTTTTCTATGTGTGTTACACCGCACCCTCCGTGCCGTAACACTGTGGCGTCCTAGAGGATCCCCACCATAGACTCCATACCCTGGGACTGACTACTGTCTCCCAGGGCATGTAAAGTCACCATTGGCTTTACTAGACCTAAATTTACTAACAGAACTAGTACAAACCATCCTATTGTGGACGTACTAGTAGGGGTAATTCGAGTACCCCTGTGTCTGTTATTCGACGGGGCACTGTCCCGTCCCCCCTCGTCGAGTTTTGCCTGGTGGCAGTGGAAACTACCCGTTATATTCGACCCCAAATATAACCCTATGGGATTCTTCCCATTGTTGGAGGTTAATACTTTTTCTCGTTAATCTCTAACATACCACCGGTTTATTTATCTTAAATAAATCTATCGGTAGGTATTTTCTGCCAGAACTCGGTTTTTAAAATGGCGTCTGTGTTCGTCTCTGTGACTCCTAAACCAAAGGTTGAGCCCTTTGTTCCACTTTTGGCAGGCTTATGCACAGAGGCCCTCCAAAGTGGTGCCATTCTATCTGGGTACCACAGGGGGTGTGGGAGGGGGTTTAGGCACCCTGGACTGAGTTGCCTTGCCAACTCAAGTCGGCTTCTGGTGTGATTGGCCCAAGTGGTGAGCCACCCCGCTCACCACTTAGCGTGTTTTGTTGACAGCTAGGCTGAATGAATGGGGGTTTTCTGCATAAAAGCAGGGCTTTTGGGACTGGATCTTCAGAAGTCGCCACAGGACCTAAGAATCCGACAAGGGTAAAGCTGAGCCGACCTGCAACGACGACACCTCCGGTGGAGCCCTGCTGAACCGACTCACCACTTCCCAACGACAGAGGAGATCGACCGGCTGGAGAGTCTCTTCCCTTGACTGGTGGGAACAACCAGTCCCCTTTGCTTTTTCTTCGCTTCCAGGGCGTAGTGGTCGAATTGCCCGTGCTGAGCACCCCAGCAACCGGATAGCCACTAACCCGTACCGCGACCAAAAGGTGGTGCCTTGTGACGGAGCACTCCGCGGCTGGTCTCTTCCCTGGTGGTGCAACGATCTTCAACTTTCCTTCGACGACGAGATCATCTCTTCTCTTGGCAAAGCCCCGACTTGCATCCACCACCAGGAACAACTGCCCCCGCCAGAGCTCTCTCCACATACAAGGTACCGTGTCTGCCTGGCTTCTCTTGTGACGGGTAGCGTGAGGTGTCTCAATCCTCACCCATTGGGTCGCCTCCAAGCCTTCTTAACTTTCTGTTCTGAACTGGTCCAATCTTTCGGTGACAATTTGCGCCAAAGACTCGAAGTGCATTTCCACTGTGATACTTTTTGGGACATATCGCCTTGCCTGGCCTGGCCTCTGAACTTTGCGATCTACAGTAGACCCTGCCTTACTTGCCTTGCATTTGTTCATAAAAGTGTTGGTACCGAGTTGATTTCATACCCTGCCTTTTCTCTCCCGTCCTAACGAATACTAGAGTGCCATCTAGGTTAAAGCATTCACCTCTGTCTGCAAATAAGTGGTGCCGTTGAACCTAGACTTGTCGGATGTGTTTTTTTAAATAAATAACTATATATCTTTACACCGAAGCTCTGTTCCGTGTTTGCTTGTTCTACTGTGTAATTTGCCCTATTTTGTATACTCCACACACTGCCTAACTCTTCTTGAGGGAAGTCTGACTGCTCAGCCACAGCTACCAAGTGAATCTGTGTGGTACAGACTGCTACCAAGTGGGTTTACTGCCAAACACCTGTAGTCCTAAATCTTTTGCAGTGGTCCCAGAGGGAACTGCACAGGTTTCCGCCTAACACCCCGTGTCTCCCTCGTGTTTCCCCCCACCCCCTGCTCATGCCCCGTGTTTCCCTTGTGTTACCACCACCCCCCGGTCATGCCCCATGTGTCCCTCGTGTTCCCCCAACCCCCGCTCATGCCCCGTGTTTCCCTCGTGTTACCCCCCACCCCCGCTCATGCCCTGTGTTTCCCTTGTGTTACGCCCCAAGCCCCTGCTCATGCCCTGTATGTCTCCTGTTGCCCCCCACCCCTGCTCATGCCCCGTGTCTCCCTCGTGTTCCCCCACCCCCCGCTCATGCCCCGTGTTTCCCTCGTTTTACCCCCCCGCTCATGCCTCGTGTCTCCCTCCTGTACCACCCACCCTCGCTCATGCCCAGTATCTGCCCTGGTCCCCCCACTCCCCACTCATGCCCCGTGTGTCCTGCTGCACCCCACCCCCTGCACATGCCCCGTGTCTCCCTTGTGTTCCCCCCGACCCCCGCTCATGCCCCGTGTTTCCCTCGTGTTACCCCCCACCCCCCACTCATGCCCCGTGTTTCCCTCGTGTTACCCCCCAGCCCCCGCTCATGGCCCGTGTCTCCCTCCTGTTGCCCCCCACACCCCGCTCATGCCCTGTGTCTTCCTCGTGTACCCACCACCCCCCTCATGCCCCGTGTGTCTCCTGTTGCCCCCACCCCCTGCTCATGCCCCGTGTTTCCCTTGTGTTACCCCCCCATCCTCCGCTCATGCCCCATGTCTCCCTCCTGTTCCCCCCAACCCCCGGTCATGCCCAGTGTCTCTCTCTTGTTCCCCCCACCCCCCGCTCATGCCCCGTGTCTCCCTCCTGTACCCCCCACCCCCAGCTCATGCCCGTGTCTCCCTCCTGTACCCCCCACCCCCTGCTCATGCCCAGTATCTGCCCTGTTCTCCCCACCCCCCACTCATGCCCTGTGTCTCCTGTTGCCCCCCACCTCCCGCTCATGCCCTGTGTCTCCCTTGTGTTTCCCACCACCCCCCGCTCATGCCCCGTGTTTCCCTCATGTTACCCCCACTCCCCGCTCATGCCCCGTGTCTCCCTCCTGTTCCCCCCACCCCCCGCTCATGCCCTGTGTCTCCCTCCTGTACCCCCCACCCCCTGCTCATGCCCCGTGTCTCCCTCCTGTACCCCCCACCCCCGCTCATGCCCCGTGTCTCCCTCCTGTACCCCCCTCCCCCTGCTCATGCCCAGTATGTGCCCTGTTCCCCTCACCCCTCCACCCCCCGCTTATGCCCCGTGTGTCTCCTGTTGCCCCCCACCCCCCGCTCATGCCCCGGGTCTCCCTCGTGTTTCCCCCACCCCCCGCTCATGCCCCGTGTCTCCCTTCTGTTTCCCCCACCCGCTGCTCATGCCCCGTGTCTCTCTCTCATTCCCCCCACCCCCGCTCATGCCCCGGGTCTACCTCCTGTACCCCGCACCCCCACTCATGCCCCGTGTCTCCGTCCTGTACCCCCCACTCCCCATCATGCCCATTATCTGCCCTGTTCCACCCACCCCCCGCTCATGCCCTGTGTGTCTCCTGTTGCCCCCAAACCTCCGCTCATGCCCCGTGTCTCCCTCGTGTTTCCCCCCACCCCCTGCTCATGCCCCGTGTTACCCCCACCCCCCCGCTCATGCCTCGTGTCTCCCTCCTGTACCCCGCCACCCCCCGCTCATGCCCCGTGTCTCTCTATTGTTCCCCCCACCCCCCGCTCATGACCCGTGTCTCCCTCCTGTACCCCCCACCCCCTGCTCATGCCCAGTATCTGCCCTGTTCCCCCCACCCCCTGCTCATGCCCTGTGTCTCTCTCTTGTTCCCCCCACTCCCCCCATGCCCCGTGTCTCCCTCCTGTACCCCCCACCCCAGCTCATGACCCGTGTCTCCCTCCTGTACCCCCCACCCCGCTCATGCCCAGTATCTGCCCTGTTCCCCCCACACCCCGCTCATGCCCCGTGTTTCCCTCGTGTTACCCCCCCACCCCCCGCTCATGCCCCGTGTCTCTCTCTTGTTCCCCCACCCCCGCTCATGTCCGTGTCTCCCTCCTGTACCCCCACCCCGCTCATGCCCCGTGTCTCACTCCTGTACCTCGCACCCTTCGCTCATGCCCAGTATGTACCCTGTTCCCCCCACCCCCCGACCCCCCCCGCTCATGCCCCGTGTCTCCTTCGTGTTTCCCCCACCTCCGCTCATGCCCCGTGTTTCCCTTGTGTTACACCCGCCCCCGCTCATGCCTCGTGTCTCCCTCCTGTTTTCCCCACCCCCTGCTCATGCCCCGTGTCTCCCTCGTGTTCCCCCACACCCCCCACTCATGCCCCGTGTGTCTCCTGTTGCCCCCCACCCCTGCTCATGCCCCATGTGTCCCTCGTGTTCCCCCCACCCCTGCTCATGCCCCGTGTTTCCCTCGTGTTACCCCCATCCCCCTTTCATGCCCTGTGTTTCCCTCATGTTACCCCCCACCCCCTTGCTCATGCCCCGTGTGTCTCCTGTTACCCCCCTCCCCGCTCATGCCCCGTGTGCCTCCTGTTGCCCCCACACCCCGCTCATGCCCCGTGTATTCCTCGTGTACCCCCACCCCGCTCATGCCTCGTGTGTCTCCTGTTGCTCCCCACCCCCCGCTCATGCCCCGTGTTACCCCCAACGCCCCCGCTCATGCACCGTGTCTCCCTCGTGTTCTCCCCACCCCCCGCTCATGCCCTGTGTCTTCCTCGTGTACCCTCACACCCCCCGCTCATGCCCCGTGTGTCTCCTGTGCCCCTCGCTCATGCCCCGTGTGCCTCCTGTTGCCCCTCACACCCCGCTCATGCCCCGTGTATTCCTTGTGTACCCCCCACCCCGCTGATGCCCCATGTGTCTCCTGTTGCTCCCCACCCACGCTCATGCCCCGCGTTTCCCTTGTGTTACCCCTGTTCATGCCCCGTGTTTTCCCTTGTGTTACCCCCCACCCACCGCACCGCTCGTCGTGTGTCTCCCTCCTGTTCCCCCCATCCCCCGCTCATGCCCTGTGTCTCTCTTGTTCCCCCAACCCCCCGCTCATGCCCCGTGTCTCCCTCCTGTACCCCACACCCCCCGCTCATGCCCCGTGTCTCCCTCCTATACCCCCCACCCCCTGCTCATGCCCAGTATCTGCCCTATTCCCCCCACACCCTGCTCATGCCCCGTGTCTCCTGTTGCCCCCGCCCCCTGCTCATGGCCCGTGTTACCCCCACCCCCCGCTCATGCCCAGTATCTGCCTCCTGTACCCCCCACCCCCGGCTCATGCCCCGTTACTCCCTCCTGTACCCCCACACCCGCTCATGCCCAGTATCTGCCCTGTACTCCTCAACCCCCGCTCATGACCCGTGTCTCCCTCGTGTTACCCCGCCACCCTCCCACTCATGCCCCGTGTCTCCCTCATGTTTACCCCACCCCCCGCTCATGACCCGTGTCTCCCTCGTGTTCCCCCCACCCCCCACTCATGCCCCGTGTCTCCCTCCTGTACCCCCCACTCATGCCCTGTGTCTCTCACTTGTTCACCCACCCCGCTCATGCCCAGTATCTACCCTGTTCCCCCCACCCCCTGCTCATGCCCCATGTCTCCTGTTGCCCCCACCCCCTGCTCATGCCCCGTGTCTCCCTTGTGTTACCCCCACCCCCGCTCATGCCCCGTGTTTCCCTTGTTACCCCCCCACCCCCTGCTCATGCCCCGTGTCTTCCTCGTGACCCCCCACCCCCTGCTCATGCCCCGTGTGTCTCCTGTTGCCCCTACCCCCCACTCATGGCCCTGTGTCTCCCTCGTGTTCCCCCCACCCCCCGCTCATGCCCTGTGTCTCTCACTTGTTCCCCCACCCCGCTCATGCCCAGTATCTACCCTGTTCCCCCCACCCCCTGCTCATGCCCCGTGTCTCCTGTTACCCCCCACCCCCTGCTCATGCCCCGTGTCTTCCTCGTGACCCCCCACCCCCTGCTCATGCCCCGTGTGTCTCCTGTTGCCCCTACCCCCCACTCATGGCCCTGTGTCTCCCTCGTGTTCCCCCCACCCCCCGCTCATGCCCCGTGTGTCTCCTGTTGTCCCCCAAACCTCTGCTCATGCCCCGTGTCTCCCTCGTGTTTCCCCCCACCCCCCGCTCATGCCCCGTGTTTCCATCGTGTTACCCCCCCGCTCATGCACTGTGTCTCCCTCGTGTTCCCCCCACCCCCCGCTCATGCCCCGTGTGTCTCCTGTTGCCCCCCAAACCTCCGCTCATGCCCCGTGTCTCCCTCGTGTTTCCCCCCACCCCCCGCTCATGCCCCGTGTTTCCCTCGTGTTACCCCCACCCCCGCTTATGCCCCGTGTCTCCCTCCTGTTCCCCCCACCCCCCGCTCATGGCCCGTGTCTCTCTCCCATTCCCCCATGCCCGCTCATGCCCCGTGTCTCCTTCCTGTTCCCCCCACCCCCCGCTCATGCCCCGTGTCTCTCTCTTGTTCCCCCCCACCCCCGCTCATGCCCTGTCTCCCTCGTGTTCCCCCCACCCCCCGCTCATGCCCCGTGTTTCCATCGTGTTACCCCCCACCCCTGCTCATGCACCGTGTCTCCCTCGTGTTCCCCCCACCCCCCGCTCATGCCCCGTGTCTTCCTCGTGTACCCCCCCACCCCCCGCTCATGCCCCGTGTGTCTCCTGTTGCCCCCACCCCCCGCTCATGCCCCGTGTGCCTCCTGTTGCCCCCCACACCCCACTCATGCCCCGGGTCTTCCTCGTGTACCCCCCACCCCGCTCATGCCCCGTGTGTCTCCTGTTGCTCCCCACCCCCCGCTCATGCCCCGTGTTTCTCTTGTGTTACCCCCCGCTCACCCGCTCATGCCCCGTGTTTTCCCTTGTGTTACCCCCAACCCTCCGCTCATGTCGTGTGTCTCCCTCCTGCTGTTCCCCCCACCCCCCGCTCATGCCCCATGTCTCCCTCCTGAACCCCCCACCCCCCGCTCATGCCCTGTGTCTCCCTCCTGTACCCCCCACCCCCCGCTCATGCCCTGTGTCTCCCTCCTGTACCCCCCACCCCCCGCTCATGCCCAGTATGTGCCCTGTTCCCCCCACCCCCCCCGCTCATACCCCTGTGTGTCTCCTGTTGCCTCCCGCTCATGCCCCGGGTCTCCCTCGTGTTTCCCCCACCCCCCGCTCATGCCCCTTGTTTCCCTTGTGTTACCCCCCACCCCCCGCTCATGCCCCATGTCTCCCTTCTGTTTCCCCAACCCCCGCTCATGCCCCATGTCTCCCTCCTGTACCCCCCACCCCCCGCTCATGCCCCGCGTCTCCCTCCTGTACCCCCCACTCCCCATCATGCCCATTATCTGCCCTGTTCCACCCGCCCCCCGCTCATGCCCCGTGTGTCTCCTGTTGCCCCCCCGCTCCTGCCCCGGGTCTCCCTCGTGTTTCCCCCACCCCCCGCTCATGCCCTGTGTTTCCCTCCTGTTACCCCCACCCCCTCGCTCATGCCCCGTGTCTCCCTCCTGTTCCCCCCACCCCCTGCTCATGGCCCGTGTCTCTCTCCCGTTCCCCCCACCCCTGCTCATGCCCTGTGTCTCTCTTGTTCCCCCCATCCCCCGCTCATGCCCTGTGTCTCTCTTGTTCCCCCAACCCCCCGCTCATGCCCCGTGTCTCCCTCCTGTACCCCACACCCCCCGCTCATGCCCCGTGTCTCCCTCCTATACCCCCCACCCCCTGCTCATGCCCAGTATCTGCCCTATTCCCCCCACACCCTGCTCATGCCCCGTGTCTCCTGTTGCCCCCACCCCCTGCTCATGGCCCGTGTTACCCCCACCCCCCGCTCATGCCCAGTATCTGCCTCCTGTACCCCCCACCCCCGGCTCATGCCCCGTTACTCCCTCCTGTACCCCCACACCCGCTCATGCCCAGTATCTGCCCTGTACTCCTCAACCCCCGCTCATGACCCGTGTCTCCCTCGTGTTACCCCGCCACCCTCCCACTCATGCCCCGTGTCTCCCTCATGTTTCCCCCACCCCCCGCTCATGACGCGTGTCTCCCTCGTGTTCCCCCCACCCCCCACTCATGCCCCGTGTCTCCCTCCTGTACCCCCCACTCATGCCCTGTGTCTCTCACTTGTTCCCCCACCCCGCTCATGCCCAGTATCTACCCTGTTCCCCCCACCCCCTGCTCATGCCCCATGTCTCCTGTTGCCCCCACCCCCTGCTCATGCCCCGTGTCTCCCTTGTGTTACCCCCACCCCCGCTCATGCCCCGTGTTTCCCTTGTTACCCCCCCACCCCCCGCTCATGCCCCGTGTCTCCCTCGTGTTCCCCCATCCCCCCGCTCATGCCCCGTGTGTTCCTCGTGTACCCCCCACCCCCTGCTCATGCCTGTGTGTCTCCTGTCGCCCCCCACCCCCTGCTCATGCCCCGTGTGTCTCCTGTTACCCCCCACCCCCTGCTCATGCCCCGTGTCTTCCTCGTGACCCCCCACCCCCTGCTCATGCCCCGTGTGTCTCCTGTTGCCCCTACCCCCCACTCATGGCCCTGTGTCTCCCTCGTGTTCCCCCCACCCCCCGCTCATGCCCCGTGTGTCTCCTGTTGCCCCCCAAACCTCTGCTCATGCCCCGTGTCTCCCTCGTGTTTCCCCCCACCCCCCGCTCATGCCCCGTGTTTCCATCGTGTTACCCCCCCGCTCATGCACTGTGTCTCCCTCGTGTTCCCCCCACCCCCCGCTCATGCCCCGTGTGTCTCCTGTTGCCCCCCAAACCTCCGCTCATGCCCCGTGTCTCCCTCGTGTTTCCCCCCACCCCCCGCTCATGCGTCGTGTTTCCCTCGTGTTACCCCCACCCCCGCTTATGCCCCGTGTCTCCCTCCTGTTCCCCCCCACCCCCCGCTCATGGCCCGTGTCTCTCTCCCATTCCCCCATGCCCGCTCATGCCCCGTGTCTCCTTCCTGTTCCCCCCACCCCCCGCTCATGCCCCGTGTCTCTCTCTTGTTCCCCCCCACCCCCGCTCATGCCCTGTCTCCCTCGTGTTCCCCCCACCCCCCGCTCATGCCCCGTGTTTCCATCGTGTTACCCCCCACCCCTGCTCATGCACCGTGTCTCCCTCGTGTTCCCCCCACCCCCCGCTCATGCCCCGTGTCTTCCTCGTGTACCCCCCACCCCCCGCTCATGCCCCGTGTGTCTCCTGTTGCCCCCCACCCCCCGCTCATGCCCCGTGTGCCTCCTGTTGCCCCCCACACCCCACTCATGCCCCGGGTCTTCCTCGTGTACCCCCCACCCCGCTCATGCCCCGTGTGTCTCCTGTTGCTCCCCACCCCCCGCTCATGCCCCGTGTTTCTCTTGTGTTACCCCCCGCTCACCCGCTCATGCCCCGTGTTTTCCCTTGTGTTACCCCCCACCCTCCGCTCATGTCGTGCGTCTCCCTCCTGCTGTTCCCCCCACCCCCCGCTCATGCCCCATGTCTCCCTCCTGAACCCCCCACCCCCCGCTCATGCCCTGTGTCTCCCTCCTGTACCCCCCACCCCCCGCTCATGCCATGTGTCTCCCTCCTGTACCCCCCACCCCCCGCTCATGCCCAGTATGTGCCCTGTTCCCCCCACCCCCCCCGCTCATACCCCGTGTGTCTCCTGTTGCCTCCCGCTCATGCCCCGGGTCTCCCTCGTGTTTCCCCCACCCCCCGCTCATGCCCCTTGTTTCCCTTGTGTTACCCCCCACCCCCCGCTCATGCCCCATGTCTCCCTTCTGTTTCCCCAACCCCCGCTCATGCCCCATGTCTCCCTCCTGTACCCCCCACCCCCCGCTCCTGCCCCGCGTCTCCCTCCTGTACCCCCCACTCCCCATCATGCCCATTATCTGCCCTGTTCCACCCGCCCCCCGCTCATGCCCCGTGTGTCTCCTGTTGCCCCCCCGCTCCTGCCCCGGGTCTCCCTCGTGTTTCCCCCACCCCCCGCTCATGCCCTGTGTTTCCCTCCTGTTACCCCACCCCCTCGCTCATGCCCCGTGTCTCCCTCCTGTTCCCCCCACCCCCTGCTCATGGCCCGTGTCTCTCTCCCATTCCCCCCACCCCTGCTCATGCCCTGTGTCTCTCTCTTGTTCCCCCCACCCCCGCTCATGCCTCGTGTCTCCCTCCTGTACCCCCACTGCCCGCTCATGCCCCGTGTCTCCCTCGTGTTCCCCCCACCCCCCGCTCATGCCCCGTGTCTCCCTCGTGTTCTCCCCACCCCCGCTCATGCCCCGTGTTTCACTCGTTTTACCCCCCACCCGCTCATGACCCGTGTCTTCCTCATGTACCCCCACCCCCTGCTCATGCCCCGTGTGCCTCCTGTTGCCCCCACACCCTGCTTATGCCCCGTGTTTCCCTTGTGTTACCCCCCACCCCCGCTCATGCCCCGTGTTTCCCTTGTGTTACCCCCCACCCTCCGCTCATGCCCCCGTGTCTCCTTCCTGTTCACCCCACCCCCCGCTCATGCCCCGTGTCTCTCTCTTGTTCCCCCCCACCCCCGCTCATGCCCTGTGTCTCCCTCGTGTTCCCCCCACCCCCCGCTCATGCCCCGTGTTTCCATCGTGTTACCCCCCACCCCCGCTCATGCACCGTGTCTCCCTCGTGTTCCCCCCACCCCCCACTCATGCCCCGTGTCTTCCTCGTGTACCCCCCCACCCCCCGCTCATGCCCCGTGTGTCTCCTGTTGCCCCCCACCCCCCGCTCATGCCTCGTGTGCCTCCTGTTGCCCCCCCACACCCCACTCATGCCCCGGGTCTTCCTCGTGTACCCCCCACCCCGCTCATGCCCCGTGTGTCTCCTGTTGCTTCCCACCCCCCGCTCATGCCCCGTGTTTCCCTTGTGTTACCCACCGCTCATGCCCCGTGTTTTCCCTTATGTTACCCCCCACCCTCCACTCATGTCATGTGTCTCCCTCCTGTTCCCCCCACCCCATGCTCATGTCCTGTGTCTCTCTCTTGTTCCCCCCACCCCCGCTCATGCCCCGTGTCTCCCTCCTGTACCCCACACCTCCAGAGCATGCCCCGTGTCTCCCTCCTGTACCCCCCACCCCCTGCTCATGCCCAGTATCTGCCCTGTTCCCCCACCCCCCACTCATGCCCCGTGTCTCCTTCCAGTACCCCCCACCCCCCGCTCATGCCCCGTGTCTCCCTCCTGTACCCCCCACCCCCCGCTCATGCCCAGTATGTGCCCTGTTCCCCCCACCACCCTGCCCCCGCTCATGCCCCATGTCTTCCTCGTGTACCCCCGCACCCCCCGCTCATGCCCCGTGTGTCTCCTGTTGCCCCCCACCCCCTGCTCATGCCCCGTGTGCCTCCTGTTGCCCCCCACTCATGCCCCGGGTCTTCCTCGTGTACCCCCCACCCCGCTCATGCCCCGTGTGTCTCCTGTTGCTCCCCACCCCCCGCTCATGCCCCGTGTTTCCCTTGTGTTACCCCCCGCTCATGCCCCGTGTTTTCCCTTGTGTTACCCCCCACCCTCCACTCATGTCGTGTGTCTCCCTCCTGTTCCCCCCACCCCGCGCTCATGTCCTGTGTCTCTCTCCTGTTACCCCCCACCCCCGGTCATGCCCCGTGTCTCCCTGCTGTTGCCCCCCACCCCTCGCTCATGCCCCGTGTCTCCCTGCTGTTGCCCCCACCCCCTGCTCATGCTCTGTGTCTCTCTCCTGTTGCCCCCCACCCCCCAGTCATGCCCCGTGTCTCCCTGCTGTTGCCCCCCACCCCCGCTTATGCCTCGTGTCTCTCCTGTTACCCCACCCCCCGCTCATGCCCCGTGTCTTTCTCCTGTTGCCGCCGGCTCATGCCCCGTGTCTCCCTGCTGTTGCCCCTCACCCCCCGCTCATGCCCCGTGTCTATCTCCTGTTATCCCCCACCCCCCGCTCATGCCCCGTGTCTCCCTGCTGTTGCCCCCCACCCCTGCTCATGCCCCGTGTCTCTCTCCTGTTACCCCCACCCCGCTCTCATGCCCCGTGTCTCTCTCCTGCTACCCCCCCACCCCTCGCTCATGCCCCGTGTCTCTTCTGTTCCCCCCACCCCTGCTCATGCCCCGTGTCTCCCTGCTGTTGGCCCCCCACGCCCCGCTCATGCCCTGTGTCTCTCTCCTGTTACCCCCCACTCATGCCCCGTGTATCTCTCCTGTTGCCCCCCACTCCCCGGTCATGACCTGTGTCTCCCTGCTGTTGCCACCCACCCCCTTTCTCATGCCCCATGTATCCCTCCTGTTGCCCCCCATCCCCCGCTTATGCCTCGTGTCTCTCCTGTTACCCCCACCCCCCGCTCATGCCCCGTGTCTTTCTCCTGTTGCCGCCGGCTCATGCCCCATGTCTCCCTGCTGTTGCCCCTCACCCCCCGCTCATGCCCCGTGTCTCTCTCCTGTTACCCCCCACCCCGCTCTCATGCCCCGTGTCTCTCTCCTGCTACCCCCCCACCCCTCGCTCATGCCCCGTGTCTCTCTCCTGTTGCTCCCCACCCCCCGCTCATGCCCCGTGTCTCTCTTCTGTTCCCCCCACCCCTGCTCATGCCCCGTGTCTCCCTGCTGTTGGCCCCCCGCTCATGCCCTGTGTCTCTCTCCTGTTACCCCCCTCTCATGCCCCGTGTCTCTCTCCTGTTGCCCCCCACCCCCCGGTCATGACCTGTGTCTCCCTGCTGTTGCCACCCACCCCCTGCTCATGCCCCGTGTCTCTCTCCTGTTACCCCCCACCCCCTCTCATGCCCCGTGAATCTCTCCTGTTGCCCCCCACCCCCCGCTCATGCCCCGTGTCTCTCTTTTGTTACCCCCCACCCACTCTCATGCCCCATGTCTCCCTCGTGTTCCCCCCATCCCCGCTCATGCCCGGTGTCTCCCTGCTGTTGGCCCCCCACCCCCCGCTCATGCCCTGTGTCTCTCTCCTGTTACCCCCTCTCATGTCCCTTGTCTCTCTCCTGTTGCCCCCCACCCCCGGTCATGCCCCATGTCTCCCTGCTGTTGCCCCCCACCCCCCGCTCATGCCCCGTGCTCTCTCCTGTTACCCCCACCCCCTCTCATGCCCCGTGTCTCTCTCCTGTTGCCCCCCACCCCCCAGTCATGCCCCGTATCTCCCTGCTGTTGCCCCCCACCCCCCGCTCATGCCCCGTGTCTCTCTCCTGTTACACCCCACCCCCTCTCATGCCCCGTGTCTCTCTCCTGTTACCCCCCACCCCCCTCTCATGCCCCGTGTCTCTCTCCTGTTACCCCCCACCCCTCTCTCATGCCCCGTGTCTCCCTCGTGTTCCCCCCACCCCTGCTCATGCCCTGTGTCTCCCTGCTGTTGCCCTCTGCTCATGCCCCGTGTCTCTCTCCTGTTACCCTCCACCCCCCTCTCATGCCCCATGTCTCTCTCCTGTTACCCCCCACACCCCTCGCTCATGCCCTGTGTCTCTCTCCTGTTGCCCCCACCCCCCGCTCATGCTCCGTGTCTCTCTTCTATTGCCCCCCACCCCCCGGTCCTGCCCCGTGTCTCCCTGCTGTTGCCCCCCACCCCCCGCTCATGCCCCGTGTCTCTCTCCTGTTACCCTCCACCCCCCTCTCATGCCCTGTGTCTCTCTCATGTTACCCCCCACCCCTCGCTCATGCCCTGTGTCTCTCTCCTGTTGCCCCCACCCCCCGCTCATGCTCCGTGTCTCTCTCCTGTTGCCCCTCACCCCCCGGTCCTGCCCCGTGTCTCCCTGCTGTTGCCCCCCACCCCCCGCTCATGCCCCGTGTCTCTCTCCTGTTCCCCCACCCCTCGCTTATGCCTCGTGTCTCTCCTGTTACCCCCACCCCCCGCTCATGCCTGTGTCTTTCTCCTGTTGCCCCCCCGCTCATGCCCCGTGTCTCCCTACTGTTGCCCCTCACCCCCCGCTCATGCCCCTTGTCTATCTCCTGTTATCCCCCACCCCCTCTCATGCCCCGTGTCTCCCTCGTGTTCCCCCCACCCCCCGCTCATGCCCTGTGTCTCCCTGCTGTTGCCCCCCGCTCATGCCCCGTGTCTCTCTCCTGTTACCCCCCACCCCCCTCTCATGCCCCGTGTCTCTCTCCTGTTGCCCCCCACCCCCGCTCATTCCCAATGTCTCTCTTCTGTTACCCCCCACCCCCTCTCATGCCCCGTGTCTCTCTCGTGTTCCCCCCACCCCCGCTCATGCCCTGTGTCTCCCTGCTGTTGGCCCCCCACCCCCCGCTCATGCCCTGTGTCTCTCTCCTGTTACCCCCCTCTCATACCCCTTGTCTCTCTCCTGTTGTCCTCCACCCCCCGGTCATGCCCCATGTCTCCCTGCTGTTGCCCCCCACCCCCCGCTCATGCCCTGTGTCTCCTGTTACCCCCCACCCCCTGCTCATGCCCCGTGTCTCTCTCCTGTTGCCCCCAACCCCTCTCATGCCCCTTGTCTCTCTCCTGTTGCCCTCCACCCCCGGTCATGCCCCGTGTCTCCCTGCTGTTGCCCCATCCCTGCTCATGCCCCGTGTCTCTCCCCTGTTACCCCCCGCCCCCGCTCATGCCCCGTGTCTCTCTCCTGTTGCCCCGACCCCTGCTCATGCCCCGTGTCTCTTTCCTGTAACCCCCCACCCCCCGCTCATTCCCCATGTATCTCTCCTGTTGCCCCCACCCTTCGCTCATGCCCCGTGTCTCTCTTCTGTTACCCCCACCCCCTCTCATGCCCCGTGTCTCTCTTCTGTTACCCCCCACCCCCTCTCATGCCCCGTGTCTCCCTCGTGTTCCCCCCTGCCCCCCGCTCATGCCTCGTGTCTCTCTCCTGTTGCCCCCCTGCTCATGCCCCGTGTCTCCCTGCTGTTGCCCCCCACCCCCCGCTCATGCACCGTGTCTCCCTGCTGTTGCCCCCCACCTCCGCTCATGCCCCGTGTCTCTCTCCTGTTACCCCCCACACCCTGCTCATGCCCCATGTCTCCCTGCTGTTGCCCCGACCATGCCCCGTGTCTCCCTGCTTTTGCCCCCCACACCATGCGCTCATGCCCCAGTTCTCCCTGCTGTTGCCCCCCACCCCCACTCAAGCACCGTGTCTCTTTCCTGTTACCCCCCACCCCCTCTCATGCCCGTGTCTCCTTTGTGTTCCCCCACCCCCGCTCATCGCTCATGCCCCGTGCCTCCCTGCTGTTGCCCCCCACCCTCCTCTCATGCCCCGTGTCTCTCTCCTGTTACCCCCCACCCCCCTCTCATGCCCCGTGTCAATCTCTTGTTGCCCCCACCCCCCCGGTCATGCCCTGTGTCTCCCTGCTGTTGCCCTGAACCCCCGCTCACGCCCCGTGTCTCTCTCCTGTTACCCCCCACCCCCCTCTCATGCCCCGTGTCTCTCTCCTGTTGCCCCCACCCCCCGGTCATGCCCCGTGTCTCCCTCCTGTTGGCCCCCACCCCCCGGTCATGCACCATGTCTCTCTTCTGTTACACCCCACCCCCTCTCATGCCCCGTGTCTCCCTCGTGTTCCCCCCACCCCCCGCTCATGCCCCGTGTCTCCCTGCTGTTGCCCCCCACCCCCGCACATGCCCCGTGTCTCCCTGCTGTTGCCCACACCCCCCATTCATGCCCTGTGTCTCTCTCCTGTTACACCCCCGCTCATGCCCCGTGTCTCTCTCCTGTTACCCCCACCCCCTCTCATGCCCCGTGTCTCTCTCCTGTTGCCCCCCACACCCCGGTCATGCCCCGTGTCTCCCTGATATTGCCCCCCACCCCCGCTCATGCCCGTTTCTCCCTGCTGTTGCCCCCCACCTCCGCTCATGCCCCGTGTCTCTCTCCTGTTACCCCCCACACCCTGCTCATGCCCCATGTCTCCCTGCTGTTGCCCCCGACCATGCCCCGTGTCTCCCTGCTTTTGCCCCCCACACCATGTGCTCATGCCCCGGTTCTCCCTGCTGTTGCCCCCCACCCCCACTCAAGCACCGTGTCTCTTTCCTGTTACCCCCCCACCCCCTCTCATGCCCGTGTCTCCTTTGTGTTCCCCCACCCCCGCTCATGCCCCATGCCTCCCTGCTGTTGCCCCCCACCCTCCTCTCATGCCCCGTGTCTCTCTCCTGTTACCCCCCACCCCCCTCTCATGCCCCGTGTCTCTCTCTTGTTGCCCCCACCCCCCGGTCATGCCCTGTGTCTCCCTGCTGTTGCCCTGAGCCCCCGCTCACGCCCCGTGTCTCTCTCCTGTTACCCCCCACCCCCCTCTCATGCCCCGTGTCTCTCTCCTGTTACCCCCACCCCCCGGTCATGCCCCTTGTCTCCCTCCTGTTGGCCCCCACCCCCCGGTCATGCACCATGTCTCTCTTCTGTTACACCCCACCCCCTCTCATGCCCCGTGTCTCCCTCGTGTTCCCCCACCCCCCGCTCATGCCCCGTGTCTCCCTGCTGTTGCCCCCCACCCCCGCTCATGCCCCGTGTCTCCCTGCTGTTGCCCCCACCCCCATTCATGCCCTGTGTCTCTCTCCTGTTACACCCCCGCTCATGCCCCGTGTCTCTCTCCTGTTACCCCCCACCCCCTCTCATGCCCCGTGTCTCTCTCCTGTTGCCCCCCACCCCCCGGTCATGCCCCGTGTCTCCCTGATATTGCCCCCCACCCCCCGCTCATGCCCGTTTCTCCCTGCTGTTGCCCCCCCACCCCAGCTCATGCCCCGTGTCTCTCTCCTGTTACCCCCCAACCCCCTCTCATGCCCCGTGTCTCTCTCCTGTTGCCCCCCCGGTCATGCCCCGTGTCTCCCTCCTGTTGCCCCGCACCCCCCGGTCATGCCCCGTGTCTCCCTCCTGTTGCCCCCCACCCCCCCGCTCATGCCCCGTGTCTCTCTTGTTACCCCCACCCGCTCTCATGCCCCATGTATCCCTTTGTTGCCCCCCTCCCCCCGGTCATGCCCCGTGTCTCCCTGCTATTGCCACCCGCTCATGCCCTGTGTCTCTCTCCTGTTACCCCCCACCCCCCTCTCATGCCCGTGTCTCCCTCGTGTTCCCCCCACCCCCGCTCATGCCCCGTGTCTCCCTGCTGTTGCCCCCAACCCCATGCTCATGCCCCATGTCTCTCCCATGTTACCCCCCACCCCCGCTCATGTCCCGTGTCTCCCTGCTGTTGCCCCATCCCCGCTCATGCCCCGTGTCTCTCTCCTGTTACCCCCCACCCCGCTCATGCCCCGTGTCTCTCTCCTGTTGCCCCCCCACCCCCTGCTCATGCCCCGTGTCTCTCTTCTGTTACCCCCATCCCCCTCTCATGCCCCGTGGCTCCCTCGTGTTCCCACCACCCCCGCTCATGCCCCGTGTCTCCCTGCTGTTGCCCCCCACCCCTGCTCATGCCCCGAGTCTCCCTGCTGTTGCCCCCGATCCCCCGCTCATGCCCCGTGTCTCTCTCCTGTTGACCCCCACCCCCAGTCATGCCCCGTGTCTCCCTCCTGTTCCCCCACCCCCGCTCATGCCCCGTGTTTCCCTGCTGTTGCACCCTAAACCCGCTCATGCCCCGTGTCTCCCTGCTGTTGCCCCCACACCCCATTCATGCCCTGTGTCTCTCTCCTGTTACGCCCCCACCCCCCTCTCATGCCCCGTGTCTCCCTCCTGTTGCCCCCAGCGCCCGGTCATGCCCCGTATCTCCCTGCTGTTGCCCCCCACGCTTATGCCCAGTGTCTCCCTGCTGTTGCCCCCCACCCCCCCGCTCATGCCCCGTGTCTCTCTTCTGTTGCCCCCCACCCCCGTTCATGCCCGTGTCTCCCTCCTGTTGCCCCCCACCCCCTGGTCATGCCCAGTGTCTCCCTCCTGTTACCCCCCACCCCCCGCTCATGCCCCGTGTCTCTCTTCTGTTACGCCCCACCCCCTCTCATGCCCTGTGTCTCCCTCGTGTTCCCCCCACCCCCCGCTCATGCCCCGTGTCTCCCTGCTGTTGCCCCCACACCCGCTCATGCCCCATGTCTCCCTGCTGTTGCCCCCCACTCATGCCCCGTGTCTCTCTCCTGTTACCCCCCGCTCATGCCCCATGTCTCTCTCCTGTTACCCCCCACCCCCCCTCTCATGCCCAGTGTCTCTCTCCTGTTGCCCCCTACCCCCCTCTCATGCCCCGTGTCTTTCTCCTGTTGCCCCCCACCCCCTGGTCATGCCCCGTGTCTCCCTTTGTTGCCCCCACCTGCTTTTGCCCCCCCACACCCTGCTCATGCCCCGTGTCTCCCTGCTGTTGCCCCCCACCCCCACTCAAGCACCGTGTCTCTCTCCTGTTACCCCCCACCCCCCTCTCATGCCCCAAGTCTCCATCGTGTTCCCCCGCTCATCGCTCATGCCCCGTGTCTCGCTGCTGTTGCCCCCCACACCCCTCTCATGCCCTGTGTCTCTCTCCTGTTGCCCCCCACCCCCTGGTCATGCCCCGTATCTCCCTGCTGTTGCCCCCCAACCCCCGCTCACACCCTGTGTCTCCCACCTGTTGCCCCCACCCCCCGGTCATGCCCCCTGTCTCTCTTTTGTTACTCCCCACCCCCTCTCATGCCCCGTGTCTCCCTCCTGTTCCCCCACCCCCGCTCGTGACCTGTTTCCCTGGTGTTGCCCCCCACCCCCGCTCATGCCCCGTGTCTCCCTGCTGTTGCCCCCCACCCCCCATTCATGCCCCGTATCTCTCTCCTGTTACCCCCGCTCATGCCCCGTGTCTCTCTCCTGTTACCCCCCACCCCCCTCTCATGCCCCGTGTCTCCCTCTTGTTGCCCCGCAGCCCCCGGTCATGCCCCGTATCTCCCTGCTGTTGCCCCCCACCCCCCGCTCATGCCCTGTGTCGCCCTGCTGTTGCCCCCCAACCCCCGCTCATGCCCCGTGTCTCTCTCCTGTTACCCCCACCGCCTTCTCATGCCTCGTGTCTCTCTCCTGTTGCCCCCCACCCCCTGGTCATGCCCGTGTCTCCCTCCTGCTGCCCCCCCACCTCCCGGTCATGCCCTGTGTCTCCCTCCTGTAGCCCCCCACCCCCCGCTCATGTCCCGTGTCTCTCTTCTGTTACCCCCCACACGCCGCTCATGCCCTGTGTCTCTCTCCTGTTCCCCCCACCCCCGGTCATGCCCTGTGTCTCCCTGATGTTGCCCCCACCCCCGCTCATGCCCCGTGTCTCCATGCTTTTGCCCCCCACCCGCCAGTCATGCCCCGTGTCTCCGTGCTGTTGCCCCCCACCCCCTGCTCATGTCCCGTGTCTCTCTCCTGTTACCCCCCAACCCCCTCTCATGCCCCGTGTCTCCCTCGTGTTCCCCCACCCCCGCTCATACCCCATGTCTCTCTGCTGTTGCCCCCACCCCCTCTCATGCCCCATGTCTCTCTCCTGTTACCCCCCACCCCCCTCTCATGCCCCGTGTCTCTCTCCTGTTGCCCCGCACCCACCGGTCAAGCCCCGTGTCTCCCTGCTGTTGCCCCCAGCGCCCGGTCATGCCCCGTATCTCCCTGCTGTTGCCCCCCACGCTCATGCCCAGTGTCTCCCTGCTGTTGCCCCCCCACCCCCCCCGCTCATGCCCTGTGTCTCTCTCCTGTTGCCCCCCACCCCCGTTCATGCCCGTGTCTCCCTCCTGTTGCCCCCCACCCCCTGGTCATGCCCAGTGTCTCCCTCCTGTTGCCCCCACCCCCGCTCATGCCCCGTGTCTCTCTCCTGTTACCCCCACCCCCTCTCATGCCCCGTGTCTCTCTCCTGTTGCCCCCCACCCCCCGCTCATGCCCCGTGTCTCTCTTTTGTTACCCCCACCCACTCTCATGCCCCATGTCTCCCTCGTGTTCCCCCCATCCCCGCTCATGCCCGGTGTCTCCCTGCTGTTGGCCCCCCACCCCCCGCTCATGCCCTGTGTCTCTCTCCTGTTACCCCCTCTCATGCCCCTTGTCTCTCTCCTGTTGCCCCCCACCCCCGGTCATGCCCCATGTCTCCCTGCTGTTGCCCCCCACCCCCCGCTCATGCCCCGTGCTCTCTCCTGTTACCCCCCACCCCCTCTCATGCCCCGTGTCTCTCTCCTGTTGCCCCCCACCCCCCAGTCATGCCCCGTATCTCCCTGCTGTTGCCCCCACCCCCCGCTCATGCCCCGTGTCTCTCTCCTATTACACCCCACCCCCTCTCATACCCCGTGTCTCTCTCCTGTTACCCCCCACCCCCTCTCATGCCCCGTGTCTCTCTCCTGTTACCCCCCACCCCCCTCTCATGCCCCGTGTCTCTCTCCTGTTGCCCCCCACCCCTGCTCATGCCCTGTGTCTCCCTGCTGTTGCCCCCCGCTCATGCTCCGTGTCTCTCTCCTGTTACCCTCCACCCCCCTCTCATGCCCCATGTCTCTCTCCTGTTACCCCCCACCCCTCGCTCATGCCCTGTGTCTCTCTCCTGTTGCCCCCACCCCCCGCTCATGCTCCGTGTCTCTCTCCTATTGCCCCCCACCCCCCGGTCCTGCCCCGTGTCTCCCTGCTGTTGGCCCCCACCCCCCGCTCATGCCCCGTGTCTCTCTCCTGTTACCCTCCACCCCCCTCTCATGCCCCGTGTCTCTCTCATGTTACCCCCCACCCCTCGCTCATGCCCTGTGTCTCTCTCCTGTTGCCCCCACCCCCCACTCATGCTCCGTGTCTCTCTCCTGTTGCCCCCCACCCCCCGGTCCTGCCCGTGTCTCCCTGCTGTTGCCCCCCACCCCCCGCTCATGCCCCGTGTCTCTCTCCTGTTCCCCCACCCCTCGCTTATGCCTCGTGTCTCTCCTGTTACCCCCACCCCCCGCTCATGCCTGTGTCTTTCTCCTGTTGCCCCCCCGCTCATGCCCCGTGTCTCCCTACTGTTGCCCCTCACCCCCGCTCATGCCCCTTGTCTATCTCCTGTTATCCCCCACCCCCTCTCATGCCCCGTGTCTCCCTCGTGTTCCCCCACCCCCCGCTCATGCCCTGTGTCTCCCTGCTGTTGCCCCGCGCTCATGCCCCGTGTCTCTCTCCTGTTACCCCCACCCCCTCTCATGCCCCGTGTCTCTCTCCTGTTGCCCCCCACCCCGCTCATTCCCAATGTCTCTCTCGTGTTCCCCCCACCCCCGCTCATGCCCTGTGTCTCCCTGCTGTTGGCCCCCCACCCCCCGCTCATGCCCTGTGTCTCTCTCCTGTTACCCCCCTCTCATACCCCTTGTCTCTCTCCTGTTGTCCTCCACCCCCCGGTCATGCCCCATGTCTCCCTGCTGTTGCCCCCACCCCCGCTCATGCCCTGTGTCTCCTGTTACCCCCCACCCCCTGCTCATGCCCCGTGTCTCTCTCCTGTTGCCCCCAACCCCTCTCATGCCCCTTGTCTCTCTCCTGTTGCCCTCCACCCCCCGGTCATGCCCCGTGTCTCCCTGCTGTTGCCCCATCCCTGCTCATGCCCCGTGTCTCTCCCCTGTTACCCCCCGCCCCCGCTCATGCCCCGTGTCTCTATCCTGTTGCCCCGACCCCTGCTCATGCCCCGTGTCTCTTTCCTGTAACCCCCCACCCCCCGCTCATTCCCCATGTATCTCTCCTGTTGCCCCCACCCTTCGCTCATGCCCCATGTCTCTCTTCTGTTACCCCCACCCCCTCTCATGCCCCGTGTCTCTCTTCTGTTACCCCCCACCCCCTCTCATGCCCGTGTCTCCCTCGTGTTCCCCCTGCCCCCCGCTCATGCCTCGTGTCTCTCTCCTGTTGCCCCCCTGCTCATGCCCCGTGTCTCCCTGCTGTTGCCCCCCACCCCCCGCTCATGCACCGTGTCTCCCTGCTGTTGCCCCCCACCTCCGCTCATGCCCCGTGTCTCTCTCCTGTTACCCCCCACACCCTGCTCATGCCCCATGTCTCCCTGCTGTTGCCCCCGACCATGCCCCGTGTCTCCCTGCTTTTGCCCCCCACACCATGCGCTCATGCCCCGGTTCTCCCTGCTGTTGCCCCCCACCCCCACTCAAGCACCTGTCTCTTTCCTGTTACCCCCCCACCCCCTCTCATGCCCGTGTCTCCTTTGTGTTCCCCCACCCCCGCTCATCGCTCATGCCCCGTGCCTCCCTGCTGTTGCCCCCCATCCTCCTCTCATGCCCCGTGTCTCTCTCCTGTTACCCCCCACCCCCCTCTCATGCCCCGTGTCTCTCTCTTGTTGCCCCCACCCCCCGGTCATGCCCTGTGTCTCCCTGCTGTTGCCCTGAACCCCGCTCACGCCCCGTGTCTCTCTCCTGTTACCCCCCACCCCCCTCTCATGCCCCGTGTCTCTCTCCTGTTGCCCCACCCCCCGGTCATGCCCCGTGTCTCCCTCCTGTTGGCCCCCACCCCCCGGTCATGCACCATGTCTCTCTTCTGTTACACCCCACCCCTCTCATGCCCCGTGTCTCCCTCGTGTTCCCCCCCACCCCCCGCTCATGCCCCGTGTCTCCCTGCTGTTGCCCCCACCCCGCTCATGCCCCGTGTCTCTCTCCTGTTACCCCCACCCCCCGCTCATGCACCGTGTCTCCCTGCTGTTGCCCCCCACCTCCGCTCATGCCCCGTGTCTCTCTCCTGTTACCCCCCACACCCTGCTCATGCCCCATGTCTCCCTGCTGTTGCCCCCGACCATGCCCCGTGTCTCCCTGCTTTTGCCCCCCACAGCATGCGCTCATGCCCCGGTTCTCCCTGCTGTTGCCCCCCACCCCCACTCAAGCACCGTGTCTCTTTCCTGTTACCCCCCCACCCCCTCTCATGCCCGTGTCTCCTTTGTGTTCCCCCACCCCCGCTCATGCCCCGTGCCTCCCTGCTGTTGCCCCCCACCCTCCTCCTCTCTCCTGTTACCCCCCACCCCCCTCTCATGCCCCGTGTCTCTCTCTTGTTGCCCCCACCCCCCGGTCATGCCCTGTGTCTCCCTGCTGTTGCCCTGAACCCCCGCTCACGCCCCGTGTCTCTCTCCTGTTACCCCCCACCTCTCATGCCCCGTGTCTCTCTCCTGTTGCCCCCACCCCCCGGTCATGCCCCGTGTCTCCCTCCTGTTGGCCCCCACCCCCGGTCATGCACCATGTCTCTCTTCTGTTACACCCCACCCCTCTCATGCCCCGTGTCTCCCTCGTGTTCCCCCCACCCCCCGCTCATGCCCCGTGTCTCCCTGCTGTTGCCCCCCACCCCCGCTCATGCCCCGTGTCTCCCTGCTGTTGCCCCCACCCCCATTCATGCCCTGTGTCTCTCTCCTGTTACACCCCCGCTCATGCCCCGTGTCTCTCTCCTGTTACCCCCCACCCCCTCTCATGCCCCGTGTCTCTCTCCTGTTGCCCCCCACCCCCCGGTCATGCCCCGTGTCTCCCTGATATTGCCCCCCACCCCCCGCTCATGCCCGTTTCTCCCTGCTGTTGCCCCCCCACCCCAGCTCATGCCCCGTGTCTCTCTCCTGTTACCCCCCAACCCCCTCTCATGCCCCGTGTCTCTCTCCCGTTGCCCCCCGGTCATGCCCCGTGTCTCCCTCCTGTTGCCCCGCACCCCCGGTCATGCCCCGTGTCTCCCTCCTGTGCCCCCACCCCCCGCTCATGCCCCGTGTCTCTCTTGTTACCCCCACCCGCTCTCATGCCCCATGTATCCCTTTGTTGCCCCCCTCCCCCGGTCATGCCCCGTGTCTCCCTGCTATTGCCACCCGCTCATGCCCTGTGTCTCTCTCCTGTTACCCCACCCCCCTCTCATGCCCCGTGTCTCCCTCGTGTTCCCCCCACCCCCGCTCATGCCCCGTGTCTCCCTGCTGTTGCCCCCAACCCCATGCCCCGTGTCTCTCCCATGTTACCCCCCACCCCCGCTCATGTCCCGTGTCTCCCTGCTGTTGCCCCATCCCCGCTCATGCCCCGTGTCTCTCTCCTGTTACCCCCCACCCCGCTCATGCCCCGTGTCTCTCTCCTGTTGCCCCCCACCCCCTGCTCATGCCCCGTGTCTCTCTTCTGTTACCCCCATCCCCCTCTCATGCCCCGTGGCTCCCTCGTGTTCCCACCACCCCCGCTCATGCCCCGTGTCTCCCTGCTGTTGCCCCCCACCCCTGCTCATGCCCCGAGTCTCCCTGCTGTTGCCCCCGATCCCCCGCTCAGCCCCGTGTCTCTCTCCTGTTACCCCCACCCCCTCTCATGCTCCGTGTCTCTCTCCTGTTGCCCCCCAACCCCGGTGATGCCCTGTGTCTCCCTTTGTTGCCCCCCCACCCCCGGTCATTCCCCGTGTCTCCCTTTGTTGCCCCCCACCCCTGCTCATGCCCCGTGTCTCCCTGCTGTTGCCCCCCACCACCCGGTCATGCCCCGTGTCTCCCTGCTGTTGCCCCCCAACCCCCGCTCATGCCCCATGTCTCTCTCCTGTTACCCCCCAGCCCCCTCTCATGCCCCGTGTCTCCCTCGTGTTCCCCCCACCCCGCTCATGCCCCGTGTCTCCCTGCTGTTGCCCCCCACCCCCCGCTCTTGCCCTGTGTCTCTCTCATGTTGCCCCCCACCCCCTGCTCATGCCCATGTCTCCTGCTGTTGCCCCATCCCCGCACATGCCCCGTGTCTCTCCCCTGTTACCCCCCACCCCCGCTCATGCCCCGTGTCCCTCCTGTTGCCCCCACCCCCGCTCATGTCCCGTGTCTCTTTCCTGTTACCCCCACCCCCTGCTCATGCCCCATGTATCTCTCCTGTTGCCCCCACCCTTCGCTCATGCCCCGTGTCTCGCTTCTGTTACCCCCACCCCTCTCATGCCCCGTGTCTCCCTCATGTTCCCCCACCCCCCGCTCATGCCCTGTGTCTCTCTCCTGTTGCCCCCCTGCTCATGCCCCGTGTCTCCCTGCTGTTGCCCCCCACCCCCTGCTCATGCACCGTGTCTCCCTGCTGTTGCCCCTCCATCCCCCGCTCATGCCCCGTGTCTCTCTCCTGTTACCCCCCCCACCCCCTGCTCATGCCCCATGTCTCCCTGCTGTTGCTCCCCACCCCCGGTCATGCCCAGTGTCTCCCTGCTTTTGCCCCCCACACCCTGCTCATGCCCCGTGTCTCCCTGCTGTTGCCCCCCACCCCCGCTCAAGCACTGTGTCTCTCTCCTGTTACCACCCACCCCCCTCTCATGCCCCGTGTCTCTTTCGTGTTCCCTCCGCTCATCGCTCATGCCCCGTGCCCCGTATCTCCCTGCTGTTGCCCCCCACCCCCCTCTCATGCCCTGTGTCTCTCTCCTGTTACCCCCCACCCCCCTCTCATGTCCCGTGTCTCTCTTGTTACCCCCACCCGCTCTCATGCCCCATGTATCCCTTTGTTGCCCCCCTCCCCCCGGTCATGCCCCGTGTCTCCCTGCTATTGCCACCCGCTCATGCCCTGTGTCTCTCTCCTGTTGCCCCGCACCCCCGGTCATGCCCCGTGTCTCCCTCCTGTTGCCCCCCACCCCCCGCTCATGCCCCGTGTCTCTTTTGTTACCCCCACCCGCTCTCATGCCCCATGTATCCCTTTGTTGCCCCCCTCCCCCCGGTCATGCCCCGTGTCTCCCTGCTATTGCCACCCGCTCATGCCCTGTGTCTCTCTCCTGTTACCCCCCACCCCCCTCTCATGCCCCGTGTCTCCCTCGTGTTCCCCCCACCCCCGCTCATGCCCCGTGTCTCCCTGCTGTTGCCCCCAACCCCATGCTCATGCCCCGTGTCTCTCCCATGTTACCCCCCACCCCCGCTCATGTCCCGTGTCTCCCTGCTGTTGCCCCATCCTCGCTCATGCCCCGTGTCTCTCTCCTGTTACCCCCCACCCCGCTCATGCCCCGTGTCTCTCTCCTGTTGCCCCCCACCCCCTGCTCATGCCCCGTGTCTCTCTTCTGTTACCCCCATCCCCCTCTCATGCCCCGTGGCTCCCTCGTGTTCCCACCACCCCCGCTCATGCCCCGTGTCTCCCTGCTGTTGCCCCCCACCCCTGCTCATGCCCCGAGTCTCCCTGCTGTTGCCCCCGATCCCCCGCTCATGCCCCGTGTCTCTCTCCTGTTACCCCCCAGCCCCCTCTCATGCCCCGTGTCTCCCTCCTGTTACCCCCCACCCCCTCTCATGCTCCGTGTCTCTCTCCTGTTGCCCCCCAACCCCGGTCATGCCCTGTGTCTCCCTTTGTTGCCCCCCCACCCCCGGTCATTCCCCGTGTCTCCCTTTGTTGCCCCCCACCCCTGCTCATGCCCCGTGTCTCCCTGCTGTTGCCCCCCACCACCCGGTCATGCCCCGTGTCTCCCTGCTGTTGCCCCCCAACCCCCGCTCATGCCCCATGTCTCTCTCCTGTTACCCCCCAGCCCCCTCTCATGCCCGTGTCTCCCTCGTGTTCCCCCCACCCCGCTCATGCCCCGTGTCTCCCTGCTGTTGCCCCCCACCCCCCGCTCTTGCCCTGTGTCTCTCTCATGTTGCCCCCCACCCCCTGCTCATGCCCCATGTCTCCCTGCTGTTGCCCCATCCCCGCACATGCCCCGTGTCTCTCCCCTGTTACCCCCCACCCCCCGCTCATGCCCCGTGTCCCTCCTGTTGCCCCCACCCCCCGCTCATGTCCCGTGTCTCTTTCCTGTTACCCCCACCCCCTGCTCATGCCCCATGTATCTCTCCTGTTGCCCCACCCTTCGCTCATGCCCCGTGTCTCGCTTCTGTTACCCCCACCCCCTCTCATGCCCCGTGTCTCCCTCATGTTCCCCCACCCCCCGCTCATGCCCTGTGTCTCTCTCCTGTTGCCCCCCTGCTCATGCCCTGTGTCTCCCTGCTGTTGCCCCCCACCCCCTGCTCATGCACCGTGTCTCCCTGCTGTTGCCCCTCCATCCCCCGCTCATGCCCCGTGTCTCTCTCCTGTTACCCCCCACCCCCTGCTCATGCCCATGTCTCCCTGCTGTTGCTCCCCACCCCCGGTCATGCCCAGTGTCTCCCTGCTTTTGCCCCCCACACCCTGCTCATCCCCCGTGTCTCCATGCTGTTGCCCCCCACCCCCGCTCAAGCACTGTGTCTCTCTCCTGTTACCACCCACCCCCCTCTCATGCCCCGTGTCTCTTTCGTGTTCCCTCCGCTCATCGCTCATGCCCCGTGCCCGTATCTCCCTGCTGTTGCCCCCCACCCCCCTCTCATGCCCCGTGTCTCTCTCCTGTTACCCCCCACCCCCCTCTCATGTCCCGTGTCTCTCTCCTCTTGACCCCCACCCCCCAGTCATGCCCCGTATCTCCCTGCTGTTGCCCCCCACCCCCCGCTCATGCCCCGTGTCTCTTGACCCCCACCCCCCGGTCATGACCCCCGTGTCTCCCTGCTGTTGCCCCCAAACCCCGCTCACGCCCCGTGTCTCTATCCAGTTGACCCCCACCCCCAGTCATGGCCCCGTGTCTCCCTCCTGTTGCCCCCCAGCCCCCGGTCATGCCCCGTGTCTCCCTCCTGTTCCCCCACCCCCGCTCATGCCCCGTGTTTCCCTGCTGTTGCACCCTAAACCCGCTCATGCCCCGTGTCTCCTGCTGTT